>NW_024429188.1:113571854-114208727 GCF_017639785.1 Mesocricetus auratus | reverse complement strand
AGCAAGTGTTGTACAGAGACATCACATACCCATACCCGAGGTACCCTGAGGAGGTCCTGGGCATATGCCCAGCCTCTCCCATTTTTACATTAGCCAAAGCAGGGACTGTATCGTTATCACATGTGCCCTCTCCACGTGGGCCACTGGTCTCATGAGGTGGACAGTTGTCTGGGGCACATACAGGCATGCTGCTCTGATTGCATTTACTAGAAGGTACAGTGGAAATGTTGCCTGATGGTGACTGGTTGTTGGGACCCCCGTGCTCAGACGCCATGTTATTGTCCTGTGGAGCTTGAAGAAGATCCTCTACAGATGTTCATCAGCCTAAGGTCTCTCGAGACATAAGGCATGCCCTGTGTCAAGATTCACACTAGCTCCATTGACTGTTACTTTGACTGTTACTTTCCCACACTTCCTAAGCCTGTATTCAAGAAGTGTGTCCGGGGCTGTTGGCATGCCTCAGAATATGCAACGCAGTTTGGCCAACTCATGTTCTCTCAGACAGAACCACCTTGGTGGGAGTGGTGGGCAGAGTGTGTCAATGTACTGCCCTTGAATACCCTGCACTTGGAAGGTAGGAAATAAAGTGAGGGCCATCTGAATGTCTCTGAAGGTGGCTTCGTTCAATCTCCCCCTCTCTCTCCTCTCTCTCTCTCTCTCTCTCTCTCTCTCTCTCTCTCTCTCTCTCTCTCTCTCTCTCTCTCTCTCTCTCTCTCTCTCTGTCTCTGTCTGTGTCTCTCTATCCTTCTCTGTCTGTCTGTCTCTCTCTCTCCACCAAACTTTGTGGATTAGTTACCGAGCATTATTCTATTTCTTACACAAATTCTTGTTTCTTAATTTATACAAATGATTTAAATTGAAATAGAATTATCTCATTTCACTCCTCCCTCTCAGTGCTCTCAGTAACTCTTCCTTGAAACCATCCCAGCACAACAACTCTCAAAATGATATGCACTTTCTCTTGGATAATATTTCTACACACACACTCACACACACACACACTGCACAAGCACAAGTCCCCATGAAGTTATATGCGCACAAATATCCTTAAGTGTGATAATGCTATTTTGTCCTGGCCTTACTGTCTGTGCTACTCTTCTTGTTGTCCTTGGAAAGAAATGCCTGAGGGCGTATCTCTGTACAATCACTTTATTTTGTTCCTATGCTTGGGGGCCTCTGGTGAGGGTGACAAATTCTGACGAAAGTAACTACTCATTATTCAAAGCAGGAAGGAGCAGAGACACAGTGGGCTGAGGGACCACAATCCCTCTCTTTTAAATTCCCATGATTTAAAATATAAGGATGGCACCAAATGTCACTTTGTATCTTTGTGTGTACCCATAGGCAAATGCTACTTTCATCATCCTTAATCAGAGAAGCTTCTCTTTGCAGGGAATGTCACTAAATATAGAGTCACTGCTCCTCAAGATCCCCAGAATAAATAACGGTGGAATGCTCAGTCTTAAGCAGGACATTTATTCAATCCCACATAAAGCATTGTAGAGGCTGGGATTGGGGGGTTGGAAGATTGGATAGGACACTGAGGACTTGGGCAGAGAAATGTCAGAGACAGATGATGGTGGGAAGTACTATCTTCAGCTAGTGACACAGCAATTGCAAACAAGCAGCTGTGTTTGGCTGTCTTCCCTGGCCTGTGTGAGACAGTGTCTGTGAGCAGCCAACCTTAGATTCGGGGCGGGGGGGTACATGGTGATTGTCTCCTTAAGGTTATGTTACTACTGTTGGGATGAAATAACATGTAATATAGCAACTTGTGGAGAAAAGGGTTTATTTGGGTTAAGCTGCCACAGTTCATTATTTAAGGACATCAGGACGGGAACTCAAGCAAGGCAGAAACCTGTAGTGGGAGCTGATTCAGAGGCCACAAAGGAGTGTGCTCAGACTTGATCTCCCACTATGATGAAGTTCCACACACCCAGCCCTGTGGCTTCTCAGGAGAAAGGAGGTGGTGGCACAGCCCCATCCAACCCTGTGGGGGAACAGCAGTGATGGCCCGGTGAGCTGGGCTCATCTCTGTTGAGACAGGAGTCCCTAAGTCCACCCTGAGTGCACCTTTGCCTTCCTTCTGAGTCCGTGCTTCCCAGCAGACCCCATCTCCACAGAGACACCCACGTATTTCCCCAGGGGTAGCTGAAGGAAGCAAAGCCATTGGTGCCCCTGAGCACTGACTCCTGGTCACACCCACACTGTAACTGTGCAGTCCTTTTGCTCCATGCTGCAAAGTCAGTCCTCACGAGAGGCCACGCCCTGCAGACTCCCCCTGCTCTCCAGCCTTGGCTGCCACTACAGATCTGATATCAACCCTAGGAACAAGGTCATCATCACTCTGGGAAAAGTTTCACGACATATCACGCAGTCCCAGGAAGCCAGGCACCACAGCTCCCGACTGAGGGCTCCCTAAGGCATAGGAACAGGGGTATCCATGCTTTCTACAGTCTTCTATTGGGGGAAGGGAGGCCTCTTCCCGCATTCATTTCTGAGCCTGACAGCTCACCTGGATTCACCACGGAAAATGGATGCCTCCTCTGGCGAGCAGGCTTGCTACCCTCTGGGCTGTGATGGTTCCCTATGGTGTACAGGCTCACTGCCCTGAGAGAGGAGACAGAAGTGCACATGTGTGTATCTCCTCTGAGTCGCCTGGACCCGGGCTTCTGGAGACTGGCAAAAGGGGCAGGGCCCTGCGTTTTCTCACACATTCTGAAGTGTTCCTTACTCTTCACTCCTCACAACACCCTTGCTGGCTCTCAGATCTGTCTTTCAGGTCCAAGCCCACTCTGAGCCCCCTCCCTCCCCTTATCACCCCAGTCAAAGTCCCAGGTGACTCTCTGACTCGGGGTCTACAGTCGGCACCCCTAGACAGTCTACACTGACAGCAAGGGCCCTTGTGCTTGTCTTGGAACTGAGAACTCACTCTTCCCTCCTTGGTGGCCCTGGGTCCTTACCACTACAAATCTGAGTGAGACCAGTCCCCCTCCTCCTCCTTCGCCATCCTACAGTCTGAAGCAAAGGCACATTGCACACGAGGAGAAGGAGGGGGAAGCAGGTTAGCCCCTCCAAGTACACCACAGCAGAGAGAACCATTTGGGTGACTCCCAGACAGAGCGGTGCTTCTTAAGTCCACTGGGTTCCCTTGCACATGCAGAACACAAAGCCCCTGACAGGTGCGACCACGCCCTTAAACATCTGCTTCTTGAGCAGAGTCATGGAGGTAGCCAGGGCCTTCTATCCCAGCACTAGGGCCTGGGCAGAGGCAGGGGGATCTCAGGGAGTTGGCAAGGCCATCCTGACCTGCAGAGTGAGTTCCGGGAATGCTGGATGTTACACAGAGTAACCCTGTGTCAAAAGGTCAAAACCAAAGGAAAGAAAAGCAGGGTGTTTGTCACACTGACCGACTGGGTTCCAAGTGCTGGTTATGGCCACCGGGCAACCACTCGGCACAGGGTCCTGTGAAGACACACAGTGGAAACCCTGTGGGACCCTCGCTCTGGAGCGTCTTCCCCTGTCCACTCTCAGTTCTGACTGAGGCTGACCCTGGAGCTGACAGCAGCCTCTGTGTGGGATGCTCTAGATCCTGCTCCCAGCAAGAGGCTCGGGCCAGCTAGAGGATGAGCTGGGGAGATGCTAGGCAAAGGTGTCCACACCGGGGTGTCTGATAGCCTTGTATTCTGAAAGGGTCCCCTGACAACCCAGAAACCGGTCACCTCCTGCACTCAGAAAACGGGGAGACCCTTTCAGTCTTCCCACCAGTCCTCCAACTGGCTCCTAGGGCCCTGGCACCCTGAAACCGAAGAGCAGAGCTGGGACAGACTCCTAGACTCCTCAGTCATGACTTGAGCCCCCAAGGAGGCCGGACCTAAGTTGTTTCCCAATCCTGAGGATCTCCATGGTGGGAACTTGCCCTTGGGCTTCGATGGTTTTCAGGAGGCCATGGCTTCCAGGCACCACAGGGAATGGCCCTGAGGGCCCCAAGTTAAGTTGTTCCTACTTTCAGTATCAAAAAAGAGAATAAACTATTAAAAAAAAGGAGCCAAACATAAAGGCAGGAATGTCTCATAGGCCCATGAGGGATTATGAGATTTACTTCTGAGTAATCCTCTGACAAAATGAGTCTGATCGTTGCTATTGACATGATTGAAGTGGACCCATTTGCCACTTCTGCGTGTTTGACACTGGTTGTGTAATTGCATATGTTGGGATGCTTTACAGATTTCCCTGAAGATCCAACACAGGGCTGGTCATAAAGTCCTCTCCATCATCTTCATAGATGGCAACTGTGTCAATGAGGCTTAATGCCATGTGCGCAATAATAGATATCCTGGTCCTCTGGCTCTTACAATCTTTTTATCCCTTCTTCTATAATATTATCTGAGCCTTAGATGTTGAGAGATCAAAAATTAAAATTAATAAAACTGACAACTTAGGCTGCTGAACCTATGTAGAAAATATGGAACCTTCTAGTGATAAAGAGAATTTCAGCCCCTAACTGGAAGTACATGACTAGGAGCCTGAGCCCAGCTCTCAGAAAAATGGAGTTACCTGCCACCATATGTGTCAACATTACTTTGCCCTAGAGAAAACCAGATAACCACTAATTTCTCGTTGTAAAAATCCCCCGAGGGGATAATTGGCAAATTCATGCCCCTATTCTTCCACCCTATCTTGCTCAAATGTATCTTGCTTAAAATATATAGTTATTGTTTACTTTCGACTTTGTAACGACCTTGAGTAACATGGAAATTTGTTATCTTGTGTCTTTCAACCTTGTGATCTTGGCCTATAAAAACCTTCCTCAGTTGTTGGTAAGGACCTCTGTCAGCTCCTTGTGGTGGTCTGTTTGGGGTTTCAAGAACCTGGCATAACATTGTAGGGTTGTGTTTAGATGTGTTTATTAGGGTTGGCACTCGACAGTAAGTTGCTTTCCAAATTTTGATCAGTTGTGAATTTCTGCAATGGTCTGTGTTGAAGGGAGCTTAGAGGAATGTAAGTACGCAGGGGAAGTGAAGGAAGGCTCACTGAGATAGTGGTTTTGTTGTTCCCAGTAGACTCTGAGAAACCGCTGGAATGCACAGGGGCATATATCTAGGGCAGGTCCAATGGGGGGATGGGGAGGAGCCACGGAGCCAATACAATACCCAAGCTAGCATCTGTTTAAAAGAATTCCACTCTAAAGCAATAAGGCTATTCCTTTCCCCTTCTTCATGACAACATCTGCTGTATTTCCCTGTTGTTCATGCCAAAGAATGAACTCAGTGATGCCGTAGACCAGCCACCCCCTCCAGTTATACATGGCTCTCTCTTCTTTGCATTTTTTACATTAATGTATTTACTGTGCATATGCAGGTTCAAATGTGGGCCACAGAGCCCATGTCAGAGGATATCTTAGACAACTCTGTTATCTTCTATCATGTGGCCACTGGGGATTTCACTCAGGTCATCAGGTTTGACAGCAAGGGCCTTTACCCAATGCATCATCTTGGTGGTCATGCATTTTTGAATTTTCCTTCTGCCCTAACGGCCACATTTTGCACCCTTCCTTCCAGTCTTATTTATAAGATTTTTTTCCTAGATTGCTCAGATCAGGTGCTAGTACTCCAAGACCTGCCCTTATGGCTGCTTTTGTCTTCATGCCACGCTGCTTGTGTACGGGAGGAAGTGGCATTCCAGTGTTCTTGAAGACATGGTGTGCTACTTCGGCTCCATTTTGTAGTTTTTGGTCCCAGGATACAAACTGAGGAAGCATAATTTTTACTCATCTGAGTAACCTCCCTCAGCTTGACTTATGCTGAACATATATGTCCCTCGTATACCTAAGGAAGACTGTGGTGTAGAGTTTCTTCTCTCAACTGTGATTAGTCTTAACCACCAGCTGCTAGCAGCTCAGTTATCATCGATGCTGCAGATGAAGATGAGGAATTGCAGGAGGAGGAAGAGTAGAAGTCAGAGGCAGAGTAGGACAAAGAGAAGGAAGAAGATGTAAAAGAAGTAGGGGCTGGGCAAGAGGAATAAGAAGTGGAACAGGAGGGAAAGAAAACTTCATAAACTGTTGTGCACAGTGAGATCAGCTAACCTGTCGTCACCCAGACCTACAGAGTAGCCTTATGGCAAACTTCTAAGTGATGTTAGTGTCTTTTCTCCTGCAGAATCCTGATGCTCTGATGTTTCTGTCAGAGAAACTTACCCACTAGCACCTTTTTGGCCTCAAGTAATCTAACCATTTCTAGGCAGCAATACCCCTTAGCCTCGATGTTCCACCTCCATTCCTGTCTGTCAAGGCCAGGCCTGCTTTCAAGAATGCTGATGATGAACCATTGCTGCCTCCATGCTTCCAGGCCTTAGCTATGAGCAACTTTCTTTGCATCATACCCCGAGGACCTTGTCAGAGCCTGAAGTCCTGTTTCCCAGCAGGACCTTACAGTCCCCATGCAATCTGCATCCTCAGATGCCCTCTTCAAGCCTGTGGCAGAGGAACAGCTCCCTCTCTACAGATTTGGAAGCATGATGTTCCAGATTCCCCCTTGGCTGGCTCCCCTTTCCTGTCTAACAGGTCCACTCCAGCCTGCTTAGCTCTGACTGAGCTGAGGCTTCATTCTGGGTAGGACTTGGCAGTAGCTTCATGAACCCTTACCCTTTTTTTTCTGGCCACTCTCCTGGCTTTAGCAATGTGAGTTCTGTAGCCAGTATGCAATGTTGGCTACCCTCTCAGAAACAGTGGAGGGCAAAACCTGAGAGCAAAGACCTCTGTGTGGATAAGACATAGGCAATGCTTTATCCCTCAGGTGCAGGGGTGGGATAGCACTGACCCCCTGTAAAAGAAGACTACTTCTGCAGGTTCAGAAGTCTCAGAGGCACCTAAGGACTATGGCATTCAGAGACCCCATTCTTCTGGGCACAGGCCCCTCCACAGCGGTTCCAAATTGACAGCAGAGATCTGCTTTAGTCTTTGAACAGCTTTTGTCCTTCATTTGTCTTATAGAGGCTTGGTTTGTTTCAGCTTCTGCTGATTGCCCATGCCTAAGATGGGAAAATGCTATATTCCTAATGAGATTGAGGAGATTTAATTCTAAATCTCTGAGTCATGCACTGTGAGTCACCACAGCAACATAGACAGCAGCACCCTTCTCAGGTGTCATTGGAAATGGCATTCTTTTTTTATTATAGAGTATATATATTTATATCAAAAGCACAAAAAGACTTTTATTTTGGGAATCAGGGAGATTGTGACATTACAGGAGTATGATTCAATGATTCCAGTCCATTTCCACAAGTATTGGGTGTCCCATCACCTAACTCAGTCCCATCAGCTGGAAGAAGACAGATGAAGCTCAGGTCACAGCCTTGACCCATGCAGGTTGCTCAACCTGTGACCTGCATTCCCAGCCAGAGGGAAGGAGTTCTCTCAGGTAGCAGGGTGAGAGCCTGAGAGCCATCCCTGAGGAGAGAGGACCCTGCAGGTTGGCTGTGGTGACAGGGTCCCCGGGGGGGGGGGGGGAGTTCGTTCCCTCAGGGGGGTGCATGCTGCCCCCCAGACGGGGTCTCCGTGTGGACACCAGCCCCTGCCCCTCCCTGCGGGCCGTGGGGTGGGGTCGGCCCACAGAGGAGGGGACACGTGGCTTTCCTGTCCTTGGGAAGGACAGGGTCTCAGGAGACAAGCTGAGGAGCACAGGCCTCGAGTCATGCTAGTCTGTAGGTTTCTGAGGTTCCTGCCCCAGAGTTGAGCTTGGCTCTGGGAAGAAGGCCCTCAAGCTTCCTCAGGGTCACCACATCCGGGACTTGGGGGCTGGAGGCTGACCTGTGAGGGTCCTGAAGGGAGAGAGCTGGGCTGTTCTCCTCTGTCTAGGGCCTACTTGACCTAAGACAGGAGTGCCTCATAAGAATATAAAAGGGGGGGGAATTGTGGGAACAACAGACCTTGGCTAGAGACCCACTTCCCCATCAGCCTGGGAGCAGGCAGCTATGAGACAATGTTTACTGAAAACATGTTTACTGAAAACAATCCAGTGCCATAAGAAATGTTTACTGGAGCTATAAGTTCCCCATAAGGGCTCGCTCACTGAAACACCCTGACTTTGATCTTTCCAATGGCTAGCCGCCTCTTCCTGTCCCCTGCTGCTACTGCAGATTCTGGTGTCAGAGATATAACCACCAGCCAAGAGGAGGATATGTATGTGTGTGGCAGAAGCTTTTCTGGAGGGAAGCCTTTCTTGGGAAGTTCTCTTGAGCCTTCTTGGGGAGCATAAAGTTTTCTTAATGCAACCGACTGCTCTCTGTGTCATCAATCCCGACACCCTCGCCACATTCTCAGATACTGACTGTGCAGCTGGCACGGCACTGAGTCTCTAAATTAATTACCTCCAAACATTGCTATTTATCTGCTCTTCCCTATGTCATCACCTCCTCATGCTTATTGTACTTTTTTTTTTTGGTCTAATACTACATCTTACCGTCTACCTGATATGGCTACTGCCATTTATAGGTAGGGCTCTTAAGTGGGGGCAGAGCAGAAGGATGGCTGCCTTGAGCTAGAAGAGAAGGTTAGCTGCTTGCTATTCAGCCTCTGAGTGAGCAGAATTTCACCTCAACCTCTGAATCCCGAGTTCTACAGAGGGATAGAGATCTAGGATGCTGTAGGAACTCATTCTGTCATATAGCCTTGTGGTACTAGGCTTAGAGCATGGCTTCCTGGCTTCTGATGTGACATCTTGAAAGCTGGGAACAAGGTCGCAGGATCCTTGCTCTCACACTCTCTTGGGTTGTGAAGACCAGGTCAGATGTTGTAAGTGACATGTGGTGGATACCCAGCTCCCTGGGTCCCAGTCATCTGAAAATGCTTTCCCTACATTATCATTTCATAAATATATATGTCTTTGTGGCACACGCATCAAATGGTGCCCAATGTGAGGCAGACACAACCATCCACTGCCCATTAATCAGAACTGGTGCCACTAGCCAGACCAGAGAGAACATTTGGGACTAACCCAATGGCCACCAGCTGTGCAGGAAAAGCCACTCTAGGTGGGGAGGAAAGTAGCACTGTTGGAAAGTAGCTAGGAGCTCACCCTGGCCTGGCACTGCACCCCAGCACTATACCTAGGCACATTTCACCTCTCCCCAGGCACGCACCCAGCATTCCCTGGGAAAGAGGCCGGATCGGGTCAGGGAGGCACACACAGGCAGGTTCCCGAGGTATTGTGCAGCTGTGTCCTGTGCCTCTAACCACCGTCCTACCTGAATCCATGTATGTGCTACAGCCACCAGCCACCAACCATCCCAGCCCTTATGAGCAGCGCCTGTTGCTAGCCGATCCCTAAGCCAATGACCTGCTCTGCATTCTGACCATGGTGGTGTTCTGCTCTGATATCAACCCTAGGAAGAAGGTTGTCATCACTCCAGGAAAAGTGTCACAACAAATCACACAGTCCCAGGAAGCCAGGCACCACAGCTCCTGACTGAGGGCTCCCTAAGGCATAGGAACAGTGGTATCCATGCTTTCTACAGTCTTCTATTGGGGGAAGGGAGGCCTCTTCTGCCTTCATTTCTGACCCTGACAGCTCACCTGGATTCACCATGGAAAATGGATGCCTCCTCTGGCGAGCAGGCTTGCTACCCTCTGGGCTGTGATGGTTCCCTATGGTGTACAGGCTCACTGCCCTGAGAGAGGAGACAGAAGTGCACATGTATGTATCTCCTCTGAGTCGCCTGGACCCGGGCTTCTGGAGACTGGCAAAAGGGGCAGGGCCCTGCATTTTCTCACACATTCTGAAGTGTTCCTTCCTCTTCACTCCTCACAACACCCTTGCTGGCTCTCAGATCTGTCTTTCAGGTCCAAGCCCACTCTGAGCCCCCTCCCTCCCCTTATCACCCCAGTCAAAGTCCCAGGTGACTCTCTGACTCGGGGTCTACAGTCGGCACCCCTAGACAGTCTACACTGACAGCAAGGGCCCTTGTGCTTGTCTTGGAACTGAGAACTCACTCTTCCCTCCTTGATGGCCCTGGGTCCTTACCACTACAAATCTGAGTGAGACCAGTCCCCTCCTCCTCCTCGCCATCCTAATGTCTGAAGCAAAGGCATATTGCACACGAGGGGAAGGAGGGGGAAGCAGGTTAGCCCCTCCAAGTACACCACAGCAGAGAGAACCATTTGGGTGACTCCCAGACAGAGCGGTGCTTCTTATGTCCACTGGGTTCCCATGCACATGCAGAACACAAAGCCCCTGACAGGTGCGACCACGCCCCTTAAACATCTGCTTCTTGAGCAGAGTCATGGAGGTAGCCAGGGCCTTCTATCCCAGCACTAGGGCCTGGGCAGAGGCAGGGGGATCTCAGGGAGTTGGCAAGGCCATCCTGACCTGCAGAGTGAGTTCCGGGATTGCTGGATGTTACACAGAGTAACCCTGTGTCAAAAGGTCAAAACCAAAGGAAAGAAAAGCAGGGTGTTTGTCACACTGACCGACTGGGTTCCAAGTGCTGATTATGGCCACCGGGCAATCACTCGGCACAGGGCCCTGTGAAGACACACAGTGGAAACCCTGTGGGACCCTCGCTCTGGAGCGTCTTCCCCTGTCCACTCTCAGTTCTGACTGAGGCTCACCCTGGAGCTGACAGCAGCCTCTGTGTGGGATGCTCTAGATCCTGCTCCCAGCAAGAGGTTCGGGGCAGCTAGAGGATGAGCTGGGGAGATGCTAGGCATATGTGTCCACACCGGGGTGTCTGATGGCCTTGTATTCTGAAAGGGTCCACTGACAACCAAGAAACCGGTCACCTCCTGAAGTCAGATAACGGGGCGCCCCTGTCAGTGTGCCAGCCAGGCCTCCAACTGTCTCCTAGGGCCCCGGCACCCTGAAGCCGAAGAGTAGAGCTGGGACAGACTCCTAGGCTCCTCAGTCATGACTTGAGCCCCCAAGGTGGCCTGACCGCCATGGTTCCCCAAGCCTGAGGATCTCCATGGTGGGAACCCACCACAGGGCTTAGATGGTTCTCAGGAGGCCCGGGCTTCGAGGCACCACAGGAAATGGCCCTGAGGCCCCCAAGTGTCCAGATGCAGAAAAGAGGGGAGAAGGCCTGCTCCCGGGAGCCCCCACCGTGTCTCCAAGGCCTATCATGCCAGAATCTGTCTGTAGCAGAGTGCTCATTGGCATCCACATTTTAAAAATGAGGAGTGGATTATTTAATGAATCATGTGGGGACTGGGGACATTACTCCCCTTTATTTTTTTAAATTTTGTTTGAACTGTTGAAGTTGGATCATAAGAGTAGAAGGATTTGTCTACCCTCCTTTGTTAACTATCTAGGTGAATTGGGATCACTATTTAAATTATTAGTAGATGTCCTTTAAAAGGGACATAACCATTAAGTACTTTTGAGAATCATCTAAGGATTGTAAACTATACTATGTCCCAAATAATTTTTGAAAATTATCTGAAGTCTGTGAGTAGTCTTTTTTCAATCTAACTGGTAGCTCTCACTAGCTGACAAGGCCTCAATTGCTTCTGAGCTAACAAGGCGTATTTTGCATCTACACAGACACCTTTGAGGGTAGGGCCTGTCAAAGTGTCAGGGCCCTGAGAAAACTTTTTTTTTAGTTGACTGGCTCTGAAGGCTTAAATCTTTTAACTTTTCTGTTAAGACATTAACAGACTGACTGGATGTTTCTTTTGGCTATATCTAAAGCGATTTAGGTAGCTTTTAACCGTTTGAAGGGATTTAAGTATCCCTTTAATCATATCCAAGGCAATTAGAACAGTTGCTTTCATCAACATTCACTCATTTACACTTCACATTTTATACATACTGGCGTGGCCATGTCCATACACACAGACCATGTATACATATCTCTCCTCTTGTCTAGGTTATGATTAGTTTGTTGAAATGAAACTTCTTTAACAGAACAAATCCAGCCTATCCTTGAATTAAAACAAAAGTTTGAAAAAGTCCTGTATATCCCTCATCATTCCTTTATTTGAGAAGTTTTGAGCTACACTTAGGGGCTACAGCCGTACCTACTCCTTGTAATTCTGTAGAGAGAGTCCAGGCTTTTTGTTGAAAGTTTTTAGAGATGACTTATAAAATTGACCTTAAATTTGTATCAATAACCTATCCCATATAAATGTAAGTAAACATTTTTTATTTTATATACTTTTGCCTTTTTCTTTACTGAATACTAGTACCTCATTTATTAACTGTTACTCATTTTTAAAATTTATCCATCTTTAATCCATCCTCCCATTGAGGATGATCCCTTAGACAACGGCCTGGAGATTTAATCCAATCCACCCTCCAACTGAGGGCAACCTCTTAGGTTCCCCTTGCTTTCCTGACCTTGTGTCAGGCCAAGGCCTAGAGATTTAATCCAATCCACCCTCCAACTGAGGGCGACCTCTTAGGTTTTCCTTGCTTTCCTGACCCTGTGTCAGGCCAAGGCCTAGAGATTTAATCCAATCCACCCTCCAACTGAGGGTGACCTCTCAGTTTCCCTTTCTTTCCTGACCTTTGTCAGGCAGAGGCATGGAGATTTTATCTGGTACCCCTAGCTTGGTACCCCTTTTTAATACATCCTTATAGCCTTACTTGCTGGCCAGCCTTTTAGATCTCTCAGTTCCCCTTTTTTCTTTAATTTTTTCAAGCCTCGCAAGGAGTTGTAGGGAAGAGGAGCAACTGAGCAATCGGCTCTTCTGCTGGGATGGCAACAACCCCACTGACCACTGATGTCATTATTTTAATCTCTCCCTCGCTATCCTGGTCTATAACCACGGGGTGTAGCTGGATGCCTCGAAGGATAGTACTGGACCGTCCCAAGAGTAGTCCGACTGTGCCTGGGGGCAATGGTCCATGGACCCCAGTAGGGAGGGCCTCGATCCCCATCTCGGGTGTTAGGACTGCCTGGGCACAGGGACCGAGGTACAATCCTGCACTCACTGAAGTGGCTCTAAGGAGGTCTGAGATATGAAGGGGTTGCTCTGGGGGAGAAAACGAATCTTGCTGCTGCCTACAGCAGGGGTCATTGCCCCATACACATTGGTTTTGGGGTCCTGGGGCAAGGCCCTCTTCCAGTTTCCCTGATTATTATTAGCAGGAAGGAAATTGCCCCCCAAGTCAGTTCTAGAGTAGCAGTCAGTGGCCCAATGATATCCCCTTTGGCAACGGGGGCATAAACCAGGTCTCTTGAGACCGGTAGTACTATTTTGAGGGCACTCTCTATGGAAGTGTCCCTTGCTACCGCAGCCAAAACATGTTTTTCTCCCTCTCTGAGTAGGTCTTTCTTTCCCCACTTGGGGTCGAATAGCAGCAGCTAGTACTTGGCCCTGGATGAAGTTATCATCAATGTCTCTACAGATCCAGATGTAGTCATTTAGACTTTTGTTGCAATGGGGGCGAAAGGCCTCCTTACAATACTTATTTGTATTCTTGAAAGCCATCTGTTTGATGACTGGCATCACAGGCCCAATGCCCCCAAATATTCTCTCTGCTACCTGACTGAGGCTGTCTACAAAGTCTTGAAAAGGTTCAGAGGGTCCTTGAAGGACTTTGGACAGGTGATCCCCTCCTTCCTTGGAAGGCAATGCTTTCCAAGCACCTTGGGCCGCCGCTACCACTTAGGCGTAGACAGCAATGTCATATTGCATTTGTTGTTGAGCGGTGGCATATTGACCGCTCCCAGTAAGCATCTCCACATTTCTGTGGGGCTGCCGGCCTGTGCATTTCTTTGGGCTGTCTGGCTGCATCTTTCTTGAAACTCACCTCTCCAAATCAAATAATCTCCCCCAGATAGAACTGCTCTGCAAAGCTGCTGCCAATCGGCAGGTGTCAAATAAAGAGGCACAAAAGAGTCTATTAAGGAAAGTATAAAAGGAGCCTGTGCTCCATAATTTAGAGTTGCCTCTTTAAGTCGTTTTATGTATTTGAAACTTAAAGGGTCAGGACTTGCTCGGAATTGTTTGGGTCTGGAACTTCCATTACTGGGGCCACCCTGGGCAGCAATGGACCCCCTCCTGTGGGTCTTCCCTCAAGGTCCTAGAAGGAGGAGTCCCTTATTTTAGAGTATGGAGGAGGATTTCTCTCTCTGTCCTGTCTTTTTTTAATTCGAGTACTTCTTAGTGCTTTTTTAAGGGCCGCAACCTCAACAAATAACCGTTTCTTCTATTTTTATTTTCTAGGTCTGACAGAGTAGGATATAACCGATTCTGACTGGAGTCCTTCTTTTTGGGTCACGCCCTGAGATCTCTATCAATTATTTTGTTGTTGCTAAGAGACTCCTCCTCATCCTCACTAACAATGGAGCCTCTAGTTTTAGGCAGGGTTTCTTTAGATGATTCATCCTCATTCTCTGCCTCAGAACTCAGGGAGGCTTGAGTCTTAGTCTCTTGTAACTCTGAAAAAGCCTCTTTTGTGGCTTGGACTACCTGGCGGTGGATAACCTTATCTGTCAAAAGTGCACCCCTCACTAATCTCCATAAGGAGAATGTAGATGGGGCAAGGACTCAGGTCCCTCTTTTCGTAAAAATTGATGAAGATCACGGTGAACCTCCTCCCAATCTGGGATATTATCCTTCCCCCAGTAATGAACCATGGACTCACTCGTTCGATCGATTTTAGAAAGCCTTCTAGGGTTTTAGCCTTGACTGTGGTCCCCTGTCCTTCAAGTAACCTTTTTACTTGATACTGTAATTCAAGCTTCCCGGAACTATTCCCCATCGTTTCTTTTCTTATTTTCCACAATTCGTCCCTGGCCGGCAAAAGGGACGAGCCCACCCACTTACCTGGCTTTCACAATCTCGGTGGGACCTCCAATTGCCACACCCACTACACAGCCTGAATCCGAGAATGTGGCGAGGGTGTCGGGATTGATGACACAGAGAGCAGTCGGTTGCATTAAGAAAACTTTATGCTCCCCAAGAGAGCTCAAGAGAACTTCCCAAGAAAGGCTTCCCTCCAGAAAAGCTTCTGCCACACACATTCATTTCCTCCTCCTGGCTGGTGGTTATATCCCTGGCACCAGAATCTGCAGTAGCAGCAGGGGGCAGGAAGAGGTGGCTAGCTATTGGAAAGATCAAAGTCAGGGTGTTTCAGTGAGCGAGCCCTTATGGGGAACTTATAGCTCCAGTAAACATTTCTTATGGCACTGGATTGTTTTCAGTAAACATGTTTTCAGTAAACATTGCCTCACAGCTGCCTGCTCCCGGGCTGATGTGGAAGTGGGTCTCTGGCCAAGGTCTGTTGTTCCCACAAGTCAGGAAAAGGGCAATTCATTCTTTGGGAGTTGTCTGTAAAGAAACTCCCTGGTGTCCAGGCTCACCCACTTGAGCATTGTGATTTACTTACTACCAAGAGAGATAATAGCTGTTTTAAATAGTTCCTTTGGATTGGTGGATATGGCAGGGAGTAATCAGATTGTAGATGTGTATCTCAGAGAAAGAACACTTGGATAGCATTTGCAGTGCTGTTGGCTGTATCCCTAGCACTTTAAAACAATAACAACAACACATGCACAGGAAAGAAATTTGCAGAGACTGAATCCATCCTGGAGATGTAATGCTTTCAATTGTCTTTGTAGTTCAATAAATATACATATTGTATGTATGTGTCATATTTTCATTATTCAATCCCTATTTGAAGGACATTTACTTTGTTTCTATTTCCTAGCTGTTGTTTCTATTTCCTAGCTGTTGTGTATAGGCCAACAATGACCGTGGTTGAGCTAGTATCTCTGGAATAGGATATCTAATCTTTTGGGCAGATGCCACGGAGTTGTATAACTGTGCCTTATGATAATTTTATTTTTAGCTGTTTGAGAAGTTTTCCTATTGATTTCCAAAGTGGCTGCCCCACCTCACTATCTCACAAACAGAGCCTTTCATCTTTCCTCACCTGCATCTGCTATTGGTTGTTTTGTTGATCTTAGTCATTCTGACTGCATGATATGGAAATTAGTTCAAACACCATCAATCCTAGAAGATACAAAGAGTGAGAACCAAGAAAACTATCGTTGTGTAATTTACTCTTGGGGATACGATAACTTGGACTACAGCTCACACCTTTAATCTCAGTGCTAGAGGGGTATAAAAGACAGAAGCAAGTATTCAGTAGGAGGCAGTTGTTCTCCAGCCACACTGAGGAGAGGCAGCATTTTGAGTCTAGATGAAGAGCTCTCGCATGGATCAGCCCTTTCAGCCTGAGCTAGAGGTAAAATAGTGGCCAGCTGCTTTGTTTCTCTGATCTTCAGATTGAAGTTTGAACCCCAATGCCAGTCTCTGGGTCTTTATTATTTCCTGTTACTTTGGACTCTTAAAAATCCAATAATATAATAAATAAAAACAAAAATACTGTAAGGCTATAGCCACCATGTCCCAACATTGTCAAAGGAAAAATAAAGAAGAAAACCAAAATGTAAAATAAGCTTGAAACTAACAATAAGATTAGAAATGTAATTTTCCCTTGTATTATAGGTTGGGTGGCTTTGAATGCCCTCCTGCCATTAAGTCAGCAGTTTCTGCTCTGGATTGAATGGAAAGGAATATTAGACTATAATCATTGTCCCTTTCAAATTCTGATCTGTTTTTATTTTTGCTTTGTATCTATTCTGATCATTTTATTTATCGTCCCTCTTTTCCTGTT
Organism: Mesocricetus auratus; assembly: GCF_017639785.1. Taxonomy (NCBI): domain Eukaryota; kingdom Metazoa; phylum Chordata; class Mammalia; order Rodentia; family Cricetidae; genus Mesocricetus; species Mesocricetus auratus. Next base: position 114,192,099 of record NW_024429188.1, on the reverse strand, counting down.
GGCTGTTTAAGACACTGGGTAGTCAAATAACTCATCATTTTTTATTGTTAAGGTCAATTGATGTTGTTTAGATACTCTTAGGGACATAGAAGGAAACATTTGACTCCTTTAGTTTCCTTGTCATTTATGCTATCTGTTGGGAATGGTCACAGTCTTACTGACCTTGCAGTTTCCTTTGGAAGCATCAAGAATATTTTTCTTAGTGTTGACCCTCCTTTTATAGAATGTATACTGGTTAGAGTATAACCTTTGTGTTGCTTTGGCCTCTCTGATCAAAAAAACAGGTGACTCATCAGAGGTATACCACCGTATGAGTAGAGCTTTGTTATTCCCTGCTCCCATGAGGCAGAAGGGCCAAAATATTGGTTGTCCTTTTATCTCATATCCTCATTGCCTTTAGCCTCCAAGTGTGTATTAAATACTTAGAAAGGCATTTATACCTTGATAAAAAAATAAATTATGGTTTACATTTTAGTTAAAGTTGTAGCAATTTAGCAGGCATGGTGATACATGCTTTTAATCTCAACTCTGTGAGTTTGAGTCCACTCTGGTCTACAAAGTGAGTTCCAGGACATCCAGCGCTGTTACACAGGTTTTCTCAGGTATATCAGTATAAAACGGTATATCAGTTAGATTAAGCTTGACAGAGACTATTTTTCATTAAAAATAAACATTCACTTTATGACTCAGTTTCCTGATTAGTAGACTGAAACACACAATAGAAAATATAGGTAGTTATCTTGAGGAAACATAAAATGTTTGTTTTTCATTGAAGTTTTGTAAACTCATAATCTTTTTAGTTTTAATTTTCATATACATTTTGGTGACATGTTTAAATTTTTGTTTTTTGTTAATCTTCCTGTTTTTATATTGGAACATCTTTATCTTAGAACAGAAATATCTATTTAAAATAGTCTGTCATCTATAAACATTTTACACATTTCAAAAATAAAATCAATACTGTTTTTGATGACTTAATTATACACAGAAAATATGTATTTGTCTTAGATATCTAATTTATTAATAAAGGCAAATCAGGATCAATATCCTAAATTTAGATTTTCTAGTTAATTTGTCAAAGATTTAAGTCTTACTGTAACAAGCACTTTGAAATTTCTTTTTATTGAAAACATTAATTCTCATTTGTGTGCATGAGGAAGGCAAAGCAGGATAAAACTTCTATCGTTCTTGGTTTTGTTTTGTGTCTATTCCCTTCCTTTGTTTAAACTGAATCAGCAGGTGAGCATATTAGTTACCAAAAGAAAGCTGAGGGCACAGCAACAAGTTACTGTCTTAATCGTTAGGTTCTAAGAAGAGATAGACTTAAAGCCCCACGCCCTAGAGGGTGATTTTGTGAGCCATCATTTCTTTGGAGTGTGCTTATTTCCCAAAGCAATAGGACTTCTTTAAACCTTTTGTAGCAGTATAGTTGACACAAAACCAACCAGGTAATAACTTTAATAAGACATTTAGAAACATGTATTTAAATATTTTAGTCATATTATGAAGTAAAAGGAATTATGTAGGCTAATGTAGTCCTTTAATTTATGTGACCATTTACTTGCAAGGCCAATTTTCTATATTGTAAACAATCTGTAAACAAATCAGGACTTATAGAGAGATGGCTCAGCTGTTAATAGCATATAATGCTCATTGAGGGGACCTGAGTTCAATTCCTAGAACCCATGTCAGACAGCTCACACACACACACACACACTTAAAAACAAATTTTCAAGAAACTCATATACATAAATAGAATATATGTACATATGTATGCATTTATATAAAAATTTTATAGCCTCCATTTAGATCAATCATCACATCAGTTTTAAAGTTATGTTCTTTTGATTATTTTTCTACTACAGCATTAACAGGTCGTTAATCCTCCTGGAAACGTTGGACCTCCTAGCTGAGTATTCTGAAGTAGACTTAAGGTGTCTCATGGAGGAGATGGACCTCGTAGCTGAGATTTCTGAGGCAGCCTTGAAGAGGTAGTGCTGTGTTTTAACGACCTTGATCTACAACACTTCTCAGTGATCTGTCCAAGGGCCTGAGGATTTAAAGGAAGACCTTAACTGATGTTTTGATGACATTCTAGGGCTTTAACATGTCCATCTCCTCCAGGAGACACCTTCAAGTCTACCCCAGTCTTGCACCCCATGTGTCTGCCTACCTAGTTCAGGATTCACAGCTGTGCCTCCAATTCTTGCCTCAGAGCCCAGTTCTATTCTTTCCTCGGCCATTCCAATTCTTCTTTAGTACTCTTAGCCCCACCACTCACATCCTAGCTTTGCTATTCCTATCTCCTGGCCTAGCAATGGCGACAGTCAGTGCCCCAACCCAGCTTCTTATGTTACCGCTCAGAGCTCCACCTGTACTTTATCTCAACACACCTTTCAGGGCTAGTACTCCTGTTGTACCTGAACTTTTGGGAGCACTCATTGGCCTGCCTAGCTCCTTCCATAGCCCCACCTCATAGCTCATTACATCAGGCTCACATGTCTCATCTGCATCTCTTCCAGGCCTTTCTCCAAGGCCTCATTACTTTCAGCCCCACTATTGCATGGCCTCACCCTGACCAGTTGAACCCTCTGATTCTTTTTCTCAGTTCTCTCCCCTTCCTGGCCGCGAACTCCCCAGCATCTGAGGAATTCAACAGTGTCTCCTGGTGGCCAATGCAGATTATTGCATGATTTCATAAATGGCTTTCCAGTCCTTGGTGCAGAAGTGGTAGCTTTGGGCCTAATTGACTGAGTATGTATTGGCTTCATACATTTGGGTGGTGGATATGTACTTATATGTAGGTACGGGTACATGTGTGACTGTGTGTCAATGTATACCTCTTTTATGAGAGACATCAGTGTTTGGGCACCAGTCAACTTGTGGAGGCCCCAGGAATCCACATCAGCAGTGTACCATGTGGCCTGAACTTGGCCACATGTTCTCATCCATGGCCCTGACTCTCCCTTACCTGGGTGAGGGAACCACCCATCCTTGTACAGGAGATCTGACTCAGAAGCTTTGAGGTAGAAGACCATGTTGTTCGTGGGCAAAGACTGGCTGGCCACACATTGTCCTCTTGGTAACTTTGTCTATAAATCTGTGTCCATTCTTGGTAGTTCTCCCAAATCTCCACAGACAGATGCCAGGTATCTCAGTCTCAGCCGCTTCGCTTTGGGCTCATCACCAAGCAGTTACCCATCGACCTGTGACAAAGAGAGGCAGTGGAACGTTAAGATCAATGGATTTTCAGGTCCATTGGAAAATGGCTGTGAAACTGGAGGACTTAGTTGTGATGTGATTCTATGTTTGGACCCAGGGAGTCTGAGGAAGACGTGGTTTGCTTTCTCTCCTCCCAGCTGCTTTATGTTGAGTATATCTTAAAATGGATCAAACTGTGACTTGTGTTTGTTGTCTTTAGTGAATGCCCACCAGAAATGTACCATCAGCCATCACAATGCCCATAGAGACAGCAATGCTATGAGAAAAGGTGTAGGAGGACATGCTGTGGATAGCCCCCAAGGAGAATGAGGCCTTGCCCTGGCAAGAGTGTAGACTTGACCGAGCAGTGACAGGCGCTCCATGAGGGTGTGCAGAACATGGTGCTGACAACTTAGAGAGGAGAACTTACGATGATGCTCATTAAGCTGTCACTTGTCTTTTAGCTTGTGCTGGAGGATGTGTGCTGAATCTTCCTGAAACAGCACTCCTTCTAAGCCTCAACAGAGGAGTTGGACCAGGGTGCATTTCCTCAGACTAGAGTAGTTACTGCTCCACTCTGGGTCTCTGTTGCTGTTTGTAGTCTGAAAGTTACTATAAGAAAGAGTCTGTTTATGACATTGAACTGTGTGTGCCCAAATGAGTACAAATGGCAATGACTGTGACAGATGGCATGGGAACTGAGTGACATGAGCTACTTCTAGAGCTCAATCCCTTGGGGAGGAGGGTTTGTTTACTGTGGGCTCTGGAGCAGGGGTATAACGGTGCTGACATGGCAGCTAAGTAATGCCCTCCCAACTCAAAAATTCAACATCACAGTGCAGACTCTAAAGCCAAAGCAACACTGAGCCACCATTGTCATGCTGAGCATGGCCCACTATGGACTGTTCACTGAAACACCTAGAATGCTATGCACTCATAAAGGACATGGCAGTGAGAGCATTCCTTCTGCTGAGCTTGATGGTCTTGCTGCAACAGCCTCAAGTACCTTGGCCTTTAGGGGAAAGGAGAGCTGCCCGAAAATGAGTCCTGTACTAAAGTTTATTTATCATAACAGCAACTGTTGTCTGGATTGCACAGATAAAGAGTCGTTAGTGTCTGGGGCCCTGTATGTGCTTTCCTGGTTCTGTGTTACTGTGGAAACACAGGCAGCGCATGAACAGTATCTAGGGAACCAGGTGGCAAGACTGGGGCCAGGTACTGAGTCGACACCAATGCCCAGGCAAATCTGTGATGAGGAGGAGAATTGATGGAGAAACCCAACAATGTCGAGTCCTGCCACAGTGGAAGAGCCCTCTGGACAGTTTCCTCAGGCAAGGAAGGGTGTGTCTCCCTGAGCCATTTCTTATCTTAAATGTCCTAATTCTATCTCTGATTACTTCAGGTTGATTAACAAAGTGTTGGGTGGTGGACAATTGGTAGCAACTTTTTGCAGGTTCTTTTGCAAAATATATAATGTCTTTCTACTTCATGTGATGTACAGTCACCCCCCTCCACCAAGTGCTGTGCAATGGCCTGTATCTCAGTTGCCAGAGAATAGTAGTGCTCATCTCTTTAAGATGTGCTTATACTTGCTTAATGGATACTTGGTAGAGACCTTCAGTTCATGCTCATATACTTCCTGTCAACACCTGCTGGGGGATAGAATCTTCTCCTTCAAGATACCTGAGTAGTGTGAGGTGACACCAGTAGATGGTAGGCAGGCGTCAATGGAAGGAACAGATTTTCCCAGCCTTCCTCTCTACCCTACCTTTGCTGAGGGTATGGAAATGTAGCTGGTTCTCATGAAAGCACAAAGCGAATCCAAAGTTGGGGGAGCCAAGGATACAGAATGGTACAGAAGGTCAGATAAGACACAGACTCCATTCTAGTTTAGATTATTTATTTGCCATCATTGAATTTATCCATTTTGATAGCAAAATTGGACGAACCTTAAAACATTTTTACTAGTTTACATTTCCCTGTGATTTCATAAGTGAAATTGGTTATAGGCTCACAGATTACACACTTATAATCTGAGGAGCCTTCCTGCTCTTCTTCATTAGGGGATTCATGTGTTTACCTTCGTGAGAAGGCAGACAATAGGGCAGAACAACAATCGTTGTACAGACACACCATAAAATGCAAAATGCGGTACCCTGATGAGCTGACACTGGGTACTTCTTCCGTGTCTTGGACTCCAGGAGCAGTTGGAGGCATATATATATATAGTATTTTGAGAGGTGTCTTCCACAGGTGGGTTTCTTGACTCCCCAAATGGCTGATATTGTAGGTAACATCCAGGAATAGCTTTCATCGCCCATATAGAAGAGAATACAAAGTCGTGATTTTCTTTAGGTGGCTTATCACTGGAGTTCTTCTTCTTGGACTCTTCTTCCTCAGGTTTGTGATAGAATCGTGGAGAATATCTGGTAGGTAAGATCTTCTCTTTTTTTGAAGTTGGCCCTCGAGAAGATTTAAGTGGAACAGGTACACAGGTAGCTTGGTTGGCAAGACTGCCTATGTCTTCTTTTCCCCAGATATACTGAAACAGTCCAGGCTTATCTCTTTGGAAGTTGAAGTTGCGGTACATCTGAAACAAAATGAGTATTTTATCTATCTTGAGACGAAACATGCATTGATCCCCACAGCCCTTCCCACACCAGTCACAGTATCTTAGTTCATGATGAAAAAATAATTTGAGTTAGCAAGGATGCCTATGTCTTGTGGCATGAGGGTGAGGTGTGTTTCTTGTATGCAGCAGAAGGATGAGTTCTGTTTTAGAATCCATTCTGCTAGCCTATGTCTTTTTATGGGTGAGTTAAGGCTATTAATGTTGAGAGAATTTAATGACCATTGATTGCTCATTCTTCTTTGATTTGGAATGTTTGTTGTTGGTGGAATTATGTGTGGAATTTCACCCCTTTGTTCTTTTGTTCTTTTGGTAGAGAGGGATTCTCTAATGCCTTTGTTTTTCTGGTTGTAGTTAACTTCCTTGGGTTGGATATACATTTAAATGCAATATTCTGAGTCCATTTAATATTTCTCATATGTATTTCTGTTTAGGGCTGACCACTGGGGATTAGAGAACCTGTCAGGTGGCTTGTCCATGGAGAAGAGTCAATCTTCCTCTCTCAGCAGCCATGCAGCCATTGATGGCCTGTAGCTCTTCGTTTTGTTTTCTTTGGTTTGGTTTTTGAGACAGGGTTTCTCTGTATAACAGTCATGACTGTCCTGGTACTCACTCTGTAGACCAGTCTGGCCTTGAACTCACAGAGATCGCCCTGTCTCTTTCTCTGGAGTGCTGGGATTAAAGGTGTTTGCAATCACCCCCTGGCTGACTTTAGTTCTTGTGAGATTTCCCTGTGCTGCCATTGTGCTAATCCTATTTAGTCGACTGTACTATTGAGATTTCACAGGTTTAGAGTCCACATCATATACAGAAAATGCTATCTCATAGTAGATATCCTGGTTCTCTGGCTCTTACAATCTTTTTATCCCTTCTTCTATAATGTTATCTGAGCCTTAGTTGTTGAGAGTCCAAAAATTAAAATTAATAATACTTTGAAGACTCGGGCTGCTGAACCTATGCAGAGAAAACAGGACCTTCTAAGGATAAAGAGAATTTCACCCCCTAACTGGAAGTACATGACTAGGATCCTGAGCCCAGCTCTCAGAGAAAGGGAGTTAGCTGCCACCATATGTGTCAACATTTCTTTGCCCTAGAGAAAACCAGATAACCACTAATTTCTGGTTGTAAAAATCCCCCCAGGGGATAATTGGCAAATTCATGACCCCATACCCCCACCCTATCTTGCTCAAATGTATCTTGCTTAAAATATATAGTTATTGCTTTACTTTCTACTTTGTAACGACCTTGAGTATCATGGAAACTTTGTTATCTTGTGGCTCTCAGCCTTGTGATCTTAGCCTTTAAAAACCTTCCTCAGTTTTTGGTAAGGACCTCTGTCAGCAACTTGTGGTCTGTTTGGGGTTTCAAGAACCTGGCATAACATTGTAGGGTTGTGTTTAGATGTGTTTATTAGGGTTGGCACTCGACAGTAAGTTGCTTTCCAAATTTTGATCAGTTGTGAATTTCTGTAATGGTCTGTGTTGAAGGGAGCTTAGAGGAATGTAAGTACGCAGGGGCAGTGAAGGAAGGCTCACTGAGATAGTGGTTTTGTTGTTCCCAGTAGACTCTGAGAAACCGCTGAAATGCACAGGGGCATATATCTAGGGCAGGTCCAATGGGGGGATGGGGAGGAGCCACGGAGCCAATACAATACCCAAGCTAGCATCTGTTTAAAAGAATTCCACCCTAAAGCAATAAGGCTATCCCTTTCCCATTCTTCATGACAATATCTGCTGTATTTCCCTGTTGTTCATGCCAAAGAATGAACTCAGTGATGCCATAGACCAGCCACCCCCTCCAGTTATACATGGCTCTCTTTTCTTTGCATTTTTTACATTAATGTATTTATTGTGCATATGCAGGTTCAAATGTGGGCCACAGAGCCCATGTCAGAGGATATCTTAGACAACTCTGTTATCTTCTATCATGTGGCCTCTGGGGATTTCACTCAGGTCATCAGGTTTGACAGCAAGGGCCTTTACCCAATGCATCATCTTGGTGGTCATGCATTTTTGAATTTTCCTTCTGCCCTAACGGCCACATTTTGCACCCTTCCTTCCAGTCTTATTTATAAGATTTTTTTCCTAGATTGCTCAGATCAGGTGCTAGTACTCCAAGACCTGCCCTTATGGCTGCTTTTGTCTTCATGCCACGCTGCTTGTGTACGGGAGAAAGTGGCATTCCAGTGTTCTTGAAGACATGGTGTGCTACTTCCGCTCCATTTTGTAGTTTGTGGTCCCAGGATACAAACTGAGGAAGCATAATTTTTACTCATCTGAGTAACCTCCCTCAGCTTGAATTATGTTGAACATAAATGTCCCTTGCATATCTAAGAAAGACTGTGGTGTAGAGTTTCTTCTACCAACTGTGATTAGTCTTAACCACCAGCTGCTAGCAGCTCGGTTATCGTCGATGCTAAATTTCCTCCAAACTGGTTTGTTGAATTTAGTAGCCAAAGGCATTGATTGTAGTTTCCAGGCTCTTCGGTTAGCCTTTATTTCCCCCTTTATTTTTCAGACACATCTATCATTACTTAAAGAAACCACAACCTCTGTAGATTGCCAGATCAAGGCCTTCAAATAACATGATATATTCTAGTGACCCTGTGCTCGGTGTTTGTGGGGGGCTGGCAGGATGTAGAAGACAAGTTGTCAGCCCATAATCATGATTCCAGATGAATTAGTCCAGTGTGCTCGCTACAGAATGCCCATCCAGCCTCTTGTAAACCTGTAGGTTTATCCCGGAAACTTGTAAAACTGGTTATTTCATGGACACAAGGGTTTTAATACTTTAAGCATTATCTCCCATTTTTTGTAAATTTTTATTCCACTGAGTGTGTTATCTCATATTTTGATTTGTATTTTGCATTACATTGAGCATTAGTTTATATTCTGTAAAGTTTCTTTTAAAAAGTAACTTGGCTTCTCACTAAATCTGCAGCTTAATATGGAGTATATTGGTTCACTGTCTTCTCCATTCGAGACATACTCACCAATTTCCAGGGAATGGTCCACGGCTTTGACTTTGATAACAGCCTTTGTCCAGAAATGTTAACTACACCATGTCCTTCTTGAGAACAACTTGTAGATATTTCATCGACTCACAAAGCATGAACATCCCACAGGACACTGTCTACAACAGAGTTGCTTGTTATTGAAGTTTCCTTGATCTTCAGTGGCCCAGTATACAACTGTAGGTCCCTTTGGGAAATGCCGTGGGGCAATTTGCAAGTCTCATTTCTTTGGTACTTCAGCTTCCTACTATTCCTTGAGTCAAAGGGTTCCCAAATCTGGGTCACAGAGCACAAACTGAGCAGGGATACTCATTGGTTTGTTGTGAGTAGCAGCACTCAGTCCCCTATCCCTGAATTTTTACTCATCTGAGTAACCTCCCTCAGCTTGACTTATGCTGAACATATATGTCCCTCGTATACCTAAGGAAGACTGTGGTGTAGAGTTTCTTCTCTCAACTGTGATTAGTCTTAACCACCAGCTGCTAGCAGCTCAGTTATCATCGATGCTGCAGATGAAGATGAGGAATTGCAGGAGGAGGAAGAGTAGAAGTCAGAGGCAGAGTAGGACAAAGAGAAGGAAGAAGATGTAAAAGAAGTAGGGGCTGGGCAAGAGGAATAAGAAGTGGAACAGGAGGGAAAGAAAACTTCATAAACTGTTGTGCACAGTGAGATCAGCTAACCTGTCGTCACCCAGACCTACAGAGTAGCCTTATGGCAAACTTCTAAGTGATGTTAGTGTCTTTTCTCCTGCAGAATCCTGATGCTCTGATGTTTCTGTCAGAGAAACTTACCCACTAGCACCTTTTTGGCCTCAAGTAATCTAACCATTTCTAGGCAGCAATACCCCTTAGCCTCGATGTTCCACCTCCATTCCTGTCTGTCAAGGCCAGGCCTGCTTTCAAGAATGCTGATGATGAACCATTGCTGCCTCCATGCTTCCAGGCCTTAGCTATGAGCAACTTTCTTTGCATCATAACCCGAGGACCTTGTCAGAGCCTGAAGTCCTATTTCCTAGCAGGAACTTACAGTCCCCATGCAATCTGCATCCTCAGATGCCCTCTTCAAGCCTGTGGCAGAGGAACAGCTCCCTCTCTACAGATTTGGAAGCATGATGTTCCAGATTCCCCCTTGGCTGGCTCCCCTTTCCTGTCTAACAGGTCCAGTCCAGCCTGCTTAGCTCTGACTGAGCTGAGGCTTCATTCTGGGTAGGACTTGGCAGTAGCTTCATGAACCCTTACCCTTTTTTTCTGGCCACTCTCCTGGCTTTAGCAATGTGAGTTCTGTAGCCAGTATGCAATGTTGGCTACCCTCTCAGAAACAGTGGAGGGCAAAACCTGAGAGCAAAGACCTCTGTGTGGATAAGACATAGGCAATGCTTTATCCCTCAGGTGCAGGGGTGGGATAGCACTGATCCCCTGTAAAAGAAGACTACTTCTGCAGGTTCAGAAGTTTCAGAGGCACCTAAGGACGATGGCATTCAGAGACCCCATTCTTCTGGGCACAGGCCCCACCACAGGGGTTCCAAATTGACAGCAGAGATCTGCTTTAGTCTTTGAACAGCTTTTGTCCTTCATTTGTCTTATAGAGGCTTGGTTTGTTTCAGCTTCTGCTGATTGCCCATGCCTAAGATGGGAAAATGCTATATTCCTAATGAGATGGAGAAGATTTAACTCTAAATCTCTGAGTCATGCACTGTGAGTCACCACAGCAGCATAGACACCAGCACCCTTCTCAGGTGTCATTGGAGATGGCATTCTTAAGTGTCCCAGGTATCTGGAAGTCCTCCTCGGCTGCATGTATTCTGCTCCTCCACAGGACAGCCCTTCCAGCAAATCTGTAATGTGAGAGGTGAAGCAACCTGGCAGCCATGTTCTGCCTATGGCTGACTGCATACCATTTAATCCTTGTCGCTTCCTGTGTAGATTCAGGGAGCTGATTGACCCTTTGCTTGCCTAGAGCTCTGGAAGCAGGTGCATCACGATGGGTCAACCAGGAAGCCCAGGACATGAGAGTTAGTCGAGCTGTGTTTTTATTTAGATCAACTTCCCACAGATACAACAGGAAGGAGCAGACCTGAGAAGGATGTGGTCCACCATGACAGTTTTGATCAGTCAGGCAGGTGCAGAACAAAATTTTCTCTCACACTCATACTGTGTTGAGCCAGGATGTTGTTGTCACACCCTTGTAGCACCTGAAACACAGCGGGCTTTGGGGGCCATAACGACAGACTGACTGAATGGCTGACTGAATGATAGACTGACTGACTGAATGAATGAATGAATGACAGACAGACTGACTGACTGACAGACTGACTGACTGACTGACTGAATGACAGACTGACTGACTGAATGACTGATGGGCACTGTGGAAAGTGGAGAGGGTCAGCTGAGAAGCACAAGGATGCAGCAGCAGTCTTCACACAACAGATCCACCTTGTACCCCAAGGTGCCCTTTGCCCTAGATCACACTTCTTAGGAGATGCTTGCACCTGGCCCTTGTGTGTTAATCAGCTATCTGGATGGTAACTACTTCCATGGCAAATACTTAGAGGGCATCTGGAGATCTGTTAGCATGGGGGTGTGCAAAGCCTGCTGGAGGAGAGCATGTCGTCCCACGTCAGGACACACCAGAGTGAGGTCAGCAGGCACTGCTCTGTCGGACACTCCCAGCCGGTGATGCTCACCCCTACACTGCTCATGGGGCTGCGGGCTGGGTTGTCTTCTTGATCTTTCAGTAATGTGACTTGAGCAGAGGGAGCAGGAGTTTATGCCAAGAAGGACTTGAACTAAGGACAGAGAGCTCCCAAGGCCTCACAGAAGAGGTCACTCCAGCTGGCTCGTGAGGCCCAGAGCATTTTGTTAGGTGGGGCTTCAGCAGGCCCAACCCGAGATGGTTTCTAGAGACTGAGAGTGTGTGGGCATGATACTTCTACTTGCTTCACCTCCTGCTGCATCCAGAACATGCCAGAGTAGCTCCAACAAAGTCAGAAGGCATGGAGTGGGTTTGCCCAGGCTTCTACTGCATAGCCTGAGCTGCCACCGTGTCGAGGACAAGGCTGGATTTAATAAGATATGCCATGCCTGCTCCACCGCCTGTAACCCAGAATGTGCAGAGGGTGTCGGGATTGATGACACAGAGACCAGTCGTTGGTGCAAAGAAAACTTTAAGCAGGCCCCAAGAAGGCACAAGAAAGCTTTCCAAGAAATGCTTCCCTCAAGAAAAGCTTCTGTTTCCTTTCTATCACTGGCTGGTTATATGCCCCTGACAGCAGAGTCATGGCTGGTTGTCAGGAAGAAGCGGCTAGCCATTGGAAAGGTCAAAGTCTGGGTGTTCCAGTGCACTAGCACTTATCGGGAAATTATCGCTCTGGTAAACAGTTATTAGTGCACCATATTGTTTTCAGCAAACATGCTTTTAGTAAATATGTTTTTAGTAAACATTGTCTTACAGCTGCCTGCTCCCAGGCTGATGGGGAAGTGGGCCTCTGCCAAGGTCTTTTGTTCCCACACAGATAGTCCTCCCATGCACTGCCTCTAAACAGGAGAATCTGCGGTGGTGGATACAAGATGATGTTTGGAGAAAACTGTAGGAAAAGCATGAACAATCACTTGCTGGTCGTTTTCCACGGTCTTGAGTAGGACATTTCCTCATAGTACCATCTGCTGGCTTAGTCCTCCAACTTCTCTGTTCACTAGAGATGGGGCCTCCGAGGCAGGCTAAGTGACCACATTCTATGGCAGAAGTTCTGTCTTTCTTAGGGAGCAGGAGGAGAGGTCAGGATGCTTTGCCTTCTGGGTGGAAACTTGTGAGACATTTCCTCTCCACTCCCCAGGCTCCTCCCTCCTCCACCTTCCTTCTGGGCTCCAGGTTTCCAGATGAGAAGCCCCACTCTAATTGTCGTAGGAATGTCCATAAAAGGTCACTGCTCTGTTACAGCTTGGCAGATTGTGCTCCTGTTCTCAGAGATTTGCTGCGGCTTTGCTGTAGGTTTATTAATCTGTTTCAGGCTTGCTAAGGTTCTGTATCTGTTTCAGGCTGGCAGCTTCTGATACGTGACTTTCGACAGTTTCTTTGTTCTGTTCTTGCTCCTCGTAGTGTGTTTAGTACTGCACACGGCCCTCAGCTTCTGCAGACCCTGTGACAGAGACACTCGGTTTCTCTCGATAGTCTTACATGTCTCTGAAGCTCTGCCCTGTGTTATGGTGTGTGTGAACACATGATCTCACTTCTTTTAGGGTGAATCCCTCAGGACGGAGTTTCTAGGGTTATCGGGTATACACTTGATTTTTGAGATGCTGCTGAACTGTGTTCAAACTACTCCCTGTTTACACAGGATATTTCCTCTGGTTCAGTACTCTGCTTGCCCGTTTCTGCTACGTAGTCCATTGCTGATGAGGTCTTTATACTTCAGCTATCAGACTTTTAAGGGTGGCCTATTGTAATGGTCTCAAGCAAGACGAGAATCTGATCAGAGTTGACAGAGCTGTCCTCTGAAGGCAGCAGACTGAAGTGTCTTTCTCAGCAATCGGTGATCAGAGCAGAGTTCATGACAGAGTGAATATGTGATGGCTTTTGTGAACTGTCTTTGGAAAAGGTGTTAAGAGAGGCAGTTCCTATGTTGATTATTCTAGTAGACTGGGTGTGAGGCAGCCCTGTGTCTCTATCTCTCTCCACGATGCAAGGCAGCATTGAACCCAAAGTTGAGGAGGTTTTTCAGTGGGCTCCTGTGGCAGTAGCAGAAGATTTGCTTTATTCCCATGTGGCAGGAAGCTAAGAGGTAGTTACTCCAGAAGTCCAGGGTACAGGAGTGTGCGGGAACTGAGCAGTGGGATCACAGGAGTTAACACTGGAATGCATGAGTGAAGTACAGTCACGGGTCCATAAAGCACATCAGTCAAGCTCTCAGTGTCACTCAGCCTGCATGACTTGGGCAGTCTTGGTAGGCTGCCTGACACCATGCAAAGCCGATCCTGGGCCCAACACAAATGTTGGCACACACCAATTTTAGTGGATAGCTGCTGCTCATAGCTCCTGGCTGCAGAAACACGTTCATTTGTCCCTGTAGGCTGCTGGAGCTAGGAGCTAGGAGTAAGATCTTGGTTTCTGAGATCCTAAAGGGTCTCTCTTGAGGGCAGGATCAAAGAAAGTTGGAATTCCTTGGCAGGAAGTACACGAAATAGCTGCTCCTGCTCCAGAGTCTTGGAGTAAGAAGTAGGTAGCCCAACATGGCCAAGAAAGTGTCAGTTAAAGAGCTAAAGAATAAGAAATTAGAGCCACCAGAGACTATGGTTAAAGGGTCCAACTCTCGTGCCTAGATTTGTGACTACTTGAGCATGCATGTGCATGTGCACATACACATACGGACACATACACACAGACACAGGCACAAACACGCACGCACACACACACACACACACACACACACACACACACACACACACACACACCACTTCCTGACCTTATTCACAGAGTGAGCAGCAGCACCTCAGACTCAGCCCCTTCACTGGACATCACATCCATACAACATCTCTGGCTCCATGTCAGGTCCTCAGATGTGTTCACCCCAGCCCTTCTTCCAGTACCCACCAACATGGCAAAGAGTCAGGCCCCCAATGTGAACTCAACTCGTACCCTGTTTTCCAACCAAAGAGCAGAAGGACCCTGAACCACCACCAATAGCTTCCAAAGGAATCTAAGCCCTTCCTAACGCTTGGGGCTTTCAGCATGAACATAAAGTCAGGTTGAAAAGCAGTGTTTGTAGAACGGCCTCACTGAACAGAAAGACACCCAGCTGGCTGGAAGAGGTTGCTGAAAACAGGGTTCCAACCAGCCAAGGGTCCCAGCACTCAGTCACAAAACCCCCAAACAGAGGCTTTGGGCTTAGAGCCAGACCAAGGAGATTATTTTCAACCCACAGGGTCAATTAGTGAATCAGCTCCAGGGAGGCCTAGAGATGTTGCCTGCATTATCATTGATGTGACAGCTGGCAGGTGGTGTCAAGTTGCCTCTGGGTGAGGAGAGATACATGGGCCAGTTTATGCACTGTTGTTAGGGAAGAGAAGCAGAGGTGATGTCACCACAGGTAAATATATCTGCAACCAAGCAACCTTCACAGGCCCTCAACGACAGCCTGGTAGCTGAGCCATGCAGATGGTAAAGCCAAATGGAGGGCTTTGGGCTTCATCTACATGCTGGGTGTTGCAAAGGGAAGGCAGAAATCAGCCTCTTGAACCAGCACATGCTGAACCCTCCTAAGTGATGCCATCTCAAGGTGTGCTCAGAGGGCAGTGGTCTTGGCAGACAACCTGAGGGAAGGCTCAGCGAGAAAGGCCATATGGGTAGCTCAGCTCACTCTCACCCATCCCCCGGTCTGGTCAGTCAGCAGACCCACAGGTGGCATTCTGAAGCTAAAGGCAGTTCTCATTTCTGCTAGAAACCGGAGATGCCCCATGTGGAGCATGTCAGGGCCAGGTCTCCACCTCCACTGGGGGAAGAGGAGACACCTTGCATGTGCAAACTTTCTCTTCCTTTAGGTTAATTTTTACTTGTGTGTATGTGTGTGTGTGCGTGTGTGTGTGTGTGTGTGTGTGTGTGTGTGTGTCCATGTTTGTGTGGGCACATGTCACAGGTGTGCTGGATACCCTTGGAGGCCAGCAGAGAGACTGCCTGAAGCTGAATGTGCGTGTAGTGTGAGATGTCTGATGTGGGTCCTGAGACCTGAACCCAGGTCCTCTGGAAGAGCAGGGGACACTCAACTGCTGTGGCTTCTCTTTAGCTCAAGCTAATGCCTTCTTATGAGTGGACAAGACATTTTTGCAAGCTACAGTTTTCTGTTTCTGTGCTTCTTTCTTTTGTGGAGGTGTCTAGAGCAGTGAGCACTCCCTAGAATTAGCTGGCAGGCCCCCAGGTCTTAGCTGCAAGAGGAGGCATACATCCAGGCCCTGCAGTGTGCATGTGCCTGGGCAAAGGTATCCTGGTAGAATCAAACTGCTGCTGATATGTTGTGATTCACTAGATTGCAATGCCTTTACTCGACCTCCTCACAGGACTATAGGTGACCCGCAAATAGCTGCACCCTTAAAAAGTCCCACCCAACATGGATGGCAACGTCCCCAGGGCTTCAACGATGGGGTCTCCCTGTCTTAGCCTTCCACCTCCTACATGCTCTAGTACCTCCCGAGACCACATGCAGCTGGGAAGGGGGACGAGAGGGAGTAGTGACAAGGGGCTGCAGTCTGAGGTGGGGATCAGACGGCCCAGCCTCCCTCCTGGGCATGGATGCTGATGATCCCAGGCTTTGGAGAGTGTGGTTCAAACAAACAAACACAGATGCAGTGTTAAAGGTGCCAACAGCCATGCCATGCCCAGGACGGCATCCCACAACAGCCTTCTTCATTCCTGCCCTTCCTTGAGATATTTTCAGGATGGATAATCAGAAAACTTCCCGGGTGGGTCAGAGCAAAGGGGGGTGAGCAGAAAGCCCCCTTCATTCAGACAAAGTAGAGTGCAATGGCCACAGAGGGGTCCTGCTCACTTAGTGATGGTGACATCCTTCAAAAGATCTGATTAGGCCTTTGTGCTGTAAATGTTTGGTTTTGAATTTATGTTTCACAAAGTAAGGAAGTCTGTTGCCTTTCTGTGTGAATAGTGGAACATCAGCACGCCGGCGCCCCCTGGTGTATGCCTTTAGAATCTTGACTTTAGTCTACTGCAAGCAGCAGCCCTGGGCTTGCCTGCTCCAAACAGCCAGCTGGGTACTTTCTGCCCTTCAGGAGCTGAGCTGGATGAACCAATGAATGGCATGAGGGAAAAGCCCAGGCTCAGAAAGGAGGGGAGAGGAAAGTGGGGAGACCTGTACAGAACGTGAGGGGGTGAAAAGAAGGATCACCGAGAAGGTGGTGTGGAACACCAGAAGCAAGCAAGGGAGTGTGTAGCCTTTTGTGTGAGCTCCTCGTGTTGCAAGCTGCTTGACACTGTGTGTGAACCAGAGCCATAGATCTGTAAAGGTCAGGACTGCTGAGCAGCGCAGCCCCTAGTCTGTGTCCTTGTGTTCCACGGGACCCCACTTTTACTCTTAGGGGAGGAAGGAAGACAGAGTCTGGTTGTGATGCAATTCACTTTTACCCTTTAAAGCCAAGGGCAGCTTGTGCTGCCACAAACCATGATGACCCAGGCCTGGATGTGTGCATCAAGTTTCCAGACAGCAGGGGAGAAGGTCCCATGGCTGCCTTGTGCATCCGAACACAGCCACTCCTGAGAACACTGGGTTGCATGTTTAGCACACTTGGCAAGTGCAATGAATGTTCTATTCCAACTGGCGGCATAATTTCATGTGTCCACAGAGTTTCCTCCTGCCCTTATTACTACAGAGTGAGTGGCCTCACAGTCTGAGGTTGAATACACTGTGGGGTATTCACTCTAAAGCATATTATTAGCACCATGCGTCTTATTCCAGTCAGTCCTTGAAGCCTAGCAAACGATGCTAACAGGGTTAAAGCAGTGTGTGAAGGAGTAGAGTCTTCCACAGGGAGCCCATCCAAGGAGTCCTGGAACCCAAAGAAATAAAAGAGTTGAATTCTTGTCAGAGAATTCATCTTATGAGTGGACAAGAGGCTTTCCCAAGCTACAGTTTCTGTCCAATATGCGTCTTTCTTCACAGAGCTCTCTAGAGTCGTGAGCACCAGCCAGAATTAGCTGGAGGGCCCTCTATTCTTGCCTACAAGAGGAAGTACACCTCCATGCCTGGCAATCTCCATGTACCTGGGCAAAGGCATTCTAGAAGTTTAGAATGATTATAATGATCAAAAATACGGTAGAGAATATTCAAATAAGGTATACCATGTCAAGCCCTGCAGTTCGCAAGCACACATGCAGGTATATTCACACAAATAAATACAACACGCACACCCTGCCACAGTGGCCGTGTGGCAGACAGTTAATTACTCATGTGCTTTGTCTCTTGTTACCCTTGAGATACAACCATAAGTGAGGACACAGTAGTAGTCAAAGGGCAAGAGGACTTGTGACCATTATGTGCATGGTATCTAGCGTTCCAGCACTGACTTTGGTAGTAAATAAGTATAGCTCTGATGCCTAGGTACCTTGGATAGCCCCAGAGCATCCTTGATAATGTAGAAACATGTGCAGGCTGCTTAGTTTTCTTATGCCTCCAAGAAGTGTGTGTGAGTGGTATTATAAGACAATGCAGTGTTGATGATGCAGTTTGGACCCAGGTTAGGTTCAAATGACTTATGTGGAAAGCAGCATAAATGCTGTCTTTAAATGCTGGCTTAGGTTTTCCTGTGTGGGTTTTGTTTGTATTGCAGTACCTGGGCCTTAAACATGCTAGGCCAGTTGAACCGTGGGCTTTGTATTTGCTAGGTCAGTTCTCTACCACTGGCCTGCATTCCCTTCCTGTTACAATTCTTTTACTTGTTTTTTGAGATAGGTTCCGGGCAAGTTTCCCAAGATGCCTTAAACTTGGCACTCGTCCTTCTTCAACCATGTGAGTAAATGGGATCACAGGCCCATACCTCTAGGCTGAACTACCATCAATTTTCTTAACCTCAAACTGTTTTCAAACTTGTATTTCTTTTCTAGAGCTGTCATGTTAAAGTACTTGTACCACAAACTGTGTGACGTAGACAAGTGTACCTCACAGTTCTGGAGGAGAGAAATGTGAAATCAAAATGTCAGCTGACTATGTATGCACTTTCTGAAACCTAGGGTGGAAGGGACCACTCCTTGCATGCTCCTTGCTTCTTGTGTTCTTCAATGTCTCTGACATTCTTTAGGTGCATCAATTTACTTTTCTTTCCTCACATGAACAACCCCCCATCTCTCTTTTAGTTTTTCCAGACAGGATTTTCCTGCAAATCAGTCCTGGCTTTCCAGGAACTCACTCTGTAGACCCGGCTGGCTTTGAACTCACAGATCCACCTGCCTCTGCCTCCTGAGTGCTAGAATTAAAGGCATGCACCACCATTGCCCAATACATATACATCTTTATGCATATTTGTGTTCAATCTCCCTCCCACATTTCTGTGTGTATTTGTATATGTTTATGTGTGTATTATATGCTTTTGTGTGGATGTGCCTGCATGTGTGCATATGTAAATCAGGGGTTGACATGTTGCATCTTATTTGAATGTTCTCCACTTTATTGTTTGAGATAGGGTCTCAATGAACCTAAGGTCACCAA
This sequence comes from Mesocricetus auratus, assembly GCF_017639785.1. Lineage (NCBI taxonomy): Eukaryota > Metazoa > Chordata > Mammalia > Rodentia > Cricetidae > Mesocricetus > Mesocricetus auratus. The sequence goes on along the minus strand of NW_024429188.1, from coordinate 114,173,055 downwards.
CAGGCCTACAGGAACTGGCCAATGAATGTCACCCACTCAAGAGGAACTGGCCAGTGAATCTTCAGATTTCTCCTATGCCTTCCTCCGCAGCACTGGATTTTTGCATGGGTGCCGGGCCTGACTTCATCTCCAGTTTTTCAGCTCGCACTTTACTGGCAGAGCCATTTCCTTAACTTTCTAATCGTCCCTACTTTATAAGGACACTAATCATACTGGAGCAGGGCCTGCTGTAACTTTAAGTTGATCTCTCTGTGAAGACCCTGTTTCCAAATAATGATATATTTTTTTTCAGTGCTGAGGGTTAGGACTTCAATGCGTCTTTTCAGGGTCAATAATTCAACACATAAGAAGATAACAATCTGGCATATAGTACAAAATGAAGGTTGTCCTTTTTACTTCTTTAAACCAGAATTTTATTTTAAATGTTTCTCATATCAGTTTTAAGACTTACTTTCTATCTAAATCCTATGTCTTTATCTATATTGTTATCTTGTGTTTCATCAACTTTAGACACTGTTGACTTCCTGTTGTGATAGATGAGATTGTAGTTTATTTCTCTTCCTCTTTCTATGTGCATATATTAAACCCTCAATTATGGAAAGTGATCAAACCTATATATATCACAACTCAGCTGATTATGATGTCCATTCTTGCAGGGTTTTTCCTTTTTTTCCACAAATCTCTCTTTTTTTGCCTATGCTATTTTTTTACTAATTGCTTTCATTTTTTACGTACTGACCACAGTTTCCCCCATCCTCTCCTCCTGTTCTCTCCACCTTCTCTTCTCCCTCCATCCACTACTCCTCCATCTCCATTCAGAAAGGGGCAGGTCCCCCAGGGGAGTCAACAAAGCATGCCACATCAAGTTGAGGCAGGTCTAAGCTCCAACCCTTGCATTAAGGTTGGGCAACCCAGCTTGGGGATTGGATTCCCAAATGCAGCTAGAGTGTCAGTCAAGAGACAGGTCTTGATCCCACTGCTGGGATCCCCTCAAACAGACCAACCTACACAACTGTCACACACACATGTAGAGGACCTCCCAAGTAGTTGGTCTAGAGTCACTGAGCTCCCATGAGCCAAGTTCAGCTGTCTCTGTGAGTTCTCCTGCCATGAGTTTGACCCCCCTGGCTTGTACAATCATTCTTCTCTCTTCAACAGGACTTCAAGAGCTTGGCTCAATTCTTGACTGTGGATATCTGCATCTGCTTCCATCAGTTACTGGATGAAGGACTCTCTGATGACAATTAGGATAGTCACTAATCTGATTACGGGAGAAGGCCAGTTCAAGCACCACAGATATAATATTTCTTCTGATAGCACTCCATAACAAACATCTTGCACTTTTAACTTGAGTCAGTTTTCTGTTTCGCCTGCTTTTTTTTGAGAGAGAGTGAGAAAAAGGATGTGTGAAGTATATGTTACATGTTTGTGAGTGAGCATGCATGCGTGCCTATGCTTAGAGACCAGAGAAAGTAGGTGTCTGTATCTATTATTCTCTGAATTGTTTCTTTGAGACAAAGTCTCTCACTGAACCTGGAGCTCTTGGTGTTTTCTTTCTTTCTTTTACCAGCTAGGCTGACATGTTGCAAGTCCCAGTGATGCTACCATCTCTGCCCTCTCTACTGTCCTCAGTGTTGAAATTGTGGATGTGCTTGTGGGCCTTGTAAAGATTTTACTGCGGTTTTAGCTTATGAAATCTGGTACTTACACTGCTTGCAAGGCAAATTCTGTTAATCACTGGGCCATCACTCCAGCCTCCAGAGTCAGTTTTCTGATGAAGCTGATCTGTACAAGAGACAATAAATGTATGCATTGGGATTATTAATTTTAATTGAAAGAGAGTCAGTCACAAATGAACATTCTAGAAATTTGTTTCATACCCTTTGTATAAACTTTATATAGAAAGAATTGCTTGTTTTCTTTGGATGTGTCTATTAAATCTCATTCGGGCACTGAGCTACTCAGGATTATTGGCCTTTGTTTGTTTTAGAGTTATTTATTTTTATTTTATAAGTTCAAATGTTTTGTGCACCACACCTGTACCTGCTGCCTACAGAAGTCAGAAGAGGGTTTCAGATCCCCTGTAACTGGTGTTATGGATGGATGTGAGTCATAATGCAGGTCCTGGGAATCTGCTCCGTGGCCTCTGGAGGAGCAACAAGTGCTCTTAACCACAGAGTAATTTCTCCAGCCTAGACAGGCCTGATTTTTACGATGGTTTCATCTAAACATTTTAGATTTTAATTAAGTTATGTGATTTCCTTAAAAATATTAAATGAAATAATGCATTAATGTAGATGAAAGAGGACATTTCATATTTTTGTCTTTTCAAAAGAGTATTTCAGTTCTTAGAAAACATCAATTTTGACTTTTCAATAGTAGTAATCATTAGAGGTTAAAGAGTCTATAGCTAAATGGGGTGACTTTGTTTTCTTTAAACCAGACTATGTGTCATCCCTTATCTCTGACTTTCATTTCTTCTGTGACACCATTGCCATCTATTTCTATATTTTTGGCTTCCAAGTTTCTCTGGTGAAAAAGCAATATCAGCCTCAATGGTGTTTCTGTTTGGAACTGAACCATGACCCTACCTGTGGAAAAGACTGAGGATGTCTTCAGTGTTCTTATTCCCTGTTTTCTCTTCCCCTACACCTGGGTGTGAGGGTGCTCAGAGATGCTGTTTGCAAACTTGAAAAGAGTCTACCAAAGAACTTAAAACACTATCAAAGGGAGGAACCACATGTGACTTTTACTTCTTATCCTTTTTTACTTGACCATGGGTTAGGCTGCATGTCATTTGATAGCACGCTGGAGAGGCATGCTACTCATGGACAGCCACCCTGTCCTCCATTTCATGGATGAATGCCTTTTGTTCATGAGATGTAGGCTCTCAGACTTATCATTTTTGAACAGTAATGGGAATATTAGTAGCATATAGCACATAGTGTTGATATGAAAAGAAACATTACCTTTAGTTTAACATGTTGTCTGGAGGGTAAGATGCCACAATATCAATATTTCTGCAATAAAATTACAAAAATTAATCAGTATGCTTGCCATTGTGCTAGATTGTTTTATGGGCAGGGATGGGGTTAGGGGTGACTCACAGATAGAGGTTCTAGTTTTTCAGAAACTCCATTTCATAGAGATACGACATGGAGTCTTTCTTGGTCTTCAGTCCAAAATGAGCAGGGAATAATTCTTGTCACAGGAATCCAACTCCCACCATTGTGCCCATCTCTTCTTTCTCCGGAGCTCTCTTCTTGGCCGGTTCCAGTCACCATCTCTCTTAACTCTGCTCCATAATTGCCGTTCCCTCTTTATACACCATCAAGTGGTTTGCTTCTTTCCTTCTCATTTTCGTTTAACTATCACCTTAACAGGGAAGTTCTGATTACACTACCTCTTAGAAAACAATAGTATCCTCCCACTCAGCTTTATTTTGTCCAGACCAGGAACACTCAGGTACATTCTACAAATTTATTTTAAGCTTAATCAGAGCAGGAACTGAAAACTTCAGCACTGCCAACAGCACCCGATGTCTGTGTGCGTGTGTGTGCAAGTGTACATGCTGTGTTTAGTAGGAATTTGTTGAACCGGTGAGTAGGACAAAAGGACCTTTTATGTATACGAATGGAAGTTTTCAAGAAGCATAAGGAAAATTAACATTTGTAGAGAGATAAGGGTAGAACAGGGCTTCTAGGTAAAAGGTACAGAACTAGCACAGGCAAACAGGCAAGAAACTAGTTCAATAGCAAAACAATCGGAGCATGGTTTCCTGTCACCACTGACTACATTAAAAGGTGCTCTGGAAAAGTCACAGCTTTAGCTTCCGGCTAAGGTCCCGCCCACTTTGGCAGATCGTGCCCCCGGACCTCCAGCACCACAGGCTCCGCCCCTAGGGGGAGAGGTGGGAGGAGTCGCGCAAGCGCATTCGTGCTTGGGCCAGCGCCCGGGCCTTTGGGCCAGAAGCTGCGGTGTCACGCAGTCTGATTGAGACTGTGACGGCAGTGGCAGCAGCAGCGGCAGCGGTCTCGGTAGCGGTGGTGGTGGTGGTGGCGGCGGCGGAGGCGGCGACGGCGGCGACGGTGGCCATCCAATGGTCGTGCTGTAGCCTGACGCCACCTTCCCTCAAGGCGGCACGGAAGCAGGAATGTCGCAGATGCCGCCTCCGCCGCCGCCGCTTCTTGGCTGGCGCCTGCTTGGCTTCAGCTTGTTGCTAAGCTCCTTCTGCTTCTCCCTGGAGTCTGCAGCGCTAGATAACTCCTCTACAGGTGCCAATTCCTCATTCTTTACCCTACCCAACCTTGTCACTGTCCCTGCTAATGTTTCTTCTTTCATCCATCCTATCTTCTTTTTTCTCTCCTCCTTCATCCCTTTCCCCCACATTTGCATTCCTACCTACCCTCTACACATTTTTCCTTCCTTCCACCTGTTCAGCCTGCATTAATCTTTCATCCATTTCTCCTTCCTACCTCTCCTCCTTTCCATCCCTGCATGCTTTTGCTCCGTCATCTCATCTTTCCGTTTCCGCTGATTTTTCTGAGACTTTCATAAGTGCATGCAACATATTTTTATAACACTCACTCCCCATTCCAATTCCAACCCCTTACTCCGCCCCGAGCCTCCCCCCCCCCAACTTCATGTCCTCTTTTTGTTTTTAATCCCATTGAATCCAGTTTGTGGTTCCCATATACACATGGGTGTGGGGCCACTCGTTTCATCTAACGGTCCATCCTTTCCCTCCTTCTATCCATTTTCCTTCCATTCCCCCTCCTTCCATCCTCCCCTCCCTTCCTTCTCCCTCCCTTCTGTTCATCCTTCTTTCGTTTAACTGTCTTTCCATCTGTCTTCTCTATTCCTTCCGTCTCTTGGTGCTTTCATCCCCCAATCCCCAGTCTCTGTCTGTCTGTCTTCTTCAGTTAGGTGTGAAGATATGGCCAATACATAACACTCTTACCCTAGATTAGGGCTTCTGTGCACTCACTCTTGCTGAAGCAGAGCCCTGGTTGCCCCTTTTCTAGATGGACTGTTAAGGAGCAGGGACCAACCTTGATCTTTTCATTACCTTGATGGTAGTCGGGTTTCAGTGTCTGTGTATGTGATGTAACCAAAGCCCCTCCCTCCTGTGCAGATGCTCTGAATGTCCTTCTGATTATTGTGGATGATCTTCGCCCCTCCCTGGGCTGTTATGGAGAGAAGGTAGTGAGGTCCCCAAACATTGACCAGCTGGCGTCGCACAGCGTTCTCTTTCAGAATGCCTTTGCACAGGTATGTCTGGGGATCTTTAGTTGTGCCTTTGCGCCTCTTTGTGTATGCACAGAGGGAGTTGCTTGTTGCTGCCCTAGAGATGACCTCCTTGAAAGAGGGAAGCAGAGCTTGGAAAATGGAGGCCTAGGCAAGCCTGTTCCCTACTCACAAGGAAGCTTGTGCCTACAAGGCTCCCCTCCTTCTTGGGTGGAGACTCTTCCCTGCCCTGACATGTTTAAGACAAGCTTGGCCAGCTTTCAGCCAGAAGCAGCAAATGCCTGGAGCTGAAAAATCCAACCTATGGCTCTGCCAACTGAGTTGTGAGTGACTAAGAGTTGTCCTCTCTGATACCATTGTCAGGACTGCCCTCCCACACACACACACACCACACACACACACACACACACACACACACACACACACACACACACCACACATGCACTCTGGGTACCTAGGGGTGCCATTGCATAGGAAAACACACACAAACACACACAGAGAGACACACAGATACACACACACACACACACAATCTGTTGTTTTGAGAGCCTGATAACTGTTTTCCTTTGTTCAGAAGACAACAATCTCTAGTGCATGGGTGAGGCCTAAATCCCACTGGTTAGCTTTGAGATCTGCATGACTCAGCTGCCAGGCAGTTGCTGAGGATCTAGAGAGGTTGCTTAGTTACCTTGAAGACTGCAGATATATTTGGCTGTGATGATGTTGACATTTGCTTCTGCTCCCTAACAGCAAGCAGTGTGCGCACCAAGTCGAGTGTCCTTCCTCACCGGGAGGAGGCCTGACACCACCCGACTGTATGACTTCAACTCCTACTGGAGGGTACACTCGGGGAATTTTTCCACCATCCCCCAGTACTTCAAGGAGAATGGCTACGTGACCATGTCGGTTGGAAAAGTCTTTCACCCTGGTACTGCTCAATTACCAAAGCCTGGGCTACCTGTTTCTGTGCCTGAATACTGAAATCCTTTGCTGGGTTGGGACTATCTTTGTAGTGATCTTTCCTGACAGGGTGGGCAGCTTGTTGTTCATTTCTGCTGTTCTATGAAACAACAAGAACAAAACAAAAACACTTCTTTAACCTAGTTTCATGTTCACAGCCCAAATGAAACAGAATAGAAAGGAACTGCTTTCCTTTAGAAGTTAGTAGTGATGCTTTGGGATTTATCCTGCTGCTTGGGGTGTGGAAGTACACTGGCTGTTGGAGAGGCACTTGTGTCAGTTTAGCTCTGAACCTGACCCTGTGCTTTGCAGGGTGCCTGTCTGTAAAGTTGGGTGTAAGGCAACTGCCTCTGAGGACCTTGATTGTCCCGAGGTACTGTGTGGACTGGATGTGCAGTTAAGAGCTACAGATTAGGGGAATCTAATGCTTTCTCTGTGAGTAATGTCAGAAAGAGGAAGTAAGTTGAGTGTCATTTGAACTTTGAATACTACAGAATAAACTGGTTGTTTACTTCCTAAATGAAGCATAGATACCATTTTAAAATGGTGATAGAAGGATCACTTGATTTCAAGAATGGAAAGAAACCAAAGAATAGAATGTATAATTGCACCACTCTGAGGAAAGCCGCATTTGACGTATTCCTGCCTGTTTTCTGGACATAGTATTTTTCTGATTCATAGTTATAATTTTATACCTCGAGTGAGACTAAATATTTTCCCATTATATTATGTTCCACCAAAAAGCCCTTTTTAATGATAGCACAGTAATCTGGCATGTCATTCAGGTAATTTTGGCTTTTCACCACCATGAACAACTCTGGAAGCAGAATAGACTACCTGATTGTGGTCTCAGTGCTGCCACTACTTAGCCATGCAGCTAACTTTGAGCCTCACATTTCTTATCTGGGAAGCTGGGGCTGTAGTTGTTCTGATGCCCTACCAGGGAGCATGTCAGTGTGACCATTCATGAGTGTGAAGTGTGTTCAGAGTGCTAAGTCCATGGTGATGCTCATCACCGAAGGAGACAACTTGAGTATCTCCAAGAATCCTGTACACATTGATTAGACCTTACAGGCTTAGGAACTTTCTTCTGTAACCTAGCTGTCAGTCCAGGTTGAGAATAGCAGTCAGGTGGACTATGCCTTGCTCAGTTTTGAAAATAAATGTATCAGAAATCCTTTTGTGTAGCCTAAAGCTGAATAGCAGTTAAACTTCCTAATTTGGTACTTAGAACACTTGCCTAAGGGCAACTGGAGGGAAGTGGATATTTTCTAGAGGAGATTATACTTTGGGAAGGGAAACCAAACAAGGCCTGTGTGTTCATTGATCACCTTCCTGATGACTAGATTTAGAGATGGGGTTCTCTGTGTCTTACAAACCCTTACTTTCAAGCCACTTCTGTGCTCTGGACAGCTGCCAGCTCTTTCTTGGTTTCATATGCTATTTGTTTTGCTTGGTACATAGTAAACTACTAAGCTTTGGTCTGAAGTTACGCTTTGCAATTGCATAGTTGATCTTGGTGCTGATGGCATGGGTTTGAGTCTTGGCTGTTTCATCTATTGGGTTGGCACTGTGCAAGGCCTGAGCCTGCTCTCAACCTCTGTGCTCATCTGTCTCATGGTATTGACAGTGCTTTTGCTTTCTCCTTGGGTGGTTGTTGCTTGCATGGTGTGTGTAAGAGTCTACAGCTTAGGCTCCAAGGAATTGTACTGATATGCCAGGCTAGCTGATCTTGTCATTTTGAGGCTTAACAATTGGGAAGTTAGATGCTCAGTACTAAAATGATGGCCTGGATAGTTGTTCTTAGTGGAATGCATCATCTAGCTTGAGCTCTTGATTTTATAGGTGAGGAAACTGATGCCCAAAGAGGGGATGAGCTACTTGTGTTGTTGTCCAATTTTAATTTGGCAGTGGGGTACTGAAAGACCTTTCACATTTTATTCAGCAGCTTTCTTTCCCCCAATTCAAGGTATATCTTCCAATCACAGTGATGATTCTCCATATAGTTGGTCTTTTCCACCTTATCATCCATCATCAGAGAAGTATGAAAACACTAAGGTAAGGCTGTACAAGGGTCGAGGAAGCACTGTCTTCTTGCCTAGCAACCGAACTATTAAATATATTGTATTTTCCTTTAAACTGGTTATATTGTGATGTTTGTAACTTTTGTTTGTTGTAATGGCTTATAGAAAGAAGCATTAGGATCTTTAGCAATTGCTTTGATAGGCACAGTGATTACTTTTTGTTGAGATTATTTTTCATAATGTTTTACTAAATAGTCCAGGCAGGCTGGTTTGGAACCTAATCTGAAGCCCAGGCTGACCTCAGACTTGGAATCTTCCTGCATTAGCTTCTCTCATACTGCTGGAATTAGAGGCATGGGCCACCACACCTGGCTGATAGGTTTCTCAGTCTAAATCCTTATGTTGGTCCAAGGACATAGCTTAGTCAGTAACGTTCTTGTCCTAGAGGCATGAGAACCTGAACTCAATCCCTACCACCCGTCAAGAAGCCAATACTGGGGACATGAGTAGGTCCCTGGAGCTTGCTGCCCAGCTAGCCTAGCCTAATGTCTCAGTGCGACACCCTGTCTCAAAAACCAAGGTCGATAGCTTCTGAGGAAGAGCTGATGTTGACCCCTACTTTTCGTGTATACTATCCCCCCAAATATGCACTGGCAAATATACAAACACATATGTGAACTTATATACAAATAAATTAAAACCTTAACCTTAAACAATAGTCTGACCAGTTCACTTAGTGGGTTTTTGATGCTCACTCTGGATGAAGTATTGAGGTAAGGATTGTAAATGTTGATACAGTTTTTGATAGTTTATTGGGGTATCCTTTAATTAATTATGGCCTGGAGACAGAATTCACAAGAATGAACTGAACAGTATGTGTGTTTTTGTCCCTGTCTGGAGAAAGGACAAACACTTTTCTCGTTAAGTTCTGCTTCCGATGTGCAGTGTTCATTCTGAGTGACTTAACAGTTTGAGGGCTGGTGATAGTGCTATTTCTTCAGTGTATGACTGTCAGGATTTCTGTTTATTGTATTTAATAGACTGATATTATGCATTTTGTTTTGAAAGACATGTAGGGGACAAGATGGAAAACTCCATGCCAACCTGCTTTGTCCTGTGGATGTGGCAGATGTGCCTGAGGGCACCTTGCCTGACAAACAGAGCACAGAGGAAGCCATTCGGTTGTTGGAAAAGATGAAAACATCAGCCAGTCCTTTCTTCCTGGTGGTTGGGTATCACAAGCCACACATCCCTTTCAGATACCCCAAGGTGATAAGCTGCCTTAGGGCTGATCCAACACAGCCACTATTATCTGTGTTACTTAGTCACCAGAGAGGCATTTGTGTATCAAATGTGGTCATAACCCACCAGGATACCTAATGGGTACTAGTGTATTTGGAATGATGATAGTCAAAGTTCAAGGACAAAAAGTAATTTTACAACAAGTAAGAATCTTGTAATAAATGTTTAGGTTTCTCCTTTCCTCCATTGGATGTTTGATTTCTTTTGTTTGAACTTATCATGCCGATGGGATCGTATAATGATGTCATACAGAGGTGAGGCAAAGCTACCAGAAGCCCAAAGCCATTGTCTTTGGTAGAAAAATCTCAGGAAACATGAAACCCTCTTCCCCAAGTGTCATTCCTCTCTAAGGTTGTCATTACCAGACCCTGTAAGCACAGGAGGCAGAATTTCTGGTTGATACCTCAAATTTTATGCTTCTCTATATCATTTAGAATTTGTAGTCCTTTTTAATAATTTCCAGTTTTATGTTTTCTTTTTCCTGGGCCTGAGCAGCCCAGCCTTTTCATATTACAAAGAATATCCCTTGGTTATAAATGAGAGGACAGAGCTGGAAGTATGCTCTTTGACGTAGGCATCTTGTTTGGTGAGCTTTGAGGATCTTGCCCTCACAGCAGGAACAGAGCTGGAAGTATGCTCTTTGATGTAGGCATCTTGTTTGGTGAGCTTTGAGGATCTTGCCCTCACAGCAGGAACTGTTAGCCCCTTTGGAAGAGTCTTGTTCCTGCATCTTCTGCTTCCTTGCAAAGCTGCCTAGCTGGAAGACTTTCAGAGGTCTGCTTATAAGGCTGGCCCTTGTCTGGCAACTGGCAACTTTGATTTGGGAGTGTCTAAGTGTTTTTGGCAGACATGGTATAAGCTGAATCACTGCTTTCCTTATGGAAGCCTGAAATTTTGTTCTGGTCCAGGCAGAGTGCCTACGTGATGAACCCCATGTCAAAACTGGGTGCTGCAGTTTTAATGAGCCTCACTGATTGGTAGCATTTTATATGCACCATCTTTCAACTAGCTGGAGCAATAAGTGCCTCCTTTGTGAAATCCCTGGGAAGGACTCTGAAATTCATCCTTGGTCTCCAGATTTGGCCTCATGTTGGTTTTTTCTTTGCTGATTGAGTGTGAAATATTTTTTCTAATAAAGGATCACTTTAAATGGGACCTTCTGCTAAGTCCTGTGAGTTCTCCTTATGACTCACAGAAGCTGAGGGAGATTTTGGGAGCCCACAGTGGTTGGCCCATGCCTTTTTATGTTGGGATTAAGGCGGGGACAGGAGCAGGAGGGCACATGTCTATGAGAGGAGAGAACAGTTGTTGCTGCCGTTGTAGGAAACATGTTTTAGGGTTTTGCTGCTGTTCCAGTGTTATGAGAGTGGCTTAAGACAGAGAGCAGGTGAGAGTGTGTGAGTAACTGGTAAGCATTAGCACCAAGTAAATGTATCATAGGCTTTCAGAAAACACAGCCCTGTGCTTTTGCCCTTATGGCTTTGTATGTTTTTCTCCTAGGAATTTCAGAAGTTGTATCCCTTGGAAAACATCACTCTGGCTCCTGATCCCCAGGTCCCTGATGGCCTGCCACCTGTGGCCTACAACCCCTGGATGGACATCAGGGAGCGGGAAGATGTCCAAGCCTTAAACATCAGTGTGCCCTATGGCCCAATTCCTGTGGATTTTCAGGTACAAGTGGTATACATGGGGCATATATGAGGCACTGATGGTGTGATACCATTGGTGAGGCCACATTTAAATTCAGAGCCAACCTACTTACATAATGAGTTCAAGCTCCACCCAGGCTAAATAATAACCTCCTGTTTCCAAAAGCCAAAACAAGCAAAAGCCTTCTTTGTGACTTTTGGGGGGCAGTGGATTTCTGTTGATACTGACATGGACAGTGCTGTATAGATCAAGTCTCCTTACTAGTACATTAGCTTCTAAAGAGGGTAGCATCCAAACTTGCTATAAAGCAGACACAGGTTTGGGATATAGCTTGGGTGAACCCCTCTAGCCCATGGGGTATTAATATGGACCACAGTTTATTAATTATAGAGTGTCAGCAGCTGTGTAGAAGCCCAGAATCTTTGGTTTGCTGGTACTTTTGTTTCCTCTTTGGGAAAGCCTAAACTGGCAACTGCGACTCCTGACTGAGTGAACTGAGTCTTGGTACAGAGGGAGGTAGGAGATCATGGCTAGCGTGTGAGCTAAGATGTCTGGTGTCTATGATGCAGAGGTAGAGAAGCCTCCGAGTTAGTCATTTGGTTATGTTGACTCATCCCCTCATCCATCAGCTTCTCTTTCCTGTAAGTAAAAAAGACATGTGGAGCCGTATTCTTTCTGAAGTCTTATGTCATGAATGCTAAAGCAGGGGTAGTGGATCGATGAGGGCAGCATTTTCAAAATGTGCTTCTTGGACTGACTGTATCAGAAGATTCGCTGGGTAGACTTGTTAAAAGTACGGAGTTCTGGACCACCTATAAATATGGACATCTTTTTTCCTCTCCTTTCCTCCCTATTTTCTTTTTTTTTTTCTTTTTTGCAGTACTAGTGATTGAACCTAGGGCCTCTACAATGAACTGGGTGCCAGAAAGGGTTCTAACTGTTGAGCGTTTGGGCTGAATGAGAACCTCACTGTTGCCAGACAGGAAACTGCTGTGTGACATGGTGAGACACAGGACCTGGTGCCAAGTGGAGCTGCTTCAGTCCCATGGACACATAACTTCAGACCCCCATGGTTGCTTTAGTCAGTTCAGAAACGTTTTGTTTTGAAGTCATTTTCCACCCCATGCCAGCAGCATGACCCCTGTCAAGTCACCGTGCCTTATCTTCTTAATCAAACAGAGGCAGAATGGGTAAAGGTTTTCTGTGAGAACACTGACTTGTGGTTTTCAGTGAAGAGTATAGAGAATATGTAGAAGTATATATGGAGGGTCAGTGCCACTGGCATGGAGAGAACCCTCTTGAAGTTCTGTGCCCTTTCCTTATACGCCCTAGTCACTGGGCACAGCAGGCAGCGTAGCTCACGTAGTTACTTGGGTGATCTTATGTGAGGGGCCGTGCCTCTCATGCTTTATGGACCTGAGCCATATTCCCTGGCCCGTTGTAGCTTTGGATATCTTTCCTTAATTTCACCCCCTCCCTCCTTCAGCCTCGCAGTTTTACGCTTCGGCCTGCATCTGCACGGTTATGCACAAGCCTGGTTTTGACCTCTCCTGGCAGCGCTCTTGCCTGACATTCTTGCTGCCTCTCTTCCCATTCGTTCTTGGGGAGGAAGTCCCATGGCACAGTCCTCCTTGTTCTTGCATTCTCTCCAGCTCGCCTGTCCCCTTGACAGTACCCTAATAAGGACACAGTCCGCTGTGAGAGTTGCTGGAGAGAACCACTGTAGCTACAAAGCAGAGATTCTCAGCTTGTTTGGTGATGTAGGTCTTTTCTTACTGATGTTCTCTGCACCCTCTTTGATCACATCCTGCTATCTTCAGAAGTACCCTTTCTCTCACCTCTGCCCTGTTCTCTTCTCTTTCGGCTCTGCTCCTTCAACTACTGTTTGAGGGCATTGAAGAGTAGCCTATTCCGGCTGCATCCGTGATCTTCCTGGTCCATTTGTTCGGCATCTTTTTCTGCCCTCCTGGATCACTGAGAGTTCTCACTGTGGCAGACATTGACCTTGTTGGGAAAATCTGTCTTCTGAGTTTTCACCTTCCTTGAGCTCAGGTCTACTTTCTCATTGTTCACCAGTCTGGAGCTATCTTACTCTTGGACTTCCTTGTCAACCTTTCTGGGCCCCCATCTATTTCAGTATGCATAGCAGGGTCCTCTTCTGTCTCCTACATAGGTACTGCTCCTTGGTCTAGTTCAGTCCCCCACCTTTGCCTTTCTTCCCATTCTCCCTAGTTAGCCTCAGCTGAGTCCTGTTGTTAGATCAATCCAAGGACTACTCCAGCTTAGGCATCCCTCCTGACATTCAGACACACGTTTACCTTCTGTGAGCTACTCCCAGGCAAATGATTGCGGGTTCCCCGGTTCTGTTGTGTTCCACATGGCTAGGCACCCCTACTCTGCCTTTTCTCCTTCATCTTCCACTACGTCTCCTCCTATCAAATGGTAGCAAATTGTTCTGTCGCTGAATGTGAGTGTCACCCTTGCTTTCTCATCTTCCTCTGACACCATGCTTCTTTCCTGCCTCCACACCTGCTTGCTCCCCCAAATTCCTCTTAGGTCTGCCCTCTTCTCTGATGTGAACACATATTTCTGGACCACTGTAGTACATTTTGCTTTTTAAATTTTTCTCCATTTTTTTTGAGACACGTTCTCACTCTGTAGTCCCAGTTTAACAAAAATGCATGGTAATCCTTCTGCCTCAACTTTCCAAGCGCCAGGATTACAGGTTTTCTTTTAGCAAGTTGCTGAAATCTTCTTAGTGCCAGCAATGACCTGGTGCTATTTTGTCTAAAGCTCCTATAATTTGTGCTGCAATTGCTACAGGACTTTTGCTAACCTGTAGCCTATATTGCATTACCTCTATGTCTTGAAAGACTTCCTTAGCCTACCCTGAGACTTTCACTCCCTTGAAGAACTTCCAAGTCTATGTCATCTGGCCCTAGCCTACTGTTGTTGTCTGCCAGACTATGTTGTTACATAGTTCTGAATATGCCCTGCTATTTCATAATTCCATTCTGTTGTATGCATAACAGCTGTTGGTTTAGAGCATCTTGCATGTATTTGGTGATAGCAATGGAAGCTGCTCTGTGAAGCCTTCCCTGATTTATCCAGACCAACTAATTTGAAGGTTCATTTGCATGTCTCAGACCTGGCCCTTCTGATAATGTGTATATTTACTTATCTGTAGTTGTACCCTGGCTTAATGGGTCTGAGCATCAACCTGCTTCTTTATTGCTTTCTTTCCATGACTGGCATAGGCAGGAGGTATCTTGATCCCTAAGAGAATTGAAGTTTTCCAGGCTCCAGACTAAATAGTTTATTTACTAAAAAGTATATGTAGGCAGAGTTTCAACATAATCCTTCTATAAGCATAGGTATTTGTCACTGCAAGTAGATGAAGGGACAAGTCTCATGACTGCCCTTACCCTAGCAGTGACAAGTAGCATCTCACAGGCCCATCTCATGAGGCAGGGGCCCTGAGGATGGTAAGTGGTTCTCTTGTTTCTTCCTACTTGGGGGTAGTAGAGGGGGAGAAAAGTATTTTCCTTAAGACTTGTGAACAGTAATTGAGGAGTCAGTTCAGGAAAGTCTCCTGTACTTGTAGGTGTAGACTAGCAGTCTCAGCAGTTCCTCTTGGATTGCCCTTCATTATCTTTGTGCCCATTGAGAGTTTGTTAGAAATGAACTACACACTTGACACCTTGATCCATAAAGTTAATCAATTGCTATTTCTTGCTGGGTAAGAAAGTGCTTACAGGACAGCCCTACTTAGGGTCATTATTAGGGGTTAATTTGTGTCCCCAAAAGATACATTGAGCTCTTTCACTCCTCATGCCTCAGAATGTACCCTGCTTTAAGTTCAGATGTACTCATACTATTCAGGTAAGCCCCTAACCCAACATAACATGACTGTTGTCCTGATTAAGGAGGTCAGGTGGGGAAGAGAGTGACAGAAACAGATGCAGGAAGAGCTGCATATGATGATGGAGACAGATTGTAAGACTGTTGCAAGTCAAGAAGTGGAGGGAGCTGTAGAACAGTGGTTCTCAACTTGTGAGTCTCCACCCCTTTGGGGGCTGAATGACTCTTTCAAGGTGTTGCCCAAGACCATTGGAAAACACAGATATTTACACTGCGATTCATAACAGTAGCAAAATCACAGTTTCGAAGTAACAATGAAATAATTTTATGGCTGCGGAGTCACCACAACATGAGGGACAGTATTAAAGGGTTGCAGCAATATGGAGATTGAGAACCCCTGCTCTAGAACTTTCAGAAATGGCACTCTCCAAACCTTGATTGAGAACTTCTGGTATCCATGGCTAGGAGACAATCTGTTTCTAGTGTTTGAAGTCACCTGGTGGCTTGAATGGAGCTGAGTGATATCTTTGGCATACTCCTCATCAGATAACATGTGGCTCTGTGAATGCAGGGGTTAAGGGATCATTTTCTGTTTAGATGTTCATTTCTAGAGACTGTCTAGAATATGGAGAACAGACAGAAAGGAACACTTAATGACAACCATTTGTAATTACATGTTTACTAAAGTAAAGGCTGATTTGTTTTCAGATATGTCAGATTGGTCCTGCAGATTGTTAGTCTGGCCTCTGTAGGCAAAGGGCTACAGAAAGTAGGAAAAGGAATGTTAAGTTTAGGATAAGAACATGATCAATCAATGGAGAGGTTGAGATTGGGATGGATGTTCAGATAACTATTCTCTTTGTATGCCAAGGCAATTAAAATTGCTCTCATTCTTGTACTTTTTTTTTTCATTTGCAGAGGAAAATCCGCCAGAGCTACTTTGCTTCTGTGTCCTATTTGGATACTGAGGTTGGACATCTTTTGAGTGCTTTAGATGATCTTCATCTAGCCAACAACACAATTATTGCTTTCACATCTGATCATGGTACGCGTTTTCCAGTGCACTGGTGAATTGAACATCTCAATTTCCTGTGAAGAATACTTTGGACAGTTTCTACATACATAGGGGTACACCTGTGTAAAACAGCAGTGCTCGGAGTCCAGGGTCATGGGGAGCTCTTAAGAGCAACTTAGTTGTTCTTGGCCCTGCATCTTAGATATGTGAAAATTGAGGCAGGTGCTACATGTTTTGTCTTAGTGATCTCATCAGTGACCATGCATTTATGTGAGAGAGGGTTTGCTTTTGTGCCTCTTAATGTTTTTACAATTATGTATATGTTTGTGTGCATGTGTGTGCGTGAGGATAGTGCCTGCAGATCGCAGAAGAGGGCTGGAGTCAGGGACATTTGTGAACTGCCTGGCATGGGTGCTAGGAATTAAACTTGGGGCAGGAAGTGCTGTGAACTCCAGTCCTTGTAACATTTTTATTTTTGATTGTGAGCCTAGCCCTTAGCAGCTGAGCTATCCCTCCAGCCCTCTTGTAACATTTTCAAAACGTTAGCATAACATGGTTATGGGTGTCGTTACAACATTGTAAAACATATGTCATTATATTCTGCTCAAATTAATGCTCCCCTCTGCTGTCCTCTCCTGTATCCTCTGCTCCTCCTCCAGCTGGTTGCCTTCCTTTCCCCAGTGTTCTTCCTTCTGCTTTTGTGTCACATATATCTCGCTGACATACCCAACTGTCCTTCCTGTTCTCCCCCTTCTTTAGCATCTCTTTCTTAAAGGAAACTCTTTTAGCTCCCATTTCTAATCTAGACAATTATAGGAATTTTACTTGGACGTTCTCTACTTCCTCCTTCTCTAAAAACAGACCCTTGAGCCTCTAAGGGATATGTACTTTTTTCTCACATATTTTTTGTCTTTCATTTTTTTCTTTATTGAAAATACATTTTTTTTCCTCACACAGTATGTCCTGATTAGTGTTTCCCCTCCCTCTACTCTTCCCAGTTTCTCCCCACCTCCTCTCCTATCTGGATCTATTCCCTTTCTGTCTTTCATTAGAAAAAAACAGCTTCTAAGGCATAATAATAAAATGAAAAATAATACAATAAAATAAAAACTAACACATTGGAGTTAGACAAAACAAACAGGAGGAAAAGAGCCTAAGAAAAAGCACAAGAATCAGAGACTCACCTGTTTGTGCACTCAGGAATCCCATGCAAACACTAAACTGGAGGCCATTATATGTATTTCAGGACCTGGTGCATACCTGTCTAATCCCTGTGCATGCTGCCTCAAGTTTCTGAGTTCATATGAGCTTTCATCATGTTGATTTAGAGGGGCTTGTTTTCTTGGTGTCCTCCATCCCCACTGGCTCTTTTCTGCCTCCTTTCCCGAAGAGTTTCCTGAGTTGTGAGGCGAGGGATTTGCTGGAGCCATCCCATTTAGGGATGTTTCAGGGTCTCTCACTCTGCATAATATCTGTTGGTCTCTGTATTTGTTCACATATTTGTTCCTGGTTATAGCAGCCTAGATTGAAGCTTAGCAGAAGAATAATGAAAGGCTGTATTTATTTTGCCATGAACTAATAACAACAGCTGTACCGAATTTTGTGGGTTAGGCTAATTGCTGTGCCCTGGGTGATGCCAGGCAGCCCACTAGATCTGGTGAAGGCCTGTGGTCTTAGAATGCCCACGTTTGGGAATGCCACCGGAGAGCCTTCTTTATGTCCCTTCCAGGTCTGAACATGCATATCAATTGAACTTCCCAGAGCTGACTCTTAAGGTCCCACTGCTGATGTTCCTCACTTTTGTGTGCCATAGGATTCTTAACCCTCAACCTTTTGGTTTCATGTTACATAGAAACAACATGAACTCTGTGCTAATGCCCTACAAACCTACTGGGTTAAGGCTGCTTTGTCCTGGAAGAAGCAGAGGAGTAGAGGTTCAGGGCTTCCCCTCACCCAGTCCACAGAGGTAATGGTTTGTAGTCTTACTGAGCTCCTGCAGACTCTTTGAACACTCCTCTCTTAAGTCTCCAGCATTACAGACAGAAGAATGGACAGATTGCCAGAGTTCTTTCACATCCACAATGCCCTGATGTCTACTCTTAACCACTGCTTATTCTGAGGTCTTCTAAGTAGGAGGCTTCTAAGGAGAGCAGTCTGAGTTTCTAGCTGGGTTCTAAGAACTCTCTCTTTCTCTCTCTCTCTCTCTCTCCCTCTCCCTCTCTCTCTCTCTCTCTCTCTCTCTCTCTCTCTCTCTCTCTCTCTCTCTCCCTCTCAAGATTGATTTGATTATCTTTATTTATTTAAGTTTTAAAATTATAAGGGCATAAGGGTGTTGAACCTGCATGTATGTGTGAACATCACATGTGTGTAGTGCCTAAGGAGGCCAGAAGAGAGAGTCAGATACCCAGGGACTGGGATTATAGACAGTTGTTTGTGATCCTCTATGTGGGTACTGGGCAGACTCAAACTCAGGTACTCTGGAAGAGCAACTAGTGCTCTTAACTGCAAAGCCATCTCTCCTGCCCCAATTTATTTTATTTTGTTTATGTGTGTATGTCTGTGTAAGTGTCTGCTATGTGTGTGCAGGTGTTCTTGGATACCAGCTGGAAGTACAGGCAGTTGTAATTCACCCAACATAGGTACTGGAAAGCGAACTTCAGTCCTCTGGAAGAGCAGCAACAAGCACTCTTACCCACTGAGTTCTACCTATAGTCTCTTGACCATAATTTCTTAATGGTTGTGACACTTGTTTGTAGGTCCAGCATTGTCTGGAGACTGAATAAGGGAAGTTGCAGGCTAGTCTCAGCAAATGTGGCTGTGATAAATCAAGTACACTTCCCTCAGTTCCCTCAAGCTTTTGGTGTCTGTAGTTATTTATTTTTTTATATTTTATTTTCCAGTTTAAATTTAGATAAGAAACGAGGTTGCTTCACAAGTCAGTTCCAGGTCCCTCTCCCATTCCCTCCCCTCCTCCTGTGCCCTCCCCCAACCCCCCTCCATTATCCCCTCAATCCCCCAGGGAGGGTGAGGCCCTCCATGGGGGTGTCCATAGTCTGTCATTTCATATAGGGCAGGGCCTAGACCCTTCCCCAAGAGTTCAGGGTGAAATTCTCCACATACAATCATTGTCACATGCTATTGTCTGTAAAGTGTACTCATCTGTGAACAGGTTGGTGATTCCCAATCTGTAGTATTCACATGATCTTTTGGAGCAGCGATTTCTTTTTCTTACTCGGGGTTGAAAATTTGAATTATTTTTTCCTTCACATATGAATGTTTATGATAGGTCTTTTAAAATACCAAGATATTCTTACCTTGTGCATAGTACAGCTCATTAGTATTACAACCTCAACTTGAAGCCAGTGTCATGGTCAAGAGATAAGACACAGGGCAAGGTATTGGAATGGCTAACTTTTAGGTTCCTGTCATCCAGGAAGAGCTGCTCAGTACAGCTGAGTGGTAGAGTATGCACTTAATAGGTACTAAAGTATGGGCAGGTTCCTGTCTTGGCAGGAGAGGCATGTGTATTTGGAATCTCTTGAACAGATAAAATTTCATGTGTGTGTGAATTTCTAGTTCCTTTTAAAAAGAAGATACTATAGTTTGAGAATTTAAGGTTGTCTCTTTTGAAAGTTCTTTGTGAAAGCAGCATTTATGTGAATTACCTTTTATAATTCTAGAGGAATTTCCTTAAGTTATGAACTTTGGTGTCCTCTGCTCTTTGCATTGAGAAATGAAATGGTATCTAAAGTAAACATACAATAATATTATTATTAATTTTCTTTCATTGTGTGCTTTCTATGGCCTAGGGTGGGCCTTAGGTGAACATGGAGAATGGGCTAAATACAGCAATTTTGATGTCACTACGCGTGTGCCCCTGATGTTTTATGTTCCTGGAAAGACAGCCCCACTTCCTGGACCAGGCGAGAAGCTTTTCCCTTACCAGGACCCTTTTGATCCCACTTCAAAATCGATGGATTCAGGTATAAACACACAGAAGTGACAGTGCCTATCAGTGAGAATACCTTTGGTTTATATGTGAATTACCTTATCAGACAACAAACTGTCCCTCTTTGTGGTGTGTTGGAATTCATTCTCAATATTGTTTAGTTTTCCTATATTTTTCAGCATCTCCCATTACTAGGTTGGGAATGCATAGCAGAGACAGAGTTGACAAGAATGGCCACTCTAAATTGGGGCCCTTGGGAGGTCTAGAGACCCAGAGGAGCAAGAGACATTCCCAAGGTGGGAATGGCTGTTTGGAGGTTACAAAAACATGTCAAACCTTAGAGGAAGTGGTTGTAGACTGCTGAGAAAAAGTCTCCCCACCATATGAGTGGAATGTTTCACTTGTACTCTTTTTTGGTGGACCCAGTGCTTACTAAGATATTTTCCATTTTGGAGCTCATTGACCTAATGAAACAGTAGGTTAATCTGCTCTGTACTCCCCAGCAGCAAAGGGCATTTACTTTGATTTCTACGTGTTATTCCTTCAAAGTCTTGAAAACGAGGCACTCTTTCTGCCCATGTGAAGTGGCAGCTGTACGTTCTTGAAAGTTGTACCCTGACTTTGTCTGTCTAGTGTACTTTCAAACACCAGTTATATATTTCCAATGACATTTCTTTTTGCAGAATGCTTTTCTGTGAACAATGCTAAATCAGGTTGCCCCTCTTCTAGATTGATTGACCCCTGACTCCACCTTTAACACCTAAGTCTTGCACTTTATGTTCATTGCTGTGTAAATTTTACATCATCATTCTGGCCTTTCTGGATTTTTCAGTTTGCTTATATCATCCAATTTTCTTTTTGCACATTTAATTTCTTATGTTTCATGTTCTATTTCCCAACACCAAAAAAGGTTAAAGTACTTCAATGCATGAGTTTAACTCTTTATTGCTGAAACAAATCTGGTAGGTGAGAGTCCTTTTTCAACCTTGTTGGAAGATACTAGGCAATTTAGAAATCCGTGTATTGTAATGCCATCCATTTTTTTCCAACTGTAATCTCTAGTCTTCATCTTTTATCTGAATTTGAACTTGTATTTCAAATCATTTGTCCCACTTGCCTAGTCAGTCTTAACATGCCTGAAGCTGAACTTGCTCTGATTCACCTACATTCTTGCCTTTGACTCTTCTCCTTAGAAATGGCATTGTAATTTAGGCCCCCAAACCAAAAACACATTAACCCTCCCCCTAAAAGCCCCAACCAGCCAAGCAAGCAAGCAAGCAAGCAACCAACTAACCAAAGAAACAAATAAAATATCCTGTAGACAGAGAATTGTAATCATGGTTACTCAGAGGCTGAGGCATGAAGATCGCATGTCAAAACCTGCCTGAGATACAGAGTGATTTCAAGGTCAGCCTCTGTAACTAACTGAGACCTCATCTCAAAAAATAAAACTCAGGTTCAGGATCTAGCTCCATGGTAGAGTGTTTGCCTAGCATGCATGAAGCCCTGGTTTTAATCCCTGGTAATGATAAAAGGAAGTTCTGAGTCTTTTCAGCCCATCTTTTGTATTCCACATGCTATGCAGTTGTCAGCAAGCCTGCTCCTTGCCATTCAGAATCTGTCTCTGCCCATTCTCACCAATTCCACCCCCACCAGCCTTTTGCTGTAGCAACTTTCCGAAGTCTCCTTGTTTGTGCCATTGGCTCCCTAGAGTGCTTCCTTCTCATAGTATTGTAAGTAACCATTTTCAAACTCAAAGCAGAGGTATGGTTGTAGCTCAGTGGTGGAGTTCATATCTGGGATGGACTGAAACCCTGACTTCTATCTCTAGTACTACATAGGTGAAAGTTAAAACCAAAAACAGAACCTCAAAAATATAGCCTTACTTAGGAGCCTCTCACTGAGTAAATGTCTTTACAATGGCTATCAAGGCCTGACCTGACTGCCTCCTCCTCCTCTCTTGGAATTCCTCTTGACAAGTATCCAGACCATTCTTTCTGTGCAGTATCCCACAGTCTTAATTACCCTGGCTGGATTGAGGGTAAATACTTTTTTTCAATGATGCACACATGTGGTCATGCTGTTTTCTACTTTCATAATCGTGTTTTTTTTTGTATGAGAGGCTTTTTCTAGGGAGATGCAACATGCACACACATCTATTCACCCCCAGAAAGGGAACCCATGACAGACCAAAGTAACAATTGCACCAAAGCCCAACTTGGTGAATCAGTTTTATTGTGATTACTAGTAGGAGTATGGGTGAGGGGATACTCACAGGAGTGCTGATGGCTCAGAAGCACCCAAATTCTGCAAAGCCCACATCAACATGTTAATGACTCATAAAAGCTGTGTCCCAAGAGTTTTTACAGGGAGTTTGACACTTCTAAGAGATGGCCGGTGAACAGCTGGGCTGGTCAGTCTTCTTCTCCAGCAGTTGTTTTCTGCTCTCAATCTATGGATGGATATATATATATATATATATATATATATATATATATATATATATATACTTTGTGATGCATATATACAGTAGAATATTATTAATCCTTTAAAAGGAAGGAAATGTCAGTGTATCCTAGAGAATGGATGAGCCTTGATGACTCATTATGTTAAATGAAATAAACTAGGCACAAAGGATCAAATGTGGTCTGAGACCACTCACATGTGATACTTCTAGTAGTCTAGTAGTCAAATTCATAGTGTTAGAAAGTAGAATGGGTGTTACCAGTTGATGGTGGTAGAAAATGGACAGCTGTTGTTTGGTCTTAGTGAAGGGTTAGGTGCTGAGGTGGTGGGGACAGAGATATAAAATGAATTGTAGAAGATGGTGGTGCTGACACAATGTGAATACATGTATTGTCACTTAAAAGTAGTTAAAGTTATGAATTTCATGTTTTGGGTATTTTACCATATTAAAAAGAAAATATGGATCAAATGCAAATACTTAGAAATGAGTATCTTCAACAAACTTTTACACCGTGTGTAGAACTTTAATTGATTCAACTTGTCAGGATCAATTTTTTGAGTCCAAAATTTAAGCAGTTTAAAAATGCTGCCAACAGGCTGCTAACACCTTAATTTTATATTCTGTTACTACATTGGATGCACCATTAGTGAAGAGAGAAGTTCTGGAGAGGCAGCATTTACAAGCTTCTTTTGCTAAAAATTGCATGTTGTATATGAAAATGAAATGCGGAACAGGTGGTGCTCAGATAGTCTTCTGGTTTGGCTGGCTCTGCAGTATACTAAATCCAACTGTGTTTCTTCCTGTTTCAGGTAGGCACGTCGTGGACCTTGTGGAACTTGTATCTCTCTTCCCCACGCTTGCTGAACTTTCAGGACTGCAAGTTCCTCCTCGATGCCCCATCCCTTCTTTTCATGTTGAGCTGTGCAGAGAAGGCCAGAGTCTCCAGAAGCACTTGCAGCTCCATGACTTTGAAGAGGAGCTGCACTTCCTTGGTAATCCCCGGGAGTCAATTGCCTATAGTCAGTACCCCAGGCCTGCAGATTCCCCTCAGTGGAATTCTGACAAGCCAAGCTTAAAAGATATAAAGATCATGGGCTACTCTATACGCACCATAGACTATAGGTATACTGTGTGGGTTGGCTTTAATCCTGCTGAATTTCTGGCTAATTTTTCTGACATCCATGCAGGAGAACTCTATTTTGTGGATTCTGACCCGCTGCAGGATCACAATGTGTATAATGACTCCCAGCATGGAGGCCTTCCCCACTCATTGAATCCTTGACTTCTGCCAGCCTAACAGACAAATGTGGCAGACAAATCTTTTTTCATTTAGTTCTTAAGTTATAGTTGATCATTTGATTTAGGCTAGGGTGAAACTCTTCCATTTTAAAAGCACTCAGAGCTGAGGTTAAATAAGTACGAAGTGAACTTACCAAAATGTAATCATACCTTTGTATATAAAATCCATGCTAGCCCAAAATAATACTTTACTCAAGAAATAATTTACTTGTTGAATTTAGTGTATTTCAAAAAGTAACCATATATCTTAGGTAGCTCAGTGTAGTCAAAACATGTTAATATGATTCATTTCTTTCTCAAATGTGAAATTAAGTAATAATTCTAGAAGCAACATCTATATGGTCTATGCTCAATTTTTGTTTCTAATACTACAGATTTTAAAATCAAAGATAAAATACACATGGGATTGTTAATGTAGCATTTCTTCATTAAATAATAAATAAATAATGCTTAGTAAAGTATAGGTAAAGGTAAGAAATTCAGTTAACTATTTCAATACTTGCTGGTCCAAATAATAATTTGTTAGTTAATAGTAAAACTCTTGAACTCAGTGGCTATCTGTTAAAAAAATCTGTTCTTCAGAATGAAAACCATTTAACTATACCCATGGCTTGAATCATTCAAAATCATATTCATATTCATATTTAGAGAATTGCAGATACCCATTTATGTTGACGGCAGGAGCTATTGTTTTACTTTTTGGTAAAGGAAACATAGATTTATGAAATGTAAATTATCTTGTGGCTTGTGGAAACATCTCATTAATAGGGTACAAGTAATTTTTAGAATGTAGTTCTGCATTTCTTGCATATTCCCTAAATAGGAAAGTAACAGGAAAGGTATGTAATAGGGATAAAGGTATTTCATTACCATTGTTAAAGAAAAGTCAATTTTATAATGTGACAAAACTGTTCAGTTATCAGTAGTCAACAGCTTTCCAACATACAGTGTATTTAGTCTTGTATTAAATGAGTAATTTCAATAATTTTCTCCTTAAAATGCCTCAGCGTTTCAAGGCAAATGTTTTTAAAACAGAATATAACAAATAGATAATTAAATTACTGGCACGTATTAAATTGTAACCCAAAGGCTAAGATATTATTTTTAAGTTTGTAAAATCTCAAAGACAGGTTGTTTTTATTAATTGGCCTACTATAGATAGGTAGCTGACAGTACAGTGATTTTCCTGAGGAGTTTCAATTTGGATATCGATGGTCCCTTTCATCTCTCCTGATCCCCAAATTTGCCTCTCGTCTAGAAACTGGCTTTTGTAGATGATTTATTTCAGCCTTTCATGTTCTTTATCTTATTGCTCTCATTGTATTAACTCAGTGCCATTTTTACAATTTAGTTTAGAATTTCTTTGTTTGTTTGTTTTTTAAGACACGGTTTCTCTGTGTAGCTTTGGAGCCTGTCCTGGGACTTACTCTGTAGACTAGGCTAGCCTTGAACTCACAGGGATCCATCTGCCTCTGCCTCTGCCTCTGCCTCTGCCTCTGCCTCTGCCTCCGCCTCTGCCTCTGCCTTCTGGGTGCTGGGATTAAAGGTGTACGCCACCACTGCCCAGCTGTTTAGAAGTTCTTAAATAGCATGTTTTTATTTTGCTTAGCTTCATCTCCCACTCCATAGTTATAGGGACAGATTTTGACACAGGTTTTTATTTTACATAAAATTATTGTTACTGTTTGACCATAGTGTATACATTTCATAGTATATACATTTCATTTTTAAAATTTTATGTCCTGAAGTACTTTTAGTGTCAATCCCCTCCAAATTCTGCTTCTGGTGAAGTCATAAGCCCAGTGGTGCCATCCACTTAGTAGTCACAAGACATATGTGAGTATTTAAATTTATTTTATTGACATGAAATAACAAATTAAACTATTTCTGGTACATCATAATTCAAGTGCTCAGTAGCTAGACTTAGAACCTTTCCATCATAGCAGACAGTTCCACAGGACAGAGCTGCCCTGGATTTGAGCTGGATGTGTTGACCTTGATTGGCAGGTTCCTGCAATGCCCAAACTGTATTTGGTTTATGCATAGAATAGAGAGTTTGCTGTGGCCATCAGCCTCTTCCTTTCATTCTCATCGTCATTGCCTCTGTCCTTCTCCCCCTCCTTCCTAAGTAGTTAACCTCCCCCCCTTTTCCTCCCCTGTTCCTTAAGGAATCCATGTGTCTTCCTAAAAATCCATCTTGACCCTGCCCTTTGAGAACACCGTCAGTGCCTACTAAGGGTCTTGAAAGACCTCCGCTGAGCAGTCAGAGTCTTCCCTGGCTCCACAATGCCCCTTCCCTTGGTTGACTTTCCCTTGCCATCCCTGCCTCCCTGTCCCTCCTAGCTTGTTCCCTCTCTTCTTGGCTCCAACCCCTTCATGACCATTCTTCATAGCTTGGCTCCCCTGACCCCGCTGCTGAGAGGCTGAGGCTGTCAGGACTTTCTTGACTGTGTTGTGGGGGAAAGTGAACATGTCTCACAAATCTCCTATTTACTTCACTTTTAAAAAGGTATTTTTTCCTTAGTATGAATTTTGATGTGTTAATTATAGAAAAATTGTAAATCAGAAATGCAATGAAAGGTGGAAAAATGTCTGAGTTCTTTATCCTGAGACTGAGATTGTCACTTAATATCTTGTCCTTTTGGGAGTATGAATGTTTTATATTTCTTGATTCTCTGTGTTCTTTATAATACAATTTCTGTCCTTACTTTTCTCTAAATATTATGTATGGTTATTAGTGACATTTGCAGATATTTTATATTGCTGGTAATATATTTTATTGCGTAGATTTATTAGAATTTGCTTAACTTTCTTTCAATTGTTGGAAATTTAGGTTATTTCCAAAATTTTAGTATTACAGATAATTCTGTGATCAACTTTGTGAGTAAAATGTTTTTATTATTCAAAATATTCCCATAGGATAGTCCCTCAGTGCCAAGTCATCAAAAACAGTTCCATTTTCTCCTCACTCTGTTGCTACTATAACATACTAAAGTTAGAAAAGGGAGTCAACAAACCTATCAGTAAGAACCATAACCAAGAAAGAAAGTCTGTAGTCCTACAATAACAGGTGAAAGGTGTATCCTGCTTTGACTTTTGATTCTTTACTTATTAATGACACAAGCCATTATTCTCTCTGTGTGATAGTTGGGTATTTGCATTTCTAGTTGTCTAACTTTGTGTGGTCATATTATGGGTCTGTTAATGAAATGAAATAAATTGTTCTTTTCTGGTGTGATAGTTTTTCCTGCATATTTGTATTAACCATAGAACGACTCCATTTGGGAATTGAATAAATACTTGTTTTCCTTTGAATTTTTAAGGGGTCTTAGTGTTATTGACTTTCCACCTCCTTTTAAGAATAATGTATGTTAGTTGTGTGAAATGGTAAAAAATTAAAAAAATGATGAATCTACAAAGAAACCCACTTTCTTAGTTGCTTTTTTGAAATTTTATTTTATGCATATGAATATTTTGCCTTAATGTGTCTCTGTACACCATGTACATGCCTGATGTTATCAGAGACCAGAACAAAGAGTTGGATCCCCAGGAACTGCAGTTACAGACTGTTATTAGCTGCAATGTGGGTCCTGGGAATTGAACCAGGTCATCTGGAAGAGCAGTTATTGCTCTTAACTGCTGAGCTATCTCTCCAGCTCCCTTAGCTTCTTTATCATTTGTGACAACATACATCGCCAAAGGGAGGAAGTCTTGTTTAACTCCCAGTCCATCATGAGGCTGCAAGCAAAGGTATCAGGATCTTGGGTCCCCTGGTCATATTCTACTGATAGTCAGAAGAGAGTAATGAGTATGTGTGTGCTAATGCTCTGCTCACTCCGTACAGTCCAGGATCCTCAGACAGAGAATTGTCTTGCTCGTAGTTAAGATGGATTTGCTGCACATTAGTTAATGGAATGAAGATAATCCCTCGTGGACATGCCCAGAAGTCCATCTCCTGGGTGATTCATATCAATTTTTCAGAATATAGCTTATGTTGACATCTGTGTGTATTTCTACTCCTTTTTTGTGTGCAAATCTATATGTGTAGATAAGGATATTTTGTCTTTTCATTAAGTTGAGTGTACCACATTGTCTGTGTCTTAATTGTTATCTAGTGTATTATCAGCATTTTTTGGGAGACAAGACTTTATTATATTGCCCAGACTGGCCTCAAGCTCAGTATATTCTTACCTTTACAGATGGGGGTTGTCACAGCTTAGATAACAAGATCAAAAACCAAGGGCGTTGTACAATCTAAGCAGCTACTATAGAACCAAGCCACTCTCAAGCTTTAGCATGGTTTTTCACAGTAGTTGACTAATAATTACAACTACCCTTCCCTTTCCCAGTTCCTCCTCCCCATCTTCCACCACATCAACTCTTCTTCCACTGGTCTTCCTTAGATACAGGTGGGCCTCCCACAGCCAGCTATGGTATATCATGTTGCAGTAAGACTAGGTACGTCCTCTCTTAGTAAGGCTGGATGAGGCAACCCAGGAGGAGGAAAGGATCCCAAAACCAGGGAACACAGAGACAGTCCTGCTCCCACTGTTAGGAGGCAGTCTCATGGGAAGACCAAACAATTGTCATATATATGCAGAGGCACCAGGTCAGACCCATTACCGGTTCCTTGATTGTCAATTCAGACTCTGTGAGCCCCCATGAGCCCAGGATAGTTGAGTTTGTGAATTGTCTTGTGTCCTTGATGCCCTGGCTCCTACAATCCTTTCCCCCCCACTCTTCTGTAGGATTCCCCAAACTCTGCCTAATGCTTGGCTGTGGGCCTCTGCATTTGTTTCCATCAGTTGCTGGATGAAGCCTCTGATGACAATAGGGTTATGAGTATAGCAGAATACCATTAGGAATCATTTCATTGAATTTTGTTGCCATTTGCGTTTGGTTCTATGCTAGTTCTCTAGGGAGGGTATCCTGCCTCTGTGTCCAGACCCTCAAGAGTAAGCTCCCTTTCAGAGTATGGGTCTCTAGCTGAGCCAGTCATTAGTTGGTCACTCCCACAATTTTTGTAGCATCTTTACCCTGGTACGTCTTGCAGGTTGAAGGGTTTATGGCTGAGTTGATGTCCCTACCCTGGAAGGCTTGCCTGGTTATATATAGGAGGTGGGTGGTTCAGGCTCTATATTCCCCATTGCTAAAAGTCTTATCTAGGGTCACCCTCCTAGATTCCTTGGAGTTTCCATTTCTCTATGTTTCTAACTCATCCCAGAGATGCCCCCAGATTCCAGTTGTACTCTCTCCCTCCATCCTCCCCCAACCTGATTCCTTCTGTTGCCCTCACTACCCTTTTCCAAACCCTTCCTCTGTCCACTGGCAATATACATTCTGTTTCCCCTTCATAATGAGATTCATGCATTTCCCCCCATCTCTTGAGCCCTCCTTGTTACTTAGCTTCTCTGGGTCTGTGGATTGTAGCATGGTTATTTTTTACTTTATAGCTAATATTCATTTATGAATAATACATACTATGCTTGTCTTTCTGGGTCTGGATTACCCCCTTAGGATGATCTTTTCTAGTTCTAGCCATTTGCCAGCATATGTCCTGATGTCACTGTTTTTAACCGTGTTTAACCATTGTTTTAACCAAGTAAATGTACCACGTTTTCTTTATCCATTCTTTGACTGAGTGACATCTAGGTTGTTTCTAGTTTCTGGCTCTTACAAATGAAGCTGCTATGAACATAGTTGTGCAAGTGTCCTTGTGGTATGGGAGAGTGTCCTTGGGCATATGCTCAAGATTGGTATAGCTGGGTCTTTATGTATATTGATTCCCAATTTTCTGAGAAGCAAACATATTGATTTCCCAAGGGGCTGTACAAGTTTGCATTCCCACCAGCGCCGGAGGAGTGTTCCCTTTTCTCCACATCCTCTCCAGCATAAACTGTTGTTGGTGTTTTGATTTTCACCATTCTGACAGGTATAAGATGGTATCTCAGAGTTGTTTTGATTTGCATTTCTCTGATAGATAAGGATGTTGAACAGTTTCTTAAGTGTCTTTGGGCCATTCCTCTATTGAGAAATCTTTATTTAGATCTGTACAGCATTTTTATATGAGATTATTTGGTGTTTTGGTAACTAGCTTCTTGAGTTCTTTGTATGTTTTGGAGATGAACCCTCTTCCAGATGTGGGGTTGGTGAAGATCTTTTCCCATTCTGTGTAGGCTATCCTTTTGTCTTGTTGACTGTTTCCTTTGCCTTACAGAAGCTTCTCCATTCCAGGAGGTCCCATTTATTAATTGTCAACCTCTGTGTCTGTGCTACTGGCTTGGGGAGGAACAGAGGAGATCAAGGAAAGAGATACCTTAATAGAGGGAGCCATTATGAGCTTAATGAGAAATCTGTCACTAGATCCTGCCCGGAATGATGTGATATCCCTGAGGAGTGGAAGGGGGTAGGGTGGAGGGTTGGTGGGGGGAATGGGAGGATGGGAGGGAGAGGGAACTGGGATTGGTATGTAAAATGAGATTGTTTTAGTTTAAATAAAAATAAAAAACTTACAGGGGAGGAGGAGGAGGGAGGGGAGGGGAAGGGTGAGGGAAGAAGAAAGAGATAGAAGTCTACAGATATATAAGTATAACCTGCTGGATCTATTTTTTGTTGTTTTTGCATGCATGATTTCAAGAGTGACCACTTTGTATGTAATAACCAATTATGGAGTGTGCTGGATACTTTTATGTGAACTCGACACAAACTAAAGCCATCTGAGAGGAGGGAACCTCAACTGAGGAAATGCCTCCATAAGATCAGACTGTATGCAAGCCTGCAGGGTATTTTCTTAATTCATGATTGATAAGGGAGGGCCCAGTCCATTGTAAGTGGTGACACTTGTGGACTGGGGCTCCTGGGTTCTATAAGAAAGCAGGATGAGCAAGCCATGCAAAGCAAGCAGCACCCCTTCATGGCCTTTGCATCTGCTCCTATCTTCAGGTTCCTGCCCTGTTTGAGTTCCTGTCCTGAGTTCTGAAGGGCACATGAGCCAGTTAAAGATGGCTCTGAGGGGAGGGCAGGAGGTTGAGTCCTGAGAT
The DNA here is from genome assembly GCF_017639785.1 of Mesocricetus auratus. NCBI lineage: Eukaryota > Metazoa > Chordata > Mammalia > Rodentia > Cricetidae > Mesocricetus > Mesocricetus auratus. The sequence goes on along the minus strand of NW_024429188.1, from coordinate 114,142,241 downwards.
ATTTACAAAAAATGGTGATTGGTTGCCAAGATCGAACCAGATGAGGTCACTGCATGAACGGCTCATGTTCACTAGGGAAAGCATAGGGCGCCTAGGCACATGATAGGCTGACCTTTAAGACCATTGACTGCCTGTTTTCTGCATTTTTTCGCTTTAAAAGATGCTTGCTATGGGGCAATAAACAAGTTTGTGCTTGACTAGACTCCCTGCTGCTTCCGATTGTCTCTAGGGTCCTGGGAGGCTGGGGAATAGTCAAGTGATATGCTTACCCTTCCTTGGACCCAGCTCAGCCTTCCGTGGTTGGGCTAACACCCTGCAACTTCCTTCAGTGATGAAAAGTAAGGTGGAAGTATAAGCCAAATAAACTCTTTCTTCTCCAACATGTTTTGGTCATAGTGTTTCATCACAGCAATTGTAACACTGACTAAGGCAAGGTGCTCATCTGCGAGAAGCTAATTCTACCTCTCCAAGTAGTCATCAGTTGCCTATAGTTTTTTTTTTGTCTAGGGGTGGGACCCTGAGATATTTCCCTCTTCCATGATTGCATGTCTTTTGAGGTTGACATTTTTCATATTGTGTTTCATATTGTGTTGGTATTAATGCCTGCACTACTGGAGTTCTGTTCAGAAAGTCCTTTCCTCTGCCAGTGAGTTCAAGCCTATTCACTTCTTTCTCCTCCAGCAGGTAGCTATTCAGTTTGATGAGACCATTTGTTGAAGATGCCATCTGTCCTCCAGTGTGTATCATTAGCTTCTTTGTCAAAAATCAGTTGGCTGTGAGGTTATAGTAAGTCCTTGATTCTATCCCGTTAATCGATAAATTCATTTTTATGTCAGTATTATGCTGTTATTTTAGCTCTGTGGTACAGTTTGAAATTGGAGGTGGTAATACTTCTCTTTTCTGTGTGCCCTCTCCCATCCAGGTTTCCTCTCTTATAGAAGGTGAGTTATACCAGGTGATTTATTTTAAATAAGGAATATATTCCTTATTTATGAGAAAATATTACTTAGTTATCATAGAAAATTTGGGAAGTGCACAAGGTTTAAAATATATCCTAGTGATTCAGGGGGCTGGAGGATCAGATTTAGCTGTACCTCAGCCTGGAAAATTTAGTTAACTCCTGTCTCAAAATTTAGAGAAAGTTGATGAGAAAATCCCATTTAGGACTCACTGTTCCAAAGTCTCTTACTCTGTATATTTTCTAGTTGTGGTTTTCTGTGTTAGTTCCCATCTACTGCAAGGTGAAGCTTCTCTGACAATGACTGAGTGAGGACGCACTTATCTATGGATGTAGCAGAATGTCATTAAGATGCATTTTATTACCATGTTTCTTTAGCAGGACAATGGCTTTTTCCTAAGCCCCTGGTATTCTCAGGTTCTTGTTCACCCTATCAGTGTCAAGCACGGCTTAAATCCAATCAGAGAATAGTTGGTTATTCTTACAACATTTATGCCACTATCATACCAGCATATCTCAGGGGCAGGTCAGCATTGTAGGCCAGAGGATTTGTAGCTGGGCTTGTGTTTGGCTTTCTTTTCTGGTAGCACATCAATCACTTTACAGTACCATGAATACTAATTACTAGGGATAAAGGCTATTGTTAAGCACCAGCTCAATTTCTCTATGTTCAATGAGATATATGTGCATTGTCTCCAGCAATGGGGCCTTACCATCAGTTTATAGAGAGTGACCTATTCATGATGCATACTTTTTTGTTTTGTTTTTTTGAGACAGGGTTTCTCTGTGTGGCTTTGGAGGCTGTCCTAGAATTCGCTCTGTAGACCAGGCTGGACTTGAACTCAGAGAGCTGCCTGCCTCTGCCTTCCAAGTGCTGGGATTAAAGATGTGCACCACCTCTGCCAAGATCATGATGCATATCTTTGTATTGTTTCATTTTAATTTATTATATATCTTTGTAAATATATTAAAATTGGACCACTATCCACCCCTCTTCCTTTGATCTACTCTAAATATAGATGATGTGTAGTAACCCAGGGATCATTGGAAACTATAGTTTAACCCAGCATGTAATCTGTGGCCAACATGAATCCCAGAATAGCTGGGAATATGATGCATAGTTTTTAAGAACTTCCGCAACTCCAGATTCCTAAGGCACACCAATCAAGAGAATTGCCCTGCGACTCCTCCCCTGGAGGACAAAACCTAGAGTGCCTGAGTTTCTTTCTTCCCTATGCCATCTGATGCACATGATTATGTTTGCAGTACTTAACCTAGAGGCCACTGATTACCGAAGCTTTGAGCTCCCTAGTAGGGAGTAGGTGGGTAGGCCAGAAAACTGAGGCATGTTGATTTTTGTCTCTAGGTATTTACATCCACGTTTCCATATCTACCTAGTTCCCTTCTGTGCTGCCATCTCCTAGCACTTGAACAGAAAAACCACATTCCAACCCGCCTCCCATTCTTGCAGCACTACTTTCCAGTTCTCAGTTCTAAAGAGAGTCCTTAGAAAGACTCATCTTTGTCTAGCTACTACTTGTACTCTTTTCCTGCCATCCCTGGATATTTCAGTGATTTTTCATTACTCTGAGGACACATAGAAAGTTCTTTAAGCTGGCCTTGAGACAGACCATTTGTTTGGCCTGTACCAACCTGTCAATCATCCTGATTGAGGACCAGCTTTACCCCTCAGAGGCCACGCTTCCCTTTGACCAAGTCACACTGCAATTTGCAGCATTTGCATCCCACTTCTTAGGTCTCCAGTCACTGTGCTTTTGCACTCATTTGTGCAATTATTTCAATTGTATCTGTTTCCCTGGTCAGTACAGTGAGGGCACAGCCTCTGTACAGTTGCCTCCCGGGTCCGTCTTTATAATGGGTGTCTTATATTCTTTAAGTTGCCTAAACACCTGTTGCTGACTCTTTTAGCTTGTTTCCAGGGCTATTTCTCCTGTAAATTATGACACGGAGAGTTTCACTGTGTGTTCATCTTTGTACACTTGTGTGTTAACATATCTCTAAAGGATAAAATTGTAGAGTGTAATTAGCTGGTCCAAGGCATGTGTCAAGGACATGAGTCAATATTTTGGCAGCTAACACTGTAAATGCTTTCCTCCACTTGGGAAACTCCTGGCACTGCCATTTTGCCAGAGTAGAGGCATGAAATGCCAGGCGCTTGTGTTCTTTAGACATTGTAATGAGACTGTGCTGTCTACAAAGTCCATGCTGGAGAACCATGTGACCTAATTTTCAAAGTATCACAAGAAGCTTATGTTTTAAGTAAAATTATGCTTTTCTGTTGGGCCACATTCATAGATATCCTGGGATGTATGTGACCCATGGATCACAGGTTGAGCATGACAGTTAGGGAGGTCTCTTTGTGACCAGAGAACAGGCATGTGACTTGGAGCCTAAGCTTTCCTTGAGTTTGCAGTCGGAAACAGTGGTGGGATGGCTCTGAAGTAATGGCGGCCACTACTGTTCAGCCTGTTAAAATACTTTTTGTGTATGTGAGTCTGTTACTTTGGTGGTAGTTACTAGACTCTTACCAATCACTTGTGCCCTTGCCCATTAAGGTCTAAAACTGTGGCCTCTCCTGGGGTTTTGTAAGTCACTAGTAGGCTTCCCAAAACAAAAAAAATAAAGCAAACAGCCCCAAGCAGTAACAACCACAGCCAAATAGCCTTTCTTTCTAAACTAACTAGAGCCATCAAAACACAGTGTATGCATTTAAAAGTGTGGACTCCAAAGAAGTGGCACAAATTCCCATTTGAGTTAGCAGGGTCCACTCATTCTCATTTCACTGTCTTTCCTCTAGCACTGTATATATGGCCTTGCAGTGATCTGTTTCTAAGAGGGAGAAGTGAGTGTTAAGTCTTTAACCTAGATCCTGACACATAGCTGTTAATGAATGAAAGGCATTGTCTCTAAAGTGCTTGAGGCAGGCCAAAGGCAGCATAGTCTGAACAGTGACTGGGAGTGGAAGGATGCCCACCCAACTCCTTATTCTGAAGTGGAAGCCAGTGCCCAAAGAAGGCAAGTGACTTGACCAAGAGCTCGTGGTTGGCCAGGTCGAAGTAGCTGTTAGACCCATGTTTACCAGGTTTGTTGGAAGCCCACCTCCCAGTCTTCTGTGTGGGAGACTGTAAGGACTGCTGCTGCTTCCACGTTTTTGTTTTTTGTCCTAGGCGTTATGACTATGGGTAGATTTTAGCTGCAGTGATGTGCAGAGCAGTCAGCCCAAAGCTGAGGAACTGCCAGAAAATCAACCTGGAAAAGTAGGAAGGCTGGCGACCGCCCGTTTGGAAAATTGCCTTTGTATGTAACTGGAGGGCAAGCACATGTGTAAGGACCAAGGTTTTGGGATGGGAATGTTTTCAATAATGGGTCAGAGGTGAGGCCTTTTATAGGAAATGAAGCGAAGCTGTTGCTTAGCTGATGCTGAGGAACTGAGGTGGGGTGGGAAGGGGGCTACTAATTCCAGTGAATTTTATCCCCCCCAATAATTCCTTTATGCACAACCAACTGGTTGATTGAGAACCAATTCTGAATGGAATGGGCAGCCGCTTATCCTATTTAAAGGGCTTATTTTTTTTGATGTTTCTTTTGCCACAGCTTGATAGTTAGAAAAATATTCATAAAGCCAAGTCCGTTTTGAAGAGAACATCTGTAAAACTGGGTCAGCAGATATGTTACACGATGGAATGAAAGATGAAATCCAAACCCTGTCTGCTCTGTGCTTCATAGCAACAGGGAAGACCTTTGTTTCCAGGGCGCGCTTGGATTGGTGCCTTTTGGCTCTCATGACTCTGACCTGCCACACAACCCAGGCCTCTATGCAGCCAAGGGGCGCCACCGCCTTCCGCTCTGGTTTTCTGGGCTTGGCGCCAGCCCAGAAGCAGAGATAGCATGTGGTTCCTCAATGAAACCACTGGATGTCGCTGTGGTATCAAGAATGCAGGAAGGGCTCCCTGTTGGTGGTGCAGGAGTAATGACTGTCACACACACAGACTGTTCTTGAATTCTAGTCCAGGATTTTAAAGACACTGTTGTGAATTAACGTGAATAAAATATTCGGTAGATGAAGCTCAGGTCCTGGACCCCATGGGGTTGTTTTTCCTACTGCTTTCTAACTGGTTTTTAGCCCTCTGGGATTGGGTCTCATTTGCAGCCCAGCGGAACGGGCTTTATCTATGGCGAAAACGTCCTCCCCAAATGACACAAAGGTTGCTGCTGCAGCTTGTAGTATTTGTTCTCAAATATTTTTGCAAAACAGAATTTTATGCTGTCTTCTCTGTCAGCCATTACTGGCAGCAAGTATCAGCCATCATGTGGACCAGCTTGCCTGATTAAATGTGAGACACCTTGTTAATGCGAATTTTAGACAAGCAACTAAGAATTTCTTGCTATAATACATCCTCAATGTTGTATGTACACTGAACAATTATCTCCAATTCAAATTTGTCTAGGTGTCTAGTACTCTTATTGACAAAACTGCTCTTTGTACACAGGAAGAGTAGTTAACTCAGGTGTGGCTATTGGAAGTTGCCCAGGGGAACTTGGAGTGAGGATAATCAGAGCTGAAGTTGGGCTTTAAGAGTTCTGTTCCAAGAAGGGCAGGGGGAAATGCTACGTGTTCACAGCAAGAACAGACACAAACCTACATCTTGGAAAGGCAATTCAGAGCAAGAAATTTGCTGGCAGGTAGTCAACTGAGGCCATGCTCTGCTTCCCCCTCTTGTCCTATTTATTTACGTGTGCATGCACACATGCATGCGTGCGTACGTGCGTATGTGAGTACGTGTGTGTGTGTGGCATGTGTGTGCAGGTCAGAGGACAACTTGCAAGAGTCTGGAGTCTGTGAGTCTGTGTTCTTCCACAGATCTGGGGATCACATTCAGTTTGTCAGACGTGATACCTTTACTCACTTAGCCATCCTGCCAGCATCACTTTTTTCTTTCTTTTTGGTTATGCCCTTGCCTTAATGTTTACATAGGCATGCCGGCTTCAGGTGACTTTAAATCCCACTGAAAGACAGGCTTCAAGTTCAACCAATGGCCGTGATGCATACACGTGCACAAGGTTGACCCTGGCATGATCTCTCTAGCACCCTGTGTGGGCCTGGATCTGTGATCTTGTAAGAGAAAACGCAGAAACACCTGGAATTTGGAGTGCGAATTCAGATTCCATCCTTGATCAGTGGTGTAACTTTAGGCAAGTCCATTAATTTCTTTGAGCTGTAGCCAGTGTCCTCATGTGTATATGGTACAGCGATTCTGCCTACCTCAGTATGGTGTTAAGCTATATTATCACCCTGATTTTGAGAAGTTCTAAGCCGTGGGTCATCTAGGGAATGGGCAGTAATGCTGACATTAGGAGCTTGTTCTCCTCATCCCTAGATGAGTTTTGATCCAGTATTCATAGCCTTATCAAAGTGACTATGGTGAACAGTATGTGCTTTGTTGGAGAAAGATTCAACTTGGAAGTACTAGTCCCCAGCATGTTTGTTTTCCTTCCTGGACCTACATTGACCTTCTATCAGGGTGACAGACTACAGATAGGTATGATGGAGCTGTATGTGGGCATCATTTGCTCAACTATTTTTCTATGGAAGGCTGTGGTGAACTGTCAACTTGACATACCCTAGAACCACTGGGGACAGTTTTAGGTTCTCCGGAGTAAGAGGATCAGTTTTGTGAAGATTTATTTTCCAGTTGTCCTCAGAACCAACTGAATAAGAGATTTTTGAGGTATTTTATCTTGCCTAGAGGTATTAATTCATTCCTTAAAAAAATCTGTTAATGTGGGGTACCAACTACACTTGATGCAGCCATGATAGGATTAGAAGCTTAAGAGTACCCTGGGAAAAAGGTGACTGAGCAGTGGCTAGACTATCATAAGATCTGGACCCTTGGGGTGACATTTCTTTTTAGGCTCTGGTCGCTTGTAAATTTTGTTGGAGGGAGATGGGAGGGTTGAGTATATTGGATGAAGAAATACAGTAAGCTTGATTCAACATGTGTTAACAGAGAATGGAGTAGACTAGAAAAGGATGGGATGCATATCTTGGACTAGAATACAGAGCAGAACAGCAGTGATGAATGAGCCTCTTCTTATGTACCAGGCACTATTTACTACATCTGCACAATGATTCCCAGGACATGTGCTGACACATTTCTTGAGGTTGAAATAAGGCTGGAAGAAGGGGTCAGTTCCCAGTAACAGCCATGGGTATAGGAAGGGGAGTATGGGCAAGTGCTGTCTAAGTATTCATGTATACAAGCAGTGTTTGTTAGGAGCTAGGAATTTAGTCTGGGTGAGATGGGCTTTCCTGGAATCACATGATAAAGCAAGTTTTTGGGTATAATTAGTTTATTTGAGAGATTGCACTAGTTAGGATTCTCCAGAGAAACACAACTAATAGGAAAGATATATTATTTCACCTATACATATATACCATACACACATCTATCTATCTATCTATCTATCTATCTATCTATCTATCTATCTATCTATCTATCTAGATTAAGGGATTTGCTTATGGAATGGTAGGGGCTGACAATTGCAAACTCTTTAGGGTAGACCAGCATGTTGAAGACCCAGGGAAGAGTTACTATTGCAGCTTCAGTTCAGAGGCATCTTCCTCTGAACTGTCTTCCTCAGTCTTTTTGTCTTAAGGTTTGGAATTTATTGAATGATTCCTAAGCACATTATGAATGTTATTCTGCTTTACTCAAAAAATAGAATGATGTAAATAGTTGCATTAAAAAATAATATGCAGCTGGGCAGTGGTGGTGCACGCCTTTAATCCCAGCACTCGGGAGGCAGAGGCAGGCGGATCTCTGTGAGTTCGAGGACAGGCTGGTTCGAGGACAGGCTGGACCGACAGCCTCCAAAACAATACAGAGAAACCGTGTCTCGAAAAAACAAAAAAAAAATATGCCTTCAGTAGACACCCACAGCTAAACACTAAACTGAACTCCTGGAACCCAGTGACAGAGAGGGAGGAGTGATGAGCAAAGGGGTCAAGCCCGGGCTGGTAAATCCCACAAAAATAATTGACCTGAACAAGGGGGAGCTCATGGACCCCGGACTGATAGTCGAGAGGCCAGCATGGGACGTATCCAGACCCCCTGAACGTGGGTGTCAGTGAGGAGGCCTGGGCATTCTTTGGGACCTCAGGCAATAGATCTGCATTTTTCCTTGGCATTCAGATGGACTTTGGGAGCCCATTCCACATGGAGGGATGCTGTCTCAGCCTGGACACACTGGGGAGGGCTTAGGCCCTGCCCTGGATGATATGACAGACTTTGGAGATTCCCCCATGAAAGGCCTCACCCTCCTTGGAGAGTGGAATTGGGATTAGGTAGGGGATTTGGGGAGGGTTGAAGGGGATGGGGAGGAAGGGCAGGAGAGAGAGCTGGGATTGACATGTGAAGCACGCTTGTTTCTAATTTAAATTAAAAAAAAGATGCAAAAAGAATGGATATAAACACTTGTAACTCAAAAAAAAATAAATGGAACCTGTTGAAAAAAATAAGCCTTCATGAAACATCCAGGTAGGTATTTGACCAAAAGCTCAATTCTATGACCTAGCCAAGCTGACACACACGATGGACTATTACATAAGCGGACTCTGATATATAAGTAGAGGCTGGACATTGTGGCACACACTTTTAATCTCAGTACTCAAGAGGCAGAGGAAAGTAGATCTCTGTGAGGTGAAGTTTAGCCAAACTACATAGTAACTTCTAGGACAGCCAGTGCTATATAAAATGTGATACAGGAAAGTAAATATAATCAATGAAATATATGCTATCAAGTAAATTTCTACTGTGGCAGTTGGAGTTGGATCCTTCTTGAGACCATTGGGTATCCCAGTAGAACACATGACTTGGGGTAAAGGACTCAAGTCATTCATACACTGACAATGTCTATTCGTTCTGGATTCAAAGTTTTTCTCAGTGTGGATATTACTTCATCATTCTTTGGGGCTGATATGTGACTCAGATTTGTGGAAGATATACTCATGGCTTACAAGGGCTATGGGGTGTGAGTGAGGTACAGAAGGCCTCTATAAAGCAGAGAAACTAAGGCATCCCCAGTCTTTCTCACTGAGAATTTGTAGCTGTAGTATGAGAAAATAGATGAGAATTGAATTTTAGTTTTTATAAATGAGGCATTCATTATCTAGCTAAAAGCCTAGAATTTTAAATAAAGATAATCTGTCTTGAACACAATTCAATCAATATTGTGCTAGTAGATGCCATGCCAGGCTTATTAATAGTCATCTTCATCTGTGTTGAGGAGGGTGTTGTATTTGCCAGGAATCTTTCTCTGTCCCATATTACATACTTTCAAAGCACCCTGCTCTTTTCCTTATGAATACTTGTCCCTAAAGAAAGGAACCATTCACTTCTTGTTTATCCCCGATTCCTTAGCCAAGCAGAGTCATTGGAGTGCATGTTTAATAAATACTTAATTTTAAAATTAAGAAAAGGTGACAGAAAATCTTTCTTGGAATCTATTACAAATTAGTAAATACCGCATAATAATTTTGTGTAATAACTCAAATAAGGATTAGAAATATCTTTAGGATTCTGCCTAAATAAAAGAAGATAGTACATTTTAATAAACATAGTAATAGTTTATAGGTAAATGGTCGCTTTCAAGGTAATTCTGGAAAACTATTTCTTTGGTAGCTCATTTTTTATTTTTTGTTTTGAGTGTTTTCAGTGGAGTGATCAGACCCAGAGGCTCATGCATGCCAGGCAAACACTACCATTGAGCTATTTGCCCACCTCAGAAATATGCTTCGAGAATGTTCTGCCCCAGGAATTCCATTTAGTCTGCTAATTTCATTGGAGAATTCTTTCTTCAAAGACAGTGTGAATTAGTCATATGCTTTAGGTTATTCTGTGGTACTCCCCCCGCTCCCCATGACTATAGCTTAATGATATGGAATAACGAAGTCCAACTTGTCGTTCTGCAGAGGCCTTCCCCAATGCAGATCAGCAGACAGAGTCACACCATATAATCACTGAGGAGTGCAGGTCACTGGAGGCCTCAGAACAAAGTTTGAACTGGGAGGATTGTGGTAAGGAAGACTTCAATGGCTACATTCACTAAAGGACTTCAAAGACTTATAGGAATGTTTTCAGCATTCTTCTAGAATAGGGTTTGGAAGACTATGACCCAAGACCTAAACATGGCCCCTTGTCTGCTTTTGTAAGTAAAGTTCTATTGGAACATGGTCAAATAAACTTATCTATGTGTTGTCTTTAGCTACTTTTGCTCCAGAACAGTGACCACAGAAATTATATGGCATTTACTCATTTTTGTCCTTTACACAAAGTATTTGTCAACTTTTATCCTAGAGGGTGCACAGGACTGGGGCATTTAGATTTGTAGCAAAGGAGAGAGAGGATAATGATTTCTATAGGGATTGACACCAGCAGCGAGTGGAGATGTTGAGGTCTAAAATGAAAGGCACATGAAGGCAAATTCTGTGGCACATAAACTGAAGGACTTTAAGTGTCTAATCTTCAGTTGTGATTTGTGTTCTGTTCCGTGCAATGTTCCTTTCCAGTGTCTACAGGCTTCAGAAAACAGTTTGTTATACAGAATAACCAGTTCATAGGTACTTAGAGGAATGAAGAAGAGGGTCTCTGTTGCAAATATAATGAAACAGGAAGGGAGGAGGTAATTTGTGGGAACAAGAAATGTGGAGGTGGAAGCACTTTAGAGAATGCAGATGGATTTTTCTTTGGGCTGTCAGCTCACACACAGATACGCACACACAAACAACATGGAGACTTACTAACTATAGAAGCTCAGCCTTTAGCTTAGGCTTATTACTAACTTTTATAACTTAACCAATTTATATTAATCTACATTCTATCATGTTACCTCTCTTCCATCTTGTACCTACTTTGTTCTCTCCATGTGGCTGATGACTCCACCCTTCTTCCCAGAGTTCTCTCTTTGCCCAGAAGTTCTGCCTATATCTCCTGCCTAGATATTGGCCATTCAGTTTTTGTTACACCAATCACAGCAAAACATTTTTACACAGTGTACAAATATTCCCCAACAACAGAAAATCCTGAAAAGCTTGAAGATGCTGTATTAGTTACTTGTCTCATCACTGGCTCAAATACTTGATGAAAGCTACTTAAGAAAAGAAACCTTCATCTAGCTCCAGGGTGTCTAGACCATCATGTTGTGGAAGGACTTGGGGGCAGGACCATGAAGATCATCACTATGTCCACAGGCATGAACTAGATTGATGAGTGCTCAGCTCTCTTTCTCCTTTTTATGCAGTCTTAAATCCCTGCTATGAAATAGTATACTCACATTTAGGGTGAGGGTACACAACTTCAATTAGCCTTACCTATAAATCTCTTGCAGACAGTGATCATAGTTATTCTAAATTCCACCAAGTAATCAATCTGATTAACCATCACAGATGAATCTGTATCACTGTATTGACTGTGAGCTTAAGTCATTTTACTTAGATTTCAGAAGAAATTATGTATGAATCGAGGTTTCTTGTCCCGCCTGCCAGTTCCAAAATAAACACTCTAAGGCTTAATATTAATTACAATTTTTTGGCTAATGGCTTAGATATATTACTAACTTAATCTCACAATTAAGTTAATCCGTTTCTAATATTTTATATTTTACCACAGGGATTGTTACCTCACATCTTGCTTCTCTAGCAGCTATATGGCATCTCCTGACTCTGCCTTCTTTCTCTCCACATCTTTGTTTGGATTTCCCTCCTGACTCTATTCTGCCTGGTCATTGGCCAAACCAACTTTATTTATCATCCAATAAAAGCAACGCATATTCACAGCATACAGAAGGACATCCCACATCAGTTATAAATCCAGAAGCTTTTATAACTTGAAGTCATTTGTGTTATATTAGAATGTGTTGAAGCCTTAGGGGGTCAGTTGATCACCACCACTTTTTTCTCTTACTGTCTGAGTCTCAATCCACATGGGAAACAGAGGAATGAGACTGATGGAGTTAAAATATCACTATATAGTTGCCCAAGATGCAGAGAATAAGTGATGGATGTAGGCATGAGTCATTTATACCATCACTTCTAAGACTCAGGAAAGGGGAGGAGATATGTAAGAGACATAAGATAGAGTAAATGACTACAAAATGTCATCTCCTAGTCTCAAAACAACCACTGCAATCGATAATTCAACTGTAGTTACCAGCACTAGACCCATACAAAAGCAGTCCCACCAATAGTCAGTCAAGGGAGGGGGAGGGGCTCATGGGGCTCTCCCTTTTACCTCTGAAATATTGACTAGTAATAGATTCTAGGAGAGGGAAATCACTAAATTAATTGTACCCTTTGCTGAACAGATAGCTTCAAACCCATAGTCACACAGATAATGGCCTTGGGAATCTTGGAGGGTCACAAAACCAAACATGAATTAACACGAATACACAAGGTTTATTTATGAAAAGGGGAAGGAGAGGCAAGTGTGGTAGGTAAGGTGATTGATCATTGTGTAAGCTATGCATATGTGAAAGGTGAAAAATGAAGATTAAAATAAAAAAATCACAATCATTCCTGAGAGACTCATCTTGGAAACTGGAGCCTGATCCTTACCCTATTTCAATTCCTGGTTTTCTCTTAATGCCTGTACTTTGATTGGGGCTATTTGGTAATGTCTTCCTCCTTGGATAGAGAATGCAGATTAGCAGTCACTCAGCAGAGTCCTGAGCTTACACTCCTTTTAATACCAACCATTGTCCCTTTGGGTACCCTGTAACAATAGCAGAGGTTTCCTATCTAGCCCTCTGTAACTAACTGAGCTATGTGTCTTCCAATCTTTTCTTTCCCATTTTGAGAATTCACATTCCAGGAGGTATTATGTTATTACATTCCCGTGCAGGCTTTTCTTGGCTGCTGAGACACCCTTCTCAGATTCTTTTACTCTGCTTTTCCTTACCCATTGCTTAAGACTGAATATACACTTACTTTACTCCAAGGATGTACCCTGAATGATTTAGGGAACTCTACACAAACCTCTAGTGATTATCTCTAAAATGCCTTATCACACAGTGTATGGGGATTCTCTATGATTTTTAAGTAACCTAAAAATCAGAGAGAAGGGTTGGTATGATTCATCTCTAAATTCACAATGCCTGGTTTAGGTCTAGTGCAGTTGATTGTGAGGATTTAATAAAATATTGATGTCTACCTTTTTGATGTATTATAGTATAGTTTTGTAATCATCTGAAAAATATGGAAATATTTTTATTCATTTTTTGTAATTGGGATGCCTCACTAGGTTATAATTTCTAATATTTCAAGTATATTTTAAAAGGTTCCTCTTTTTATAATTGCACAGTGCATTTACGTGGCTGTAGTGAGTATCCAGTTAAGGACAAATATTTGTTGCTTTTGAAGCCTAATGATTTCCATCTACATCTCAGATATATCAAGATCGTGAGATCCATGTTTCTTATCTCTTGAATCAGCACTCCAGTATTTTTTTGTTTTTCACTTATTTGTATAATAATAATGATATAAAGCAATAAATAACTTCACAAACATTCTAAGACAAAGTAGTCCTTCTGAAACTAGCCAGTCAAACACTAGCTTGATCTGTTCCTTCATCAGCATTTGAGAGAAATTTGCAAGACACACAGTGGTTATATCAGTGCACAATGGTACATGAGGATGGAGTGAGATAGTCTACCCCACAAGAACCCCAAGGAATTCCTGTTAATTTATGTCAGTCTAATTTGGACACTGGTGTCTTCCTAGTACCCCACCAGTTCCTGATATACACAGAATCCTGCCTTTCTTTTCAGCAGGAGTATGGTATTTTGAATGCATTAAATGACTTAGTGTCTCAAACACAAGAAAGCCAGGGTATCACGTGCTCTCTGTGCAAGGTCAGAGGTGTGTGTTAAGGAGGAAAGTTCTCTGCCCTTTATCAGGTATTCTGTCTCCTTCCCTAGTAGGTATTATTCCTCAGAGGTTAGTATCTCTCTTGTTCTACTGGTTAGAGTCAGTCTTCAGGACATTGCTGTCTACTGTGGTTATTGTGCTGTATCTAGGTGCAGTGAGTTTCTCATGCAGTGTGGATACTTCTCAGCTCCTATTTTATTGACTGGTCCTAGAATTTAACACATAACCTTGCCAGAAACAGCAGTTCTACTGGTGTCTTTTATCACAGTAGCAAATGAGCCATTGGGTGATTTTATTTTCTAATATCTTCCATATATATATGCAAACACAGATTCTGGTGATCTTATCTGGAATGGCATTGCATTTGTACATTTTAGTCATTTTACATCTTGTAAAGCAAAGACTTGTCAGTGACCATCTTAAGGGGTTGTAAGCCTTCATTAAAACCACAGTGCTAAAAGAGAGACAGTGATGATTTAGTGTGTGTCTGCATTTAGTTGGGTATCCCTTCAGCACAGATGGACCTCTTTTGAAGTCCATGTGATTACATAATAACATTTTAGATAACCTACTATTCTCCTTCAAATGCTTTGTTTTTTATCTTGTTTTAGTCACTTGTATGTTTGTTTTCTTTTTTAGCTAGACTCATTTTTTAAAAAAACATTTAAAAGAAGCTTTTTATTTAAAATAGAAACAACCTTATTTTACATTTCAATAACAGTTCCTTCTCCCTCCCATCCTCCCATGCTGCCAACGAACCCCCATCCCATCCCCCTTATGCTTCTCAGGGAGAGTGAGGCCTTTCATGGGGGTTCAACAACGTCTGTCACATTTGGGGCAGGTCCTAGGCCCTCCCCTGTGTATCTAGCCTGAGAAAGTATCCCTCCATGGGGAATGGGCCCCCAAAATCCATTCATACACTAGGGGTAAATACTGTTCCACCGCCAGAGGCTCCATAGATTGCTCAGGTCTCCCAGCTGATACCCACATTCAGGGAGCCTGGTTGGGTCCTATGCTGGTTTCCCAGCTGTCAGTCTGGTGACCATGAACTCCCTCTTGTTCAGGTCAGCTGTTTCTGTGGGTTTCTCCAGCTTGGTCTTGGCCCTTTTTCTCATCATTCCTCCCTCTCTACAAGTGGATTCCAGGAGTTAGGCTCAGTGCTTAGCTCTGGGTGTCTGCTTCTGCTTCCATTAGCTACTGGATGAAGGCTCTAGGATGGCATTTAAGGTAGTCATCAATCTCATTATCAGGGAAGGGCATTTAAGGTAGACTCTCCACTATTGCTTAGATTCTTAGTTGAGGTCATCCTTGTAGATCTTTTGACATTTCCCTAGTGCCAGATTTCTCTTTAAACCTATAATGACTCCCTCTATTATGGTATCTCTTTTCTTGCCCTCCTCTATTCTTCCCCCGACTCAGTCTTCATCCTTCCTCATGTCTCCCTCCCCCCTCCTTTTCTCCCTTTCTCTATCTCCTAACTCCCAGTCCCCTCACTCCATGCTCCCAATTTGCTCAGGAGACCTTGTCTCTTTCCCCTTCTCCAGGGAATCCTGTATGGCTAGACCCAATTTTAAGCAGTTAACATGATAGCTAAGTGCAACTGTCTTTGTAGTTGGACCACAGGGAGAAAGTCATTTGTAACATGAATTTTTTTCTCAGCCCAGCTAGGTCTTACTGTCCTTCACTGCCCCAAAGAAACACGCAGACACTATATTAGTTATAAATACTGTTGTCCTTTGGCTAAGGTTTCTTATTTGCTAGCTCAGTCTTAGTTATTCACCTGTTTTCTAATGTATTTCCTCGTGGCCTATCTTACTGGAGAAAAGGTCCTGGCCTCTTACTCCCTTGGGGTCTGCATCGCATCTACTCAGCGTCGCCACAGAGAAGAGAGAGAAGAGAGAGATTTCCTGCTTGTCCCTGCTTATATACTTATTCTGCTCTTCTATGTCACTTCCTTCCTGGATCACATGGTGACTTCTCTTTACTGCATTTCCTAGAATCCTCCCCAACATCTAGTCTCACCTATCTTGCTTCCCTATTGGTCAACAGAGCTTTATTTATCAACCAATACGACAAACATATGGACAGAAGGACTTCCCCCATCACTCAGCTTATACTGAGAGACTCATTTTATATATTTAAGAGACCTGTGGCCTTTACACATACATTTATTCAATAAGTGGTTTCAATGGTTGTTCCATAGAATGCAGTCATGTGTAACCCTGATGGAGGCAGTAGGAGATTGGTGTGTGGTGAGGAGTCTAGCTCATTGCTCAAATGTGCAAATCCATATGGTTCATTTCTCTTGTACTTATCATTGCTCACAGAAAAGCTCAAATCTAAAATCCAAAAGCACCCATAAAGTATCTCAGTGATACTTTTTTCTTGGAGTGATGTATGTGTTAGAGTTCTCTTTGATGCTAACATTACAGATATTTTTGGGGCATTGGTTTTTTTTCATCACCTCCCAAATCTCCACACTTCATTTTGGACTCAAACACAAGATTCCTGAAAAATGTCTTGTGCAGGTCATTGCCATAATTCACTGGGAACAGGAAGGTGCTCCCTTTCACTTATTATTTTTCCACATATATACATGTGTATGTGTGTATTTATATGTGTGAGTGTGATTGCATGTGTATGCATGCATGTATGTGTGTGTAGAGGCCATAAGAGTTGCTTGCAGGACTTCGGAGATAGTCTCTCTCTGTCCTGGAGCTTACCAAGCAAATTAAGCTGCCCTTCCACAGAGATATGCCTATCTCTGCCTCAGTGTTGAGATTAGAAGGATATACTACCAGGCCTGGAATTTTACAAAATATGGGTACTAGAAATTAAACTGAAGTCCTTTTGTTTGCCTAGCAAGAGCTTTTACTGACTGAGATTTCTCCCTGAACTCCATATCAGTTTCTTTATTCCAAAGAATAGTCTACATTATTTCACATCTTGAGAAAAAGAAAACAAGGAAGATTCAGCCTCATAGGTAGTGGATTTAACACCATTTTCATGGCCTCCTAGTGAGAATCTACCCCTCCCCCCTTTCAGGGAACATAGACCCTAACTGACCCAGGTTTTTGGAGTCCTATTTAATTAACTGTTCTCATTATCTCTACTTGGCACTACTCTCCCCACTTCTTCTCTAATACCCTTAAAATTGGATATTTAGAAATTAAGCCTTAGTGATGTGGTTTAGTAACTACCAGCTCAAGGTGGATTCAATCCAGTGACCACAGGGGGAAAGAATTTTTAATATTTTTCTTTCTTTCAATGTTTCAAAGAAGTAACTACTGTACTTTTCATTTCACACATCACAAATTTGCATCTTCAAAAGCTGGAAAACGTCAACACTTCAGAAAACTATAGTGCAAAATATGTTGCCATCTGCCTACCTGGAATAGTCATCACAGAGAAAACTGTCATCTTCTGGACTAGGTAAGTATTAGGTTTCAGTGTTCAGACCCAACTTATGGGCATCTTCAATCTTCTTAACTCCGTATAACAGAAAAGCTCTGCAGCACATACCCTGAATTAGGCAGCTGGTAAAGCTAGAGGCTTGTTTCAGCAGAAAGTCAACAGTGTTTCACTGTTTCACTGGCTAGCTTAGCTTCCCACTGTGGTCTAACACCTTCCACGAGGCCTTCCTCTCTTGCACAGGCATGTTGGGTTAGGAGTCAGCATTCCACAAGTATTTCCTGAGGGCCTCTCTCCCAGGGCTCAACATGTACATTCATGGCCAGGTCGTTTATCCCGCCTGCCACCTTGGGCTGATGAAAATGTTACTTTGACTTATGACTTGAGCACTTCCTCAGAAAGTCGGGGACCCCAAGTGAGTTCTATCCCTAAGTTCTTTTCATGGCAAGGTTTTCATTGTTTATAGTCTGTGAATTTTGGATGGCAGCCAATGCTGTAGCTAAGAGGAATGCTTTCTCAGTGGGATTTTTCCTGCAAACACCACCATGATAAATGCACAATGTTTTGTCAGTCTATTCACCTGCATAAAAATGTTTTCTTTGAGAGGGTGATGGTGTAGTTTTCAAATCCATAAACTTATGCTCTTAATAGTCAATCATGTTTTATTTAATTATTACAAGACTAGTATAACATCTTTTTGGGTCCTAAGGTAAGACGAGGGAAGAAATTTAAGATTTCTACTAGAGCTACTTTGATCTCAGAATGATGAAATAATTTCAGCAGAGTTACTAGTACAAACCCCACAAAGCTACTTATGGGATGAGGGATTGATAGCTGATAAAAAGGTGATTATTTGACTTTGATAATACCTCCTTTTTAACAGAGGGAAGTAGTAAAACCTCTTGTGACTCTGTTTAGACAGAAGTGATGTGGTTAACACATTGTAGGCATTACATTGTTGCAAATGGGGGGGAGAGGAAAGGTGCCAAGAAAAGCCACTAAGTAATATCTAGGGATGGTGGCTGGTGGTAGTATTGATCAGAAACCATTTCTTTGTTAGGCTACCACATTATAAAGAAGTGACTTTTAAAAACTACTTCTGTTTTAAGGCAATCTGTCTTTAAATAACCCTGGCTTACCTGATACTTGTTGTGTGACTCAGGATGCCCTTAAACTCATGACAGTATTCCTACATCAACCTCATAAGTGCTAGGTTATACAATACAATGTCAACCTGGGAAACAAGTTTGAATTGGTTTTGAGCCATGAGATATTTGGGGGATCCAAGGGAGCCCATGTTTAGCTCTACAATGCCATGTACTCAGATGCACACTATATGTACTATTATATGTATAGTTTCAGGGAGCTCACTGGATTTATAAAGGTCTTATCGCTAAAAGAAAATAGCTCCCATGTTAAGAAATTCATTTATAGGGTATCATTCTTAGAGTTTAGTTGTCTGAGGATGCCAGAAATGGGGACATATTCAAGCTGATGGAAACAACAGACAGTGATGTATAAGGCAAAATCATTAAATCATTTATTGCAGGGCTTCCCTCTCTGTAGCAGCAGAATAGATATATACTAATTCTCACTATCTCAAATCATGGGAAATAAAATCATTTCAAATGTCACTTAGAGAGGTGGGTGGCCATATTTTATTTCACTACTGAGGAAGTTTAGTGCCTATCCTTGTCTCTCAGTAAAGATCTTGTCTTTGATAACTTCAGACCCGATGGCTCTTTCCTTTAGACAGCACTGGACATACATAGCAACTTGGATTTCTTTGAATTATATTTTGTGTTGATTAGTCCCAACCCCATTAACATGTTTTTCTTTCATTTTTCACTAGACTGTCTGACTAGTAAACTTCAGGGATTCTCCTCTCTTTGTTTCGCCTGCACTGTGTTTACAGATGCATGTTGTCACACCCAGCTATTAACATGGGTGCAGGGGATCTGAATTCAGGACCTCATGCTTGTACAATAAGCCCTTTGCCAACTGAGCCATCTGCCCAGCCACATTTGACTCACCTTGGGGCAGTCATGCCTGTTTTGTGTCTCTCCTTTCCCTGTACTAGAACTGTATGTGGGCAACAGTGGGAGAAGTAGTCAATGCTAACTAATCAGGGATAACTCCCTGCTAAAATCTTATACTCAAGGAGGCTGTGATTCACCATTTCTTCCGACTGAATATTACCAATGTGGTAACTTTCTAGTCAGTTACCAAAAACCCATGTGTACAGTATGCCCCAATGAATCCACATTTGAAGATATAAGGTAGATTACACAATGGAATAGCTAACTACTTACTTCATGGGGTCCACAATGCTCATTAAACATGGGGACATGAGGGTTATCTGATTTTTCCAACTGTTATCATTCACTTATACAACTGAAGATGGCAAGGCGGCCAGCTTCCAACCGTGATATGAAAGGACAAGTGACCTAATGGGACAAGCTTTCTTTGGAATTCCAGGCACCCAACAAAATCTGAACTGCAGCAATGTCTGGAAAGGGAGCTGCACTTACACTTTCACTGACCAGTAGGTGAGTGGGACATCTGGAAAGATGAGAAGGATCTTAGACCAGTTATTACTTTGTTGTCAAATGTTTGACAGCTGAGTTGAGCTCGAATATTTCCAACAATAAGAGAAAATGTTGCAAACTAATGAGTGGTCCTGGAGAAAAAGGAGCGTCCATGGCACAGAACACAGACCCTGGGGCACTGCCTTGTACTTTCATTCCTTAGACTTGCCTTACACCTCATAAATCTGTCAGTCATTTCAAATAAAATTTCTGTTTGTATTGGGGAAACTATTTGCAGCATTTGGTATAAGCCATTTGGCAAGTGTTAAGACAATGAAGACTGGAATTCACATTGAAATAAGGCACGTTGATGAGGTTTTATCTTAACTGATCATTTCTTTGCTACTTCTAATGCTACACACCTATTAAAAATCCAGTGTCACTTTTCCTTCAGTTTAGAGAATTGAAGTTGAATCTTCTCATTTGGGTTGCCATCTGGTGTGTTGCTAACAGTCTCAGAGAGTAAGAGGCCATCTGTTATTACTTTTTCCAGGAAGCCTTTTATGGTGAAGTGAAGTGGCAACTCTCAAAAACACATAGTAATGACTTACATGATCTTAGATATACACACAAGTCAAGGCTAGTTAGTATTTTATTTCTGTATACATAACTTTTTTCATTGATGGGACAGAGTAAGCAGGAAGTATTTGCGTGCTCAAAAGCTCCTCTCTAATATGTGAAGAGCCATAAAGTTATGGGCCTCATGGTGTTTAAAAAAATAAGATTGTAAATTTACACTGAGAAAAAGTGATGATTATGTTGACAGTCATGGGATATTCACTGCCTTTCAACTTCAATGACAAATGCCTTATATGCATTGTATTATTTATCATTTCCATTAATCCTCAGAGGTAGTTGTTGATATCATATAAGTTATTAATGAAAAAAACCTAGGGTTCAGACAGGTTAATAACTTCCTCATGACATATCAAGTAGTAGCCGTCACATAAATAGTTTGAGTTTCAAAATTTTGTTTCTGATCTCTAAGCTCATGCTACTCTCACTCTCTTAAGAAAAAGAACAGTACCTCTTTTGAAATCAATCAGATACAAGCAATGACAATTTCTATTGCCAAATGTAACAGTTTAGAGAAATTTGATCAAGGGCAGCTGATGGTTTTGATTCCACTCATTCTATTACTGGCTCTATTTCTCACCTCCCTTGGGAAACCTTCTTCCCCTGTTATGATCTCCTTTCTACTTTTATGACCTACAACCCACATATAAAAATAAATACACACCAAGTATGGGTCCATACGGGCTAGGTTTTGTTGTAATTAGAAATAGCCCCTAAATCTCAGGGCCTTGCAGAAAAACCTATTTATCATGCCTGCTGCATGCCTGAGTCAGGTCTCTGGAATTCTGTTCACCATGATCCCTCCTAACGCTGGGCCCTTTGTCCTTCTTGGTACTATCATGACCATAGTGGCAGTGTTCTCTTCCCATTTCCTCACATGTCTCATCAGACAAAGTCAGGACTTGGCCACACTAAGGAAGGGTAAAGTATAGTGAGTGGCACACGTATGAAAATGTCATGATGAAATGCATTACAGTATTGTTTGATAAGAAGTTAGCTTTAACCTTCCTTCTTAGAGTGACCAAGTTCTGGCTTATTTTCTTGTTGTTCTTCTCCTACAGTTTCCTCATTTGTGGCCCTCTCCTGCTGGTTCTCTGTCTTTCCCCAGTTAGTCTATGTATTCCATTATCTCTGTTTCCAACCTCCTTAAAACCTCTTCCTTCCCCCCATGATCCCTTTTCCAGTTTCATGGCACACACATATGTATGCATATACACATGTACACACAATAAATAGATGAAAATTAATGTAATCCCATTTGTCAATTCTTGGGATTATTTCCTATGCTATTGGCACCTACTCAGAAAGCCATTGACTATGTCTAAGTCTCAGTGTGTTTTGTGTTTTCTTTCCTCTTACGATATAAAAGTTTCAGTACTGTTTCCTAGTGTTATAGTGGCTAGGCTTTGGCACTATCAATGTTTCAGGATTTACATTGGAATTGTTGATCTATTTTTTAATTGATTTTTGTGCAGGGTGAATAATATGGATCTAGTCTCTTTATTCAACATGTGGAAATACAGTTTTCCCAGCACTGGTTGTTAAAGAGGCTATCTTTAATTCATTGTAGGTTTGTGAGACTTCTGCCTAACCAAAGTTGCTGCGGGTGAGTGGATTATACCTAGGTTTTTATTCTACTTTGTTGGTACCAGTTTTTGTTTGTACCAGTGCCATGCTGTTTTGTTACTATGATTCTTTTTTGTATCTTTTTTATTACTTTAATTTTAAATAGCTTGCTTCACATGTCAATCCCAGTTCCCTCTCCCTCCCCTCCTCCCGCACCCCCCCACCATCCTCCCCAGCCTCCCACACTATCCCCATTTCCTTCCACATAGGAGATATCTAGAGTCTGTCATTTCACTCAGGGTAGGGTCCAGGCACTCCCCTAAGAGTCCAGGCTGAGAAAGCATCCCTCTTTGTGTTATGACAACACGAAGTCCGTTTGTACAACGGTTTGAAATCAGGTACTGTGATAACTGCAGCATTTTTCTTTCTGTTGAAGATTGCTTTAGCTATTTGGGGTCTTTTGTATTTTAAGATTATTATTTGATCAATTCTATGAAGATTATCATTGGAATTTTAAAATTAAGTTAGCATTTATTTGTTTTGTGTGTTGGATGTGGAAGGTGGAGAGCATGCCTTGCAGATGGTGTAGAGGTTGAATGACACAGGGCATTAGTCTTGATGGTAAGTGCCTTTCTCTGCTGAATCATCTTGCTGCCCTGTCATTGGGATTTTGATGGAAATTATATTGAGTCTGTTGATCACATTTAGTAATATAGCTATTTTTGCAATGTGCAGAATAGTTTTATTTCAATTTGACACAAGCTGGGGCTGAAAAATCATCTGTGATTAACTAAAATGAAACCTTTTCTTTTCTGGGATTTTCAATGCTGGCCTTTGATGAACAGTGCTGTGTGAAATGTAAGCCAAATACACCCATTCCTCCCCAAGTTGCTTTGCTCATGGTGTTTTATCGAAGTGATAGTAACACTATCTGAGACACTAGTTGCTTGGTATCAGGGTACTGGAGTATTACTGTGTCAGACCTGACCATGTTGTTTTGGTGGGAAGATTGTAGAGGGACTTTGGAACTTTGGGGTAGAAAAGCCATTGAGTGTTGAGAGTTTAGTCAGCTGAGTTCTGTTGGAGTATGGAAGATAAGAATATTGAGATCAGTGCCGACAATGAAGGCCTGTTTTTAGAAGTTTCAGAGGGAAGCAAAGATCCTACTGGGCCTTTTATGTGCAGAATCTGTGGTATCTAGTCTGCTGGTGCTGAAGAATCAGCTGTGATTAACAAAATACCACAACCACTAAGTTAAAACCTTTGCTTTACTGGGACAATTGATACTGGTCACTTGGAGCTGAGAAATTAGCAGTAATGAAGGGACCAGTGTCAATGGGGTGAAATCTTCAGGGAAGTGTTGCCTGAGAGCACAGAGAAGCTGTGTTACAGAAGTGGTCAAGGTTGTACCTTGTGATGACATCAGAACTTGGTAGTATAAGAGTCAACCAAGTGCACTGGTTTTGAAGACATGAAGGGGTCATGGAGAGCAGCTGAGGCTTGGCACTGTGAGAGGCCAGGATAAGTCATTGGTAAAGGAAGGTGCAGCCTCAGAGGCAGTTGAAGACCCAGGACTGAAAGGGTCATGCAGAGAGTTTGAGGCTTGGCATCATGAAGAGAGCTCAGAAGAGGCTACTGGTGAAAGTGCAGCCCAGTTGCAGCAGAAGATCCAGCGTTTTGGAAATGCCAGTACCATGGGATAACTACCAAGAACAGCAGCATTTGTGGAGTGGAGCCAGTGGGAGTTGGGCATACAAGCTGGAGAGCCTGCCTGAACTTAGAAGACAAGCTGTGTGCGCTATACAGAAGGCAGAGCCATAAAAATGACCCAAGTCCTTTGGAGGAGCCCAGAAGATCATGAGTGAATCCCAGACATTGGATGTTGACTTACTTAACTTTTGGGGTTTGGTTTTGGTTTGATTTGATCACAATTGTGCCCTGGTTCTCTTCTCTTGAAGTAAAAAAGTATTTAATTTAGTTTTGATTTTTATGAAAGCCCACAGCTGAGGAGACTGGATTCTAAAAGATTAAAGAGACTTTGGATTTTAAAAGATTGACTATTTAAAGAGTCTGAACTTTTAATGTGTTTGAATTTGTAAAGACTGTGGAATGATATGTTTTTCAAGACAGGGTTTCTTTGCTTATCCCTGGCTGTCCTGGAGTTCACTTTGTAGACCAGGCTGTCCTTGAACTCACAGATGTCCACCTGCCTCTGCCTCCCAAGTGCTGGGATGAAAGGTGTGTACCACCACTGCCCAGTTAGTTATTTATATTTTTAACATGAGATCTTGAGGATGAATGAGAAATGAAATGTGTTTGTGTGTTAAGCTGAGAAGAAGTCAGTTGTGCTGGCTAGTTTTATGTCATCTTGACACAGGATAAAGTCAAACCCACCCAACTCTTTGTCCTCTTTTTAATGCCCATTTGCCATGTCCTTGAACATCTTGGCTCCTGGAACTCTGACTAGGGGTGATGAGGGAATTAAGAAATGACAGACAGAAGTACAAGCACACAGACACAGAAAAACTGATGAAATGCACTGGTCTCTTGGATGGAAGTACAGTACCCTGCTAGTTCAGCATACTTATTATATATAGTTGAACAGGAGGTGGGGTATATGCAGGTATACAAGGAAGCAGGATTATTGTATATAACTGAACACAGAGGCAGATTTATCTAATCTCAGTAGGAGCAGTCTACATAGGGGAGTAGTCTTCAGGTTATCAACGTCTGGGAAGAGAAAGCTATGTTGGACATTTTTCTGCACAAATTGTCAACATTTGTACTCAGACCAAAGTAAGACATTGGCATTTCACTGAGCCTCACCCAGTGAAAGCTTTGCTATTTCTATGTGTCTGAGGCATTATAGTCTTTGACTTGGAGGTGCTCATGTCAAACAATACATATTTACTCAGGACTTTGTTAGTTCTCTAGACCCATTGTGTCCAATTTGTGTTGGGTATGTGGCCTTCTGCTGGAGCCTGGTCAGTCTACCAGGGTATATACCTTAAAGAAAACCAATTTTTCCTCTCCCAGCAGTTATCAATTGTCAATAGCTCTTCAGTGCTAATTGGACTTAATAACCACACCCCCTATCTGTGCTGAGATTTGGACTGGCTTAAACTTTCATGGGTCTTGTGCATGCTATTACAGTAATCACTGTGAATGCATGTGTGTAACTGTCTTGCTGTGTCCAGAAAATTAATTTCCTTATAATCACCTACTACCTTACACCATTTCCATTCCTTCTTCTACAGTGATCCACAATCCTTGGGAGGAGAGAATGTGTTATTGATATTCCATTTAGTGCTGACTATTCCTTAGTATATTATTCTCTGCACTTTGACCAGTTGTCATTAATTATCATCTACTGTAAATAGAAGCTTGTCTGATTAAGCTTGAAAGTATAGCTAATCTATATTTGTAATGAATTGTTAGGAGTTAGTTTAATACTAGATGTCCATTTAGCAGAATTATAGTAGTTTTTCCCATAGGGTCTATGATCAGTCTTCATACAGGTTCTTACCTTAAATACTGGTGCAATATATGGGCTTCAATCTTGTGGAGTTGGCCTTAAGTCCAATAAAAAGTAGTTGGCTACTCCCATGATATGTATGCCACTATTGTACCTATCTGCAGTCATTATTTAGTTCTCAAGAGTTCACAGATGAATAAGATTGATGGTTACTTTTCTCCTCTGGCAATCTACATGACACCTTCTGCTCTATGAAAGCTACCCAGTAGGAATGAAGCTTCTAGGTCAGCACCAGAATTATTTCTCCGCGTCCTATTACTCAAGTATATCCATTAGTAATGGGGTTATCATCAAATTTTTGAGGGCAACTATTTTCCCTTATAGCATCTAATATCGTTTCTTTGTGGTTTTTGGGATTTAGACTATAATATGCCATGGAGAGGTTCTTCTCCGGTCATAAGTATTTGAGGTATAAATGCCTCATCTTTGATAGCTATTTTTTCTCTAGATTAGGGAACTTTTCTGCTAAAATTTTGTCAAATAGATTATTTGGTATTTGTTTGTGAGACTTCTTGTATCATATAGATTCTTGGAATTGGATTGCAGAATTCTTGTACTCTGTGGTTATGCTTATTTATTTTGCTTTCCCTATTAATGTTTTAATATTGTATCTCATCAACCTTTGTGGGAACATCAGACCTTGAGCAGAGACCCACTTCCCCTTCTGCCTGGGAGTAGGCAGCTGTAAGACAATGTTTAGTAAAAACATGTTTACTAAAAACGATACAATAAGTTCCTGGCCACTTCCCCTTCTGCCTGGGAGTAGGCAGCTGTAAGACAATGTTTAGTAAAAACATGTTTACTAAAAATGATACAATAAGTTCCTGGGAAAGGCCTTCCCACAGAAACCGCCCTGACCTCGACCTTGTCCAAAGACTAACCACACCTTCAAAAACCCACACACATCCACCTCTGGGGTCAGAGCAGAACCAGCGAGGGTAGAGGAGAGAGCAGAAGTTTCTCTGGTGGGAGCTTTTCTTAGGAGGTTTTCTTAAACCTTTTTGGAGCCTGTTTAAAGTTCTCTTTATATCATTGAACGAGTCTCTGTCTTTTCAATACCCGACACCCTCCGCACGTTCTCGGACACAGGCCGCGCAGCAGACGTGACAATTGGAGGTTCCACCGAGATCGTAAAAGCGAGCTCCTTGTGAGGCTAAAAAAATTAAAGAGAAAAGGGACAACCAAGGTTTTAAAAGTACCGGCCCGACAACATTTTGGATAGCCACTATGGAGAACCGCCCCCAGCTTACATTAAAGATAAAAGGTAAGTCCTTTAGGGGCGTCTTAGATTCTGGGGCAGATTTCTCTGTCCTCTCAGATAAATTCTGGCCCCCCGCCTGGCCGAAAGAGGAAGGGACAGTGACCCTCCAGGAAATAGGACAGGCTGTGCCCCAAAAAAGCCTCAGAATCTTAAAGTGGCAAGACTCTAAAGGCCACACAGGGCTTTTCCAGCCATATGTTTTGCCTGGCCTCCCTATTAACCTCTGGGGACGGGACCTCATACAAGAAATGGGAGTGGTCCTCACCACTCAGACACCCAAGTCCAAAAGCAGGGGCCCCCAGATGATACAAGGGAGGGGCTGGAGCCCGGGGAGGGAACTAGGTAAACTAGAACAGGGAGAGGTTTGCCCTGTGGCATCCCTCCCTTTGGAGACCAGGGCCCCAGGGGATAGAAAGGGTTTTGGCCATTTTTGATGAGGGTCACTGTTACACCGCCAGCCCCCATACCCATCACATGGCTATCAGATGATCCGGTATGGGTAAAACAGTGGCCCTTACCAGCGGAGAAACTAAGGGCGGCTCACCAGCTAGTTCAAAAACAATTGGAGGCAGGTCATTTGGTTCCTTCCACGTCCCCTTGGAATACCCTTATATTTGTAATAAAAAAATCTTCAGGGAAATGGAGGTTACTACAAGACTTGAGGGCCGTAAATGCGACCATGCAGCCTATGGGGGCTCTACAGCCTGGCTTGCCCGTGCCTGTGGCCATTCCTAAAGACTGACATTTAATTGTTATTGATTTGAAGGATTGCTTCTTTTCTATTCCCTTGCATTCTCAAGATAGTCCTCGGTTTGCATTTAGCCTTCCTGCGATTAACTTTAGGGAGCCTGCCCTTCACTTCCAATGGGTGGTGCTCCCCCAAGGGATGGCTAATAGTCCAACTATATGCCAGATTTATGTAGCTGCCTGTTTAGATCCCCTCAGATGTAAGTTCCCTGATCTTTACATTATCCACTACATGGATGATATTCTTTTGGCCGCGGCCAAAAAAAGACAATGTTACATAGCCTTTGCAGAGCTACAGGAACTGCTGGAGGCCCGAGGATTTATTTTGGCTCCTAAAAAGATCCAAAAGAAACCCCCTTATACTTATTTGGGTCATCAAATTTAACAAACTGGCCTCCGGCCACAAAGACTCCAAATCGATTGTTCAAATTTAAAAACACTTCATGATTGACAAAAATTCTTGGGAGAGGTACAATGGTTTCGCCCTTCTCTTTCTATTAAAACAGGGGCTCTTAAAGCGCTTTATGATATTCTTCCTGGGGACCCTGCTCCAACTTCCCCTAGACAGATTACCCCAGAGGCCAGGAAAGCCCTACAATTGTTGTTAAGAAGTATAGAACAAGCCCACCTTCGGCGTATAGATTATGGGCAGCCCCTTGTTCTGGTTGTACTTTCATCTAGCTTTTCGCCCACTGCCGTGTTTTGGCAGACTGGTCCTATTTATTGGGTACATTTGTCAGCCTCCCCTAAGAAGGTAGTGACCCCTTACTATGATCTCATTTTACAATTGTTGTAAAAGGCACACAAGTTTAACATTCAAACCTTTGGAAAGAGTCCTAATAAAATTATCCTTCCTTATGGTAAGGAGGAGGTGGAACATCTACAGATCTTCCATGATGGGTAAACCCTGTTTATTACATCTACAGGCACACAGTTTGATAACCAATATCCCAACAGCCCCTTGATGTCTTTTTTCAAACAACACCCTGTGATCTTTCCCAAGATTTTAAAGGAGAACCCTCTAGTTGGAACTCGCCCAGTCTTTACAGACGGCTCCTCCAAGGGTTTCGCGGTGGTGGTTTCTTCTCAGGTGCAGAAGAGGGTACCCATAGGGCAGATGTCAACACAAGCCGCCAAGTTGTTTGCTTGCTTGATGGCTTTCCAAATGTTTGAGGGAGAGCCCTTTAATTTATATACGGATAGTGTTTATGTTGCCAACATTGTTAGACCTTTAGAAACTTCTCCATATGTTCTTCCAACCTCCCAGGTTCGTTCCTTATTAGTTCAGCTCCAACATCTTATTTGGCAGCGCATCCACCCTGCTTATGTGGGATTTATTCATACACATACTAACCTTCCAGGACCCCTTGCCCAGGGCAATGAAATTGCTGACTCCTTGACCCGCCCTAGGGTCTTATTTACTCAGGAGCAGCTGGCCCACCAGCTCCATGAGAGGTATCATCTAAATGCCCGCTCCATTAAATTTCACACTGGGTGCCCCTTATCCATAGCTATACAGATTACCTCTCAGTGCCCTGATTGTGCCCCTTATCATAATTCTCCCAATGAGGGGGGTAAATCCCTGGGGCCTCAGGGCCAACCATCTCTGACAAATGGATGTCACTCACCTGCCACAGGCAGGAAAATTAAAATACATACATGTCTCGGTGGATACGTATTCTAAACTGATTTTTGCCTCTCTCCACTCAGGAGAGAAGATTAAAGATGTTATTACTCATTGCCTGCAGGCCTTTGCCTACATGGGTGTTCCAGATGCCCTAAAAACGGACAATGGCCCTGCCTATGCCAACAATCGCTTTGCTGCCTTTTGCAGGGAACATCACATTGTCCATTCTTTTGGTATTCCTCACAACCCCACGGGACAGGCTATTGTGGAACACACCCATGCCACTCTCAAACAGTATTTTAAGAAAATAAAAAAGGGGGGAGTATGTTACCTCCCCCAATATTCAGTTATCCACCATACTTTACATTTTAAATTTTTTGACCATAGACCATAATAATTTGTCTACTATGGAGAGACATTGGAACAAACCCTCCCAGTCCTTGGGATGGGTCAGATAAAAGGATTTAATTACAGGAAAATGACAGCCACCCACTCCCCTACTAGCTAGGGTCCGAGGGGCTGTTTGTGTTTTCCCTCCAGGAAGTGAAAAGCCCATTTGGGTCCCCGAACGGTGCATCAGGCATGTCGACCCCAATACTACTCCAGATACTAGGAATGCTCACCATGATAAAGATCCAACCATTACTAAACACTCAGGTAAGGGAAATATGGGTGTTGGTGAGAATTCCCCCCCCCATGTTAATGCCAGTTAGTCATTCCAGCTCCCTGTTCATCAATTTTTATAACACCAATAATACATTAAAAGCGGCTGCTGCCAATGAGATTAAAAAGTCAGAAACTAGACATTCTGAGTTTCCCCCTCCTAAGCCTGATACCAGGGTCAAAAAGTAGGGAAATCCAAGAGATTCCCAACAACATACGCTTTTAATCCCAACACGCCTTTATACAAGTCCCAGGACAGCCTCCAAACAATACAGAGAAACCTGACTCAAAAAAAAAATTGGTACTGATATTAATTAAAAAAAAAGACAAAGACAAAGGTATATAAAATAAAAAATTTTGTTTACATTTAAGTTCTATTTTATGAGTCATCTCTAAAAACTTTTGGCCAAAAGCCTGGCCTCTCTACCTTACATCTACAGAGTTACAAGGAGTAGGTACGGCTGTACCCCATGACTGTAGCTCAAATGGAAAAATGATAAAAACATATAGGACTTTTTAACCTTTTTAGTTCAAGGATTAGCTAGAGTTGTTCTTTTACATAGATTTCAATTAAGAAAACTTCATTACAACAGACTAATCATGACCTAAAAAAAAAAGGATGACTAAAAGATACATGTATGTTCTAAATGTATGGTGTGGCCACACCAGTATGTATAAAATGTGATTGTGAATGCGTGAGTGTAAACTACTTATATGATTAAAAGGATACTTAAATCCCTTCAAAAATAGTTAAAAAGCTACCTAGATTGCTTTAAATATAGCCAAAAGGAACATCCAGCCAGTCTGTTAATGTTTTAACAAAAAAATTTAAGATACAAATGAGGCCTTGTCAGCTAGTGAGAGCTCTACAGGTTAGATTGGAAAAGACTACTCACAGACTTCAAATAATTTTCAAAAAGTTATTTAGACACAGTATGGTTTACAATCTTTAAGTGATTTTTCAAAAGTTTTTAAAAAATATTCAAAGGATATGTCCTTTTTAATGGACATCTACAAATAATCTAAGTAATAAGCCCAATTTACCTAGATAGTTAAACAAGGAGGGTAGACAAATCCTTCTACTGTTATGGCCCAGCTTCAACAGTTCAAAAAAATTTTTTTTAAAAAATAAAAAAAAAAATAATGCCCCCAGTCCCCACATGACTCATCAAATAATACACTCCTCATTTAAAAATTTTATAATATAAATGCCAGTAAGTTTCAGACAGATTCTGACATGATAAAACTTAAGCAACCATTGCTCAGGTCAAATGGAGACATCCATACACTAGACAGTGGAGAAGACCCTAATTTGGGGTCGAGGGCATGTTTGTGTTTTCTTACAGGAAAAAAATAAAACTTCGACAACTGTCAGACTATTT
This sequence comes from Mesocricetus auratus, assembly GCF_017639785.1. Classification (NCBI taxonomy): domain Eukaryota; kingdom Metazoa; phylum Chordata; class Mammalia; order Rodentia; family Cricetidae; genus Mesocricetus; species Mesocricetus auratus. The sequence goes on along the minus strand of NW_024429188.1, from coordinate 114,110,984 downwards.
AGTGAGATACATGGAACAAAAAAAAACTAGACCTGAGACCATGAGAGCCTACCTAAGCCAGTTTAAGTGAGATCTCCTAAATCAGTGTTCCTAACCCTTAATGTCATCAAATCTACAGCCCAATAAAGAAAAAAAACAGTCAGTTCAAGATTTCCAGTTTCTCAACAGACCTACTACATTAACCTTCCGGACCCGTGAGTTTTCATCATAAAACTAACAGAAAAAAAAACCCATTTAAAATATTTAGACATTGGTATGGACTACGAGTGGCAAAAGCCTCTTTTCAGTATTTGAACAGGACATGGTCACTTGAAATATCAGACTTGATGGTTCCTGTTTCTGGAATCACGACTAGGCCAGTGTATTTTTCTGGAGAAATGCAACTTGTCCTAATGTGACAACTATTGTTCATATTTTTCATAATGCTACATGTGTAACATCAATGATTGTGCCCAATGTATCTGTGCAAGTGCACTTTCTAAATGCTTTCCTGAGCAGATCTTAAAACGATTGGAAACTTTATCAAATTGTAAATGTAAATCACATGCGGGTTACCCTTGTAACAGACGAAGGCTGGTAGAATGTTATGGCCCAGATCTGGTGATGGGTATGGTAATGGAGAGGTGCTATGTCAATCGGGGTCCTGAAAATGGTGACAGTGGCAGTAGGCATTCTGGCTTTATGCCAAGCTCAAACGTGCCTTGTTCCAGAGACAAGAGATCCGTAACCAAGTATTGCTTAGCTTAGCCCATGGCAATCCCGATAGCCATAAAGGTTGGTTACAGATGATTTAAGGTTGGGGTATCTCCGATGACGGGCAACCTGTGGGGAAGACCCCTCCCACCTAAAACAGGGGTTCAAGGTCCCCCAAAGACAAAAAAGGGAGGGTGACCCTACTTGACCTAAGCCAGGAGTGCCTCATTTGAAAATAAAAAGGGGTGAATTGTGGGAACACCAGACCTTGAGCAGAGACCCACTTCCCCTTCTGCCTGGGAGTAGGCAGCTGTAAGACAATGTTTAGTAAAAACATGTTTACTAAAAACGATACAATAAGTTCCTGGCCACTTCCCCTTCTGCCTGGGAGTAGGCAGCTGTAAGACAATGTTTAGTAAAAACATGTTTACTAAAAATGATACAATAAGTTCCTGGGAAAGGCCTTCCCACAGAAACCGCCCTGACCTCGACCTTGTCCAAAGACTAACCACACCTTCAAAAACCCACACACATCCACCTCTGGGGTCAGAGCAGAACCAGCGAGGGTAGAGGAGAGAGCAGAAGTTTCTCTGGTGGGAGCTTTTCTTAGGAGGTTTTCTTAAACCTTTTTGGAGCCTGTTTAAAGTTCTCTTTATATCATTAAACGAGTCTCTGTCTTTTCAATACCCGACACCCTCCGCACGTTCTCGGACACAGGCCGCGCAGCAGACGTGACAAACCTTGTCCTTCATCCAGAAATTTTTTATTCTGCTTGATTGAGTCTATTACTTATTATTTCCAGTGCATTTTAAAAATTTATTCTTTAGGTTCTCATATCCAGAATTACACCTTGCTTTGTTTTTACTCATTGAAATTTTCTTCCATATTGCTGATTTTTCCAGGGTATTGATCATTTTGACTAAGAACATGTTGGAATCTTCAACTGGTATTATACCCCTTTCAAAAGAAACTTTGACCTCAATATTTAAGGAGTTGTATATTTTGGAGGAGTCATGTTGTGTTCCTTTTCATTGTTTTTGAGTTTCCTTGTCCAATTTATGCCTCTTGTTTCATATCCTCTTTTTAGATTAGGGTGGAAATGTTATTGAGAACCTACTTTTGAAAGCTCAATTCCCTGTACCACTTGGCAAGGAGAAAACAAACTGTTGTAACAGCATCAAACCATAAAAGATAAGATATGCATTTAAATTATTCCCACATCACTAATATATTACCAATGGACATAAGTCAGAAAATAAATAGCAAAACTACCATACAAAGTGCAGAAATTGTAAATGAGTGCTATAATGGAAAGGATATTAGTTCTCTTTCTTATTGTTGTAACAAAATATATGAAATTGAGCAACTCAAGGAGGGTTTGTTTTCATTTATAATTATGCTGTGGAAGGCACAAGGGAAGGAATGTGAGGCATCTGGTCACATTATACCCACAGCCAGGATGCTGAGAAAGGATTGTTGCTTATCTTACTTTCTTCTTTTATTCAGTTTGACACTCAGCCCATGAGATGGTACCACCCATGTTTAGGAAGTGTTGTTCCTCAATTAAAGCTTTATGGAAACATCCTCATAGACACACTCAAAGGAGTGTTTCCATAAATATTAAAATTCAACTAAATTGTCAATCAAGATTAGCCATCACAAGTCTACCATTTATAAACTTGATACCCAAACACTACTTTTTTTTGTTTTTTTACGAGACAGGGTTTCTCTGTATTGTTTTGGAGGCTATCGGTCCAGCCCGGCCTCGAACTCACAGAGATCCGCCTGCCTCTGCCTCCCGAGTGCTGAGATCAAAGGCATGTGCCACCACCGCCTGGCTCCAAACACTACTTTTAAAGAATAAAATTTAACCCCATTCCTAATGTCTCACTGGTACCATCATGGTGAAATGCATTTAATCCATTTCTAGACAAACACATCCTTTTATATTTGTGAATGAGTGTTTGTCTGCATGTATGTATTTGCACTAAATGTATTCCTGGAACTACAGTTGTAGATGATTGTGAGCCACCATGTGGATTCTGAGTACAATGACCCACTCTGCATGCTCTTTTCTTGAGATATATCTTGTTAAATCAAACAATCCATCATCCATTGCTTTTGAATTCAGCCTTACTCAAGTTCTCAAGAAACAGATAACTAGTACAGTGTCATCTCTCTCTTCATCTTTATCTCTCTCAGTTTTTCTCTCTCTCTCTGCCTCTCTGTCTCTGTTTCTGTCTCTGTCTCTGTCTCTGTCTCTGTCTCTCTCTCTCTGTCTCTCTCTCTCTCTCTTTGTGTGTGTGTGTGCATGGTAAAGCCAAAACTAAGCAGCTTTACTTTCAAGACAAGCATAGAGCCTTACCAAGTCTCAGGTTCATTGGTAGGTTTTAGAGAAACAGTGATTACACTGATGAATGAGTCAAGGGTGGAGAGAAATTCCATTTTGTCATGCTGTGCAATTTAGAGGCCAACAATTGACAAGTGGTATTTCATGAAGTTATCTGAGCCCTATCAAGAGCTTTATAGCACTGAATTGTTTTTAGTAAACATTATCTCACAGCTGCCTGCTCCCAGGCCGAAGGGGAAGTGGGTTTCTGCTCAAGGTCTGGTGTCCCCACAGATCTCTGTGAATTCAAGGCTACCCTGGGCTACACAAGATTGAATGTGTCTAAAAGAGAAACAGAGGTCACACAAAGGTGATCCCAGAACTTGAAATCACAAGCTTTTAATCCCACAGCACTAAGGAAGTGGAGACAGGAAGGGATATGGCTGGGTGGAGAGAGGGGTATAAAGTAAGAGGAGACAGGAACTCAGGCAGTCAGTCTGAGGGAGCAGTCTGAGGAGAAGGCAGTCTGTAGGAGCAGTCTGAGGACAGGATCACCCCTTTAGTCTGAGTGTTGGTAGAGGTAAGAACTCTAGTGGCTGATTGCTCTGCTTCTGTGATCCTTCAGTTTTCACCCCTTAGTAGCTGACTCCGAATTTTTATTAAGACCAATTAGAATTAGTGCTACACAACCCTCAAATAAACCCGAAACTAAAACAGCAAGAAAGCAACCTATTACAAAATAGACTTTGGGATTGAGTTGAGAGTTCCCAAAACAAGAAATAGTAATGGTTAATAAACACCTAAAAATGTGTTCAATATACGTGGTCATTAAAAATATCCAAATTAAAATTACTTTGCAATTCCATTTCACTACAATCATAATGGTTATCATAAAAAATCAAATGAGAATAGATGACTATTCACTGTTGGTGTTATAGCCACTATGGAAGTCATCTTTAGGAAAAGAAGAACAAAAGTTTGCTGCAGTGCAATATTTTGCTCTTTTGACTTTTTGAGGGGTCCACCACCCAGCTCCCAAATAAATCATATGCGAAGGCTTCTGGCCTTAGCTTGGCTTGTTTCTTACCAGCTTTTCTTAAATGATTCCAACTACCTTTTGCCTCTGGGCTTTTCATTTTCTATTCCTGTATACTTTTCTTTGTTTCTTTCTCCATGGCTTGGTGGGTGGATGGATGACTGGTCCCTGACATCCTCCTCTCCTTGTTCTCTTGCTCCTTCCTCTCTTCCCAGATTTCTCCTCCTGCTTATACTTTCTGCCTGAAACCCCCACCTATCCTTTCTCCTGCCTGGCTATTGACCATTCAGTTCTTTGTTAGACTGTCATGTGTTTTAGACAGGCAAATAATCACATCTTCACAGAGTTAAATACAACATGAACTAAAGTAACACACCTTAAATAACATTCCTCAACACTTTGCTGTTTTTTCTTGAAATTTTTTCACTCTTTTCCAATGCTCTTCTTGTATTTCTATCTTTGATATAAACATAGTTTTTATTATGACTTCACTAGTTCACCTACAGCTGTTCTCTAGTCTGGCCTCTTACCTAAAATTTGCTGAGTACAATTCTTATCAACAATTTACAGAAGTCACTTGAAAACATCCTGTTCATTGAACATGTTCTAATCTGGGATTATAATAAATTACCCTACATTGCAGTTTTGCCTTGATTGTACTATAGTATCTTTCCAGTGCTCTTGTCTAATGTCATTAATTGCCTTTTGAGGATCATGTATTGTCTTTCCTGTTCAACATCTAATAGATCTCGCCTTTGAATCCATAACCTATGATACTGCTAGACACAAATCACCACAGTATTTTTCCCATCCAATTAGTGTTGACTCCAAAATCAAACTGAATTTTCTTATGTTATTATCACAGTATTTAATATTTTTTAAAATTTCACATATGACTACTGTATTTACATTTTTCCTTCCCCAAATCCCACCTTGTTCCCAGCTGTGTCCTCTCAAATTCATACCCTCATTTTAAAAAATTATTATTGTTACATACGTACACACACACACACACACACACACACACACTCATGTACAGTCCCTTTCCCTTTAGTGTTGCTAATTTTTATATGTGTTTAGGGCTGACTATTTGGCATTTGATGGCCTTTAGGGGGCAATTCTTGGAGAAGACCAATTCTCTCTATCTCAGCAACTATTAATGACCTGTAGCTATTCATTTGGGAGTGGAGCCTTGTGAGCTTTTTTTTTTCATTCAAATTGCCATTGCCAACTGATATTGTCATTGTGAAGGCCTTGCTTAGGCAACCCCATTGTTGAGATTTTATGGCTATAGCTTTCCTGTCATATCTAGAAGACACAATCATGCAGCAGACATCCTGGTCCTCTGGTTCTTAGTATCTTTCTACTCTCTTTCACAGTGGTCTCTGAGCTTTAGATCTAGGGGTTGTGTTGTAGGTGCATCATTGAACACTTTATAATCTGAGATTTTGAGAAATTGACCTGTATTACAGTTTTGTCTTCAGGATGCTATGAGGTTTCCAGTGCTATTGTCTAATGTCATTAATGCCAGGCACCTATGGTTAGTTGTTCTTGATATTTGATGACTTGTGGATTTCTGCAATGATCTCTATTCTGCTACAAAAAGAGGCTTCTTAGATAAGGGGTAAGAATTACATTTATCTTTGAGTATAAGGATAAATATTTAGAATGAAGTTAGAAGTTATACTAGTTTAAGAAAGTGGCAATAGTAGGTTTTCCTCTACATCAACAGTTCTCAACCTGTCGGTTTCAACTCCTTTGGTTGTTGGAAAACTCTTTCACAGGGGCTGCCAAGACTATTGGAAAACACAGATATTTACTAGCAAAATTACAATTATGATGTAGCAATGAAAATAATTTTGTGGTTGGGAGGTCATTACAAAATGAAGTACTGTATTAAAGGGTCACTGCATTAGGAAAGCTGAGAACCACTCCTCTAGGTAGGTAGTCATTGGTGGTTGTTGGTTGGTTGATACATGTGTGTTTCTGTGTGTGTGTGTTGGGTATGTGTATAACATAGTAAACCTGAGATAATATGATTCCCTGTGAGTTTTTCAAAGATCCCGAGCACTATTTGTAAGTGTTACACACCTTTGGAGGGAAAGTCATCCTGGCCGTTGGAATCCAGGAGATACCTACAGCTCTGTTCCACTGGGGGATGGTTTCCCCACAGGAATGTAGCTGTTCTGATCCTCTCTGGGGGAGCCATTACAGCTCTACTCTGCCCTGCTAATGATGTTTCCTGGCAGAAATGTAGCAGCTCTTCTGCTCCAGCAAAAGTTGTTACAGCTCTGCTTCACTATGCTAAGGAAGTTTCCCTGCAGAAATGTAGCAGTTGTGCTCCTGCTCTAGCAAAAGTTGTTATTTTTCTGCCTCAGCCCACTATGGTGAAAGAAGTTCTTCAGCCAAATATCATTGAAAAGATTTATTGGGAGGGAGGTATACAGGAGAAAGCATGCCTCTGTCGGGGTGGAAAAAGGAAGCTCCAAACTGAACAAGTACAAGGCTTATATAGAGCTTCTTAGAGGTAGAGTTTTTCCAGGGTGAAGAGTTTCAGGGTACAAAACGGTCAGATTTTAATCCCCAAGCTTGGAAAAGCTCAGAGATTGGCTGGATTTCATGTTCAGGGATTGGTTGGTTTTCATGTTGAGTTGGTAATGGGTGGGAGTGTGTTTCTTGGACTCTGGTTTCAGGCCCAAAGTGTTTATTTCATTTTCCCCTTTTAACATTTTGGCTGGTTTCAGGGACAGTAAATTGGCTCTGGTTTCATGACCAGGGTGTATTTCTTTGGCTCTGGTTTCAGGGTCAGGGTGTGTCTCTTTCCCTGGCTCTTTTAAAAAACATTTTTGCTCTGGTTTCAGGGACAGTGAATTGGTTCTAGTTTCAGGGTTAGGGTGTGTCTTTGACTAGCCCTTTTACCCTATACTATTTATCTCTTCTCCCTCTATATTGCTGACTATTTTCCCCTCCTTGTTAAAGTCCTCTCTCCTAACTTTCCACCTTCATAGTGACACTTACTATTCCACTCTTTAAGAACATCTCCCTCAAACCTGGTCCCGTTTTACTTTCTTGCTATCTCTCGTGACTCCAGTTTATATACTCACATCCAAAGATTAAGAGCTAAGATCCACAAATAAGAGAGAACATGCAACATTTGACTTTCTACATCTAGGTTACCACAAATTTCATTTTTTCTTTACATTTGAATAGAATTCAATTGTGCATGTGTACCACGTTTTTATTATCCATTCATCATGTAAAGGACAGTTAGGTTGTTTCCATTTCCTAGCTATTGTGAATAGAGTGCCAATGAACATGGCTGAGTAAGTATCTGTGGAGTAGGATGTCGAATCCTATGGCCATATACCTGAGAATGGTATAGCTGGGTAAAATTGTAGATTTACTTTTAGCTTTTTGAGAATTCTCCACAGTGATTTCCATAGTGGCTAAAAAATCAAATGACAAGAGATGAATATTATTCACTGTTGATGGTGCAGCTACATTTCACTACAGACCATACTGTAAATGAGGACTTCCATTTTCTCACATCCTCATGAGCAGTTTTTTCTCCATCTTAGCCATTCTCATTGGTGTAAGATGAAATCTCAAAGTAATTTTAATCTGCATAGTCCCAATTGCTAAGAATGCTGAATACCTTTTGAGATATTTATTAGCCATTTTTTTATTTCTTTCTTTGGAAACTCTCTGTTCAGATAAATAGTCCATTTTTAATTGGGTTGCTTGTGTTCTTGACTCTGCTTTTCAAGTCCTTTATATATTCTGTAACATGACCTTTTGTCAGATGAAGAGGTGGCAAAGATTCTCTCTGACTTTGGCCTTCCTTCCCACTCAATTGATTGCTTCCTTTTCTGTACAGAACCCTTTTTGTTTTAGGAATCCCATTTATCAATTCTTGGTCTTAATTCCTGGACAAATAGAGTCCTGTTCTGAAAATCCTTTCCTATACCTATATATTGTACGGTACTACCTGGGTTTTCTTATGGTAGACTCAGTGTTTCAGGTTTCACTCTGAGGTATTTGATCCAGTGGGAACTGATTTTTCTGTAGGGTGATAGATATAGGTCTAATATCATGTTTCTATATGTGTACTTCCAGTTTTACCAGCAGAATTTATTTGAGATGTTATCTTTTCTCCAGTATATGTTTTGGACATCTTTGCAAATATCAGAAGGCTGATCTTATGTGCACCTGAGTTTCAGTCTTCTATTCATTCCATTGATTTACATGTATGTTTTTGTGCAGTATCATGGTGTTTTATGCCAGTATCATAGTGTTTTTTATTAATATAGCTCTGTAACATATCTTCTTTTTATTATTATTTTGTTTAAATTAAAAACAAGCTTATTTTACATACCAATCCCAGTTCCCTCTCCCTCCCCCAATATCTTCCCATCCCACCCCCATCCACTCCTTAGAGACAGTGAGGCCCCCCATGTGGGATCATCAACGTCTGTCGCATCATCTGTAACATATCTTGAACTCTGGAACTCTGGATTGGTTTTCTCTCTTGCCATGTTCTCTTTGTTCAGAATTGTTTTATCTATCCTTTATCTTTGTGGTTTTTTAAAAGATTTTTTGATTTATTTATTTAGTATACAGCGTCTGTCTGTATTCCCAAAGGCCAGAAGAGGGTGCTAGATCTCATTACAGATGGTTGTGAGCCACCATATGGTTGCTGGGAATTGAATTCAGGTCCTCTGGAAGAGCAGCCAATGCTCTTAACCTCTGAGCCGTCTCTCCAGTCTCTATCTTTGTGTTTTTTATGTTTTTCTATTTCTGTAAAGATTTTAGTGGGAGTTTTGATTGCCATTACATGGAATCTAAAATGTCATTTAGGAGAATGGTTATTTTCACAATGTTAATTCTACCAGTCCATGAGCCGTTTCCATATTCTAGTGTCTTCTTCAAACACTTTCTTCAGAAATTAAAGTTTTCATTGTAGATGTCTTTCAGCTCCTTGGTAGGATATTCCAATATATTTTGTGTTTAAAAAACTTTTAGAAAAAAAATAAAAAAAATAGAACCTCCATCCAGTGGATGATGAAAGCAGAGGCAGACACCCACAGCTAAACACTGAACTGAACTCAAGGAACCCAGTGGCAGAGAGGGAGGAGAGATGAGCAAAGGGGTCAAAACTGGTCTGGTGAAACCCACAGAGATAGCTGACCTGAACAAGGAGGAGTTCTTGGACCCTAGACTGTTGACTGAGTGGCCACCATGGGACTGATCCAGACCCCCTGAATGTGGGTGTCAGTGAGGAGGCATAGGCAATCTATGGAGCCTTGGATAGTAGATTGGTATTTATCCCTGGCATACAAATCAACTTTGGGAGCCTATCCCACATTGAGGGATGCCCTCTCAGCCTGGACACATGGGAGAGGGCATAGCCTCTCCCTGGATGAAATGACAGACTCTGGAGATCCCCATGAAGGGCCTCACTCTTCCGGGAGAGCTGAGTGGGGATTGGAGATTGGGAGTGGGCTGGGGGATTGGTGAGGGTGCAGGGGAGGAGGGGAGGGAAAAAGAGCTGGGATTGACATGTGAAGCAAGCTTGTTTCTAATTTAAATTAGAAAAATTTAGGCTACTGTGATTTCCTTCTTAGAATTTTTGTTATGGGTATGTAGAAAGCCTACTGATTTTTATAAGTTGATTTTGTATCCTGTCACTTTGCTCAAAGTACTGATCATTTCTAGAAGTTTTCTGGTAGAAATTTTAGCATCTTTCATGTGTAGTATCATCAAAAATAGGAATACTTTGAGTTCTTTTCTTATTTGTTTCATTTTAATTTCCTTATCTTACTGTTCTAACTAGTGTTTCAAGCACTATATGGGAAAAGCAATGGGGATACTTGACAGCCCTTTCTCATTCCTGATTTTAATGTGATTGCTTTGAATTTTTAAGATTATGTTGGCTTTATGTTGGGGTGTGCTTGTTCTAATCTTGCTCTCTTTATGACCTTTACCATGAAAACATGTTGGATTTTGTCAAAGGTCTTTTATACATCTATTTGAGATGATCATGTGATTTTTGTCTATAAGTCTATTGATATGGTTTATTATATCTATTGAGTTACATATATTGAACCATTCCCAAATCACTGTAATAAACCTAATTTGATCATGGTATATACCTATATTCATGTTGTGAATATTTTATTGAGGATTTTGCATCTGTGTTCATGTTACCTGTAGTTTTAGTTGTCGTTCAATCTTTATCTACTCTTTAATGCTGGCTTTCTAGAAGGAGTTTTACAATATTTCTTCTGTTTCTAGTTTTTGAATAATTTAAGAAGTATTGGTTCTAATAACAATTAGTTTAATAAAGGAGGCCATGAATTTGAAGGCGAGTAGGGACAAGTTTAGGGGGGCAAATGGAGGAAGCAAATAGAATGAAGAAATATTAAATTACAATATCAAAAATAAAAGAAAAGGGAAATAAAAGAACTATTTTGCATACATAACCAAGAAAAAAATCTCTTTGGATGCCTGGTAGAATTCTCCTGTGACACCATCTGAGCCTTACCTTTGTTTGCTTGTTTGATTGGTTTTTGGCCAGAAGGATTTTATTACTTTGCCTATTTACTTCTTTGTTATGGATCTGTTTAAATTGTTAATGTCTTTTTTATATTTTGGTGGTTTGTATGAATCTAGAAATTTGTCCATTTCTTTGAGGTTTCCTAACTTTGTGTAGTAAAGGTCTTAGAAGTATTCTTTCAAAATTGTCTGTATTTCTTTGGTGCCAATTTCAGAGATGCTTCTTCCTTGTGCTGCTGAGTAGAATGTATATTCTTTGGTGTTTGTGTGGAATATTATGTAGGTATCTGTTAAGTCCATTTGATGTATGATATCAATTAATTCTCAAGTTTCTGTTTAATTTTTGCCCAGATGACTTGTCTTTTGGAGAAAGTGAAGCATTGAAATCACCCACTGTTAATGGATTACTCTTAATCTGTGTCTTTAAAAACAATGGTATAGTTTTTATGTGCCAGAGTTTAGTAATTAAAATAAGCAGAATACCTAGTTAAACATTATGACTGTTGAAAGCTTGGTAAACTAGGCAGTAAATGTGGGTTTTTTCTGTATATTATTTGTACTTGTTTTCTATTATATTTATTGTTTGTTTCTACAATTAGCTATGAAAGTAATATATATTGTCTTACTCCATTTGTGCTGTTATAACAGAGTAACATATCCAGAAATAATTATTAAAAATTGGCATTTATTTTCTTAAAGTTATGGAGGGTGGAAAGTCCATGATCAAGATGTTAGCATCTTCCTGTCTGGGGATGTGACTCAGTGTGATGGAAGCAAGAGGATCTGAGTTTGGATCCCAAGCACCCATATAAAATCTGGGTGTGACAGTCCGTGCCTATGACTCCATTAATGGGGAGCACAGAGACAAGAGGATTCTGGGGCCTGCTGGCCTGCCGGTACAGATGAAACAGCAAATGCTAGGTTCTGTGAGAAACACATAGATGCATGCACTCATGAATGTACAATATCAGCATATTACTGTGTTCTTAAGAGGTGGAGAAACATTTTGACCTCAAGTAATAGAAGAGCAAAGAAACAAAAGAAAGCTAAACTTGTCCTTTTTTAAAACCAGCATTAATGTATTAATGGTGGCAGAACTCCCATGGCTTAAGTACTTTCCACAGTGCCTCATCTTTCAACAGCACATGCACTGGAGATTCATTTTCCAACTTATGATTTCTTGTAGAGGGTGAAGGGATGCATTTAAACCATAGCAAATTTTTATTGCTGATAATTTACTAAATACAGCAAGACTGATAAAAAGAAAAATCATTAATAATCATCAGCGAGCTTTTATTAAACTAACAATGACATTCAGTATTGTAAACAACTTTTAATTCTTTTTCTGTGTTTTGCCCATTTCATTCATCTAATCAGAGGACCATTGCATGCTAGAGTGGCAACCAGTCATACTTTCTTCGAGGTACATGTATAATTAAAATACATAATTATAAGTTTGTGTAGTTAATGTTTAATATATCTGTTACACAAGAGTGTAAATGCCATGAAGACAGGTTTGAGTTCTTGTTCACAGTTGTATCCCTAGAACTTTTTTCACAATATAACAAATGCCTCATAAACATTAATTTAATAAGGGAATGAAACACACACATACAGAGTTTCAAAACCACATAATTTGATTTTCTTTAATGAACATACTACAATATTTTCATTTAAGTGGTTTTTTAATATTTTATTTTAACAAGTGTCCAGTATACTAAAAACAGACTTTCTTTCCCTCTTGCGGTAGCATATGCCTATAATTCCAACACTTGGGAGGTTGAGACAAGAGAGCATTCAGCATTTAAGATTATAGGAAGTTTAAAGTTAGCTGGGCTGTACATGAGACACTGTTTCAACTCCCCTTCTCAGGTGTTTGAAATAATCCAAGGGTGTGTGTGTGTGTGTGTGTGTGTGTGTGTGTGTGTGTTTAGATAAGTATTTTCAAGAGTAAGATCTTACTTAGCACCTCTTATAGCATGATTTTACGATACTACAATATATTGTATTTTGCTGTATTTAATACTTTTGTTGTTGAGTCTGGCATAACTTTTTAAATTATCCTTTCACATTTCACCAGTTCTCTTTTCCTCTTTCCCCTCCCACTGAATCACTTTTTCTCAAGTCTCCCTCTCATTTTCACAATATTTGGGAATGTGGGCATAGTTCTCTCCAAACTGCTTCCTGCTGATTGGGGGTCCTCTCAATCTCATGAGGATCCTAAGAAAACCCAGAACCATGGCCAAATCTTGGCTGTAGTAGTCTGTGAGACTGCATCGTCTCAGCCATTTTGGATGTTGGATCACCTGGGCCATTGCTTCAGGGAGTCTTGCCTGATTAAACCATATTAGTCTGTGATGAATCCACAGCTGCTCATCTACCAGGGAAACAACAGCAGAACCTCTTTTCCAAAGCAACAAGTCCTTAGACTCAAATTTTGAAGTTGGGATATTTTTAAAATATATATGTTGGCTTAGATTAACAGAACCCAGAATCAAATGTCTCCTTGTAGCCAGAAATGTAAAGAAACACAATAATATTCGTAATCTAGACTGGGTATTTTCCATCTTTCTGCAGCTTATATTATTTTATTTCTTTTTTAAGGATTTTAGTTTATTACTTTTAAATTACTCTTTCAATTTATGACTATCTTTTTTCTTCTTTCTCCTATGTTTATGTACATTTTTAAACACTGTGACCTGTTCAGAGATCTTTTTTGTCCAAATCTGTCCTTATTGTGTATCTAAAAATCCTTTTATGACCAGATGCATTTTACAAATGTTAAGTAGGCAATTAGAACTAAAGTGACGGCCCACACTGCTTAGCTTTCCAACATGGCAAGGGAAGCAACAAGTGTTATGTTCACCTCCCCAACACAGCTGGCACATAGAGGTTTTTTTGTCTGAGTAAAAGCTAAATCTGTCATGCAGTGTGTTGAGTGTCCTGGAGACACCTCTGTGCACGGTAGGAGAAATCCACTGTGTTCTCCTGTTTGTGCATGCCTAGCAGACCCGAGAAGCTACTTGCCCTGGTGGGGAGTGCCAAGGTATGGGGTACAATCCCAACCCTAATGGGGCATGTAAGCAGCTGAACCCAAAGTGGGTGGTGTGTGGTCTTTGGGCTAGTCCCCCAAGTATCCCACTTCTGACAGCAGAATGTTGTGAGATTTTCTCCATCTAGTCTCAGTCCCACTGGGCAGTTTTCTCTCCACCCAATCGGGTCCCCACAGCCACTATGAAATAACCACTCTGAGACTTAAAATCTATTTATAATTGTTTTGCTATTGACTTAGGCTTCTTACTGACTAGCTCTCTCTTAATTATTAACCCATTTCTATTAATCTATGTATCTCCACATGGCCTTTGGTTTACTGTTGATGCCTGGGCCTTTTGACACCCAGGTTGTTATAGGGCATCTGAGACTGCCTGTTACCTCTCTTCATCCTTGTTTGGATTTCCCACCTATCTAAATTTTGCCTGTGCCTTGACTTAAATAGCTTTATTCATCAACCCATAAGAGCAACACATATTTGAAACATACAGAAGGACATTCCACATCACTAGTGAGGTATACAAACACTAGAGAGGTATATAAGACAGGAGCAGGGGCTCAGAGAAGGCAATTAGTCTCCAGCCATGTTGAGGACAGGATTGTCCCAGCATTGGTAGAGGTAAGAGCTCTCTGGTGGCTTGACTGCTTTGCTTTTCTGATCATGAGATAAGCTTTATTAGATCATAAACAATATATTGACACAGAATTTCAAAATTGTACTGGATTCAGGAAAATAAATACACAAAAATACACAAATGAGCCAGTCAATAAATGGGAAAATTAATTGTAAAGATAGCTTTCAAAAGAAAGACAGTGATGAGAAAGTACATGAAAAATGTTCAACATACTATCCATCAGGGAAATGCACCAATAGGAAGAATGTAAATGAATGTACCCACTATGGAAATATGTATAGGAATATTTGAGAAAACTAAAACTAAAAATTACCATATGTTAGTGCTACGTCACTTGTTCCAAAGGAACTTAAGTCATAATACTGCAGAAATATCCATGTTTATGTTAGCACTATTCTCTATAGCCAAGTTATTAAATGAACCCACTGCCCATAAGTAAATGAATGGATAAACAAAATGTGGTGGCATATATATAAATATACATATATATATATAGTTATTTTATTCACCTTTAAAGAAGACAAAACCGTATTTTCAGGGAAATGTATGGAACTCAATGAAGATCATGATGTTAAGTAAAAGCCAGAATCAGAAAGATAATTATTACACATTTTTCTTATATGAAAAGGTTAGATGAAAAAATGATATGAAAATAGAAGAGGACAGATCGGAACCAGGAAATGAGACAAAATAAGTTAGTGGGGTGTGACTATGATCAAACTGCATTATATGCACATATGGAAATATTATAATAGAATGAACCCATTATTCTTCCAATAAGCATATGCTAATAAGAAGAACCCAAAATTTCTAATAGTATCTAATTTCTTTTTTCTTCACTTTTTAAACATCTCTGGATAGATTATGCAAAGTTGGGATTATATAGAACATATAATTTATGTTTATACATATATGATAGAATGTATGTGAGATACCATATTACTTATAGTATGAAAATGTACCATGATAAAAATTTCTTCCATAACACAATATTGCTTTAAGAAAGCCTTAGATTTTCTTATACTTGCATAGTTTTATAGCAAAAATGCAGTGTGAATTAGTTTTTTGTGTGTTCTTTGTATTTTCTCTATATTTTCCTCAATATGTGTTTTAATTTAAATTAGAAACATGCATGTTTCACGTGTCAATCCTAGCTCTCTCTCCCACCACTCTTCCCTTGTTCCTCCACCAGCCCCCTCCCCCTGTCTCCCACCCAATATCCATATCATTCCCTATGGAGGGTGAGGCCCTCCTTGGGGGGAATCTCCAGAGTCTGCCATTTCATCCAGGGTAGGACATAGGCCCTTCCCCATGTGTTCAGGCTGAGAGAGCATCCCTCCATGTGGAATGGGCTCCCAAAGTTCATTCGTACGCCATGGTATACACTGATCTACTACCCAAGGCATTAGAAATCTCACTGATTCTATATTCGTGGAGTCTGGATCAGTCCCATGATGGACTCTCAGCCATCAGTTAGGGGTTCAAGAGCTCCGCCTTGTCGGGTCAGCTGTCTTTGTGGGTTTCACCAGCACGGCTTGACCCCTTTTCTCATCACTCCTCCATCTCTGTCACTGGGTTCCAGGAGTACACTTCAGTGTTTAGCTGTGGGTGTCTGTCTTTACTTTCATCAGTCACTGGATGAAGGTTCTAGGATGGCATATAATGTAGTCATCAACCTTATCATCAGGTAGGGGCTATTAAATGTAGTCTCTCCACTATTGCTTACTTTGCCAGTTGGTGTTATGCTTGTATGTGGGGAGCCGCCCCCACATTCTCCGTTACAAGATGGCGTCGACATCCGTTGTCAGTTGGAGTAAACAACCTTGGTGCGCATGTGCCTGCTACTTTTCCATCCCTTACTCTCTGCCTCTCCCGTGGCGTCATATGGGCTGATGAGCAGGAGCCAGTCAGGAGATGACACGTCCGAGGTGGGGACTGCTGAGCTATATAAGGGTTGGGCTTTTCACTCCCCGGGTCTCCGCTCTGTAAGCTTATGCTCTCCCTCTCAAGACGCATTAAAGCTGTTCTGCAGAAGGATCCTAAGTGTGCCGCATCGTTCTTGCTGGCGAGACGGTAGCGCGGGACATCTGGTACCGAAACCCGGGAACTCAGACCTCATCATCGTCAGCACCATCGGAGACCCACTGCAGGTAACTACGCTCGGAGAGGTATGCTATTCTGGGACTTTGGATTGGAGCCGCTATTACAATTGTTACATCGTTACAATTGTTAGGATAAGCGGCAGTGCCTGACTGTGTGCTTTAGTCTCTTGTAGATAAAAGAGCTGCGCGCGGTCGTTATTTTTGTTTCATTTGAGCCGCAGGTGTTTATTTTTATCATGGCTCCTCTCAATCCGTCTAGCATATCAGAAACCAAGCGTAGTGAGAGGTTAGGTGCACGTAAAAAGAAACCGGTTGTAACTAAGAAAGATACCCCCCCCGGTAAATCTAAGGATAAGGGGGAGCCCTTACAGTCCCCAAGAGGGACATTAGAAGATAAACAAAAAAGGGGAGAAGGCTTATACCCTTTTCAGGAACTGGAAGCTTGCACAAATGCAAGTCACACATACTACAGGCCTGCCCTACAATCCTCAGGGACAAGGCATCGTGGAGCAAGCACATCTCACACATAAGTCTTACCTAATAAAACAAAAAGGGGGAATTATGAAGGAGTTGCCCCCAACACTTGTAGATCTCTGGAAATCTCACTAGTGTAAACTCTCTCCTCAAAACTATAATGATTCCATTTATTATGGCATCTCTCATCCTGCTCTCCTCTATTCTTACCTCGATTCAACCTTCCTGCTCCCCCATGCTTTCTTCTCCCCTCCTCTTATCCACCTCTCTTTTTCTTGGTTCCCTCTCACCTCCCCTGATGCTCCCAATCTTCTCAGGAGATCTAGCACATTCTGCTTCTCTGGGATATAATGCATATCTCTTGTGAAGCTCCCTGTTTCCCAGACTCACTGGCAGTGGGATTGTAGGCTGACACTCCCATGATCCATGTCTGAAATCCATATATGCATGAGTACATACCCTGTTTGTTTTTTTGTGACTGGGTTATCTCACTCAGGATGGTTTCTTATAGTGCCATCCATTTGCCAGCAAATTTCAAGATTCCATTGTTTTTTCTGCTGAGTAGTACTCCATTATGTAAATGTACCACATTTTCTCTGTCCACTCTTCAGTTGTGGGGCATCTAGGTTGCTTTCATGATCTAGCTATTACATATAATTCTGCTATGAACATAGAACAGAGATAGTGGAATAGGCATCTTTTTTGGGTATATGCCTAAGAGTGAAATTGCTGGCTCTTGTATTAGACTGATTCCCATTTTCCTGAGGAATCTCCATACTGATTTCCAAAGTAGATGTACAAGTTTGCACTCCCACCAGCAATGGACGAGAGTTCCCCTTTCTCCACATCCTCTCCAGCATAAACAGTCATTGGTGTTTTTGATTTTAGCCATTCTGACATGAGTGAGATGGTATCTCAGAGTTGTTTTGACTTGCATTTCCCTGATAGCTAAGGATGTTGAGCACTTTCTCCAGTGCCTCTCAGCCATTTTATATCTCTCTATTGAGAATTTTCTATTTAGTTCTGTAGCCCACTTTTTAATTGGATCCTTTGGTGTTTTGGAGCCTTGCTTCTTGAGTTCTTTGTAAATTTTGGACATCAACCCTCTGTCAGATGTGGGATTTGTGAATATCTTTTCCCAATCTGTGGGGTGCCTTTTTGTCTTGCTGACTGTGTCCTTTGCCTTACAGAAGCTTCTCAGTTTCAAGAGGTCCCATTTATTAATTGTTGATCTCAGTGTTTGTGCTACTGGTGTTATGTTCAGGAAGCGGTCTCTTGTACCAATTCGTTCAAGGGTACCTCCCACTTTCTCTTCTAACAGGTTCAGTGTGGCTGCATTTATGTTGAGGTCTTTGATCCATTTGGACTTAAGTTTTGTGCATGATGATAGACATGGATTTATCTGCAGTCTTCTACATGCCAATATGCAGTTAAGCCAGCACCATTTGTTAAAGATGCTATCTTTTTTACATGGTATAATTTTAGCTTCTTTGCCAAAAATCAGGTGTTCATAGGTTTTTGGATTAATCTCAGGTTGTTGAATTCGATTCCATTGGTCTACCTGCCTATTTTTGTGCCAATACTAAGCTGTTTTCAGGAATATAGCTCTGTAATAGAGCTTGAAGTCAGGGATGGTGATGCCTCCAGATGTTGCTTTGTTGAGCAGGATTGTCTTGGTTATCCTTGGTTTTTTGTTTTTCCATATAAAGTTGAGAATTGTTATTTCAAGTTTTGTGAAGAATTGTACAGGGATTTTGATGGGGATTGCGTTATATCTGTATATTGCTTTCGGTAAGAATGCCATTTTTACGACATTGATCTTTCCTATCCAAGAGCATGGGAGATCTTTCCATTTTCTGATCTCTTCTTTAATTTCTTTCTTTAAAGACTCAAAGTTCTTCTGATACAGGTCTTTAACTTGTTTAGTTAGCATTACCCCAAGGTGTTTTTTGTTGGTTGTGGCAACTGTAAAGGGTGATGTTTCTGTGATTTCTTTCTCAGCCTTTTATTGTCTGTATATAGTAGGGCTACTGATTTTCTTGAGTTGATCTTGTATCCTGCCACTTTGCTCAAGGTGCTTATCAGCTGTTAGAGTTCCCTGGTAGAACTCTTTGGGTCACTTATATAAACTATCTTATCATCTGCAAATACCTCTTCCTTTCCAATTTGTGTTCCCTTGATCTCCTATTATTGTCTTATTGTTCTTGCTAGAACTTCAAGTACAATATTGAAGAGGTATGGAGAGGGTGGACAGCCTTGTTTTGTTCCTGATTTTAGAGGAATTGCTTTGAGTTTCTCTCCATTTAGTTTGATGTTGGCTGTTGATTTACTGTGTATAGCTTTTATTATGTTTAGGTATGTTCCTGTTATCCTTGATCTCTCCAAGACCTTTATCATGAAGGTGTGTTGGATTTTGTCAAAGGCTTCTCCAGCATCTAGTGAGATGATCATGTGATCTTTGTTTCTCAGCTTGTTTATACAGTGGATTACATTCCCTCGGATGAAACCTACTTGATCATGGTGGATGAGTTTTCTGATGTGTTCTTGGATCTGATTTGCCAGTATTTTATTGAGTATTTTTGCATCAATGTTCATGAGGGATATTGGTCTGAAGTTCTCTTTCTTAGTTGTGTCTTTGTGTGGCTTGAGTATCAAGGTTATTGAAGCCTCATAAAAAGGGTTTGGCAAAGACCCTTCTACTTTTATTGCATGGAATACTTTGAGGAGATATGGTGTAAGGTGATCTTTGAGTTTCAAGTAGAATTCTGCACTGAGGCCATCAGGACCAGGGCTTTTTTTGATTGGGAGACTTCTGATGAATGTTTCTATTTCCCTAGGTGTTATTAGTCTATTTAAATTGCTTATCTGTTCTTGATTTAATTTTGGCAGGTGATATCTATCCAGAAAGTTGTTCATTTCCTCTAGATTTTTGAATTTTGTGGAATACATGTTTTCGAAGTATGACCTGGTGATTCTCTGGATTTCTTCACTTTATTGATTTCAGCCCTCAACTTAGTTATTTCCTGGCATCTGCTCCTCTGGGGTGAGTTTCCTTCCTTTTGTTCTAGAGCTTTCAATTGTGCTGTTAATTCTCTAGTGTGACTATTCTCCAGTTTCCTCATGTGGGCACTTAGTGCTATGAACTTTCCTCTTAGCACTGCCTTCAATGTGTCTCATTCGTTTGGTTATGTTATGTCTTCATTCTCATTGAATTCTAGGAAGTCTTTAATTTCTTTTTTATTTCTTCTTTTACCCAGGAGTGGTGCAATTGTGCATTATTCAGTTTCCATGAGTTTGTAGGGTTTCTGTGATTTGTGCTGTTGTTGAATTCTAACTTTAAAACATGGTGATCTTATAAGATACATGGAGTTATTCCAATTTTTTTGTACCTGTTGAGGTTTGCTATGTTGCCAAGTATGTGGTCGATTTTTGAGAAGGTTCCGTGTGGCACTGAAAATAAAGTATATTCTTTTGTGTTTGGATGGAGTGTTCCATAGATGTCTGTTAAACCCAATTGTGTCATAACTTCTATTAGATCCTTCATATCCTTGTTAAGTTTTTGTCTTCTGGTCCTATCTAGTGGTGAAAGTGGGGTATTGAAGTCTCCCACTACAAATGTGTGAGGTTTTATATGTGCTTTGAGTTTTAGTAATGTTTCTTTTACGTATGTGGATGGCTTTGTATTTGGAGCATAGGTATTCAGAATTGAGACTTCATCTTGGTGGATTTCTCCTGTGATGAGTATGAAGTGACCTCCTTCATATCTTTTGATTGATTTTAGTATAAAGTCTAATTTGTTAGATATTAGGATTGCTACCCCCCTTGTTTCTTGGGTCCATTTGATTGGAAAATCTTTTCCCAACCCTTAACTCTGAAATAACCTCTTTCTTTGAAGCCGGGGTGTGTTTCCAGTATGCAGCAGAAGGATGCATTCTGTCTTCGAATCCATTCTTTTAGCCTGTGTCTTTTTATGTGCAAGTTAAGACCATTAATATTGAGGGAAATTAATGACCATTGATAGCTCATTCTCATTTGTTTTGGAATGGTTGTTGGTGGTGGAATTGTATGTGGATTTCCACCACTTTTTCTTTTGCCTGTTGGTAAAGTGGGATTATCTATTCCTATGTTTTTCTGGTTGTAGTTAACTTCCTTGGGTTGGAATTTTCCTTCCAGAATTTTCTGTAGGGCTGGGTTAGTGGATATGTTTTGTTGAAATCTGCTTTTGTCATGAAATATATTGTTTTCTCCATCTATAATGATTGAATGCTTTGCTGGTTATAGTAGTCTTGGCTGGCATCCATGGTCTCTTAATGTTGGTAGAATATGTATCTAGGACCTTCTGGCTTTCATAGTTGTCATGTAGAAATCAGGTGTAATTCTGATAGGTTTGCCTTTATACGATACTTGGCCTTTTTCCATAGCTGCTCTTAATATTCTTTCTTTATTCTTTATGTTTGGGGTCTTGATTATTATGTGTCGAGGGGATTTTTTTGGCCCACTCTGTAAGCTTCTTGCACCATCATTGGCATGTCTTTCTTTAGGTTGGGAAAGTTTTATTCTATGATTTTGTTGAATATGTTTTCTGCTCCTTGGAGTTGGGTTTTTTATTATTTATTTTTAAATTTAAATTTAAATTAGAAACAAGGTTGCTTCACAAGTCAGTTCCAGGTCCTTCTCTGTTTCCCTCCCATCCTTCCGTGCCCTTCCCCCCCCCAATATACCCTCATTTCCCCAGGGAGGGTGAGGCCCTCCATGGGTGTAGTCTGTCATTTCATCCAGTGCAGGGCCTAGACCCTTCCCGAAGAGTTCAGGGTGAGAGTGCATCTCACGTTGTTGGATGGGAGTCCAAAGTCCATTTGTATACCCGGGATAAATACAGATCTACTGCCCAAGGCTCAATATATTACCTAGGCCTCCTCACTGACACCCACATTCATGGTGTCTTGATCAGTTTCATGCTGGATTCCCAGGCATAAGCCTGGGATTCATGAACTAACCCTTGTCAGGTCATCTGTTTCTGGGGGTTAAACCAGCCCAGTCTTAATCCCTTTGGTCATCAGTCCTCCCTCTCTGTTATTGGCTTTCTTGAGTTCAGTTCAGTGCTTAGCCATGGGAGTCTGCCTCTTCTTCCATCAGCCACTGAATGAAGGTTCTGTTTCCCAGACTCTCTGGCCATGGGATTGTAGGCTGGCACTCCCCAGACCTATGTCTAAATTCCATATATGAGAGAGTACATGCCATGTTTCTCTTTTAGTGACTGGGTTACCTCACTCAGGATAGTTTCTTCTAGTGTCATCCATTTGCCTGCAAATCTCAGGATTCCATTGTTTTTTTCTGCTGAAGAGTACTCCATTGTATAAGTGTACCACATTTTCTCTATCCACTCTTCGGTTGAGGGGCATCTAGGTTGCTTCTAAGTCCTGGCTATTACAAATAATGCTGCTATGAACATAGTGGAACAGACATCATTGTTGTATGAATGGGCATCTTTTGTATATATGCCTAAGAGTGGAGTTGTTGTATATAGCTTTTATTGTGTTTAGGTATATTCCTGTTATCCCATATCTCTCCAAGACCTTTATCATGAAGGGGTGTTGGATTTTGTCAAAGGCTTTTTCAGCATCTAGTGAGATGATCATGTGTTTTTTGTTTTTCAGCTTGTTTAAATGGTGGATTACATTGATGGATTTTCGTATGTTGAACCATTCCTGTATCCCTGGGATGAAACCTACTTGATCGTTTTGAATGTTGATTTGGGTTTCTTCTCCTTCTTCTATACCTATTATTCTTAAGTTTGGTCTTTTCACGGTGTCCCATATTTCCTGGATATTTTGTGTTAGGGATTTGTTGGACTTAAAATTTTCTTTGGTCGATGAATCTAATTCTCCTAGTGTATCCTCAACACTTGAGATTTTCTCTTTCATCTCTTGTATTTTGTTGGTTATGCTTGTATTTGTAGTAACTGACCATTTTTCCAGCTTTTCTATTTCCAGCTTTCCTAAAGACTGTGTTCTTTTTTATTGTTTCTGTTTCAGATTTAAGCCCTTGCACTGTTTGAATTGTTTCTTGCAATTTTTGCTTTGTCTTTGCTTCCATTTCTTGCATTTTTGGATTGTTTTTTCTTCCATCTCTTTAAGGGACTTTCTCGTATCCTCTTTGAGGGCCTCTATCATTTTCATGAAGTTGTTTTTAATGTCATTTTCTTCTGCTCCATTTGTGTTGGGGTGTTGCAGTCTTGCTGGTGTAGGGTCTCTGGACTCTGGCGGTGTCGTATTGGTTTTTCTGTTGCTCCTTGTGTTTTTATATTGTCTCCTTCTCATCCATTCTTGCAGTGGGTTCCAGAAGGTGCCTCTTCCTCTCCTGGTGGGTGTGGGACCAGGGTTCCTTTCTGGTGGGTGTAGGCATGTCCAATGCTCTGGTAACTCTCCACTTCCTGGTCTCGTGGGTGGAGAAATGGACTAGGATGCTTGGGTGCTTTGGATCCCACTGGGATGGATGGAAGACCCAGTGGTAGACCCCAAGCACAGGAGTATGGCCTGGAGACAGGCCCTGATATTTTTAGTCAAGTGGGTGGAGCAGGCTACTAGGATGCTTGGGTGCATTGGCTCCTGCTACTGGGATGGAAGCCACAGTGGCAGACTCCAAGCACAGGCAGGTGGCCTGGAAATGGGCCCTGGTTTACCTAGTCCCGTGGGTCAAGCAGGAGACTAGGATGCTGGTGTGCCTTTGCTCCTGCCGCTCTTTTCTATATATTTTTTTATTTCAAAATTTTTACAGATTTTGAATTATCCAAAAAATGAGTTCTCAGAGGTCCTTCATTTAGCCCACTCAAATGTTAGTGTGTTTGTGTGTGTGTGTGTGTGTGTCTTGCTTTTGAATTCAGCAAGTTCCTGTGAACTCACAATCCTCCAGTTCTGTCCTCCTTAGAGTTGGGATTTATCTTAGTTTTGTTTTTTATGTTGCTATGAAGAGACACTGTAACCACAGCAACTCTTATTTTTTATTTTTTATTTAAATTAGAAACAAGCTTGCTTCACATGCAAATCCCAGCTTCCTCTCCCTCTCCTCCTCTGCCACCCCCCCACCAGCCCTCCCAACTCCCCACCTATGGCTCCTCTGCTCCCCAGGAAGGGTGAGGCCCTCCATGGGGGATCTCCAGAGTCTGTCATTTCATCCAGAGCAGGGCCTGAGCCCTCCCACATGTCTCCAGGATGAGAGAGCATCCCTCCATGTGGAATGAACTCCCAGAGTCCATTCTTATGACAGGGATAAAATACTGATCTACTACCCCAGGCCCCATAGATTGCCAAGACCTCCTCACTGTCACCCAAATTTAGGGGGTCTGGATGAGTCCAATGCTGGCCTCTCAGCCATCATTCAGGGGTCCATGAGCTCCCCCTTGTTCAGGTCAGCTGTTTCTGTGGGTTTCACCAGCCTGGTCTTGACTCATTTGCCCACCACTCCTCCCTCTCTGCCACTGGGTTCCAGGAGTTCAGTTCAGTGTTAAGCTGTGCGTGTCTGCTTCTGCTTCCATCAGCCACTGGATGAATGCTCTAGGATGCATATAAGATAGTCATCAATCTCATTGTCGGGAAGGGCATTTAAGGTGTAGCCTCTCTACTATTGCTTAGATTGCCAGTTGGTGTTATCCTTGTAAATCTCTGGAAATCTCACTAGTGCCAATCTCTCCTCAAACCTATAATGTCTCCCTCTATTAGATTGCCAGCCTACAATCCTACCGTCAGAGAATCTGGGAAACAGGGAGGACTGTAAGAGAGATATGCATGGTACCCCAGAGAAGGGGAATGAGGCAAGATCTCCTGAGAAGATTGGGAGCATGGGGGGAAGGGAAAGGGAACTGGGAGAAAGACAGGGGGAGAAGAGAAGGGGAGAGGAGGACATGGGGGAGCAGGAAGACTGAGTAGTGGGAGGAATAGAGGAGAGTAAGATAAGAGAGACCACAGCAACTCTTTTAAAGAAAACCTTTATTTGGGTTGGCTCACTTGCAGTTTCAGAGGTTCAGTTCATTACCATCATGAGAGCATGCAGGCAGATGTGGCACTGGAGCTGAGAGTGCTACATTTTGACAAGAAGACAGAAGGATGTCTACTGATTGCCATACTGAGGGAAGCTTGAGGAAAGAACTCTCAAAGCTTGTCTCCATAGTGACATACTTCCTCCAACAAGACCACAACTCCTAACAGTGCCACTACCTTTAGAGCCATTTCCTGTCAAGATACCACAGGATTTTAAGTATGTGCCCAATACCTGATTTTGACATTTATACTATGGTTATATAAGCTCTTAATTTTTGAGCCAGATATTGTACAATTAAACTGTGGGGGTTTGAATAAGAGTGGCCCCCATAGGCTCAGATGTTTGAGTGCTTAGTCACAAGGGAGTAGCACTTGTAGGAGGAAATATGTCACTAGAGGTGGGCTTTGAGGTTTCAAAAGTCCATGGGACTCTGAGTCAGTCAGTCTGCCTGTTTCTCCCTCCCTCGCTCCCTCCCTCCCTCCCTCCCTCCTTCCCCCTCTCTCTATTTCTCTGTCTGTCGACCAGGATGCAGCTCTCAGCTACTTCTCCAGCTCCATCTGCCTGTTTGCTTTCTTGTTCTCTGCCCTGCTGATATGGGATACACTGTGAATTTCTAAGCAAGTCCCCAATTAAATGCATTATTTTTTAAGAGTTAGTATCTCTTCACAGCAGTAAGATGTTGACTAAGATACAGACTTTATTCATATTTGGTAATTTTCTAACTTTTTATTGTTTATTTCTGTGATTCAACCCCATGATCTCATATTGCATTAATGTGTAATACCTAGCTAGATCCTTAAATACCTGTAATTTGGGACAGTTCCTTTTTCCTTTAATCTTTAGTTTTAGTAAGTCTAAAAATTTCAAGGCAGTCATTTCCTAACCACAATGAGGTTCTTTTGGATCTGCTCATTTTTTTGGTTATAGAAAAACATAACTTCCTTTTTCTATTCTATCTTTTTCCTTTTGAGTGATGGATAGAGCCTAAGTATGGTAGTTTCTTGAGCTTCAATTTGTATGTATGTGTGAGTAGTGGCTATTTATTTTGCAAAAGTGTTATTAAAAATGAGTTTGAGGTTTCATTATGATGGAAGTGTAAGTTTATGTTTCTGCCAGTAACCTCAGAGATGCTGAGTCCATCAATGACCATTGTATCATGAAGTACAAAATGTAACTATGTCTCAGTATTGAAGATCCCAAACCTTCAATATTGTTGCTATCATCCTTTATATGTTTATGGATTGAGAGATTTTTTACTTGCCCTACTCATTTACTTTAGTTAAATTCTACAAAGATAACTGAGACACTAAATAGACATTTACTTTAGGGATTTCTCAGGTATGTCCTTATATCTGTAGAAAATGTACTAGTATAGTATCATTGTTTTGTGTTTGACATTGTATTTTCCCATATGTACATCTGAAAATCATATTTAATCATTTAATTATCCTGTGTAGCATACATATCCTGTAGGATATTCATTGATATAGAAAGCTATGGTTATAAATATTGTCATCTGGAAATAAACATCTTAGCAGGTTATATTTATACATTTGGGAGAGAGAGAGAGAAAGAGAGAGAGAGAGAGAGAGAGAGAGTACAACAATAATTAAAGAAAAAGAAACCATGATTCTGAAGGAGAGAGAAAGAAAGAGAAAGGTACATAGGAGGATTTGGAGGAAGGGAAGAAAGAAATGATGTAATTATATTATCATTTCAAAAATAAAAATAATATAGAAAGCCAGACACTTGTTAGGTAATAATAACATTTTATTAATTAATACATGGTCACAATTGGTATATTATACTATATGAATACTCTTACTTTGTTTTAAAATGATCATACATTTCTGATACCTTTGGTAAAGTCTGAGCTACTTTAATAAGCTCTTATCATCTTAGTGAGCTGCCAGTTTTGCCTCTTACTATACAACATCAGCCTTACCTTTCAGTCCTAGTGCTGTCTGCAGAGAGGCTATTTGAACTCGTACAATGAGCTGAATTTCAAAGGACATGCATATATATCCATACTGTGTTTTAGACCTGGGAAATAACCTGATGAAGGCCAAGACAGAGTAGAAGTTTGGCAAGCTCTGCAAAGGAGCATGTATGACTGACAGAGAGAAGGAAGGAAGGATTACTGGACCAAAGCCAACTTGGAGATTGGCAGTTTTATGAAGGGTAAATGTAAGCCCTTGCCTTCCCTCACAGAGACTACTTGGAGCTCTCAAATCTTATCTGCTTTTAATTTGGCTTATATAAAACTGGACAATATTGGAGGTTCATCTGGTCTTGAAGCAACAGTGTTTATTCCAAACTCACCCAAACAGAAGAGTATAATGAGTCTTTCTCTGTCCTGCCATCCAGCTCCCAAATAACAACACAGAGTCATATTAGTTATAAAAACTTGCCCTTTGGGTTAGGCTTGTTTTTACCTAGCTCTTATAACTTAAACTAACCCACATTTTATTAATCTATGCTCTGCCCGATGGCTTTTACCTCTGTCCCATTCTGTATGTTCAACTTGTTCCATGTCTCTCTTTCACCTAGATTCATCTCCCCTTTTCTCCCCAGAAATCCCATCTGTATCTCCTGCCTAGATATTGGTCATTCAGCTTTTTTATTACACCAATCACAGCAAAATACATCTTCACACAGAGTATAAACATTCCATAACAGAAGAGAGGCAGTCAAGATCCAGAAACCGATGTATGTACACCCTTTGAACATTTCTTTCACTATTTATTTATAAATTATATTTTCTTCTTTTTGTTGAGACAAGGTCTGTCTCTATAGCTGAGACTAGCATCAAAATTATGATTGCAGTCCCAGGTGGCCTTTAACTTAAATGCTTCTGCTTCTGTTTCTGAAGTGCTAGGATTACAGGCTTGGGTAATGCATATGAGCTGCATCATTTATACTCAATTTGTGTGATAGTCAAGTTATTTTTTGTTTTTCGAGACAGGGTTCCTCTGTGGCTTTGGAGGCTGTCCTGGAACTCACTCTGTAGACCAGGCTTGTCTCAAACTCACAGAGATCCACCTGCCTTTGCCTCCTGAGTGCTGAGATTAAAGAGAGAGACAGAGAGACAGAGAAACAGAGAGAGAGAACCAGCTTTTGACATTCTAATTCTTATAACTAGGTCCTACCTCTTAGTTTACACTACCTTGGAGACCAAACTTTGAATATGAGCTTTTGCTATATATTAAACTCCAAATCTTCAGAATAAGCAAATATTTCATGATGTCCTTTTCAGTTCTTCCCATAAAGCTGAACATGCAATAATAAATAGCAACAATTTCTTTACCACCTACTTTATAATCCTCACAGGAAAGCAAATGACACCCACTTCAGAAGCTACACTGAGGATTAAAATAAAGATTTGCATAAGCCACTTACAACAGTGAAGAGCTATTATGAAACTGATTTTATAAATAAAGCAATGGAGGGCACAAAAGGCAAAGAACTTATCAAAAGTCACTGAGGCAGGTAATAGAGTTGAGATTCTGGTGGATTTGATCAGGCTCAGAGCCCATGATGTCTCTCCACTTTCCCATGCTAGAGGGAGGTGAGCACACATGTGTGAAATAAAGAAATCCTTTAAAGCTTTTTCACCCTAGAAACAAACACACTAAGCTCCTTACTTGTCTCCATTCTTTTCTTTTCTTTTTTTTTTGTTTCGAGACATCTCCATTATTTTCTAATGAATATGATACATGCATTTAAATTTTAGAGAAAAGATTAGAGCAAGCAGGGTGGATTAAAAAAAGATGGAGAATTGAGGTGGCACAGATCTTCATTGTGTTATCATGTGCCTGCTTTTCACATTAGACACTCCAAATTCTTCCATTAGAGTGCATTGGCGTGTCCATCTGGGTAGTTGCCACTACTTGGAAAATGTACAAAGGTTATTGTTCATCATGAAGGAATTTTTTTCACTCTCACTTACAGTAATTGCCAAGAATGGGATCTGTTACATTGATTCCGTGGAATTATTGCCTGTCTTTGCTTACTGCCACGCAGTAGAATTCAGAACCACTTGAGATGCTGAAGAGTTACAGCCTCGTGTGTGGGTCAGTGGTTCGCCTGTGTGGGATTTAAAAGGCTTCCTTTTAGAACATTATAATGATTTAGAATTATCTATGTTCATGGAGAATCCAGGGTATCTCAGCCACCATAGGAGCCTTTGTGCTTTTTATTTTTTGAAATTAGATTTATTTTTTATAAAAATCACTTTATTATAAAGAACTTACAAGTTAAAAACAAGAAACTAGATAAACATTGCAATTCAAACAAACATGTGTGGAAACCCATACCTTGGTGAACTCCTGTATAATTAGAATAGCGATACTAAAGTTGTGGAGGTTTGATTTGCAGTTTATGCTTTCACTACCAATTATATTTCATGTCCTTATCCACTACAAAAATTGAAAAGTCCATGTTTAAGTTAAAAGTAGAAAAACATTTAGTGTTTATTCTCCTTCAAGACTTGGATGTCCTTTTCCTGCATGCCATCCTTCCCTGTCACCTAATATTACCCTATTTTTCTCCCTTCTGCATGCATATTTGTGTATTTCAGTCACTGTAGATTTTTAATTCAGGAAAGTGCACCTCTTTTACTTTTAATATGTAAAACCAAATCACACAGCATGTTAGTGGCAGAACTGGGCCATGAACCCAGTCTTCTAGCGTCTGAGGGGAAACTGAACTTCAGCTAACCTTACTGAGAAATATTGAAGGATGTGATTAATCAAGTGTGCTAGGTAAACTGTCAGTGGGAATTGGAGGAGGGACTGATGAGGAATTATAAAGAACAAATGTCAGAGTAAGCCTGACAATTAGGTAAAATGACTTCGGAGCAACTACTGTCAAGGTAACTACTGATGTGAGGTGAGTATCTGCTGCTTCTTGAAGAGAAAATGATACAGAACAGCCGTGGATTTAACTTATGTTTAAAAAAACTGCAAATCCACTGTAGCTTTGTAGGTACTTGCTAGCTACTTGTGTGTATTCAGAGAATTTACCTGCTCTGTGGTTTAATCAGCTAATCTTACACTTAGGAATTGGTATGTTACTTTGGATGTTGGCTTTCATCACTCTCGCAATTCTTTCCAAGCCTGCTTATTTCACTGTAGTCTCTTTGCTTCTTGCCGGTTTGCTGTTAAGGACCTGAGAATTTGTCAGGTAACAAGGGATTGATCTGATTTAAAGAAAGCAAAGAGAAACACATTCTATTCCAATGCCTCTGAATTACATTTTACATGAACTGGTAAAGATATTATTCTTTTATTTGGGTGTATAGAATTCCCTGAAGTCATCCTACCCTCCCAAATTTATGCATGTTGTGACAAATAACACATAGTCACCAATGAACCAATGAATGTTGTTTGAAATATAAGCCTCATATATATTAGTTTCTTTCTAACCACTGGAGACCAAAAATGTGATTTTACCTGAAATTTGTCTTTGTAAACTTAAGTTAAAATCTTGCAATTTGTAGATTATTTTATATTATCTGGGTACGTATTAAAAGGAAGTTGAGAGGGGGAAGGGAAGAAGGAGGTGAGGTGATGATGAACAGAAAGTGTTGAAGACAAATTGGTTTTGAGGGCAGGAGGGCCACAAGCCAAGGAATGTTGATATACATCAGAGACTGATAGAAACAAAGAATGGATTTTCTATTAGATTTTCTAGATTTTAGTGTTGTCCTACCTTTACCTTCATTTTAGAAAAGTTAAACTACTCTCCATGCTTCTCCACTTGGCAAGGACCCACTTATTTTCTTTGGGCTCTCTGTATTCCTCTTGTGTGTTTGTCTATCTCTCATGAGTCAGTCAGAGAACTCAATGGTCCACTCTGTCCAGCTGAATGTGGACTCTGCTCTCCGAACCAAGGCCCTATTAAACAAGGGAGGTTACATTCAAGTGTTTTATTTATCAATTTCTTGAGTTTAAGCTACCAATTTTATGACAGTTTATGTAAAACAGCCACAAGAAACAGACATATTTGTCAGAAATTAATGAGTAAGAAGCAGAGAAAAGGAGAACTCAGATTCAATATGGATTTAGTTAAGAATAAAAGAATGGATGACAGGCATTTCATTGTAGTTAAGGTGGAGCTGGACTGAGGTATTGGAAGACAGGAATATATAGTTTGAACTTTCTACTAGAACCAAGGAATAGAACACCCAATTTGCTCAGAAATCCAAGCATATGAATTTTGGAGATACATAAATATTCAGACCATAGTACAAGTGTTAGAGAAGCTATAGAGAAATTCAAACCCTCATACATTGCTCTCAGGAATAATTGGTACAGCCACTGTGATTGCCAGTTTGAAAGTTCCTCAAAATATTATAGCCGAAGTGGACATATTACTAAGTAAATACAGCCCTACATATCCACTCAAGAGAATTGAAAATATGTCAAATATAAAGACTTGTAGACAATGTTCAAAACATTAATATTCTTAATAGTCAAAAGATAGAAATAACCACCAAATATACCAATTAAAAATGGATAAAGGAAATGCATGTAATGGGTCATAATTCATTCATAAAAAGCAATGATATTATCCATGCTAAAATATGTATGACACATATCATTGTATTTATAAGGAGGCTGTCAAAAGAAAACATATATCATTCCATCATATGAAAGTTCAGAATGGAGAACCTATATAGACAAAAGGATGTTGATTAGAATTGGGAAGGCACAAAAGAAAATACAGGGTGATAGTACAAGAGTACAATTTCCTAAGGTGATTTAAATGTCCTAGAACTGGGATGGCAGTGGAATATATCTGTGAATGTGCAAACACACTGTATTGTCCACTTGAATTGGATTAATTTATGGTGTATTGTCATAATTTATGTTTCAGTAAAGCTATCATAAAATCAAAAGGAAGATACATTCAGGAATAGTAAATCCTTTTGATTTATTCATTAATTTATTATGCCTTGCTTACATTCTGCCAATTCTTTTAGACTGATAGACCCTACTATTTTCAATGGGAAAAAAAGAAATTTCCCTTAAGGAAGATGGAGTACTGTTATTGACAATGAAGGTATAATACTTAAACCTCTGTAATGAATTCTATAATGTTGTTTGCAATAAAATCCTAGAATATTGCCATGCACTTCCCTGTGCTCTCTGACCTATTACCATTACCTGTCCAATTTTATATCCACTACTTTCACTATACCTCATTTTCCTTGTTGCTCCTTAGACTATCTTAATCTTGTCTTTACCTGAGTGAATTTTAATCTACTATCCTTTCTGGCTTGAGTGCTTATTCTCAGGTGGGGTGGGTTGGGTTAGGGATTATCTAGCTTCTTCTCATTCAATTCTCAGACCAAAGGTTATGTCTTGAGATGTGTCTTCTTTTATTACTCTGGCCTCAATTTATTTGCATTTGTGTTGATTTTCCTTCTCTGTCATTATCTTTTAACAATGTTTCTATAATATTTATGTGTTTTCAGCTTCCTACATGATACAATGGAAACCTATAAGATCAGGAACATTCTTGAACTTCTCAATGGATTAATTCCGATATCTAGCATAGTGATTAGCAAAAGATGGACCCTCAGGAGGTATTTGTTAAGTGACTAAGTAGATTTTAACTCCAAATTTACTAGAAATAACTTTTCTACAGTTTATCCCCCCTTTTTGCTTGTGTGGGGTATGTGCAGGCTTGCATGTGGAAGTTAGAGGGCAACCTTAGGTGTCTGTATCTTCCACCTTGTTTGAAACAGGCTGTTTTCTTTGGTGTTCACTGCTGCATGTGCTAGGCTAGCTACTCTACAAACTTCTAGTCTCTGCCTCATGTCTTCTTCTTGTAGGACGACTGGGATTACAGATTGTGCCACCATATGTGACTTTTACATGAGTTTTGAGAATTTGAATTCAGTTCTTCATGATTGTACAACATGCCTTTACCCCCTGAGACAAATATCCATAACATGCACACGCACACATGCACACACACACACACACACACACACACACACACATACATATGTATGTATGGAACAGTGGAAAAGAAAATGGGCAGTGAGTAGAACACTGAAGAACATAAAGGCAATTCAGAGCCTGATAATAGCCATGCAGTCAAGTGTAGTGATATATTATTTATGATTTATTAAAGCTTGACTGAGGATTCAGAAACACAAAGTCAGCCTCAAGCTACAGAATTAGGCAGTGGTTATACATACCTTTAATCCCAGCAGTCAGAAGCTAGGAGGTGGTGTTGCACACCTTTAATCCTAGGACTCAGGATCAAGAGGTGGACAGATCTCTGTGAATCCAAGGCCATCCATATCTATACAAGATTGAATCAGTCTAAAACAATAACATCACATGCCTTTAATCCCAGCACTAGAGGGGTATAAAAGATAGAAGCAGGGACTTCAGTATTCAGTGTGAGGCATTGATTCTCCAGCCACACTGAAGATAGAAGGTCAATAAGAGGCATTCGTTCTCCATCACACTGAGTAGAGGCAGCAGTTTAAGACTTGGTGAAGAGCTTGTATGTGGAGTAGCCCTTTCAGCCTGAGTTTGTGGTGAGAGCTTGTGGCCGACTGCTTTGCCTCCCTAATCTTCAACTTGAACCCCAATATCTGTCACTGGGTCATTTATTAATTCATGTTACAATCAACTAGTACCACTAGAAATCCTAGCAGTACATAAGGAGTAGACATTGTTTTTGTGACTGTTTCACACATTCTTTACTTCTTTGTTTTTATAATCTTGGGTTCAATCATTTTATTTATGTTTCTATAATATATTTTAATATAATGGATAAAATTGTGATGCTAGAAGTTTTATATATATATATATATATATATATATATATATATATATATATATATGTATTTTTGCTCCTGTGAAAGTGCCTGTCCACAACGCTGCACAATTAATCAATTCTGTTTCCTATTCTTCCAAAGTCTTTCCAGTTTGTGTCTGTTTATACTGTGTTACTTGGTACTAGCATGCCCAAAATAACTTGGTGAAAATACTGCACCTAGAGGCATCTGTTTCCTTGTAGCTTCCACCATAACAGAATTCTTATGTTCATGGCAATCCTTGAAATATTTATTCAGGCTTTGCTGAGGGCTCCAGCCAACTTCAGAATGGCAGCACAAAAAGGTGTGTGACAAATGACAGAGTGCTGCTACTGAGCTGACCCTGGGCTCTGGGCCAGCTCTTGGTGCTGAGTCAATGACTGTCATATATCCCAACTGTATCAAGTGAATTGCTTCACATAAGTAAACATATTCATGAGAGGCCTGAAGCTAAATGCCTCCCTGCATTGCCATAGCTCTCCACCAGTTGCCTATTCATAAATGAATAAACTGTTGGCTGTGCATGAATAAACTGTTGGCTGTGCTCAAACCTGGTATCACAGTTTATTCATTTATAAAGGTAGGAAGGTGATAGGGTTCTCTGTGCTGAGGACTTCTTTCCATCTATGCCATTAGAGGTGTAGCTACTGAGGAGTAATTGCAATGATTATTAACTATTCAATTTGGAATTACCATTGGAAGCAAACAGTGAGGAGAGCTTTGAATCAGGAAGTGCTTGACTCATGAAAGGTTCCCTACTGTCTAAGCTACAAGGCATTGGAGTCCTGTATGTAGATAGCTTTGTTAAACCATAGGCATGTAGACGAAATTGACAGAATGCAGATTAGAATGACAGAATGCAGATTAGAATACCAATGGGGATTAGAAAACAAGAAAAGGAGGGATAGGTAATAGTTCGGCTTTAGGCCACAAATGTAGTAATTGCCTCTGAGGTTGTTTCTATTCCTCACTTTACTAGAAATGTTTTAATTGATCTTTTTGTTGGCTCAAACTACCAAGAATTCCCATTTCTATTTTCTGGGTTGGAAAATATACCTTGGAAGTGTAAGGCTTTAGCTTGAAGAGGAGATAGTGATCTTTCTCTTAACCTCCTTTTAGACCCCACAGTAGATACATGGAAAGCTTTTCTCCAGAGCATTCCAAAATTCCTTACTGGGAACACATACACAGTTACAGTGAGCCCTGTATTCAAGAATGGTATATATAATATTGTTTTCTGTTCTCTGTAGGGAGTATGGATGTAATTTAAATGCCAGAGTTAAGCCAGGCCTAGTGGTATAGGCCTGTTATCTCAGTTACTTGGGAGGCTGACACAAGAGGTTCTCAAGTTCAAGGTTCACCTGGTTCAAGGTCAGCTTGAGTAAATCAGTGAAAGACTATCTCAAAATTCTAAAAGTTAATAAAAGGGGGTAGTAACTATGGTTTTGTAGGTAAAAATGCTTGCTGCCCAGCCTAATAACCTGAGTTTGGTCCCTAGAATTCACATGGTGGAAGGAAAGAAACAATTCCTACAAGTTGTCCTCTGACCTCCACATGCATCCCATTGCATGCACACCCCCTTCACAAATCAATAAAGAAATGTAATACAATTTTAAAAACCAGAAAAAGAGTAAATAATTCCAAATACCAAAGGAAACATAAATTAATAAGATTATAGACCTACAATGGACAACAAATCTAAATATCAATAAATTTATTGGAAAGCCTTTGGATATGGAGACAATATAAAAATAACAAGAGGTGCAAAACTTTAAAAAATATTAAAACATACATGATAAAATTGGCAAAGAATGGGCTGGCAAAACCAGCAGAGACAGCTGATCTGAACAGGGGAGTGCTCTTGGACCCCAGACCGACAGTGGGGAGGCCAGCATGGGACTGATCTGGACCCCCCCAAATGTGAGTGTCAGTGAGAAGGCCTGGGCAACCTATGGGGCCCTGAGCTGTGGATCAGTGTCTATCCCTGGTATACAAACTGTCTTCATGTGCCTATAGCACAAAGAGAGATGCTCTCTCAGCCTGGACTCTTAGGGGAGTGCCTTGACCCTACCAAGAGTAAAATGACAGACTCTAGATATCCCCTATGTGGAAGGATTTGGCAATAGGGTGGGAGGGAGGGGGGAAGGGGAGTGCGGGAAGAGGGGAGGGAGAGGGAACTGGGATTGACATGTAAAACAAGCTATTTAAAATTAAAATAAAAAATGATAAAAAACTGCAAAGATTAAAATGAAGAGTGGAAGATATTAAACTTGACCAAAAAAGCATATACTGCATGCTAAAACATTATACATACTCCAGTTTTTGGTGTTATGTAACTGAATGCAGGGTTATAGGAAAACATTTGGCAACCATGAAGGGTTTCTGCATAATCAACAAGAAAAAAATAATTCTAAACCATATATATGCACAATCAATGTGTTGTTGATACCTCAGCAAGGTGGCTGCCTAAAGATCTGATTGATGACAGTACCAATAGATATGCTAAAATGGAAGAAGGGAGCCCTTGGGGCTCTGCTCCTAGACAGAGAAATATAGGCACCTAGTAACTGCTGAGAAAGGGAGACTTAGACTCTACCAGGGATCAACCAAGTGGTCATCCCTGAAATCATATACAGATGAGAAATAAACAAACTTGAGAGGAAATGGAAGGCATAGAATATGTTGGATGGAGGAGAGGGAAGAAATGATGTAATTGTATTTTAAGTCAAATTTTAAAAATAGGCAGAAAGTGGGGGGCCTAGGTGTCAGGAGGCAGAATGCAGGTGGGCTGCCAGCTGAGTTGACCACTGGTTGAGTCACCAACTGTGAGTGCCAGGTGAGGGGAGGGGGAGGAAGCCACCTAAGCCATATTACCTGGTTGCTTTCAGTGCTCCCTAACTTCTCAGCTGCTGAGGCAAGAGAAAGATCTTAGCAAACTGTGTCACAAAATAGCACTTCTCAATCTAAGTAGTCATTTGTCAAGAACTAGAATAACGCATTAGAAAAACATGCGTACCACATAGCACCCTAAAATGAGTCTGAACACACTAAAAATTATCTCGATGGATTTTGGGAACTACTTCATAGAATTTGGCAAGAAATTCTGTGGACTGAGGGAAAAACCCAGAGCCCTCTAGAAGCTCAGTTCAATCCTATGAAAAGACAAAGGCCAGAAACTTGCATGATAATACATCTTCTGTGTTGAACAAACTGGTGGTGGTGAAAGTCAATGGTAGTTTGGGAACTGGTGTGGTTTGCAAAGGCTCTAAAAGTATGGCTGATGTAGAAAATGATAATGCCTTTTTGCATCTGGCTGTTCAGCAAATAGAACTTTGGATGGAGGCTTGAATATCAGTAGGTTAGAAACTGAAGTTAGAGCTGTAATTAAAAGTTTGGAGAATTCTTTAGGTATTAATGGTTCAGGAAGTTATTTTGTACATGGTAAGACCACATTGACTCTCTGTTTTGTGATGTCAAACCTAAATAGCCTAAGAATATTTGAAAGAATTCTGCATATGCTGGAATTGGACTGCCTCACAGTTTCAGAAGCTGTGACATTTGAAAAAATGTTTCATTAAAGGAAGCACTTATCATTATTGCAAATCATGATGGCATAATTGACATCTGCCTGGAGCAGTATTAGAGAACAAGGTTATATCTGGAAATCTTCGTATCTGGACTACCAAAATAAAACTTTGCCAGATACCTTGTACTAATTGTGAACTAAAGAGCTTCTTATACTGGCATGTCCTCTAAGATTCTGAAATAGGCAGGTATGTTATTATTCTGTACTCTTCAGTGTTGATATTTGAAGCAGAGGTTTATGCAATATGCTTTTACTAGAAGGAAAGCACAGATGAAGCAATGCATTAATTCTTTGATGACTATCCTAAAATTTAGTTCATCTTAAAGTATAATATTTATTTAACTTTATAGCTGGGTCAGTTCTGCCAGAAGATCTTTTTTCCCCGAGACAGTGTTTCTCTGTGGCTTTGGAGGCTGTCCTGGATGGTCTCGAACTCACAGAGATCCACCTGCCTCTGCCTCCCAAGTGCTGGGATTAAAGGCATGCACCACCAATGCCCGGCCAGAAGATCTTTAAAGAAGCTCCAGTGATGGTCACTTTGAATTGCCTGTGATTTAAAAAACACAGTGATAAAACAATGGAAAAAGAGGAAAGCTTTACCAAATTTATTACCCAAATGCTTTATCCTATTCCAATATTTGATAAATAATAAGTAAAGAGGAACTATAAGCCAATATACCTCATAAATGTAAATACAAAATATTAACCATGATATGAGGAAATTAATACCACAACAGGTAAAAAAATTAACACCAAGATCAAATGGGATATTACCAGGAATGAAAGGTTGGGTAAATCATGATAAGACTGGATGTATCAAGGTTGGATAGAAATCACAAACAGAAAATTAATAAGGAATCTTTACTCCCTGTAATAAATCTTGGTACTCTTCAAGGCATGATGATATCTATGCCAGTTTCTACAACTCTGGCTTGCTTGGAATTTTAGAACATAGACAACATGTGTACCTGAGTGCCCTTTGTATTCTTTGGACATTTTTGAAAAACACAACTTTTCAAATATTGAACTGTATACTTCAAAACAATCCCCAGCTAAAAGAAAAATCCACAAAGGAAGTCAGAGAATCAACTGAAATAAAAATTTAGCACAGCAAAATATAGCAAGATTGGGTAGCATGGTGATTTGAAGGCCAGTTATAGGTTTAAAAGCATAAAGGAAATCAGTCAGTACAACACACAATAGTAGTAGGATAAAGGACAAAACTCACATAATTACTAGCAGCAAAATTAAACAAACTCAAATAATCATTTATGGTTGAAATCATTAATAAACTAGTAATACGATGGGACATTTACAAAGATGCATAGCTAACATGGTGCTTAAGGACAAGACGAAATTTATTTTTCTTTCAGTAGGTCAGGAAAAGAATGAATGCAAAGCAAGTGTATTTATTTAATAATTCTTGTCATATTTATGTAACATTGTTTTGGAAGTTCTATACAGTCCAACGGGGCAAGATAAAGACATAAAGGACAGGAAGATTGGAAAGGAAGAACAAAAAGTATGCTTATTTATAGACTACATGTTTTTATGTAGAAATCTACCCATATAATAACAAAACTGTTGTAACTATTTAGGTCAGAAAGACTAAAGACTTATATGTCATTATAAAACTATCAGTTGTGGCCATGTAGGGTGGAAGCTGTCTGTTACTAGCAGAAGGATGACAAGTCCCAGTCTAGTTTAGATTGCACAGCAGGAGGCTGGGGGAGGAGGGGAGGGATTGGGAGCTGGGATTGACATGTGAAACAAGCTTGTTTCTAATTTAAATAAAAAAAGAAAAAAAAGAAGGCAATCAGAAGTGGTGGTAGTGCGGGGTAGGGCGATGGGAAATGAATATGACCAAAATATTTCATATACATGTATGAAATGTCACAATGAAACATATTACTATGCATAATTAATGTGTTCTAATAAAACAAAAGGAGCATTGATTTAAAAAAATGAATCAGTCATTTTGGCATACTGGCACAAGCAATCCAAAATGAAATTAATGAAACTTTTCATTCATTGCAGCATCAAATAGTTGGAGATTTAGCTTAGTGATAAAGCACTTGTCTGGCAGGCACAAAGCCTTGGGTTTGGCCCTCAGCTCTGAAAATAAATACAAAATATCAATAGGGACAGCATTACAGCATCAAACATAATTTGTTAGGAATATATTAACAATAATAGAACAAGATCTGTACAATGTAGAACTCAAAACATTGCAAAAATTTTTAAAAAGAATATTAAATAGAGAAAGGAACATTCTATATCTATGTATTGTTAAGATAACACTTCTCTCAGAATTAATCTGTAGATTCCATTCTAAATCATAATACAAATGATTACAGTATTATTATTCATAATGCACAAAAAGTAGAAACAGCCCAAATGTTTATCAAGGAATGGCTAAGCAATATGTGGTCTTCCCTGAGAATAGGTTATCATTTATCCGCAAGAAGAAACCAATTACCAATACATGTTGTAACTTGGATGATCTTTCACAAGGACTACTTATTGTATGATTCATTTATATAGTCTTCAGAACAAGTAAATTCATCAGTACAGAAAGAAGATTAGTGGCTGCATAAATCTTGGGAAAAGATTAGGGAAGTTGATAATAGCTGTTCATAACCAGCAATGATGTCTTGTGGTAAAAGAATCATTCTAAAGTTTAGGTTAAAAAAAGAAATACATTCTGTAGCAAATTTGAATAGATGTGAATTTACTAAATATTTAAAACTAGATGAAATTGGAGCTGGAGAGTTATCTTCAAGGTACTGAGCACGTGCTGCTTTTTCAGAGGACTCCAGTTTGGTTCCTAGTATCCATGTTGGGTGGTGCACAGATATCTTTACATAGGTCGTTAAATAATAAAACAAAATGGGTGAGTTTTCATGTGAAAATTATATCTCAATGAAGTTATAAAGCTTTGAGCCAGTTTCTAGATACATGGGCAAAATCAAGAAAGTCCGTAATTTAGAATGCCCAAATCTACTAATACCTAGTTTTCATTTTCTATGAATTTGATCTTGATAACTTAGAGTATTCCCAAACCCCTCACCCTGCATGGTAAGTGAAATAATCTTGCAACAGCCTGACTGACAAAGCTATATATAGAAGAAAATCTACCATCTTCCTATCTTTGCATCATTAAAACCTGCACCAACTGAACTGCAACAACAGCTGACCCTCCATTGTAATGTGCAAGTCATAAGGCATACAAGTAGTAAGGTCCGGAAGCAGTGTCTATTCATTGTCATCTTTGGATTTTACTTTCACGGTCTTCAGTATGTGAAGCTGGCAGTCTGGGGAGCTTATGTGATAAAGCTCAATTTCTATTGCCCCACTAGAATGTTTATTTCTTTCCATCACCCAGACAGCCTATGCAATCTATACTGTAATTTCATTTTGTCACAGTGCTATCTGCAATACAATAATGTTTAATGTAGTCACTAACTGTTCAGCATAGCTGAAATTTGTACATGACAGAAGGCTGGGGAGAAGCTACTTTTACGGATAGACAAATAACAGAACATCTGTAGCCCTTCATCAGGAGAGCCTGTTTGGTTTTGTTCTTTAGAAATTTGGAATTAGCTCCAGAAAGAAGTGTTGGAAAATTTACATTGGAATGAACCAAAATATTACAGAAGGTAGGGGTGGGGGAAGCTGGGGTGAAGGGGAAATGCTCTCCTCAAAGGATAAAATGGGTGCCTTCTGCAGGCATTGCAGGTGCAGGAGACCCAGAGAGGGTGCCAGGTCTTTCTTTTGCCAATGCAGGAGTGCGAACTAGCACAGGTACTGCTGTTTTCTAGTAAAAATGACTCCTAGTAAACAGGAGACTTAGTTGTAGGAAGAAAAACATTGACCTGAGGAAAATCAACACACATTGTAATCTGAAAATTACAGGCTGTTTTGTGTTTTGATGGAATAATGCCATCTAGTGAGGTAGCCACTAGTCACATGTTACATTGTAGATTAATTAATTAAAATGAAAGAAAATGAAAAATTTACTCCCTCTGTCACATTAGCCACATTTCAAGTGCTCAGTGGCCACATGAACTTAGTAGCTACCATTGTGAACAGTGTAGACAGAAAACTTGGTTATCATAAATAATGTAGACAGCAACCTTCATTATCTCTGAATGCTCTTTCAGTCTTCTGCATAGTGCTTTTTCCTTTCGGACACTGAAAATGTTTGTTTGTTTGACCCTGTGTCTTATAACCGGGGGAATGTTTGATTTTTAAAAAGTGCATTTTCGGGATTGCATTTGGGTTATAATTGTTATTAGGCTGTAAGTCCTAGGACTTTCCTAGATTGCAGTCTCAGGACTCAGTAGTTGTCAAACCTAGCTGTATAAGGACCTTTTAAAATTCCCAATGTCTAGTCAACAAACTGACCAATTTAATTAGGATCTTGGTGGTTTGGGATACAAGGCATTCAGGGTTTTCTTTCTTTATTTTTATTTTCTTTATAAAAGACTTCACTTTTACTTTAGAATCATCTTAGCTGTATAGAAAAAATAGAAAAGCTCCTAGAGAGTTCATAAAAATTCCAACCTCAGTTTACCCTTATTATTAACATCTGATATTTTTGTGTCACTTTGTCACAAATATTAAATGGAAACCTACCAGACATACTCCAGATGTTCTTAATATTTACCTATTAATTATGATTTTTTCTCTCCCACCATAGGTACCTCACTATGTTTAATCAGTATGCCTCTTCTGGCTTCTCTTGGATGAGATGGTTTATAAGTTTCCTTGTTTTTGATGGTCTTGAGAGTTTTGAGGTGTGATGGGTATTTTCAGTTGTGGCTTTTTTGGTCTTTCCTTGCAATTAGAGTGAGACTGTGGGTTGTGATGCATGCTTCAAAGGTAAAGTGTCACGTTCATCACATCCTTCAAAGGAACAAACAGTCACCATGACTCAGTTCTCATGACTTTTTCTACCATGAGTCACTGTACTTCCCTTCTCATGCTGAGTTTTTTGAAGAAAGTCAATGTTAGTGAGAATTTCCTTGAGGGGGAAGCATCTACACAAATTACTTGAATTTCCTGTGTTAAAAACTTGTCTCTTCTCTCATAAATTTATTAAATCATTTATTTTATATGTATGTACTCATGGAATTTTATTTTATGTGCTAAAATGTATTTTCATAATAAATTACTTATTGTATCACTACAATTCTCTACTTCTGGGTATTACAAATCATTTCTGCTGCCGTTTATCCTTTTAGAAGACCTCATCAATATAATAAATAGACTTTGAATTCTTCCTTACGATATGGTGATAGAAATTATCATATCCAGACTAATTTTGCCAAGGATACCTAGTTTTCTCAGTTGGAGAATGGCATTTGAGGCCAGGATCAAGGTATTGTGTTGTTACTAGAGTGTCATTGTTCCCAGATTAGATATCTTAGCTGACAGAAAAAATAAACATGACTATATAATAACTCCATATCTAACACTTATCTATACACAAAGATATTTTTAATGTGTTGAGCTGAACACTACTTCTTACTGATGTTTCCAATTCTCTATTACCATACAACTCCTGTTGCTCATCTCCATTGTTATCCTCATATCAGCAATGGGTAATCTGGCTCCTATCACATACCTCCATATATCTGTTTACTTCTACAGTATATGCATAATGGTATTAGAGTTCTTAATCCATGTCCCTGTGGCAATTACATGCAACTACTAGAGTATAGAACTTATACAGTATTGTCTTTGGTCTCA
Source organism: Mesocricetus auratus (assembly GCF_017639785.1). Lineage (NCBI taxonomy): Eukaryota > Metazoa > Chordata > Mammalia > Rodentia > Cricetidae > Mesocricetus > Mesocricetus auratus. Next base: position 114,067,890 of record NW_024429188.1, on the reverse strand, counting down.
CCAACTAAATTTAAATACTCCTTTCTGAAGTTACTTATGTCAGCAACTCTCCCCCCACCCTCTTTCAGTAAGCTTGTTTCATGAATGTGTAATACAGTTCATTTTCACATTAGTTTCATTTAAAGATACTTGAACTCAAATTATTTCTCAAACTTGCGCAAGACTTATTTTGTAAAGTTCTATGGGTTTTGAAAAACAAATAGCATTATGTGTCCATCATTACAGCATTTTTGTAAATAGTTTTGTTGTCCTAAAAGATACCTTGTATTCACCATCTTACTTCCTTTCTCATCTTAAATATTTGAAAAACATTTTTTCCATCTCCCCAGTTTTGCCTTTTCCAGAATGCTGAATAGATATATTTATTCAATAGATAGCTTCTTCAGATGGACTTCTTTCTCTAAGAAAATGTAATCTTCATACATCTTGCCATGCTTTCACAGCGCATTTATGTTTGCTTTACCTACTGAAGGATATGCCAGTTGTTTTCTAGTTTTGGTGATAGTGAATAAAGCCGCTGTAAACATTCACACACTGGCTTTTGTCTGGGCATACATTTTCAAATCAGTTGGATGAATACCCAGAAGCTTAATTATTAGATTCCATGGAAAAAATTTGAATGGCATTGTAAGAAACTGCCAAACTTCCAAGAGGTTGTAACATTTTGCATTTCAACAACCAATGAATGAAAGTTTTTTCTTAGAGAGAATTTAACTGTGTAGCTCAGCTTGTTTGTAATCTAACAAATAAAACTTACTTGAAGATCAGAAAAGCAAAACAGCCAGCCACTAGCTCTTACCTCTACCTCAGACCAAAATGGATTATCCTGTCTCTGCTAATTCTCAGACTGCAATCTCTCAGACTTATATATTCTCTCTAGCTGGAATTAAAGGCATGCCATCCTAAGTCCTGGGATCAAGACCTGCAGCCTGTTTCTCTTTTAGACTGGTTCACTCTCATGTAGCCCATCTGCCTGTGTCTACCAAGTGCTGGGATAAAAATAATGACTACCACTGTCTGGCCTCTATGGCTAAATAGTGGTTTAGGTGTGTGGCTAACTAGTGGCTTAGTTCTGCATTCTCATCTTCAGGCAAGCATTATTTGTTAGATTACAAACAAAAGATCACCACAGGCTGGTCTTGAACTCATGGTTATTTTTCTGCCTCCGCCTCTTGTGTGCTTGGATTCCAGCTGTGTTCCAATATTAATAGTTCCAATATTAAATGACAGTTCTTTTCAGTAGTAAATTGTCAGTATTTAGATTTTTCTCATTCTGATGCTTGTGTTTTTTTTGAAATTTTAATTCTTTTGGTATATAATTTGAATACAATTTGTGTTTTTACATTTTATTGTACAATTGGATAACATTTGTTAAATTTATGTGTATACCTGTGTGGCTGTAACCACAATGATAACATAAACGTTTCATTACTTTTATTCTCCAACACAAAACGTTGGATTTTTTCTTAAAGTTTTATAAAAATTGAAATAATAACGTGTTTTCTTTTTGTGTTTTAATGTGCAGCTAATGTTTTGGCAGATCATTCATTTTGCTGTCTGGTTCAGTAAGCATTTATTTAAAAACTTTATTTCCTTCAGTGGCATTTTTATTAGAAGATACTAATTGTATAAAGTAAAGGGATTCATTATGAAATTTCCATCCATGCATGTAATTAACTTCATTTGGACTCATATTGTCTTACCCTTTTTATCTTCCTGCTGCCTCTCCTTTGCCCCTTTGTTCTTCCACATTCCTAGGAGTCTCTCCTTTTATTTTCATGTTTGTCTTTGCTTGCTAGATTACAAATATGAGAAAAAACACTCAGTGGTCTGATCATGTAACACACTGATATTCAATTTCATCCATTTTTCCTTCAAATGAAATAGTTTCATTATATAAGTCTAAAATAGTAACATTGTGTATATCTCACATTTTCTATTTTAAATGTCTTTTAAAATATTTGCTTTTATTTTATACATATTAATGTGTGCCTGCATATATGTCTATGTACCACATGCATGCTTGGTGTTCATAGAGGCCATAAGAGGATGTAAGGTCCCATGGGACTAGTGTTATAGATGTTTGTGAGTAACCATGTGGGTCTGGAAACCATGTCCAGATCCTCTGAAAGAACAGCAAGCGATCTTAACTGTGGAACTATCTCTCCAGTTACAGTCACAGTCACAGTCACATTTTTCTTCATTTTTTCATTCAGTAATGGGAACTTGGATGATTGATTGTATTATTTAGTTATTTTGAATAGTAAATTGACATTGATACTTCAGGTAATTTTTCAGAAGTAGTATGTTTGGATCAAAGAGAAATTCTATTCTTAATTTCTGAAAAGCCTCCATACTGACTTTTATGAGAGTTGAAATGCTTTACATCTACACCTTCTGGTGGAGATGGATTCTTTTTTCCTTCATTTTCACCAGCATTGATTTTTTTTTTGTGATAGACATTCTGACTGTGACAGTCCCCTAGTCAATTCCCACTCTGAACCCCATGGAGGGTGAGGCCCTCCATGGAGCATCTCCAGAGTCTGTCATTTCTTTCAGGGTAGGGCCTAGGCCCTCTCCCAAGAGTCTAGGCTGAGAAAGCATTCCTCATTGTGGCATGGGTACCCAAAGTCCATTTGTATGCCAGGGATAAATACCGATATACTACCCAAGGCCCAATAGATTGCCTAGGCCTCCTCACTGACACCCACATTCAGGGGGTCTAGATCAGTCCCATGCTGTCCTCCCAGCCCTCAGTCTGGGGTCCAAGATTCCCCCCTTGTTCAGGTCATCTGTTTCTGTGGGTTAAACTAGCCCAGTCTTGACCCCTTTGCTCATCAGTCCTCCCTCTCTGTCACTGGATTCCAGGATTTCAGTTCATTGTTTAGCTGTGGGTGTCTGCCTCTGCTTCCATCAGTCATTGGATGAAAGTTCTGTTTCCCAGACTCTCTGGCAGTGGGATTGCAGGCTGGCACTCCCCTGATCCATCTCTAAAATGCATATATCAGTAACTACCTACCATGTTTGTCTTTTTGTGGCTGGGTTACCCCACTCAGGATGGTTTCCTCTAGTGCCATCCATTTGCCTGCAAATTTCAAGATTCCATTTTTTTTCCTGCTGAATAGTACTACAGTGTGTAATTGTATCACATTTTCTCTATCCATTCTTCAGGTGAGGGGCATCTAGGTCACTTCCAGGTTCTGGCTATTACAAATAATGATGCTATGAATATAGTGGAACAGATGTCCTTGTTGTATGAATGTGCATCTTTTTGGGTATATGCCTAAGAGTGGAATTGCTGGATCTTGTGGTAGACTGAGTCCCATTTACCTGCAGAATCTTCATAATGATTTCCAAAGTGGCTGTACAAGTTGGCTCTCCCACCAGCAGTGGAGGAGTCTTCCCCTTTCCTCACATCCTTTCCAGCATATGCTGTCGATGGTGTTTTTGATTTTAGTCAAAGATGGTATCTCATAGTTTTTTGATTTGCATTTCCCTAATGTCTAAGGATGTTGAGCACTTTCTCAAGTGTCTCTCAGCCATTTTAGCCTCCTCTATTGAGAATTCTCCATTTAGTTCTGTACCCCACTTTTTAATTGGATCCTTTGGTGTTTTGGAGACTTGCTTCTTGAGTTCTTTGCAAATTTTGGAGATCAGCCCTCTGACAGATGTGGGGTTAGTGAATATCTTTTCCCATTTTCAAGGTATCTATTCAGTTCCATTAGTGTGGATTGCTATCCAGCAATGAGGAAGTTTCCTGGTTCTACCATTTAGTTCTGGTTAGCACTTGAAAGTAATAATGTCCTGTAGTATTTTGAGGGCCTCTGTGATCTTCCTGACTATGACTAATAGGGAAAAACCCCACAGTTGTCAAGGAGATTTTTGTTTAATAACGGCATCTTGGAGCATCATTATATACCCATAAAGTATACTTCTGTGTGTTGAAGTTACTTTTATTTTTTTATTTTTTATTTTATTTATTTATTTATTTTGGTTTTTACGAGACAGGGTTTCTCTGTATTGTTTTGGAGGCTGTCGGTCCAGCCTGGCCTGGAACTCACAGAGATCCGCCTGCCTCTGCCTCCCGAGTGCTGGGATTAAAGGTGTGCGCCACCACGGCCCAGCCGAAGTTACTTTTATTTTAACTATACTTTTAAATTAGCTTACACACTAGTGGTCTTCCATGTAGCTTTTTCATACTTCTTTAGTTGGGAACATATCAATCATTAATCAAGGAAAGGTCCCACAGGCTTGCCTACAGGACAATCTGGTGGGGCCATTTTCTCAATTGAGATTCCCTCTTCCCAAATTATTTTAATCCATGTCAAGTTGACACACAAACTAGCTAGCATATCATTAATTTCTTTTCTTCTGGCTATAATGTCTTTTAAGATATTTTTCCTCCTTGTTTCTGTGTTTTATGAACTTTGGTTGTGACATGTAGTGGTATCTTTTTATGTGGTTAATCTATTTTGGCTGTGCTGATAGTTCAGATTATAGATGTATATGTTCCAATAAATTTGGAAAATTTAGGAATAATTTCATCTGTTTATTGACTGTATTTATTGTCTATATCCTTCTTTAGCCATCGCCTATATAGTTTGCTCTCTTTCATTTTTGTGACAACACAATACAAGTGTATGAAAGTTTGACCTTCTGAGGTTAGATTATGGGGGATACTGCCATTCTTTATAGTGTTGGGCTTTATTTTGTTGTGAGGAAATTTGGATCCCTGTACTCAAATGTGTTCTTTCTTGATTATTGTTTCCATTATAATGTAATGTTATCCTCTTGGTCATTACCAGAGAGTATTGTAATTGTCTTTGAGCCAGGAGCCTTTGTGACTATTTTCCCCTCTGTTGACTGTGCTTTACTAACAATGAGCTGTTAAGCATTTCAAGACACATTTGTTGTTAGTCATTTCCCCATCTGCCCACATTCCTCTTTTTGTGCTATTTATATGTCTCTGTATTTGAGGATAGATGCTTGCCTAATAATGTAAAGATTAAATTTATGATGTCTAAAGACAGTGAGTGTAGTTTGTAGTTAAAGTTTATGTCCCACCTGGTCCCACAACTGTTTAGCTCCAAATAAACACACAGAAGCTTATATTAATTATAAACTGTTTGACAGATGGCTTAGACTTCTTACTGACTATCTCTCTCTTAATTATTAACCAATTTCTATTAATCTAAGTGTTTCCACGTGATCTTATTTTACCAGAAAAGGCTCATGTGTGTTACTCCTTCAGCAACTACATGGCCTCTCTTGAGCCTGCTGTCTGCCTTCTTCTACCCAGAATTCTCTTCTTGTAGCCCCACCTATACTTACTGCCTGGCTAGTGACCAATCAGTGTTTTATTCATCATCTAATAAGGGAAACGTATCCATAAGACCATCACCATCAAGTGAGAAACTTAGAGAATAACAGAGCAAAGAAAGGAAAATGTAAATTATCTATATTCCCAACCCCAGATAGAGGAAACAAACTGTTCAGTGTACCTCACACATATCCTTCTATCATAACTGCTTACTTAAAATTTCTTATCAGTATATATTAATTATATGTAATGATTGCTATCATTTTAATATTTTCATTCATGTATATAATGCATTTTGATCATATCTGGCACTCATTTCTCTCTTTTATTCTTTTCTCATTCCAGATGATCCCCTTTCTCTTCCCAACTAATCTCTTTTCAATTTTCATGTCATTTTGTGTTTGAGAACTTAATGAGTTTCGTTAGGATTGTTTATAGGACTTTTTCTTTACTGAGCAGCCTGTCCATAATACACTTTGAAAATGGTTCCATTTTTTAAATGTTACATTTCTTCCTCTGTTGAGCAAGAGTGTGCACAGAAAGAACCAATCACAGCTTATTCCACTAGGATGACTGCAGTCTGATACTGCTCCCCTACAGAGATCCCCCTATTGAGATTAGCCAGCCAGTCTCCAAATTCACCCATATATAATAAAGTCATACCCTTGTTCATCTTTATATAATAAATACATTGAGTTTCTGGGCTGGTGGTACATATCCATCAGAGCACATACGTCACCTGATCCCAACTTTTCGGTAAGTGTGCCTATTGTTTCTTCATTCACTGGCTCCCTAGTGTGATCATTCCCAAAACAGTGCATATGGTGGCCCTAAACTCTTTTTACTTTGTGTTTTTGATATAATCTTTTGTCATTTTATTTCTTTTTTAAATTTCATTTTATATTCCAACCACAATTCTCCCTCCTACTCCTACTCCTATTCCTCCTCCCACTCCCCTCCCCCCCCACAGCTTGCCCCCATCCACTCCTTTCACAGGGTAAGGGCTCCTAAGTGGGGGTCGACAAAGCCTGGCCCATTATGTTGAGGAAAAACCAAGCCCCTTTCCCCTGCATCGAGACTCAGCATGACATCTCACCCCAGGGATTGGGCTCCAACAAGCATGTACCAGAGATAGATAGTAGTCCTGCAGTCAGGGGAAATCTATTTGAAGAGAGGGAGAAACAAATACGTGACCAATATCATGAAGTGAAAGTCTACAGAGACAGCTGAACCACACTCATGGAAACTCATGAACTCTAGGCTGACTGCCATGGAACTAGGTCCTCTGCATGTGGGAGACAGTTGTGTAGCTGGGCCTATCCAATATAATGTTGTTGTTTAAATACTTTTACCAACTGTCCTGATATTGATAAAGGTCAGATGAAGAAGTCACCATTGTCCTATGATTTATAAACTCAAATTTAATTTTTAAATTTTATTTATTTTGTGAAGTTCATTTACATCCTTGATTTCTTTTTTTTCTTTTAGCTGCTTAGTCTACTGTGTTCAGTCTTGACTGGACATGTCTTTGTATGACATCCTAATTTGAAAGATGGGGTAAAATCTATAGCAATTCCTTTGGGCACATCCTCTGTCTCACTGACATGGTAAACTTGAAGTAGCATAAGACTTATGCATGACAAACTATATGCTGTTTCCTAGAATTTCAACTTTCAAAAAAAACAGCACTAAGGATGGAACCCCATGTACTTGTATGTGATAGACAAACACTTTCCCACTGAGCCATACTCTAAGCCCCAAGATTTGGATTTAAAAAAAGATTTATTTATTTTTTTGTACATAGGTGTTTCATCTGTATATATGTATCTGTATCATACTCATGCTTGTTGCCTGAGGAAATCATTGAATCCCTGGAATTGGAATTACAGACAGTTTTGACCCTTCACATGGGTGCTGGGAACTGAACCCATGTCTTCTGTAAGAGCAGCCAGTACTCTTAATTGTTGAGGCATTTCTTCAACCCAGAGAATTTGGATTTTTAAAAGTTTTCATTCCATTTGTTTCCTTTATCTACTAGCTGCATAAAAACAAGAATTTTTAAAAAATTTGATATGATGATATAATTGCAACATTTCTCCCTTCCCCTTACCCCCTTCAAACCCTCCCATATATACCTTCGCATTCCCCTTCAAATTCAAAGCCTTCTTTCCACTAATTTTTAAAATATTTATTTAGGACTGTACTTTTAGTACTTTGTACAGTGTCTGTATTCTAGTGCTAAATACAATAGTTGTTAAGATAAATGATAAATGGATAAATATAGTCATGACAAGAGAGATCCAGATGTTTGCTGTATCTCTATCAGTTATTTTAAAGGACTCACCATCTTCCAGAGCAAAGATCCATGACTTGTATTTCATGTATATAGTACGTAATAAGTTTTAGTGCCAAAATCCTCAGCATGAATTTGTCTTTGCAAATTATTCACTAAAATGGTGTCTGTTATAGTATGAATATAAAAAGCACCCTATAGATTGATATGTTTGAACTCTTGTTCTCAGCTTGTGACACTATTTTTGGAAGATTATGCACCCTTTGTGAGTTAGAGTCTTGTCCCTTGCTGGAGGAAATAGGTTACTGGGTGCCGGGGAGGTTTTGTTGAGTGAAGATACAATGGGAACAGACTTCTCTACTCCCATCACCATAATATCCTACTTGTTGCCATGTTTTTCTCACCATGATGGATTTTGTTCCTCTGGAATTGTAAGCCAAAATAAACCTATTTTCCATTAAGTTGTTTCTGTCAGGGTCTTTTATCACAGAAACCAAAATGAAACCATATCACGACCACCTCGACCAGCAAGGAAGACGCGACTTAGGAATCCTTCTCACAAGCAGTTTATTTAGGAACCTTGAACAAATCTTTTGACCCCAGGGAGTGCCCGCCCACAGATTAAAAAGGCCCTTGGGCGGCCAACCCCGGTAAACCATGTGGCGACAGCAGATAGGTCCACATACGAGGAAGCAAGCCTGATATCCAGCCTTGACCAAATAAGGAGTTGTTTATCACAGAGAGCACTTGTTGTTGGGCTAGTAGAGGCGGAAGCCAGTACCATCTTAAGGGTGTGGCACTTTGTAGCTCTCTACAGTTCCCCCTTTTTGTTTTTATATAACAAAGGTGGGTGAAGATAGAGGCCCGATCCCTGGTGTGTAAAGCTGGGATAATGTACAGGTGACACCTACAGACTCTACGCCTATGGTGACCCTGACCCATCCTGTACCTGTTTTTCCAGGGGAAGGATCTTGGGTACAACCTTTATGTAATCGGGCTTGTCTTCCGAGGGTAGCTTAACTGCTTACAAGCAGTTACAAGATATAAACAGAATTCTAAGAATCTCAAATGGCCGAAAGATGTCACGACCACCTCGACCAGCAAGGAAAACGCGACTCAGGAATCCTTCTCACAAGCAGTTTATTCAGGACCTTGAACAAATCTTCTGACCCCAGGGAGTGCCCGCCCACAGCTTAAAAAGGCCCTTGGGCGGCCAACCCCGGTAAGCCATGTGGCGACAGCAGATAGGTCCACATACGAGGAAGCAAGCCAGATATCCAGCCTTGACCAAATAAGGAGTTGTTTATCACAGAGAGCATTTGCTATCGGGCTAGCAGAGGCGAAAGCCAGTACCATCTTAAGGGTGCGACACTTCGCAGCTCTCTACAAAACTAATGCAGAGTCAAACCCATTCATCAAGTGACTTTGGTAGCACAGAATCATCAACACAATGAATAACCCTTAGAACCAAGCAGTCCATTAAAGACCTAGTCATTTGGTGACTATCTCATGCATTTCTTGAAATAAAATTCATGATGAAATAATGAAGTACCTCATTCTCATATTCAGAACAGTTTGAAAAACAGCATCTGCTTATTTTAAATTCTCTTTTTAAAAGCATCTATGGGACAAAACATAAATTCTAAGATGATCTACACTTAGGTGGGCTGATGCTGCAATGATAAACGGCACACTTACTGAAAGTAAAAATAAGTATTTATTGTAGAAATTACTCACAAGACACCAAACAAGAAACCCAGAAGAGCTGAGTAGTTTTCCGCAGCCGAACTGGAAGCTGAAAGCCGGAAAAAGAGACCGAGACTTCCGTTGTTCAGTCTTTTATACCTTCCTCCATAACGCCCCTAGTCATGCCCAAAAGTGGGGCTGGCTAGTGACATAGTTCACCGCCTATGTCCGTATACGTCTTTAGTCATGCCTAAAGTGGGTGTGTTTAGCGGTGTGGTAAACTGCTCTTTTATTACCTCATCTGTATGTGCCTCTAGTAAGTCACATGGCTAATGGCGGCACATGGTTTCCTCCTACAGTGGGTCATCTGGTTCAACATGCCTTTCTTAGAGGCACCAAACATTTACCCAAAATGCTTTCACTTTAGGAGTAATCTTCAGTGGAACTATAGGTTCCTCTTCACTGTTAGTTTAGCAGCTTAATTTGAAAGCCACTTAGTAGCTCTCTTTCTTTAAGATTATAGCCATGTGGACTGTCAGCATGTCAATGAATTGGTGTGTGTAAAGTGTATATAGATACTGTAAGAACTATTTTTCTTGGTTAAACAAGTGACAATTTGTCTCTGACTTCATCTTTTTATGCTTCCAACAACATCCATATATCTTTAAATAGGAAACAAGAGAGTGACAATTCAATGAGCAACTAAATTTGTTATTTAGCAGTTTCTTAGAAAAGTATAGGAGGAAATAGCATATTTCCTGGTTACATACATTTGAGAGACCACTCTTAAAATGCCTTAAATTGAATGACTGACCAGTTTTGTAACTGAGCAAAGCTCCAACTCTGATTTGCTATACTTTTTTTACTTCCCTGGGAGGCATTCCCCTTTCTGAAGGGAGACAGAAGAGGAGAGGATGGGGCCAGAGGGGAGGCCAAGGGAAGAAATTGGACGAGAGGAAGGAGGGGAAACTGGTTGGGATGTAAAATAAATGAAACAATTAATTAATTAATAAAAAACAAGCAATATCTTCTGAGCGAATTTTCCAAATGCCATGGTTCTTTTAGCTGCTACTATTAATGAAATATGCTGGGAATAGTTTAGATCAGTAATTTTGGAAGTATTGCTTTCCACTCAACATATCTACCTTCTTAATGTGTTTTATTGTCTATATTAGCAAACAATTAGAAATTATCAAGATTTACTTTTTAGATACTGATCTTTAAGCCAAACACCTTATTGTGAACAGAGCACTTTTTTGTTATTATTTCAAAAGTTTTCATTGTGTATCCATTGTAAAATATACATGTATATATAGTATATTTGTCCTTCTCACTCCTACCTTTCTTCCCACTCCCATTAGTCCCCTTTGCTTCCTTAAACAGTTTTGCTTCTATTTTCCCTTTTGTACACATCCTCATCAGCATTGTTTTTATTTGTTTTGTTAATGATTGCTGTTCTGCTTCGGATGTTATGGAATCTCAAATGCCCTCTGAATTTCTGTAAATCATGAATAATGAAGTAAAGGGGAATTTTGGAATGGTTTATGTAGGGGAATGGTGGCTTGGGTACACTGTTTTTTGTATGTTAAGAATGCGTGAGAAAATTGTCTTCATACAATGAAAGGGAATGACTAAGATTTACTGGCTGTTACAGAAAGCAGAACTACTAGTGTTGTGGGAACATGGGTAGATAGTATCACATAGTAGACAATTAATTTATCTTTGCTGTGGAGACCTGGGCCTTGATTTGGTTTTGCCTCTGTGTGAAGATCCTTGTTGGGTGTTGTATGAATATAGCTTAGATTTGCTGGGTTGTGGCTCAGGATTGTTGGGTTTATGGGATAGAACCAGCATAGGTAAACGTATGGGCCATGTTTGGGAGACAACTATAAATTCTTAATAGAGAGCTGAAGACAAAAATCAAAGTCCTAATTTGAAAGATCATAAAGCAGGCCCAAGGTTATTTTCACATTAAAGGCAAGTGTCATGAGGATTTTAGCATGAGTATATCAGAAATAAATATGACTATATTGGCTTAGGCTGATTTGCCTTTAGGCATGTGAGGAGCCTTAAGGTAGATAGTGGTTAAAGAGAGCTGTGACAAGTTATCAAGTAGCCATTCAACACTGGCTAACTCTTGTCCCACATGTGGACCTCAGTTGCCATAGCTGGGAAGTAAGCAAATAGAACTTAACAATCCCCATTGTCCTTATAGGTGCCTTTTAAAAAGAGTTACGTGAAAGGAACCACCGACAGTCTATTACAACAAAATATTCTGCTGGTTAATTAAAAGCATCATTGGAATTCGTAACCTTGACAAATACTGAGTGGATTTTAGACATCTTGTCCAGGTAGGGGTATGGATTGTGTACTTTTACCTCTTTTACTAAGACCCATTCTTGAAAAGATGAATGTATGTGATGCAGGTAGTCATTTTCTGGCATGAGTCCATACAAACATGGTTGTTTTTTTTAGTCAGTGGAAATGTTGCAGGAAGCAGATGTTTTCCATTTTGCCACAGCAAGAAGCAATATAAACACATGTCAGATTTTTGATGGTGAGATTATTTTTTGTTGTTGATCTTTTGTTTTCTCTTTGGAAGAACTTCATGGCCACATCATTTGGCTATTCAGAGCTTTCTCATACATCTGCAAAACTATCTGTTATAACCTGAAACACACACACACACACACACACACACACACACTCACACACACGTGGTTAGTATATAATCCAGTGTTACAAATGTATATGGCAGAGGGAACTGACAAATTCACAGTTTCCTTTGTAAGACTGACAGTGAATAGGACATTTGTGATTTGCTTGAACTTTTCTGTCTACCAATTAGGGATCTCTTTTGACTGCTGTTGGGCTAGTACATATTTGGTGATAAAACCAGACATGAAGAAAGTAATAGCTTTTTGGAACACATTTTGTAGGAAAGCCAAAAAAATAGGTATAGGTACAGAAGATATAACTTCTTTTCTGTCTTCTATTTACCATCAATAGCCTTGGATTGGATCCACAGTCACAAGGCTGACAAACCCATGAATTTTCCCTAAAACACTCTTACCATTCATACTTCATTATTTACTTTCATGCACATAATCAGTGAATCTTTCCTGAAATAAGAAAGAATCTGCAATATGTTACTAATAAAAGATTGAAGCTCAAGGATGATGTGACCTGGTTTATATCACAAGAACCTGAGATCTGTACCATACCTCAAATTTCCTTCAGTCTTGTTTTGTTTAACAAGCCTTTTCAGATCTTGACTCATGAGAGGTTGTGTGGGTTTCCTGAGGGATATATTTTTAAGGGAGATAAGGTCTACACAGGTGAATAGTACAAGTGTGCATTTTCGGGTTGTGGGATATCTATTTTTGCCAATGAAGGGACCATTGGTGATCTCCAGCTTCTACCTGTCTCCCTACAATTTTAGGATGTTCTTTCCAAGATGCAGAGAGACATACAATGAGAACTGCTTAATGCAATGGTTCCCAAACTTCCTAATGCAGCAACCCTTTAACAAAGTTCCACATGTTGTGTTGGCCTCTACCATAAAATTAAATTTGTTGCTACTTCATAACTGTAGTTTTCCTACTGTTATGAATCAAAATGTAAATAATTTTGGAGATAGACATTTGTCAAGAGGATTGTGTCTCATGTGTTGAGAACCACTATCTTAAAGAGAGGGATCATGCATATCCCACCCCTGTGTCTTCAGTCTCTAGATCAAGGCCTAGTTGCTGGTGTCCAAGGGGCTCTGGCTATCAGACAAACAGACAATGTAGACAGGAGTTCCTATCCTGTGTCAGTACCTTTACTAGCTCAGGGATAAATGTATAACAGTAGCAGGACTTAGAGTTCCATTGATAATGGCTGAATCACTTTTCTACTTATGAGAAGCTGGAAAACTGTGGGGTCTGACAGCAGGCCTACAATAGCTAGGACTTTAGAGAAGGAGGTTCTTTGGATCACTTGTGTAAAGAACATTTGTTTAGAGCTAGTCAAGTATTTCTAAGGTCATGAACAGACTTTAGTGCTTCTTGGCATGCTTACTATAATTACAGACAACTGTGCTGAATTCTTGCTGGGCCTTCTGCTTACATTAACAGCGTCTATTTTGCTTGGCTTTTCTGTGGTTCCTCCAGCCGTGGAGCTTGATTTAGTCTTTTCGGCTTCCATTTGGATGGTGTCTATCACTTGCCATTAACCCCTAAATGGAGATACTGAATCTGTATAGGAACTCTAGTATTTACCCTGGGGGAAAGTCATAGGGTCCATGATAGAGCTTGGACCATGCCATTCATTTTTTTGTGTTCTAGATGTTTGTACAATACTTGATACATGAATAGGAGGACTTGTTTGATGGCTCTCTCATGGCCAGTGCTCTTAGTTCCTTCCTAGCCACTCCATGTTCTGACTAGTGATGAAGATGTGTGTATAGACTCCAGTTTTACTTTCCTTTATCTCTCACTATTTCCTTAGGGATGGTCATTAGAGACACTTTAAAAATTTCTTTTATTTTTTTAAATTATTTTTTCATTTATTATACATACCAATCACAGTTTCTCCTCCCTCCTCTCCTTCTGTTCCCTCCACCTCACCTCAGCTCCTCTGCATCCACTCCTCCTCAGTCTCCATTCAGAAAGGGGCAGTCCTCCCATGGGAGTCAACAAAGCATGGCATATCAAGTTGAGGCAGGATCAAGCTTCTCCCCCTGCACCAAGGTTAGGCAATGCAATCCAGCATGAGAAATGGGTTCACAAATCTCACTTCAAGGGCCCCTGCTAGGAGTTCCACAAACAGATCAAACTACACAACTGTCATCCACTTGCAGAAGGTCTAGGTCGGTCCCATGCAGGTTTTGTAACTGTTGGTCCAGAGTTGGTGAGCTACCATGAGCTCAGTTCAGCTGTATTTGTGGATTTCCCAGTCATGACCTTGACCCACTGCTTGTATAGTCCTTCTTCTCTCTCTTCAACTGGAGCTCTGCTCAGTGCTTGTCTATGGATCTCTGTATTTGCTTCCATCAGTTACTTCATGAAGGTTCTGTGATGATAGTTGGGGTATTCATCAGTTTGATTAAAGGGGAAAACCCATTCAGACACCTTCTCCTTCTGTTTCTAGGGGTCTTAGCTGGGGTCATCCTTGTAAACTATAAGAACCTCATGCTCTTCCTGACTCCCTGGCAACCCCAATTCCTAGCCTCCTGCCTGCCCTGCTCATGCCTTCTTTGTCTTCCCCAACCATTTAAATTCTCTCCCAGCAAGACTAGAGAATGGGATGGGAGCTTACATGTAGGGCTGTGTTTCTCTCTTGCTGCTTTATGCCAGCTTCCAGTTACAGTTTTTGAGAGGTGGAGAGGCTTTAAGAATTTAAGAATTCACATGATCTCACAAAAAGTGCTTGCTTCATGCTCTTATTTTACACACACACACACAGTTTCTGTGTCTATCACCTATTTATCTTCTTTAAACAATATATACTTTGCAGGAAATCCCAAACCATCTGGTAATAACTGGATATAATTATCCATGTCACTCAGTAAATTTGTGTTTTAAGCTGAGCTTTTTGTCGTGAGTGTTTCTTGTTTACTTAAGGTTGAACCTAGCACTGCTTTTGATAGTGGAAACTTTGTATAGAAAGAATTTCAAGTGTTTGACTGGTTGATGTGAAGATGCAAAACAGTGACTGTTACTGCCAGAGTCATGACTGACATATTTTCCCTTTACTAATTTTAAATCCAGAACTTCTGATCAACACTGTTAATATTCATCCTTTCTTATATTGATGGGCTGTGTGTCTTTGTGCTATGTTTCCTGGGCTAGGAATTATGGCATTCAGGGATTTTTCTCCAGTGTTTTCTTGATGCTTATGGATGGCATCAGTTTGTGTTGAACACTTGCATTCATGTACCAGCAGTAAGGAAACATGTTGGTACATATCTCTGTCTCCTGAGTGATGGGAGGAAGCAACTGTCAGCTGAAGAATGATTTTAAAAAGTAAAAGAGAAACAGATGTTTGTCACTTGATTTTTTAAAAATCCTCATTCAAATTAAGATTCTGTCATTGCATATGCTAGATATGAATACATGTTCAGAATACAAAAGGGGATAGTTCCACAGAGTTCTGTAACATCCATGATGGAAGGACCTATGCTAGATCATTCAAGCAATAGATGTTTCCAGGTTCTATTCTTGGGACTTGGAGTATGGTATGAAACAAGCATCATCTAATACAATCCTTTCTCTAACAACACAGGCATTTTAATTTCTCCAAAGACAATACTGGGCTTGCTTAATATCAGAAAGCAAGTTTAGGACAGGGATAGGCTAGAACCCTGGGCTTCTGACACCTATATAGCTGTATTTAATGTCTACTCTACTGCTACAGTCATGAGCGGACAGATTCTTCCAGTTGTCTTCAGGAAATAGCACCAGTTCACCTCTTCTCATTATAAACAAAACAAGTTCATGTCAGCCAAAATAGGTAGGTATTTGGGGATTTTAGTCACCTTATGTGTGTATGTGTGTTTGGTTTGCGCTTCTGTGTGTGTGTATATTCAACTTGGTAGATTTTGAAGTAGGTGGATATTATCTTAAGAGTAGAAACTGGGGAAAATCAGCCAAGATTAGGGAAATGTAGCTTGTTTGTAGCCCCTAGGACTAATTTTCTATATTTCCAACGAGCTATAGCTCCTTAATGTTGACAGAAGTTTCTGTCCAGCCTGGTCCCTAAGCTTTTAGTCCCAAATAAACTCACAGAGCCTTATATAAATTATGAGCTGTTTGGCCTATTGCTCGGGCTTATTGCTGGATAGCTCTCTCTTAATTATTAACCAGCAACTATTAATTCGTTTATCTCCGGACTTGACTTACTGGAGAATGTGTTGGCATCCTAACTTCCCGATAGCTATATGGCATCTCCCTGACCCCACCTACTACCTTTCTATATCCCTGTTTGGATTTCCCACCTGGCTAATTCCTGCCTATCCATTGGCCAAAACAGCTTTATTTATCAACCAATAAGAGAAACATATATCCACGGCACACAGAAGGACATCCCCTATCACCCTAAGATGCCATACTTTATCTGGTTAATGGTCAAAGTTCCTGGGGACTTGCATGTAGCTAATGCACATGAATTGTAGGCAGACGAGACAGGTTATCAAGAACATTTTTGAAGAAGATAATGACATTACTGAATGAAGAACACATTGTCCTCAGTTTCTGAATCCTGAACTTTTGCCCTGCTGTCCCAAGATTTCACTTCCCCCTCCAACCGTCAGTCGACAAATTTTTCTGAAAAGAGATCTGGCCTATATTTCAGGATGCTACACAGAGCTGATTGCTGTGAGGATTAGGAAGCTTGGCATATTAACACATCTAATTCTTCTCAGAGACAAGAGTGCCAGTCACTGTGATTGACAAGAGATGCTGTTCATTGTTAATTAATTATTAGTCGTCAATTCAGAAACTTTATGGCACTAAGAAGACTCAAACAGGTTGTTGATTTTCTCCTTTAAAACTTGACCACAGCAAAAATTTTTGGAGGAAACTGAATACCTTTAATTATCAAATTGTATTCAAACTTTTCCATGCATACTTCTGCTAGTGGCAATGTGTTTCATAAGGTTTTTACAGTTTTGTGCTCTTATCTACAACATGGCACTTATACAATGAGATAGGCAAGAAATGAGAAACCTTAATTTCTGGAATATTTCAAAGGTTTTCTTATGTTTTCTAAAGAAAAATATACAAAGAGATGAATGAGTCCTAGTGTTAAATTTCTAGTTTGCAAAGGTAATCACTAGAAGTCAGAGGTATACATTATAAAGAATGGTTTACGGGACCTGGAGAGATGGCTCAGTGGTTAAGGTTGCTTGTTTCTCTTCCAGGGCAAGTAAATTTAGTTCCTGTAACCCACGTTGGACCACTCATGACCTTTAGGTCCAGCTTGAAGGGATCCAATGTCCTCCTCTGGTCTCTGCAGGCACCTGGGAACAGGTGGAATTCACACATATTCACATATATTCACACACACACACACACACAAATGTTTTATAAAAAGAAAGATTTTATGCTTACCTTTATTTAGGATAAGGAAACTTTGAAGTTCATGGTCTGTTTTTGTAGTACTGAACACTTACTTGACATATTTTTTAATTCTAGAAACAATCTTATTTACATATCCATCCCCTAATTCCCTTTCGCTCCCATCTTCCCATGCTTCACACCTAGCCCCAACCCACCCCCACCCACTCCCCAAGGATAGTGAGACCCTCTATGGCGGATCATCAAAGTCCATCACATCATTTGGCAGAGGACGCACACCCTCCTTCCCGTATCTGGGCTGTAATATTATCCCTTCATCGGGAGTAGGTTCCCAAAGTCCATTTGTGATCTAAGGATAAAACACTGGCTCCACTGTTTGAGGTCCCATAGACTGTCTTGGCCTCCTAGCTGGAACACTCATTCTGAGGGCTTGGTTTGGTCCAATGCTGTTTCCCCAGCTTTACAACTCTCAGTACTCTCATTGGGTCAGGTCAACTGTTTCTGCGAATATCTCCAGCAGAATCTTGGTTTCTTTGCTCATCTCTCCTCCCTCTCCACAGCTGGATTCCGGAAGTATGGCTCAGTGTTTAGCTGTAGGTACCTGTTTCTGCTTTGATCAGCTACTTGGTGAAGGTTCTAGGAATGCTAACCAGAGTAGTCATCAATTTCATTATAGGGGAAGGGCATCAAAAACAGCCTCTCCACAACTGCCTAGATTCTTATTTGGGGTCTTCCCCGTGGATCTGCTAACATTTCCCCTGTGCCAGACCTCTCTCCAAACCTGTAATGGCTCCCTCTGTCAAAACATCTCCTTTCTTGCTCTCCTGGATTCTGCCCCTGTCTCAGACCTTCTGTTCTCCTCTCCCCTCTCCCTTTCCTACCTCCCTCCTCTCCCACCCTACCTGCTCCCAATTTGCTCAGGGGTTCTTGTCCCCCTCAACTTCTTTGGTGGACCATGCATTCCTCTCTTCAGATCCTCCTTGTTTCCTAGCTCCTCGGGTGGTGTGGATTGTAGGCTGGTAATCCTTTGCTCTATGTCTAAGATCCATGTATGAGTGAGTACATACCATGTTTGTCTTTTTGTGACTGGGTTACCTTACTCAGGATGGTTTCTTGTCGCGCCATCCATTTGCCTGCAAATTTACTGGACATACTTTTACAATTAATGTACTTGCTTGCTTCTTCTGACTTTTCTAATTTTACATTAAAAGTCACTTTTATAACTATTATCTGCTTAGTTACTAATTTAAAAACCTGTGTAAATGTGTTTGTGTATCAAATTTCTTTGAATTGGAACATTCACTCTAGGAAGGAGGGAGGAAGCTTGTAAGAGTATGTAAAAAGTAAAAAACTCACAAGTCTCTGGAAATGTCTGAAACCAACAATATTCACAAGGCCCATTCCCAAGGTTATGGAAGCAGTTTGTGACTTCTGGGAGAGGAGTCTCTGCAGAGACTCTAGCCCATTAATCAGCCTACACATAAATTAGAGAACTCCAGATTTACAGTGTATGTGAGTCATCACCTATGGTGTGGTGGAATTCTGTGTGATGCAGCTACTTTTGAGTCATTCATGATCCTGTAAGTAATCTCTCACCCATACTCCTGTAAGTAATATCAATAAACTCACTGGTTTGTCAAGTTGGAATTTGATAGAATCATAATTCTGGTCTGTTATTACTTCCCTATAGAGAGAGAGTAGGCATCTCCCTAGGAAATGCTTGTACAACAGGTGGTAAGATATACATCTCAGTGGAAATGAGTACTAGGTCAACTTCTTCATAGATTCTCAGATTCCTCTGGTTTATTATCTGGGGGTAAAGGATTAAGACCAACAACTGTTAGTTTTTCTCTGTTATTTACTTAAAAGCTTGGGAAAATCATGCTCAGTTATTGGCAAATATGGGCTTTTATAAATGATGTCCCAAATAGTAGATCAGAGGATATATACATATCAAAACTCTTCATATTTATAAAATGTTAAAATCTGCCATCTTGGATGTTTCCTTTAGGAAATAGAAAAACTCTAACATGTTGCCATTCAAAGTGTAATCTGAATAGAGCCTTGTCATTGAAGGTGTTGTCTTACTTTTTATAAAAGCCAGTATATCAGAATATATATATCAGAAATGTATACACTCAGGCTTACCCTAAACCCTTTCAATCAGAAAAAAAATTTTAAACAAGATTCATGAATTAAAACTGCTCTTAGAGATTTTTGGTATTGTCTGGGTTTCAATTGTGGATCTATAAATCATTCAATGTTGTAACTTTGAACATGCTCGTTAACTGCTCTAAGCCTGTGAAATTCAAATGGGGGTAATGATAATCTCTGTTTCATGTAGTTTGGATGTTGACTGCATGGTTAATTTCACACAAAGCACTGAGATGAAGCCTGTTGTGTAATAGGTCTCTAAATCTATTTATAGAATGGCATGTCCATAAGGTGTGGTTTAGGAGCATGGACTGAAGTGAGGCAGGAGTTTGGTCCTTTTCCTCAAGGATGATTAGTCTTTAGGAATGGTTCCTTCCATGAAGATATCATGTTTTCTCCAGTGATGGAGAAGGTTGCAGAATGCCTATTAGCTCAAGGAAGTTAAGAGATGTTTAATGTTATAGACTATATATGTGAAGGAATGTACTCCTTGACTTTACAGACAAAGGGTAAAGGGAAAAGGTAGACAATAGGCTACACCATATGTGCATCAGCTTCTGCTTCAGCACTGGAAAAGGGATTTAAAAATATTTATTTTATTACTTTAATTATGTGTGTGTATTTGCACGTGAGTGCTGGTATCTTGGGAGGTCAGAAATGGATGTCAGATCCCCTGGAACTGGAGTCCCAAGTGTTTGTGGGCTGCTTTATGTAAGTTCTGGAAACCAAACTTGTGTCTTCTACAGGAGCATTATACATTCTCAACTGCTGAGCCATCTTTCTAGGTTTCAGAAGAGAAGTTTTATAAAGAGCAAACTACAGATCCAATTAATTCTCTAGGACTATACACTATGAGATCTAGACCTTCTAGTACAGCTGGAAGAAGGGCCTCTAGCTTTACACAGATATCTTCTGTTCTTTAAGTAGAAAATATCATCATGAGTCTCCTAGCTCCTCCTATGTCCTGGCAGTGCTGCAGAAAGTTTAAGGTACTATTAACTCATGCCTTCTGCTGTGAACAATGAGTCTATGTGTGTGATTTCATGAGCCAGTGCTCTGGATTAAGCAAAGCTGACTACTTTGTGTTGAACTCTGTATATCTTCCTCTTGTTTTATTTGCTCTCTTCCTTATCTTGGCAGAGCCATTAAGTCTATTTTGAGGTGTTACCACCACACAACGGGCTTGTGTGCAGCCCTAAAATCAGTTTCTTTGGCCCATCTTCCTTGCACTTCTTATCCTTATCTCTCTTTTCCTACCAAATATTTGCTTATATTGCAGCTGATAAATTATCATTTTGTTAAATAATTCTTTCATTTAAGCGAGATTACTATGAATCCAAAGTTATTTTGTTGTGTTTTGAGTCTGAAAACATTAAGAAATATCCATTTTGACACAAGAACAAAACAAATTTTAGTTCAGTTTTTCTTTTCTTTAAATAGGATTATAGACCTCTGAGTCTAATAATTGATTCTGACAAGTAAAAAAACAATTGCTTCTGTGGGGTTCTATGAACCCTTCTGCCCATGAGATGGTATTAGCTCATGTAAGATATGCCTTTGGACTTGGTGATTTTACTATGTCCTGCCTATTCCACATGGCTGCTGGTGTTCACAATCCACTAGTTGGCAAGCCGAATCTGTGTCATTATGGATTGAATTACATGTGTCATGAGAATGCTGGAATCATCAAAATGTGCCTCCTGCCTTCTGAGAACTCATGGTCTGTCTGTAGGGATGGCTGTATATTATGCTAAGGTGTTTCTTATTCTATGGTAAAAATATAGAGACCAATAAGTTATATAGTACTCTAGTGAGAACTTTTCAAATGTTCTGTTTATTTTAGCTATATTTGTTCCTCATTGACAACAGAAATGTTCTAATGAATATGTTCATTTTAAAGTTCAAATTCTAGACAATTTCCTTGTAGATTTGTCATTTTGTGCAGTATATGTTCTAAATAGCTATACATAACTGACATGTTCTGCTGTTACTAGGGCAGTTATCAAATTTTCTTTCTCACCACAATAATTGTACAGTATTTATGTCTGTAAAATTAATTTTTCTATCTTATACATAAATTGGTTCTAGGAAGAATAGCTTAACATAGAAAATAAAGATATCAGCCTCATTATAAATAATTAAGAGCCAAAGACCATTGGAGGCAGGGGTTTGAAAGTCAAAAGCCCACAGTGAGCACAGAGGTAGTGAGTAAAGATAGTAAGTGAGATGACTTAGTGAATCTGCATTTGAGTTTGCAGAATCCACATAAAAAGTTGGATGCAATTGTTATTTCCTGTATCTGGAAACAACACTGGGAAAGTAGAAACAGGAGGTTCCCTGGAGATTGCTAGCCAGTTAGTCTAGCAAATATTAAGTGCCAGGTTCAAAGGAGAATGATTGAGGAAGATACCAAACACCTCTCCATTTAAACACATATATGTACGTGTGTACTCAGACACACTCCTGTACATATACAGACACACAGAGAAACAGACTCTGTCTCTCTGTCTCTATGTCTCTGTCTCTGTCTCTGTCTCTCTCTCTCTCTCTCTCTCTCTCTCTCTCTCTCACACACACACACACATACACACACACCAAAGTTGATTTAAGGGAACAGAAGATAAGGACCTAAATAATGTATGTCACATAGAAAGTATCAACCATATTGAGCTCTAGCTCTGGCTGATCATTCCCAGGAGGCGCTCTATAATAAGTGTGGCCAAATTGCTTATGCTTTCACGATGGACATACTTATTTAAGTATGAATCTTAAGAGTTCTAAATTTTGGTAAGTAACTCAGAGTAGAAATATGTTGTACATAACATGCAGTACAGGTCTGTAGGCTAGAATCAGCCAGTGGGTTACCCATTCATAATCTCTTATTAAAAAGGGATAGAGTAAAAATTAAATTTAGGAAGCCGAGACAAGATGGCAATGGATATGAAATCAGTCTCTGAGCTTCATTGTGGGTAAAATAAATATGGACGTTGATTATTTTCCTGTTAGTCAGACATTTCCTGCTGTGACAAATGTAAGAGAAACAGTTCATGGGAGTTAAGATCTAATTGAGCTCACAGTTTCAGAGGTTTCAGTCCATTATTGGCTTGCTCTGTTGTTTCTAGGCTGATGATGATGCCATGATGATGCCAAACATCGTGGCAGAAGGGAATAGAGAACAAAAATTGCTTATCTCGTGGCAACCAGGAAAAAGAAAAAGAGACAGGAAAGGGCCATGTACAAGATATATCTTCCTAGTGCATATTCTTAGTCACCTACATCCATCTAACCTACTAACTTATATCCAGAACTTCCCCAAAACCGTAAGTAACTGAAATTTTGGTTTCTCTAGCTTATAATTAAAGTCATAAATAGGCTGATAAATAGTCATCTTTGTTTGTACCTTCTGAAAATTATCTAAAGAATGTATTGTGAAAGTATCTTAAAGAGATGCAATGCCAAGGACACATACAAAGAATAGTAACTGATACCTCTGGGCATCATTTTATTCCTACTTAAGTGAAGGCATTGTGCGTATTAACAATGTGTGCTGAAAAGCCTCTAGTTTCTTATGAGTATAGTTACTGAGTTACATTTCTTTTGGCAACTTTCTACAATTTCCTCAGAAAAATGTAGCCTCATTATGTCTCAATCTCAATTATGCTATTTCCACATCATGTAACACCAGGTAAAATATCATATTGATTCTTGGTTTCCTTCTCTGTCTAGTTGCTGGGAGCAGCAACAGCATTCCAGGAACACTGGACATCTTAAATGAAGTAGTGTACATGAAAGCACCTAGAATCACACCCTTGCTCTGTAGAAACAATGAGAATTGATCGTCTTCTATATGATTTTTCTGTTCTTAAGCATTGTGAAGGGCTCCATACTGATGCTTCCTAAAGAAAACTTGGAGCTATTTATTTATAGAGGTTTATTTCAAAATTGAATAAACTATTAGTTATCTTTTCTCAGCTGTCCTGTTTATAATCATTTCTCCCTTACCTTGTATGGTTTACTTGCCCTTTATCATGATGAACTTCTGCTTGTGTTTGATTTCATTTCAGACAGGTAGAAAAGCATGTCACAAGAGTCATTCTTTATAGTGTAGGTTTACCTCTCCTCACCAGAATGATCTTCGAAAAGTGATCTAAGCATTGAAGATATGGATTAGAACCACAGATGAGAATGGTAGGGGCAAGTTTCAAGCTTTAGAGTGGTATCTCATCTGCTCTTGAGGAAGGCTACCTTGCAAAAGTAGTTCTGCATGATATTTATATTAGTCGCTGATGAAGGATAACACAAGAATATAAAAACTGGATACTTTTGTTTAGTTACATCATTTTATAGTTTTATTACCTGTGTGTATTTAGAAATGAGAATTGTGAGAAAGCTTGGAAATACACACCAAAGCTTCAGGGTAGAGGAGTACTCTGAGTTGGTTAGCTAGAGTGACTCTCAGGAGAATTGTCTTACAAGCTGTAGATTCTGACAGAATGCACTCTACCTTTAATACCCTGTTAACTGAAAGGGAAGAAGGAGGAGAAGTTAGACTCTGAAGAATGTCTTACAGAGGACTCATATAGCCCTATATTGCTTTCAACAAGGTGGTCCCATCTTATTTTCTTATTATGCAACCTCTGTGAGCCAAGTCAACCACAGAAAATGAAGGAAAAGGAAATGAAACCTTTTAATCTCCAAGACAGAGATTTATTCTATGCAAACTGAGTGGCAGTTCCAAACCATGGCTCAGACATCAGAAACTATTTGAGTTTTGGATTCACTTTCTGAAAAGGGAGTTGTCACGGCTTCCTGGAAAGAGGTTGACCAGAACCAAATGGCACCTTCACAAATGGAGGCCCACAGATTCAGTTGAGGATGTATTTCTTGATTAAAGAATCAAGATTAGTTCCTTTGTTGAGTTTCTGTCTTGTATTCCTGTCTAGTGGTGAGAGTGGGTAGTGAAGCCTTATATTTGGCAACATAGCAAACCTCAACAGGTACAAAAAATGGAATAAATCCATGTATCTTATCAGACCATCATGCACTAAAGTTAGAATTAAACAACAACACTAACTGCTGAAACCCTACAAACTCATGGAAATTGAATAATGTGCAATTGCACCATTCCTGGGTCAAAGAAAAAAATAATAAAAGAAATTAAAGACTTCCTAGAATTCAGTGACAATGAAGACACAACATACCCAAACTTATGGGACACTTTGAAAGCAGTGCCAAGAGAAAAGTTCACAGCACTAAGTGCCCACATGAAGAAACTGGACAATAGTCACACTAGAGAATTAACAGCACACCTGAAAGCTCTAGAACATAAAGAAGCATACTCACCCCAGAGGAGTAGACACCAGGAAATAATCAAAATGAGGGCTGAAATCAATAAAGTAGAAACTAGGAAAACAATACAAACAATCAATGTAATGAAGAGTTGGTTCTTTAAGAAAATCAACAAGATAGATAAACCACTATCCAAACTTACCAAATGGCAGAGTGTTAACATGCAAATTAACAAAAATCAGAAATGAAAAGGGGGACATACCAACTGACACTGAAGAAATCCAGAGAATCATCAGGTCATACTTTGAAAATCTGTACTCCACAAAATTTGAAAATTTAAAGGAAATGGACAATTTCCTGGATAGATATCACTTACCGAAATTAAATCAAGAACAGATAAGCAATTTAAATAGACCTATAACCCCTAATGAAATAGAAGCAGTCATCAAAAGTCTCCCAACCAAAAAGAAAAAAAAAGCTCAGAGCCAGATGGCCTCAGTGCAGAATTCTACCAGAAATGCAAAAAACAGCTAATACCAATTCTCCTCAAAGTATTCTAACCAATAGAAGCAGAAGAGTCATTGTCAAATTCTTTTTACAAGGCTTCAATAACCTTGATCCCCAAGCCACACAAAGACATAACTAAGAAAGAGAACTACAGACAAATCTCCCTCATAAACATTGATGCAAAAAATACTCAATAAAATACAGGCAAATCGAATCCAAGAACACATCAAAACAATCATCCACCATGATCAAGTAGGCTTCATCCCAGGGATGCAGGTATAGTTCAACATAAAAAATCCATCAGTGTAGTGCACCTTATAAACAAGCAGAGAAACAAAAATCACATGATCATCTCACTAGATGCTGAAAAAGCCTGTGACAAAATTCAACACCCATTCATGATAACGGTCTTGGAGAGTTTTGGGATAACAGGAACATGCCTAAGCATAAGCAATATACAGCACACCAACAGCCAACACCAAACTACATGGAGAGAAAATAAACATAATTCTTCTAAAATCAGGAACAAGACAAGGCTGTTGCTAGTCTCATCCCTCTTCAATACTGGACTTAAAGTTCTAGTTAGAGGGAAAAAACAAAAACAAACAGACAAAAAACATAAAACAAAAGGAGATCAAGTGGATACACATTGGGAAAGATGTCAAACTTTCACTATTTGCAAATGATATGATAGTTTACATGAGTGACCCGAAAACTCTACCAGGCAACTCCTACAACTGATAAACACCTTCAGCAAAGTGGCAGGATACAATATCAACTCAAAAAAATCAGTAGCCTTACTATATACGATGATAAAAGAGCTAAGAAGAAATCAGAGAAATATCACCCTTTACAATTGCTACAAACAACATGAAATATCTTGGTGTAATGCTATCCAATCAAGTAAAAGTGCTTTATCGCGGAGTAGCTGTTCCGGATCAGGTACAACAGGACCCAGAATAGGGTCCAGGGGACCAGGTAGGAGGCTAAGCGCCCCAGATTCCTGTTCTTCTTCCCCACCCTCGGGACCAGCATTTGGACAAGGAATAGAAGAACCACCAGATTATTGGACTTGCTAGCACCCACCAAAAGGGAACTCTGGTCCCCAGACAAGTAAGGGGCTCTTTCTGCACCCACTAGAAGAAGAGATGGGAAAGAGACAATACAAAAACACAGTCAGCAACAGAAAAACAAATATGACACCGCCAGATTCTAGAGACTCCACACCAGCAAGACCCCAACATTCCAATGCGAATGAAGCAGAAGAGAACGACCTTAAAAGCACTTTCATGAAAATGATAGAGGCCCTAAAAGAGGATATAGGAAAATCCCTCAAAGAAATGGAAGAAAAAAACAAACCAAAAAATGCAAGAATTGGAAGAAAAAACAAACCAAAAAAGGCAGGAAATGGAAGAAGAAATGAAGCAAAAAATGCAAGAAATGGAAGAAAAAACAAAGCAAAAAATGCAAGAATTGGAAGAAGAAACATACCAAAAAAGGCAGGAAATAGAAGAAGAAACAAAGCAAAAAATGCAAGAAATGGTAGAAAAAACAAAGCAAAAATGAAAAAAAATGGAAGAAGAAACAAACCAAAAACGGCAGGAAATGGAAGAAGAAACAAAGCACAAAATGCGAGAAATGGAACAAAAAGCAAACCAAAAAATGCAAGAAATGGAAGAAAGAACAAACCAAAAAATTCATAAAAGGAAACAAACGGATGAAAAGATAAACAGAAAATTGCAAGAAGCAATGCAAACACTGCAAGGGTTGAAAACTGAAATAGAGACATAAAAAAAAAAACACAATCTGAAGAAAGGCAGAAAATAGAAAAGCTGGACAAACAGTCAGGCACTACCAATACAAGCATTACCAACAGAATAGAAGAGATGGAAGAGAGAATCTCAAGTGTTGAAGATACACTAGGAGAAATGGATTTATCAACCAAAGAAAACCTTAAATCCAACAAATCCTTAACACAAAACATCCAGGAAATATGGGACACCATGAAAAGACCAAACCTAAGAATAATAGGTATAGAAGAAGGAGATGAAATCCACCTCAAAGGGGCAGAAGGCATATTCAACAAAATCATAGAAGAAAACTTTCCCAACCTTAAGAAAGATATGCTATTGAAGGTACAAGAAGCCTACAGAACACCAAATAGAGTGGACCACAAAAAAAAAAATCCCCTCACCACATAATAATCAAGACCCCAAACATACAGAATAAAGAAAGAATATTAAGAGCAGCTAAGGAAAAAGGTCAAGTAACATATAAAGGCAGACCTATCAGAATTACACCTGATTTCTCCATGGAAACTCTGAAAGCCAGAAGGTCCTGGATAGATATTCTACCTACACTAAGAGACCATGGATGCCAGCCCAGACTACTATACCCGGCAAAGCTCTCAATCACTATAGACGGAGAAAACAAGATATTCCATGACAAAACTAGATTCAAGCAATATGTGTCCACTAACCCAGCCCTACAGAAAATTTTGGAAGGAAAACTCCAACCCAAGGAAGCTAACTACAACCAGAAAAACATAAGTATTAGAGAATCCCTCTCTACCAACAGCCAAAAGAACAAAAGGGTGAAATTCCACACATAATTCCACCAACAACAACCATCGCAAATCGAAGAAGGATGAGCAATCAATGGTCATTAATATCCCTCAATATTAATGGCCTTAACTCACCCATAAAAAGACACAGACTAGCAGAATGGATTCGAAGACAGAACCCTTCCTTCTGCTGCATACAAGAAACACACCTCACCCTCAAAGACAGACATTACCTGAGAGTTAATGGTTGGGAAAAATTTTTTCAATCAAATGGACCCAAGAAACAAGCAGGGGTAGCAATTCTAATATCTAACAAACTAGACTTTAAAATAAAATCAATCAAAAGAGATGAAGGAGGTCATTACATACTCATCACAGGTGAAACCCACCAAGATGAAGTGTCTAACCTGAACATCTATGCCCCAAATACAAAGGCATCCACATTCGTTAAAGAAACATTATTAGAACTTAAATCTCATCTAAAGCCTCACACAGTTATAGTGGGAGATTTCAACACACCACTCTCAGCACTAGACAGGAATACCAGACAGAAACTCAACAAAGAATCAAAGGGTCTAATAGAAGTAATGACCCAACTGGGATTAACAGATATCTATAGAACATTTCATCCACATAAAAAAGAATATACCTTCTTCTCACCACCACATGGAACCTTCTCAAAAATCGACCACATACTTGGCAACATATCAAACCTCAGCAGCTACAAAATAATTGGAATAACTCCATGCATCTTATCAGACCACCATGCTTTAAAATTAGAATTCAACAACAACACAAATTGCAGAAAACCTACAAACTCATGGAAATTGAATAATGCTCAACTGCACCATCCCTGGGTCAAAGAGGAAATAAAAAAAAGAAATTAAAGACTTCCTCAAATTCAATGAGAATGAAGACACAACATACCCAAACCTATGGGACACTTTGAAAGCAGTGCTACGGGGGGAAGTTCATAGCACTAAGTGCTCACATGAAGAAACAGGAGAACATTTATACCAGAGAATTAACATCACAGCTGAAAGCTCTAGAACACAAAGAAGCAAACTCCCCCAGGAGGAGTAGACGCCAGGAAATAATCAAATTGAGGGCTGAAATCAATAAAGTAGAAACCAGGAAAACAATACAAAGAATCAATGCAACTAAGAGTTGGTTCTTTGAGAAAATCAACAAGATAGACAAACCTTTGTCTAAACTTACCAAACAGTAGAGAGTGAACACGCAAATAAACAAAATCAGAAATGAAAAGGGGGACATAACAACAGACTCTGAGGAAATCCAGAGAATCATTAGGTCATACATTGAAAACCTGTACTCCACAAAATTCGAAAATTTAAAGGAAATGGATGACTTCCTGGACAGCTATCATTTGCCAAAACTAAATCAAGAACAGATAAGCAATTTAAATAGACCTATAACCCCTATGGAAATAGAAGCTGTCATCAAAAGTCTCCCAACCAAAAAAAGTCCAGGTCCAGATGGCCTCAGTGCAGAATTCTACCAGAAATTCAAAGAACAGCTTATACCAATTCTTCTCAAAGTGTTCCACACAATAGAAGCAGAAGGGTCTTTGCCAAACTCTTTCTATGAGGCTTCAATAACCTTGATCCCCAAGCCACACAAAGATACAACTAAGAAAGAGAACTTCAGACCAATATCCCTCATGAACATTGATGCAAAAATACTCAATAAAATACTGGCAAATCGGATCCAAGAACACATCAAAGCAATCATTCACCACGATCAAGTAGGTTTCATCCCAGGGATGCAGGGGTGGTTCAACATACGAAAATCCATCAACGTAATCCACCTTATAAACAAGCTGAAAAACAAAAATCACATGATCATCTCACTAGATGCTGAAAAAGCCTTTGACAAAATCCAACACCCCTTCATGATAAAGGTCTTGGAGAGATCTGGGATAACAGGGATATACTTAAACATAATAAAAGCTATATACAGTAAACCAACAGCCAACATCAAACTAAATGGACAGAAACTCAACGCAATTCCTCTAAAATCAGGAACAAAACAAGGCTGTCCACTCTCTCCATACCTTTTCAACATGGTACTTGAAGTTCTAGCTATTGCCATACGACAACAAAGGGGGATCAAGGGGATACAAATTGGGAAGGAAGAGGTCAAACTTTCACTGTTTGCAGACGATAGGATAGTTTACATCAATGACCCAAAGAACTCTACCAGAGAACTCTTACAGCTGATTAACACCTTCAGCAAAGTGGCAGGCTACAAGATCAACTCAAGAAAATCAGTAGCCCTACTATATACAGATGATAAAAGGGCTGAAAGAGAAATCAGAGAAACATCACCCTTTACAATTGCCACAAACAACATAAAATACCTTGTGGTAACACTAACCAAACAAGTGAAAGACCTGTATCGTAAGAACTTTGAATCTTTAAAGAAAGAAATTAAAGAAGCCCTCAGAAAATGGAAAGATCTCCCATGCTCTTGGATAGGTAGGATCAATGTAGTAAAAATGGCAATCCTGCCAAAAGCAATCTACAGATTCAATGCAATCCCCATTAAAATCCCAGCACAATTCTTCACAGACCTTGAAAGAAAAATAATCAATTTTGTATGGAAAAACAAAAGACCCAGGATAGCCAAAACAACCCTGTTCAACAAGGCAACGTCCGGAGGCATCACCATCCCTGACCTCAAGCTCTATTACAGAGCTATAGTCCTGAAAACAGCTTGGTATTGGCACAAAAATAGACAGGTAGACCAATGGAATCGAATTGAAAACCCGGGTATTAACCCACACACGTACGAACATCTGATCTTTGACAAAGAACCTAAAAATATACAATGGAATAAAGAAAGCTTCTTCATCAAATGGTGCTGGCATAATTGGAGCCTGGCATGTAGAAGAATGCGGATTGATCCATGTTTATCACCATGCACAAAACTTAAGTCCAAATGGATCAAAGACCTCAACATAAATCCAGCCACACTGAACCTCTTAGAAGAGAAAGTGGGTAGTACCCTTGAACGAATTGGTACAGGAGACAGCTTCCTGAACATAACACCAGTAGCACAGACAGTGAGATCAACAATTAATAAATGGGACCTACTGAAACTGAGAAGTTTCTGTAAGGCAAAGGACACAGTCAGCAAGACAAAAAGGCAGCCCACAGAATGGGAAAAAATATTCACTAATCCCACATCTGACAGAGGGTTGATCTCCAAAATTTATAAAGAACTCAAGAAGCAAGTCTCCAAAACATCAAAGGACCCTATTAAAAAGTGGGCTGCAGAACTAAATAGAGAGTTTTCAATAGAGGAGTCTAAAATGGCTGAGAGGCACTTGAGAAAGTGCTCAACATCCTTAGCCATCCGGGAAATGCAAATGAAAACAACTCTGAGATACCATCTCACTCCTGTCAGAATGGCTAAAATCAAAAACACCAATGACAATTTATGCTGGAGAGGATGTGGTGAAAGGGGGACACTCCTCCATTGCTGGTGGGAGTGCCAACTGGTTCAGCCACTTTGGAAATCAGTATGGAGATTCCTCAGAAAAATGGGAATAAACCTACCACAAGACCCAGCAACTCCACTCTTAGGCATATATCCAAAAGATGCCCATTCATACAACAGAGATGTCTGTTCCACTATGTTCATAGCAGCTTTATTTGTAATAGCCAGAACTTGGAAGCAACCTAGATGTCCCTCACCCGAAGAGTGGATAGAGAAAATGTGGTACAGCTACACAATGGAGTACTATTCAGCAGAAAAAATAATGGAATCATGAGATTCGCAGGCAAATGGATGACACTAGAAGAAACCATCCTGAGTGAGGTAACCCAGTCACAAAAAGAGAAACATGGCATGTACTCTCTCATATATGGATTTTAGACATAGATCTGTGGAGTGCCAGCCTACAATCCTATGGCCAGAGAGTCTGGGAAACAGAAACTTCATTTAGTGGCTGATCGAAGAAGAGGCAGACTCCCTTGGTTAAGTACTGAGCTGAACTCAAGAAAGCCAGTAACAGAGAGGGAGGACTGATGATCAAAGGGATTAAGACTGGGCTGGTTTAACCCCCAGAAACAGCTGACCAGACAAAGGTTAACTCTTGAATCCCAGGCATCAGCCTGGGAATCCAGCATGGGACTGATCAAGACCCCCAGAATCTGGGTGTCAGTGAGGAGGCCTAGGGAATCTATTGAGCCTTGGGCAGCAGATCAGTACCCATCCCAAGTATACACACGGACTTTGGACTCCCATAGAACAATGTGAGGTGCACTCTCACCCTGAACCCTTGGGAAGGGTCTAGGCCCTGCCCTATATGAAATGACAGACTATGGACACCCCCATGGAGGGCCTCACCCTACCTGGGGGAATGAGGGGATAATGGAGGGGGCTTGGGGGGAGGGCACGGGAGGAGGGGAGGGAATGGGAGAGGGACCTGGAACTGACTTGTGAAGCAACCTCGTTTCTTATCTAAATTTAAACTGGAAAATAAAATATAAAAAAGTACTTTATCGCAAGAACTTTGAGTCTTTAAATAAAGAAATTAAAGAAGGTACCAGAAAATGGAAAGAGCTCACATGTTCTTGCATAGGTAGGCTCAACACAGTAAAAATGACAATCTTGCCCAACGCAATCTACAGATTCAATGCAATCCCCATCAAATACCTGCACAATTCTTCACAAAACTTTAAAGAACAATTCTCAACTTTATATGAAAAAAAGACCCAGGATAACCAAAACAACCCTGCTCAACAAAGCAACATCTGGAGGCATCACCAACCCTGACTTCAAGCACTATATTAGAACTATAGTCCTGAAAACAGCTTGGTATTGGCACAAAATAGTCAGGTAGGCAAATGGAATGAAATTGAACACCCTCATATTAACCCACACACCTACAAGCACCTGAGTTTTAACAAGGAAGCTAAAATTATACAATGGAAAAATGAAAGCATCTTCAACAAATGGTGCTGGCATAACTGGATGCTGGCATGTAGAAGACTGAAGAGAGATTCATGTCTATCACCATGCACAAAACTTCAGTCCAAATGGATCAAAGACCTCAACATAAATCCTGCCACAATGAACCTCTTAGAAGAGTAAGTGGGAGATACCCTTGAAAGAATTGGTACAGGAGGCTGCTTCCTGAACATAACCCTAGTAGCACAGGCACTGAGATTGACAATTAATAAATGGGACCTCCTGAAGCTGAGAAGCTTCTGTAAGACAAAGGACACTGTCAACAAGACAAAAAGCCGCCCACTGAATAGGAAAAGATATTCACTGACACCACATCTGACAGCCTTCATCCAGTGGCTGATGGAAGCAGAGGCAGACACCCACAGCTTAACACTGAACTCTAAAATTTACAATAAGTCAAGAAGCGAGTCTCCAAAACACCAAAAGATTCAATTAAAAAGTGGGGTACAGAACTAAATAGAGAATTCTCAATAGAGGAGTCTAAAATTACTGAGTGACACTTACGAAAGTGCTAAACATCCTTAGCTATTAGGGAAATGCAAATCAAAACAATTCTGAGATACCATATTACTCCTGTCAAAATGGCTAAAATCAAAAACACCAATGACAGCTTATGCTAGAGAGGATGTGGAGAAAGGGGAACACTCCTCCACTGCTGGTGGGAGTGCCAACTCATATAGCCACTTTGGAAATCAGTATGGAGATTCCTCAGGAAAATGAGAATCAGTCTACCACAAGATCCAGCAATTTCACTCTTAGGCATATACCCAAAAGATGCACATCTGTTCCACTATGTTCATAGCAACATTATTTGTAATAGCCAGAATCTGGAAGCAACCTAAATGCTCCTCAACTGAAGAGTGGATAGAGAAAATGTGTTATATTTACACAATGGAGTACTACTCAGCAGAAAAAACAATGGAATCTTGAAATTTGCTGGCAAATGGATGGCACTAGAAGAATTCATCCTGAGTGAGGTAACCCAGTCACAAAAGATGAACATGATATGTACTCACTCATATATGAATTTTAGACATAGATCAAGGGAGTGCCAGCCTACAATACCACCAAAAGAAAATATGCGAAACAGGGAGGACCCTAAGAGAGATATGCATGGTACCCCAGAGATGAGAATGGGACTGGATTTCCTGAGTAGATTGGGAGCATAAGGGGAGGGGAAAGGGAGCTGGGAAAAAGAGAGGGGAGAAGAGCAGGGGAGAGGAGGACATGGGGGAGCAGAAAGGTTCTGTCGGGGGAAGAACAGAGGAGAACAAGACGAGAGATACCATAATAGAGGGAGTCATTATAGGTTTGAGGAGAAATCTGGCACCAGTGTTGTTTCCAGAGGTCTACAAGAATGACACCAATTGGCATACTAAACAATAGATGAGAGGCTTTCTTAAAAGTCCTTCGCCAATAATGAGATTGATGACTACCTTATATGCCATCCTAGAGCCTTCATCCAGTGGCTGATGGAAGCAGAGGCAGACACCCACAGCTAAACACTGAACTGAACTCCTGGAACCCAGTTGCAGAGAGGGAGGAGTGGTGGGCAAATGAGTCAAGACAAGGCTGGTGAAACCCACAGAAGCAGCTGACTTGAACAAGGGAGAGCTCATGGACCCCAGAATGATGACTGAGAGGCCAGCGTTGGACTCATCCAGACCCCCCTAAATTTGGGTGACAGTGAAGAGGCCTTGGCAATCTATGGGGCCTGGGGTAGTAGATCAGTATTTTATCCCTGTCATAAGAATGGACTCTGGGAGTTCATTCCACATGGAGGGATGCTCTCTCATCCTGGAGACATGTGGGAGGGCTCAGGCCCTGCTCTGGATAAAATGACAGATTCTGGAGATCCCCCATGGAGGGCCTCACCCTTCCTTGGGTGCAAAGTGTGGATTGGTGAAGGGTTGGGGGGGGTTGGATGAGGCGGGGGAGGAGGTGAGGGAGAAGGAGTTGGGATTGACATGTGAAGCAAGCTTGTTTCTAATTTAAGTAAAAAGATAAAAAAGAACCAAGATGAATAAGGATGATACTGTGAATAAGATAAAAGGTATGGGCCTCTGAAGCAAGTCTTTTTAGAAGCCCCACAGGAACTTCAAATGTTATTGGAGATTTGTATTCTGAACAAGGCTGTGAGGAGGTTCAGGTTCTCCCAGGTCTAACTCTCTATGGCAGATCTTCAATGAGAACACTTGTGTGTGAGGGGTGGGGGGATGTAGGAGACAGAGAAATACATGTGGAGTGCAGGACTATTAATGAGCCTTAACTCAGAGAGAGTGAAAACAGCCTTCAACATATCTTCTTGGTGACAAGTGTAGATTCTAGAGATAGAGTAGTTGGGTACTAGCTACAGTTCTGATGCTTTCCAACTGTGTGACTTGGAATAAGCGAGTACATACCTTTCTGTGATTTAGTTAGCAGTGGCATCTAACAGAAAGCTTTGTGAAGATTAAATGAGCTAATATTTGTAAATGCTGTAAGACAGTGTTTAGCATATCAAGTATAATATTTGACAGGTTTTTTTTTACTGTTCTGCTATTTTTCACTCAAGTCTGTTCTTATAATACTGCAGTTACAGATTATGTACTAGTTAGCTTCTATAGAGAAAAGAATCTATTTCCTAAGATGGGACTGACACAAGTGACTGTAGAGAATGAGAAGGGTCATGGTCTTTGTATGTAAGCTGAAAGCCCAGGAAAGTCAGTGCACTACTGAAGGTTTCAGGACCAGGTCAACTGAGAATGCAAGTCTCAGTCTGAGTTCACAACCCTGAGAACCAAGAATCCTAACGTCCGCGGACAGTGGGTGCTTTGGTGCCCATCCAGATTGGAGGAGGTCATCAATTTTATTCAGTTCACCAATCCAAATGACATGCTCTTCTAAATAGCAGACTTATAAACACACCTAGAAATAATGTTTTACTCACTGCCTGAACATCCCTTAGTTCAGTGAAATAAAGACAGAAAAGTGTTACCAATCAATTTTTTATCAATTAGGTATCTATATGCATTCCCTTAAAACACATTTAACATCTGAATAAACAATAACAAGGTGACAATTCCTATCTACATCATATAAATGTCATATGCAGCTGAAAAACCACCGATCTCTTTTCCAGAAGAGCATTTAAAGTCTTAAGTGGTGTTTTGCTTTTTCTGACTTAAAACTTTACTTAATTTATGATATAAAGTTGGTATATGTTATATTAACTTATAAGAAAATAAGAGAGGAAAGGAAATAAAGATTTTTTCTTGCACACTCAGAAGCATTCATGAAAAAATGAGGAGGAAATGTTCATGGCCATCACAGTCTTCATTTCTGTAACTGTAGTTGTACCTGGTATTTTTACTATCTTTTTCTTCTACCCACTTTGTGTTCCCATTGCCTACAGGAAACACCTGTGACTGAAACTGTAGTCTGCTTGTCTTAGTTCCAACAGAGTGTAGTTTCAGAAGCAGGAAAGCAAAATGTTTACTGGCAAATCACTAAGGTTATGGTATGTAAAGCCACTTCTGTTTCCACTCCCTGATTCCTGAACTCCTAAGTCATGGTGATTGGGAGAAGCAGAACCTTCCATTTGACATTGATTCAAAAGATGTGTGTGTGTGTGTGTGTGTGTGTGTGTGTGTGTGTATGTGTGTGTGTACACATGTATGTATACTTCAGGAGAACCTAGCCCCCTCCTAAAAAGTACTGTCATCTTTCTGTCATTGTAACTGAGGCTTCAAAAGGACATTCCACTGCTTTATTGATAGTGCTTCTGAATGACTGATAACATGCTAAAACCTACTCAGTTCAGAAGCACAGACTAATTTTTGCACTTCTGTTGCTATTGGGTTATTTCTTTCATCATGATGATAGGTCAGTCATTTTATCAGTCCATGTGATGGCAATTTTGTCAGAAGCATTATGTGCACAGAGGGCATTTCCTGAATATCTATTCAAATAAGGACACAACACTGGCACTCTTATGATGAAAACACTCTAATATCATCTACCTGCCACTTGCAAATCACTCCAAGTAATGGCATATACAGGGATTAGCTGACATTGAAGGGATTCTATCTGCTGCAATGGGTTCCCTCATCACAGAAGGCTAGACTGTCTGATCTTAGGAGTATCTAAAAGTCCAGTTGTTTCAGCCTTTTCTCTGAGGTATTAAGCTACTGAGTTTTGCATGACTGGTTTTCTTGATATCTCAAATGATGTGCTAAGTAAGTTCTCATTTTTTTTCCTGTCGCAGTGCAAAATTGTGCAAGACTGGGGAAATAGTCAGCTACACTGAACAAGCCTTTCCCAAGTCAGTATTGGGGGAAAATAACTCCATTAGAAGTGCTAAATGAGGATAATAATGAGATATCCAAAGTCTTGCCAAGTGAATTTAATCACTTTCTGATCCCAACAGCCACACAATTCAACTCGATCTTAGCATAATTAAGCAAGTGACAATGAGGATACTATTCTAAGACATTGTAATGAGATGCTGAGGGGCCTGGATTCAGCTGGAGGGGAATTCCTATTAAATATTTATTAGATATGCAAGTTCTTTAATAGCTAGAAAAAATAGAAAAGGAAATTTAGTTAAGTGAGGTCCATTTCCTCTGAAATTAAACTGTTAAAAACAGAAGCTGCAGGGTCACTGTTTGTAGGCACCTTCATCTTTCTAGCCTAAAGGCTTGGCTAGACTCTGTAGCTATAAAACTCCTAGGTGAGAAGGAGAATTCACAAAAGTGAATTTGGGGGATGATGAAGTTTTCTGGCTAGGTAGTAAAGAAGAAAGTAATGGGGTACATCAGTGGAAGTTAGTGTAATGTTTGCAGCCTCCACAAACACTCTCGTTTGAATTTGAGTCACAAATTTAGGGCTGTGTGTGTGAGAGAGAGATGGGGAATGGGGAGAAGGAGAGGGAGAGGGAAAGGGAGAGGCTAATTTCTTCACTTCACCATTCTGCACCTATATACTCCTGCACTTGTTCATGCTTGCAGCCCCAGCTAAACCCAGATGATGTGGTAGAAGGGTTGTTTGAACCCAGGAGTTGGAGACCAGATTAGCAGCATAATCAGAACCCATTATCGGGCCTGAAATTTAAAAAAAGAAATAAAAGGCTTTATTCATTCCTCCCTCACAGAGTTATTTTGAGAACTGAATTCAGTAATAGTTCCAAAAGTGTCTTAGTAACTGGAAAGCACTTCAAACACAGACTAGGAGTTCACTAAATCTTTTAATCCCTGAAGTGGAAATCTCCTGTGGTGCTAGCAATGTCTTAGCAAAATTCTAGCACCTCATTCAGTTGTCACTCAAGGAGAAAACATGTGGAGGTGGCTGGAAAATTGCAGTTCTGTTGTCCTTTGCAATTTTCCTGCCTGTCAAGGGACAGTCAGCATACTTATAAGGTTCATAGTCACATATCTTTTCTAACTAATGTTAATCAGGATAAAATTAAGATTTAGGCTCCAGGTCTGTGATAATGAACTTTGTAAGTGTGTGTCAAGGAGAATTACTTTCTGTTTTGGGCATGTGTAGCTGGGTCCCATCTATGCAGGAGTAGACTAGAATGGGTTTTCCTTCGATCTTCAAGAAAGTGCTAGGAACCCTGTGTAAGCATGCATGGATGAATAGAAGGACATTACAATTTATGTGTGTTGTAGAGTTAAATGACTAGCTAAGAGACTGATATATGAGTATAGCAGAATATCATAGGGAATAATTTTATTGTTTGTATATTTTATACCATAGGTGTTTGGTTTTTACCCTAAGTATTTGGGCTATCTAGTCTCTGGTTCTTGGTCACTGAAGCAGTGTCTGGTATAGGTTTCTTCTTGTGGAGCAGGCTTTAGGTCAAATCAGACATTAGTTGGCTACTCCTATAAATTCTGTGCCATCATTGCCCTAGCGTATTTTTCAGGCAGGACAGACTGTAGGTCAAAGGTTTTGTGGCTGGGTTTGTGTCTTTGCAGAGTACTTCACTGCACCAAAGACACTAGAAGATAGGTATAAAGGCTCCATGTAGGCGCTAGCTCAGCTTCTCCATGTTCAATGATTTGTGTGGATGCTGTCCAATGAGGTACTGCAGTCATTTTGCAGAGAGCAATCTTTTGTCTTAGCATCAGCCTAGGATATTTGGGGATTTCCATGAGACCCTTGGCAAATAACTCAATTGGATGCAGCCCAGACCATGACTGGAAGCCTTTTGTGGCAACAAGAGGTAGCCATTTGAGACTTCAAATCTCCCATTAGTAGTTGTCCTCATTAGAATCACCTTCGTAGATTCCAGGAATTTTCCACTACACTGTTTTCTTTCCAACCCACAAAAGCTACCCCCCCCCCAGTTCCAGCCATCCCTGCCTACACTCTCTCCCTCCACCTAATCCCTCCGTCCTCCACAAGCTCCCATCCCATTCTGCTCCCAGTCCACCCATAAATTCTTTTTCTCCCTCCAGGGGAAATCCATACATTCCCTACCTAGATGCCTCCTATCATCTGCTTAATGGGCTAATATGGACTTATAAGTGAGTACAAACCATATTTATCTTTCTGGGTCTGGATGATATTCTTTCTAGTT
This sequence comes from Mesocricetus auratus, assembly GCF_017639785.1. NCBI lineage: Eukaryota > Metazoa > Chordata > Mammalia > Rodentia > Cricetidae > Mesocricetus > Mesocricetus auratus. Next base: position 114,028,455 of record NW_024429188.1, on the reverse strand, counting down.
TCATTTATTTGCCTGTGAATTTCATGATGTCATTTTAACAGCTAAGCAATACTCTGTTGTGTAAACATACCACATTTTCTCTCTCAAGACTTTTGCTGAGGGATATCTATGTTGTTTCCAGTTTCTGGTTATTAAATAAAGCTTCAAAAAACCTGGCTGAGCTAGTGTCCTTGTGGTAGGATGAAGCATCCTTTAGATATAGCTGAATCTTGAAGTAGAGCAATTCCAAACTTCCTGAGAAACCACCCCCATCTTGATTTCCATAGTGGCTATACAAGTTTATGCTCCTACAAGCAGTTGGAGGAGAATCTCCCCTGCTTCACATCCTTGCCAGTGTGAGCTGTCACTTGTGTTATTGAACCTATTAGCCATTCTGACAGGTATAAAATGGAATCTCAAAGTAGTTTTAGCTTCACATTTCCCTGATGGCTAAGGATGTTGAACATTTCTCTAAGTGTTTCTCATCCATTTGAGTTTCCTCTATTGAGAATTCTCTGTTTAGGTCTATTCCTCATTTAAAATTTTTTATATATATTTTTGTTTACTCTTTTGAGAACTCTGTTCAGGCTCATAGAACACATTTAGTAGATTGTCTCCTTGACTCTTTTTCTTAATTAAATTTATTCAATTATTTTACATGCCAACTGTGGTTTCCTCTCCCTATTCTCTTCCATTTCTCTCCCCACCACTTATCCTCTACTCCTGCCCCTTAATCTATTCCTCTGTTTCTGTTCAGAAAGTGGCAGACCTCCCATGGGTATCAACAAAATATGGTATATCAAGTTGAAATAGGACTACATTCCTCCCTTTGTATTAAGGCTGGGAAGGCGACCCAGTGTGAGGAATAGGTTCCTAAACCCCAGCAAAAGTCTTAGTGACAATACCTGCTTCCATTGCTAGGGGTCCCACAATTAGACCAAGCAACACAGCTGTCACATATATGCAAAGGACCTAGGTCGGTCCCAAGCAGGCTTCCTGGTTGTTGATCCAGACTCTGTGAGCTCCTGTTATTCTAAGTCAATTGTTTCTGTGGGTTCCCTTGTGATGTTCATGACTCACCCTGGCTCCTACAATCCTTCCTCCCTTTCTTCAGCAGGATTCCCTGAGCTCAGCCCAATGTTTAGCTATGAGTCTCTGCATCTGTTTCCATCACTTACTAGATGAAGGCTCTCTGATGACAACTGGCGTAGTCACCAATCTATTAGTATCTTAGAATATTGCTAGGCATCATTACATTGACATTTTTTTCCATTCACGTTGGGTTCTATCCTAGATCTCTAGGTCATCCAGTCTCTGGGTCTCAGAACTCCAGGCTGTGCCAGAGGTAGGCGTACCCTTGTGATATGTGTCTAAGGCTGGACCAGTCATTGTCTGGCCACTCCTACAATCTCCATATCACCCTTACACCTGTACTTCCATTGACATTTTGGTATCTAGTTTCTTTAGTTCTTTTCATATTTGGATATTAGCCCTGTATCAGATGTATAGGGAGTAATAATCTTTTCTCATTCTGTAGGCTTCTACTTAGTCTGACTGATGATGTCCTTTACCTTACAGAATCTTTTCAGTTTCACGAGGTACCATTTATTAATTTTGGTTGTTAGAGCCCCTCTGCTATCATGTTAATATATTTGGTTTTATGTTGAGGTCTTTGATCTACTTGCAGTTGAGTTTTGTGCAGGGTGATAGATATAGGTTGATTTGTATTCTATGTGCTGAAATCCAGCTCGGCCAGTGCCATTTGTTGAAGGTGCTGTCTTTTTTCCATTGTGTATTATTTGCTTCTTTATTAAAAAAAATCAGGTGGACACATATGTGGATTTATGTCTGGGTCTTCAATGAAATTCCATTGATGAACATGTCTGTTTTTATGCAAATACCATGTGGTTTTTATTAGTATAGCTCTACAATACAACTTGAAATCAGGGATGGTGGTACTTCAGTAGTTCTTTTATTGTACAGGATTGTTTTAGTTATCCTGGGTTTTCTGTTTTTCCATTGTTTTATATTTGACATATAAACTTAATCCACTGATATTTCAGTTACCAATTGCAAATCCACAGTTACTGGCCTGCTTCTCTGACAGTGGCCTGGCTAATCAGGTTTCAGCCTGTCTGGAATTCTTTCCCTATAAACACTTTCTGTGCTGCTGCCTTTAAAGGTAGCATTAACTAAATATCTATAATTCTATTTATAAATAAATTCCAAGACTCAAAGGCTGGTGTGAAAACCTGCTAGTGCAGAGAGGTTGAACAGAACTGAGCTAACCTTTTCTCCTTCCTGGCATCTCTCAAAGAGTCTGTCCTTCTGCTGTGCCAAAACAGAAATACAAATGCACCACTTAAAAACCCTCCCTACTACTTATGGTGCACATCTTTATCTCTTCCAAATGCCCTCTTATGCTCTATGGTTAGTTTCTGACAGCTAGTTGCTAATTATACCTCCTGAACTAAGGTTAGCTTTATTTAATGCAAATGCAAACATGGGTCCACAGTGTGATCAAATGTACCCCAACAACTGTCCTTTTAGTATATGTAAAGAATTGTGTTGGGATTCTGATGAAGATTGCACTGAATTTGTAGATTGCTTTTTATAAGATGTCCATTTTTTCTATGTTAATCCTACTGGTCCATGAGCATGGGGGATCTTTCTATCTTCTGATATCTTGTTCAGATTTTCTTCAAAGACTTAAAGTTTTTATCTTTCAAGTGTTTTACTTGCTCAGTTAGAGTTACCCCTAGATATTTTAAATTATCTGAGGCTATTGTGAAAGGTGTTGCTTCTCTAATTTCTTTCTCAGTCTGTTTGTCATTTGTATATAGGAGGAATACTGATTAATTTTGAATTAATATTGTAACCAGCATCTTTGCTGAAAGTGTTTACCTTGGTGGAAATTTTGGTTTAGTTTATGTGCACTTTTATATCATCTGCAAATAGTGATACTTTCACTTCTTCTTTTCAAATTTGTATGCCCTCAATCTCCTTTCGTTCTTATTGTTCTAGCTAGAACTTCAAGTATTATGTTGAAAATATATGTAGAGATTAGACAGCTTTGGCTTGTTCCAGATTTTAGTGAAAGTGCTATGAATTTCTCTCAATTTATTTTGATATTGTCTATAGGTGTTGTGTAAATTGCCTTTATTATGTTTATGCATATACTGTATATCCTAATCTCTCCAAGACCTTTATCATGTTTCTTTATATGGTAGACTATATTGTCAGATTTTCATATGTTGAACTATCACTGCATCTATGGGATTAAGACTACTTGATCATGGTTGATGATCATTTTGATGTGTCCTGGATTTGAATCACAAGAATTTTACTGAGTATTATTATTCATTCATTCATTCATTTATCTTAGAACAATTTTACTTTACGTATCAATTCCAGGTCCCTCTCCCTCCCATCCTTCCATGCACCCCTCCAAATCCCTATCCCCCCCTCCTGGAATCCAATTTTAGAGAGAGAGGAGGGATGAGCAAAGGAGTCAAGACCATGCTGGAGAAACCCACAGAAACAACTGACCTGGCCAATTGAGAGCACACGGACCCCAGTCCAGAAGCTGGAGAATCAGCATTGAACTGAACCAAGCCCTCTGAATGTGGGCTCCAGTTAGGAGGACTGGGCAGTCTATGGGACCTCTGACAGTGGAAACAGTATTTATCCCTAGTGCACAAATGGAATTTAGGAGCCCATTTCCCATGGAGGGATACTGTCTCAGCCCATATACACAGAGGAGGGCCTAGACCCCCCCAAATGATGTGGCAGACCTTGATGATCCCCCATGGAAAGTCTTATAGAGTATTTTTGCATTTATGTTCATAAAAGAAATTGGTCTGTAATTCTCTTGAATCTTTATGTGGTTTTGGTATCAGTGTAACTGTGGCCTCATAAAATTAATTTGGCAATGTTCCTTCTGTTTTTGAGGAATAATTTGAGGAGTACTGTCATTAGAAAATCTGGAAAAATTCTGCACTAAATCCATCTGACTCTTGACTGTTTTTTTTCTTATTTATTTCTTTTAAATTTCATTTTACATTCCAACCAAAGTTCTCCCTCCTAACCCTTCTTCTGCCTCCCCTTGCCTCCCCTGTCAGCTCACCCCTAATCCACTCCTCCCAACTGGTAATGGCTTCCATGGGGAGTTGACAAAGTCTGGCACTTTAAGTTGAAGCAGGAACTAGACCCCCCTCTGCTTTAAGGCTGAGCATGGTGTCTCCTCATAGGGAATGGCTGCCCACAAGGTAGCTCATGCACCAGGGATAGATGCTTGTCCTACTGCCAGGGGCCCCTCAGATAGCTCAGGCTTCACAACTGTCTTCCACATATGGAGGGCCTAGTTTGGTCTCATGGAGACTTCACAGCTGTTGGTCCAGAGTTCATGAGTTTCCATGAGTTTGGTTCAGCTATCTCTGTAGTCATAATCTTGGCCTCCCTTGCTCATGTGTTCCCTCCTCCCTCTCTTCAGCTGGATTCCCAGAGATTACCCTGGTTCTTGATTGCGGATCTCTGCATTTGGTTTCACCAGTTACTGCATGAGGGCTCTTGGTTGACAGTTGGGTTACTCCCCAGTGTGATTACAGGGGAAGGCCAGTTCAGACACCCTGTCCACTACTGCTAGGAGTATTAACTGAGGTCATTCTTGTGGATTATTGGGAATTTCCCTAGCACCAAGTTTCTCCCTAACCCCATAATGGCTCTCTCCATCAAGGTATATCTTTCTTTGCTCCCCCATCCCATCTCTCCTCCCCTTGATGCTTCCAACCGCTCATGTTATCATTCCCCATTCCATCCCCTTTTCTGACCCCATGGCTTCCAGTTTACCCAGGAGATCTCATCTAATTCCCCTTCCCAGAGCGATCCACGTGTCCCTCTTAAGGTTCTTCTTGTTACCTAAGTTCTCTGGAGCTGTTGACTGTAGTTTGGTTATTCTTCGCTTTGCCTCTAATATCCACTTATGAATGAGTACATACTGTGTTTTTCTTTTTGAGTCTAGGTTACCTCACTCAGGATGTTTTTTTTCTAGTTCCATCTATGATGTCATTGTTTTTTGCCACTGAGTAATACTTCTTTGTGTAAATGTACCACATTTTCTATATCCATTCTTCAATTGAAGTGTATATAGGTTGTTTCAATGTCCTGGCTATTAAAAATAATGCTATCAACATAATAGAGTGTCCTAATTTTTGACAAAGAAGCCAAAAAGGTACAATCGAGAAAGGAAAGCGGCTTTAAAACATGGTGCTCGCATAACTGGATATCAACATGTAGAAGAATGCAAATAGATTCATATGTATTGCCATGCACAAAACTTGAGTCCAAGTGGATCAAGGACCTCAACTTATCTCCATCTACATTGAACCTGGTAAAAGAGAAAGTGAGAAGTATCCTTGAATGCACAGGCACATAAAACCATTTCCAAAACATAACGTCAGTAGCATAGACACTGAGAGCAATAATCAATAAATGCGACCTCCTGAAACAGAGTCCTTACACAGCCATGTAATGCCCTTTGAACTGTTTAAGTATATGCCTGAATGCCAGTGTGTGTACCCTGCCAGTTGTCAGTGGGTGGGGTCAGCACATTGACAAGATATCAACACTATCATCTTTATAAAGGCTGCTCTTAGGTCTTTGTCTTGTGCTTCAGCTATGTTGGAATATTCAAGCCCTGCTGTGGTAGGATAGCTAGCCTCTAATGGAGATATACTGCCCTGGCTGTTATTGATTGAGTTTTTATGCTGGCATCTAGGCATCTGGTTTTGGTATGATTATAGGTCTAGGTGTTGATTTCTGGATTTGTTCTTGTTGAGTGTTTTTTTCCCCATTGGTTTCTGTTTTCTCTCTGAATTTTTCGAGATTGTGATAGTTGTGTGTTTCTGGTTTTCCTGGCCTGCCCATCTGGTGTATTCACATGAAATGCCTGGTGGTGTTGGAAGCTGGGAATACTTGGATGAGTTAGGGAGAGAAAGGTTGGAGGATGACGCCTTTGTGATCAACTGAGGATGAGGTCAGTGAGGAAATGGAGACCATAGCAGTTTTCCTGCTGCAGATCTGGGAATGAGACTAGGGGATTGGATCTCAAGATCAACAGGAGAAGTGTGGGTTTGCCTTAATTCTACCTGTTACCCTGGGAGGAATGGCCCTTTGGTTAGCAGTTGGTGTCTGCTGGGGTTGGGGGCTGGGACAAAGCAACAAGTGGGAAGAGGAAGGTTAGATGGTGGAAAATCTGTGGGAGCAGAGGGAAGGGGAGGAAGACTGCCATGGATGGGTATTTTGCTGTAGAGCTGGGGATGAAACTGGGGGATTGGAACTGGAACTGGGTAGACAAAGAAAGAAGAGAAAGTCTTTGTGCAACCCTACCTGGTTTTCTGGAAGGCATGGCCTGTGGGTTAACAGGGAGTGATTGCTGGATCTGTGGGTTGGGAAAAAGTAAAGGATTGGTGGAGGGAGGTTAGACAGGGAAGATCTGTGGCATTCACAGGTGAAGATGGAGTTTCTTTTCTTCTTGTTCCTGCAGCCTATTAGTACACAGAGACTTATTTAGTATAAAATGTTTGGCTGATGGCTCAGGCATTTATTGGCTAGCTCTCTCTTAATTATTAACACATTTCTATTAATCTAAATATTTCCATGTGGTCTTACATTACCAGAGATGGGAATGGGGGTAGGAGTTCAGGGAACACTGCCACAGGTATTCTGCAGTAGAGCTGGGGATGAGACTTGGGGATTGGATCTGGGAGAGCAGATAAAGAGAACTTTTGGCTTTTACTGTGCCTAATGCTTCTGGTTTTAGAGCACTGACTGCTCTTCCAGAGGTCCTGAGTTCAATTCCCAGCAACCACATCGTGGCTCACAGCCATCTATAATGAGATCTGCTGTCCTCTTCTGAATAGCATCATTTTTGTTACTTCGTGGGTACTGTCTTTCCCCTTTGTCCCAATCTGAGGCTAGTTCAATGTACCTAGAATTACATATGCCAATGCCACTGGCTCTGACTTACACACAAGGTCTTATTGTCCTGATAATTGCCAAGTTTTGAATAAAACTGACAGGTGTGTGCCATAGAAATGTCCAGAATTTCTACTATTATAACTCTTCTTTCTACAACTGGAGAAGGTGATTATAATGTAAGCTAAGGTTAAGTTCCAATTTGGGAGGAGGAATTTCAAGTCTTTAAAGGCATGTGGATCTGCATTGTGAGTAATCTCACCACCATCCAAATTGAGGGAATTTTCTTTCAGAAGACATTGCCAGTGCCCATAGTCTCTAGGAAGAGGCTAGCTGCAAGAGTTTATGCCCTATGTCAGATGATATGTTCATACTATGAAATGCAGTAATATTCTTGGAGCCCTGGACCTGGAGGCTTAACAAAACTTGAGTGGGAGAAAGGGCTATGGAGGACATTCCAGTGTAATGAAATGTGTACTTCTCCATGTTTTTTGTGTGCTTAGACACGTAATGGACACAATGGCTTATAATAAAGGAGGAATGTTCTTCCTCAGCAGATGGTAAAAACTCAATATTCCTTCATGTCTGTAATTAGATGCCTAGTAGTTTAGCTTTTCACAGAGCACCTATGTTTTTTATGTGCCATATACTTCGCAGTATGTTCATACTTCACTCAGTAGGGTTGTCAACACTGCTGCTTTGTCCAGACTCATGCTCTTCCTTTTATAGATAAGGAATCATGTTTGCCTAAGGTAACCTTGGTTGAAGTAGTACAGATACAATTTTTACTTTCATCCATGATTTTACTTACTAACATAATTTCTCCTCCGATTGAGTTGTTTATTGAATCACTTAGTTATTTCCCCAGATTTTTCTATATAATTGACAAATAAAATACATATATACCGAGGCTGCTTGTTGGAAAATTTAATTTTGTAGTTTGAACTTAGGCCCTGTTATATTTAGTTCAAGATTGTTTCTGTGAAATCACCACTTCCATTATTGCTCATTGTGAGCCATAATAAATAACCATTTTTGGAGCGTTATCCACAGATCTTTAAAATGTTAAGATATGTGGCTGCACCACCATTAGGTTTTTTCAATAGTGCTTCATACTTAAATCCTCAAGACAGAAGAATAATAAAGCCATTCATTAAAATATTTAGATTGACTGAAAGTAGCAGTAATTAAACACTTGTAACAGTATTACGCTGCATTATAGATTACTGTGAGTGTCAAGGTTCTTTCAGAAAATATTATCTTCATTCTTTTAGGAAAAGAGCTTCTGCTGAACATCTATAGGTCATTGAGGACAGGAGGTAAATCAGTGGGAAAATATTGAAGGATAAGAGGTCCCAGGAATCATCTTTCCAATGATAGTTGATCTTTTTACTTGCAGTAATATTTATGATTTTGAGATGCTGAAGGGCTCCAAGACTGGTACCAAAAGGATGGAAGAAGATTACAAACATTTCTTCACTGTCCAAGTCATAGTTTGTGCCACATTGATACTGAAGGGAACACCTTTCTACCATAGAGAGGCTACTGAGAAATAGATATGTAATTCAAGACGTTGTGAGTTTGACCTTTTGCTGAGTTATATTGGTCTCTGAGAGACTCTTAATTGGAGCTTGCCTTTGGCCTCATGGATAAAAGAGGTTGATTTATAAAGCTTGCAACTTCATGTTGAGCCATACTCTATATTCTTACCTCTTGGATCTTGTATCTACTTTGTAAATATGACCTTGTTATTGTTTGAACATGAGGCATTCTCTAATAAGGATCATTTATGGAATGTTGGCTCCCTGATGTAGATAGTCAGAGGTGGGACTTTGAGGATGAGTCCTGTCTTCCTCAATGGATTAACTCATTGATGAATTCAAAAGGTGAGTAGCCTATTGAGACAGAACTATGGAAAGTAGGTCCTAGTTGTAGGAAGTTGGTTGCTAGGGGAATAATCTTGGAAGATACACCATATTTCAGATTCTTTTCTCACATTCTTTTTACTGCCTGGCTACCCCAAGGTGAAAAGATTTTATGACACACTACTTCCACCATGAGATTATACCTTACTTTACGCCCAAAGCAAGGGAATATTGAGGTATGCAATGAAAACCCTGAAACCATAAGGCTAAATAAATATCTTTCTTTAAATGATTTAGTAATTATTTAATTTATTAATATGATCAAAATCAAGTAACACAAAAGTCTTGAAATAAAAATACAGTATTTCTATGTCACGTTCTTTCCAAATCCTATCCTGATTCCCGAGGATTAGACAACCGGAATTACTGTGTATGGTTTTATTGATCTTTTAATTATTTTAAACATTATCTGTTGACTCAATGCAATGAAAGAGAAAAACAATTATAGATATTATCTCTTAACCTCTCTGGGGATAGTCAGCTTCCTAGAAGACCCCTTAATGATCCATATTTTCTGAGATTCATATTTCTGTTTAATTCCTTCCCACACGGTACCAGGGTACCAAGTTTAGCATTAAATAACCATATGCTTGAAGTAACACTATTCCACTTCTGAAGTAAATTTATTAAAGATATTTTAGATTCCAATGTAATATCTCATTCTAGCCCCTGTGGGAGATGTCAGGTCTTGACTCCAAGACAGTCCTGTGGAGAGGCTAATATATAAGAAGAAACTAAGACTTTTGAGACTAAGTATTGCAGAAATATTAAACTACACAAAATAGGAATATCCTATGATATTTTATTGAGGGAGAAATCACTTACATGAGAAACCAAGAAAGTCAAGAAGCAAAGGTCCACACACTGCTCTGCAGGATGCAACTGGAACACAAAGAGATAGTGTCTCCTACCCCTGAGCTTTTTTTTCATTTTTTATTACTTTAATTTTAAATAGCTTGCTTCACATGTCAACCCAGTTCCCTATCCCTCCACTCCTCTCGCGCACCCTCACCATCCCCCCCAGCATCCCACCCTATCCCAACTTCCTTCCACATAGGGGATATCTAGAGTCCGTCAGGGCAGGGTCCAGACACTCCCATAAGAGTCCAGGCTGAGAGAGCATCCCTCTTTGTGTTATGGACACACAATGTCTGTTTGTATTCAAGGGATAAACACTGATCTACTGCCCAGGGCCCCATAGGTTGCCCAGGCCTCCTCACTGACTCTCACACTCAGGGGGCCTGGATCAGTCCCATGCTGGCCTCCCAGCTGTTGGTCTGGGGTTCAAGAGCTCCCCCTTGTTCAGATCAGCTGTCTCTGCTGGTTTTGCCAGTCCATTCTTTGCCAATTTGCTCATCGCTCCTCTCTCTCTGCCACTGGGTTCCATGGGTTCAGTTCAGTGTTTAACTGTGGGTGTTTGCCTCTGCTTCCATCAGTCACTGGATGAAAGTTCTAGGATGGCATATAGTGTAGACATCAAGTTCATTATCAGGAATGGGCATTTAAGGTGTTCTCACCACGATTGCTTAACTTGCCAGTTGGTGTCATCCCTTTAGATCACTAGAGGTCTCACTGGTGCCAGATTTGTCTTCTAATCTATGACTCCCGCTTCCCCCTATTCTACCCCTCACTCAACCTTCCTGTTCCCCCATGACCTACTCTCTCTTCCTCTTCTCCACCTCTCTTCTTCCCAGTTCCCATTCCCCCCACCCCTTGCCATGTTCCCAATCTGTTCAGAAGATCTTGCCTCATTCCTCTTCTCTGGGGTAGCATGCATATCTCTCTTAGGTTCTTTCCTGTTTCCCAGACTCTCTGTCAGTGGAAATGTAGACTGGCACTATCCTGATCCATGTCTAAAATCCATATATGAGTGAATATATACCATGCTTGTTTTTTTGTGACTGGGTTATCTCACTCAGAACGGTTTTGAAAACACCAAAGAATCCAATTAAAAGGTGGGGTACAGAATTAAATAGAGAATTATCAATAGAGGAGGCTAAAATGGACAAGAGACACTTAAGAAAGTGCTCACCATCCTTAGCCATCAGGGAAGTGCAAATCAAAACAACTTTGAGATGCCATCTTACTCCTGTCAGAATGGCTAAAATCAAAAACACCGAAGACAATTTATGCTGGAGAGGATGTGAAGAGAGGGGAAACACTCCTCCACTGCTGGTGGGAGTGCCAACTTGTACAGCCACGTTGGAAAATCAGTATGGAGATTCCTCAGGAAAATGGGAATAAACCTACCACAAGGCCCAGCAATTCCACTCTTAGGCATATATCCAAAAGATGCAAATTCATGCAACAAGGACATCTGCTCCACTATGTTCATAGTAGCATTATTTGTAATAGCCAGAACCTGGAAGCAACCTAGATGCCCCTCAAGTGAAGAGTGAATAGAGAAAATGTGGTACATTTTTACATCGTGGAGTACTATTCAGCAGAAAAAAACAATGGCATCTTGAAATTCGCAGGTAAATGGATGGCACTAGAAGAAACCCCCGAGCTTTTTTATCCCCATATATTCTATGTACCCGTGACCATGCCAAAGTGGGCATGGTCAGCACTATGGGTATTTAAGATCTCTCCCTACAACTAAGGTCTCCACAAACAAACAAACATGTGAAACAACAATGCTGTTATACAAGTGAATCCTCAAGTAGTAGTCAAGCCTTTAGGTGAATGTGGCCCTACCCAACAACGTGTCATAACTTCACAAGAGACCCTGAAGTAGAACTACCTATCTAAACTGCTTCCAGATTGGTGACCAAAATAAATGTTGGTTTTGCAAGCAAGTTTTTGGCAGTTGATTGTGTAGTAGTAGACAATAACTGCTTTTAATATTGTGGAACTCTCCTATTAGCTACAGTTAACTTTTTATTTCTTGGGTTTTCATCCTTTTAAGTTTTGTTGTTGATCTATTTATTGAGACTCTCATACATGTACATAATGTATTTTGATCATATCCATCCCTATTGGCCATTCCTCAAATTCTTTCCAACTCTTTGACTTGTATTTCTCCCAAATTTACATCTTCTGTTTTTTCCATTTATAGCCCACCAAACTCAATTATTACCACTAATATGTACATGAATGTATGGCTGTCCCCTAGAATATATGCAATCCACGAGATGCCATTTCCTTGAAGAAAATGGATTCTTTCTTCCTCAACAGCTATCTGCTGCCAATAGCTCTCAGCTTGGGTGGAGGCTTTATGAGGCCATCCTCTATCATAGTAGACTGTTGACATGTGTAGGCAGCCATGCTCACTCTGAATTCATGAGAGCCACAGCCTATTCATGTCCAAAGACCTATTTAACACCAGTCCTCCCTGACCTCTGAGTCTTATAATCTTTCTGATTCCTCTTCCAAGATGTTCCCTTAGCTCTGGTTTGAGAGGATGATATACATATCCTATTTGGGACCATACATCATATAGCCAATTATTCTCTGCACTTTGACTAGTTGTGAGTTTCTAGGCTAGCTAGCATCAAGTTTAAGACATTTCTCTGGAGAGCAGTGAAAGCTGTGCTAGTCAATGGATCTAAAAATATGTAGAAGGCAGTTTGATGCTATACCCATTTGTCAAAATAAGAGTTATAAATTCTGTCCTATGGTGTTTGACCTCTGGAGCCACAAAGTTTTGGATGGGTTTATAGTATTTTAGGAATGAATTTGTTCCCTGGAGCAGGCCTTAAATCTAATCAGAAATTTGTTGATTAGCCTTATAACATTTAAAACATTGTTGTACCCATGGGTTGTCTTGCTAGACAAGTCATTATTATTAACACTCAGTTCATAGCCAGGTAAGATTATTCATGTCCTTTCCCCACAGCATCCTGAATAGTAAGCACCATTTGGTACTATGGACAGCCAGAAGGGAGAAATCTTCCTGGTCAGTACCAGCATGACTTCTCCATGTCTTGTGACCAAAGTGTGTAGTGTCTTTAGCAATAGCATCTTACCATCAAATCCCTGTGGATGATCAAAAATGACAGCAATACACTATTGTTTTGGGGTATCTGAGACTTCTAAGACCAACACCTTAAGGCAGTGGTTTTCAACCTTCCTAAAGCTATGACATTTAATATAATTACTCATGATGTGGTGACCCGCAACCATAAAATTATTTTTTGTTGCTACTTCATACCTATAATTTTGCTATTGTTATGAATCAAAATATAAATATTTGGGCTTTCTTAGGTGACCCCTGTCATTCAACCATCACAGGGGTCATGACCCACAGGTTGAGAACTGTCTTACAGAGAGGTTCTTCATTTTCAATTTTTTAAAGAATTTGACTTTCCAATGTGTAGGAGGAGAATTACATAGAGTCCTTTCCTTTTCCCTTATTCTCTTCTCTAAACTATCTACCATTTTGGCTAGGTGTATCTCTGTTTTTCAAAATATTCGGAATTTATGATGCACAAATCTGAAGAGAACAGTATAACAAACCCCTACACAGCCACTAATCTGCTTTGATAATGACCAGTCAGTTAGTTTTGTTGCATCTCTGGTGCCACATACATTTCTCCTATATTATTTTAAAACAAATCTTAGGACATTGTATCATGTGCTACACAAATATTTAATATATATTTTCTATGTATCATGACATATTTCACAGCATAACCACAATGCCATTATTAAATGTAAAGATACCACACACACATACACACACACACACACACACACATGCAAACACACACACACACACACACCACAGTTTGCTCCAATTGAGCTCAGTGCATTGTTATGTTAAGATTTTAAAAACTGTAAGAACTCTTATCTTTATGTCTTCATAATTTATTTGCTGGGGAAACCAAATGAGTTTTCTCTAGAAATTCTCAAAATGGGGGCTGTTGTGTTAAAATCCTTATGTTAACCTGCCCTTTGTATTTATGAGTTGATGGTTAGATCTATAGCCTAGATCTGGTTCAAATTAGATTTGGTTGGCAACAAGAATAATACGTTGCAGGTGATTTCTATTAACTATTTCAGAGTCGCATCATATCTAGATTTTTCTTACAGGCGTAATAATTATTGCTAGAAAACTAAATGTATTTCTTCATTAGTGATTGTAATATAGAAATACTCTAATTCTAATTGCATGTTAAATAAAGAGAATTTTCTTTCTATTCTATGACTCTGTGTTTTAATCTCTATATAAATGCAAAAATACCTGATTCACTTTAATTAAAAATTAAAAAATAAATTGTTTCTGTATAATTATGAAGAATGACAAATTTTAAAATAATGAAATGATAGATTTAAACATGTGTGATGTGTATAATCTATTATTGTCATTGCATTTCTTATACTGCAGTTGTTTCATTTATGGACAGTATGTTGGCCACTGAGTCATTTTTCTGTGTCCTAATATCTTTGATAGTGAGTGCCTTTGTTATGTGGTTGGACAATATGCTCTAGACTTAAATTGAACATTACCTTCCCTAGATGAGGCATCATTCATTTCTCTAAGGAAGTTCTTGTTTCTTAACAAGAGATGGTATTTCAGAACCACCTTCTATATTTTAAAGATGTGCATTTGCTAGAATAGTCATTATTGCTGGGATCTCCTGGCCTGTGGACTGCAACCAGGTCAACTCACCCCCGACCCTGAGGACCAAGAAACTAGGAGCCTGCTGAGAGTGCTGGTCTACTCCCACCTCAACTCAGGGAAGAGGTGAGCTTCACCCACCCTTGGTCCTGACTTCCTTCCCTTTGCCCTCTCTTTGATCCTCTGGCCTGGGGACTGCAGCCAAGTCAACTGGCCCCTGGCTCAACAAGAAACATCAAGTCTGCTGATGGCACTGTGCTAATCCAGCTCCCTCCCACTGGGAGATGGGGTGCCTCAGACCCCTTTGCACACACCTTGAGACCCATCAGAGTATTGGATCTGCTTGCACCACCAGAAGAGAACCATGGACCTGTACCCACCAGGAAAGGAAGAGACCACACCTGTACCCACTGGAAGAAGGGATGGGAAGATAACAATACAAGAACACATTCAACAACAGAAAAAACAATATGAAGCCACCAGAGTCTAGGGACTGTACAACAGCAAGACCTGAACTTCCCAACACAGATGAAGCAGAAGAGACTTTAAAAACAACTTCGTGAAGGTGATAGAGACCCTAACAGAGGAAATGAGAAAATCCTTTAAAGAAAGGG
This sequence comes from Mesocricetus auratus, assembly GCF_017639785.1. Classification (NCBI taxonomy): domain Eukaryota; kingdom Metazoa; phylum Chordata; class Mammalia; order Rodentia; family Cricetidae; genus Mesocricetus; species Mesocricetus auratus. Next base: position 114,013,399 of record NW_024429188.1, on the reverse strand, counting down.
AAGAAAAGTCAAACCAAAAATTGCAAGAAACAATTCAAACAATGCAAGGTTTGAAAGCTGAAATAAAGACAATAAAAAAGACAGTCTGAAGGAATGGTGGAAATAGAAAACGTGAGTAGATGATCAGGAACTATATATGCAAGCATCACCAACAGAATACAAAAGTTGTAAGAGAGAATCTCAAACACTGATGTTTCACTAGGAGAATTAGATTCATCGACCAAAGAAAATCTTAAGTTCAACAAATACCTAACGGAAAGTATCTAGGAAATATGGGATACCATGAAAAGGCAAAATCTAAGAATAATAGGGATAGTAGAAGGTGAAGAAACCCAACTCAATGGTGTAGAAAACATATTCAAGAAAATCATAGAAGAAAACTTTTCCAACCTAAAGAAAGACATGACAATACAAGTACAGGTAGCCTACAGAACACCAAAAAGAGTGGACCATAGAAAGTCCCCTCGTCAGATAATAATTAAAACAACAAACATGCAGAATAAAGAAAGAATATTAAGAGCAGCAAAGGAAAAAGGCCAAGTTAAATATGATGTAAAACTTATCAGAGTCACACCTGACTTCTCCATGGAAGCTCTGAAAGCCAGAAGGTCTTGGACAGATATTCCACAAACACTAAGAGACCACGGATGTCAGCCTAGACTACTATACCCAGCAAAGCTTTCAATCACTATAGATGGAGAAAACAAGATATTCCATGACAAATCCAGATTTAAACAATACACAGCCACTATTCCAAACCTACAGAAAGTACTGGAAGGAAAACTTCAACGTAAGGAAGGGAACTATGCTCACAAAAACATAGGCAATAGATAATCCAACTTTATCAAAAACCAAAAGAAAAAGCAAGGTAATTCCACAATCAATAACACCACCACCAACAAACAAGAATTAACACTCAATGGTGCTTAATCTTCCTCAATATTAACGGTCTAGATTTGCATATAGAAAGACACAGGCTAACCGAATGGATATGACGACAGAATCCATCCTGCTGCATACAAGAAACACACCTCAACTTCAAAGACAGGCATTACCTGAGAGTAATGGACCCAAAAAATAGCTGGTGTATCTGTCCTAGTATCTAGCAAAATAGACTTCAAAATAAAATCAATCAAAAGATATGAAGGAAGTAATTCCATATTCATCACAGGAAAAATCTATAGAACATTCCATCCAAACACAGAAGAATATACATTCTTCTCAGTGCCACATGGGACCTTGTCTAAAATCGACCACATACTTGGCAAAATAGAAAACCTCAACAGGTACAAAAATTGGAATAATCCCCTGTATCTTATCAGACCACCATGCTTTAAAGTTAGAGTTAAACAACAACACAAATTGCAGGAAACTACAAACTCATGGAAATTCAATAACATGCAATTGCATCATTCCTGGGTCAAGGAAGAAACAAAGAAAGAAATTAAAGACTTCCTAGAATTCAATGAAAATGAAGACCTAACATACCCAAACTTATGGGACATTTTGAAAGTAGTACTAAGTGGAAAGTTGATAGCACTAAGTGCTCATATGAAGAAACTAGAGAATATTCACAATAAAGATTTAACAGTACAACTGAAAACTCTAGAACAAAAAGAAGCAAACTTACCCAGGAGGAGTAGATTCCAGGAAATAATCAAATTAAGGGATGAAATCAATAAAGTCAAAACAAAGAAAACAATACAAAGAATCAATGTAACAAACAGTTGATTCTTTGAGAAAATCAGCAAGATAGACAAACCTTTATCCAAACTAATCAAAAGGCAGAGAGACAGAGCACACTAATTAACTAAATCAAAAATGAAAAGGGGGAAATAACAACAGACACTGAGGAAATACAGAGAAAACATCGGGTCATACTTTGAAAACCTGTACTCCACAAAATTTGAAAATTTAAAGGAAATGGACAATTTTCTGGATAGATATCACTTAACAAAATTATATCAAGAACAGATAAGCATTTTAAATAGACGTGTAAGCCCTAATGAAATAAAAACAGTCAGCAAAAGTCTCCCAACCAAAAAAAAAAACCCAAGCCCAGAATTCTACCAGAAATTCAAAGAAGAGCTAATTCCAATACTCCCCAAAGTGTTCCACAAAATAAAACCTGAAGGTCCATTGCCAAATTCTTTTTACAAGGCTACAATTACCTTGGTACCCAAGCTACATAAGGACACAACAAAGAAAGAGAACTACAGACAAATATCCCTCATGAACATTGATGCAAAATACTCAATAAAATACTAGCAAATCAAATCCAAGAACACATGAGAAAAATCATCCACCATGATCAAGTAGGCTTCATCCAAGGGATGCAGGGGTGGTTCAACAAATGAAAATCTATCACTGTAATCCACCTTATAAACAAACTGGAAAGGAAAAAACACATTACCGTCTCACTTGATGTTGAAATAGCCTTTGACAAAACCAACACCCCTTCATGATAAAGGTCTTGGAGAGATCAGGGATAGCAGGAACATACCTAAACATAATAATATACAGTAAACCAACAGCCTAAAAAAAACTAAATGGAGAGAAAATATAAACGTGTTCCTCTAATATCAGGAACAAGACAAGGCTGTCTGCTCTCTCCATATCTCTTCAATATTGTACTTGACGTTCTAGCTAGAGCAATAAAACAACAAAGGAGATCAAGGAGATTCAAATTGGAAAGGAAGAAGTCAAACATCCACTATTTGAAGATGATATGATAGTTTATATAAGTAACCTAAAAAACTCTACATGGGAACTCCTACAACTGAAAAATACCTTAAGCAAAATGGCAGGATACAAGATTAACTCAAAATAAATCAGTAGCACTATTATATACAGATGATAAAAGGGCTGAGAATGGAGTCAGAGAAACATCACCCTTTACAATATACACAAACAACATAAAATATCTTGGTTTAATGCTTGCTAAACAAGTGAAAGACCTGTATAGCAAGAACTTTGAGTCTTTAAAGAAAGAAATTAAAGAAGACACCAGAAAATGGAAAGATCTCCAATGCTCGTGAATAGGTAGGATCAACATAGTAAAAATGGCTATCTTGTCAAAAACAATCTACAGGTCCAATGCAATCCCTATTGAAATCCCAGCACAATTCTTCACAGACCTTTAAAAAGCAATGATCAACTTTAAATGGAAAAACAAAAGACCCAGGATACTCAAAACAACCCTGTACAATAAAGAAACTTCCAGAGGCATCACCGTCCCTGAATTCAAACTCTGTTATGGTATTGGAACAAAAATATACAGGTAGACCAATGGAATCAAATTGAACACCCTGGCATTAACCCACATACCTACGAACACCTGAGTTTTGATCAAGAAGCTAAAATTATACAATGGAAAAAAGAAATCATCTTCAACAAATGGTGCTTGCATAACTGGATGCTGGCATGTAGAAGACTGCAGATAGATTCATGTCTATCACCATGCACAGAACTTCAGTCCAAATGGATCAAAGACCTCAACATAAATCCAGCACAATGAACCTCTTAGAAGAGAAAGTGGGAAGTACCCTTGAAAGAATTGGTACAGGAGCATGCTTCCTGAACATAGCACCAGGAGCACAGACACTGAGATTGACAATTAATAAATGGGACCTCCTGAAACTGAGAAGCATCTGTAAGGCAAAGGATACAGTCAACAACACAAGAAAGCAGCCCACTGAATGGGAATAGCTATTCACCAACCCTACATCTGACAGAGGTCTGATCTCTAAAATTTACAAGAAGTCAAGAAGCGAGTCTCCAAAACACCCAAGGATTCAATTAAAAAGTGGGGTACAGAACTAAATAGAGAATTCTCAATACAGGAATTTAAAATGGCTGCAAGACACTTAAGAAAGTGCTCAACATCTTTACCCATTAGGGAAATGCAAATCAAAACAACTCTGAGATACCATCTTACTCCTGTCATAATGGCTAAAATCAAAAACACCAATGACCATTTATGCTGGAGAGGATGTGGAGAAAGGGGAACACTCCTCCACTGCTGGTGGGAGTGCCACCTTGTACAGCTACTTTGGAAATCAGTATGGAGATTCCTCAGGAAGTGGGAAGCAGTCTACAAGATTCAGCAATTCCACTCTTAGGCATATACCCAAAAGATGCACATTCATACAACAAGGACGTCTGTTCTATTATGTTCACAGCAGCATTATGTGTAATACCCAGAACCTGGAAGCAACCTAGATGTTCCTTGACTGAAGAGTGGATAGAGAAAATGTGGTACATTTACACCATGGAGTACTACTTAGCAGAAAAAAAAAACAATGGAATCTTGAAATTTGCTGGCAAATAGATGGCAATAGAAGAAACCCTCCTGAGCAAGGTAACCCAGTCACGAAAAGACAAACATGGTATGTACTCACTCATATATGGAATTTAGACATGAATCAGGGGAGTGCCAGCCTACAATCTCACTGCCAGAGAATCTGGGATACAGGGAGGACCCTAAGAGAGATATACTTGGTACCCCAGAGAAGAAGAATGGGACAGGGTCTCCTGAGTAGTTTGGGAGCATGAGGGGAGTAGAGGGGTAGCTGGGAAAAAGAGAAGGGGAGAAGAGGAGGGGAGAGGAGGACATGGGGAATCAGGAAGTTTGAGATGGGTGAAGAACAGAAGAGAATAGAATAAGAGATACCATAATAGACAGAGTCATTATAGGTTTGAGGAGAGATCTTTCACTAGTGTGATTTCCAGAGATATACAAGGATGACACCAACTGGCAAACTAAGCAATTTATCTTAAATAAAAAATAGAATATTTATTATTTCTGGAAATTTTCAGTAGATCAACTAGTAATGTACTTCTGTATCAAATTCAGGGATATGGGGTGCTTATGTAACATCTATCTTTCGTCAATATCTCCTTACTCCCACATGATGAAACAAAGTTTTCAAAGCCACATGCATTGGTAGAATAAAGAAATCACATAATTTCCTCTTCAGCTTATCTAGTCTTATAACAATTGTTTCAGAATAAGAATACAAATACTATTACCACCAACGACTACTGATAATAGTGTGAAATTTGAATAGCTGCTTTTTGTTTTCAAAGTAAATCTCCACAGACATTCATTATCAAATTACTGTGCTTTGAAGTTATATGGACAATTTTCTCCCTGCTATCAACCACTTATACTAATTATTCTTTGATAGGTAATACTATGTAACTGAATTTTTCGTTTATTTATTTTTAAAATTTGGATTATCATGAAATATTTGATTTATGACATTTTAATAAATGTGTATGATTTTGATTTGATTATATTTGTTGTTGTTTCTCTATTTTTCGTTATCCCTCCCCTACTGGTTATCACCTTTTTCACCTCAGATATTGTTTATAAATGTATATTAATCTACATTCTATATCAGAGAGATACTATAGCTGTTTTCCCTCCCACCAATCATTCTTGTTCTCAGTTTCTTTTGCCTTTATAGCCTTTCTTCTCTCCAAATAATTCCTTCTATTTTCTTGTCATATTCTGTTTATGAGGAAAATTACAACTTTTGTCTTCTGAGTCTGGCTTATTTCAATTAGCACAGTTCTATCAATTTTCAGAAAATGTTAGTTTCATTTTTAATGGATAAATAAAACTCAATTTTGATTCTGTTATAATTATCACATTTTCAGTCTCTATTCTTCTGTTGATGAACGTTCTAAGTTGATTTTATTTCCTGGGTATTATGAATGGGACAGTAATAAAGAGAGATATGCAAGTATTTCTGTATATTATGAATTATCACACAATTATGACTACCCCCACAAATGGCTATTTAGATTTCTTGAGCTACATAATGAAGAATGGTATAACTATATGTATGTATATATGTATGTATGTATATATGTGCATTTCTATATTTGTATCTATGAGATAGGTTACTACAGTTGACAGTGTCAGAGACAAAAGGAAAGACATACATTCCTTTTTTGCTAATATTGTCAAATTTCCATTAGAAGAGTTATATTTTGTATCCCCATAGAAGAATTGATAACATTTTCATTTTCTTTGTGTGTTTCTGTGCTTCATCTGCAACTCAAAGCCAATAGTCAGTATTGATATGTGTGGTATACTGGGGCTATAAAGTAGGGCTGTTACATAAATACCTAGGAAACCTGTTCTAAAGATTAAATAAGTAAAATAACAAGTTAAACGTGTGTGTGTGTGTGTGTGTGTGTGTGTGTGTAGTGTATGTGTGATTCCTAGAACATAGCACCCACTGAATAAATGTTAGTTATAGCTGCTATCATGTTAATACATTACTGTCAGAACTCTGTAAAGTGGATATTTTCATGAAACAGAGAATGTATAAGGAAATGGATTCATAGAGAGGTTAATTTTTTTACTAGATTATACAGTCAAAAGGATAGATCTGAAACTCAGGGCTATCTGCCCAAAATGAGTCTACTATTAGCAGGGGTGTTTCCAGTATAGAAATTCTCTCTAGACTTTGTGTTGGATGAGCTGGAGATAGGTAATTGGGCATAATCCAGATTCCAATTACATTCCAGTCTCTTGCTTTGGCACCACACAATTATTCTAAAACTGATCTGCTACTTTCCTGCTAAACCAGCATTCTCCTTGTTGCATTATCCTACCTGTCCTTGGATGCAGAGACAAGAATAAGTAGGTGGTTGACATTTTCTATGTGTAAATGGAGAGTTAATTTTCTGATTTCCAGGTCATTTTATAATTCTCAGTAGAGAAGATTTTCTTTCTTGATTCTTGATCTCCAGGTCTGTTGTTGTCACATGGTCACCTCAATCAGACCTTTTCCAGATATTGGCCACCGAGACAAGGCAAGTAAGTGCATACTTCATTTTTGTTATAAATTATTTTAAAGTACTTATCAATTATGACTATACCTAGACATTCTTATAAGATTTTTTTCTGTTTTTCAAGACAGAGTTTCTCCTTATTGTTTTGGAGGCTGTCCTGGAACTTGCTCTGTTGACCAGGCTGGCCTCAAACTCACAGAGATCTGCCTGCCTCTGCCTCCCGAGTTCTGGGATTAAAGGTGTGTGCCACCAACGCCGATTATTCTTATAATCTTTTATCTTATCTTGTAACATAGGATTTAAGTTTTTAGCACCTTAAACTTACCAAATCTATGTGATCCCTTTATTTATTTATTTATTTATTTATTCATTTATTTATTTGGTTTTTACGAGACAGGGTTTCTCTGTATTGTTTTGGAGGCTATCGGTCCAGCCTGGCCTCGAACTCACAGAGATCCGCCTGCCTCTGCCTCCTGAGTGCTGGGAATAAAGGCGTGCGCCACCACCGCCTGGCTATGTGATCCTTTTATAAAAGACATATAAAATTATAAATTCAAATTTTGATGTGTTCCTTCCCATCCCAAAGTCATGCTCAAATCTACTCAGACCTGTCTTCCCTCTACCTCCAGATAGAGCTGTTCCTTACCACCAGAACATCTAGGACATCTCTCTTATTAACCAGGTATGCTTAAGTCCTTCTCACCCTGTAGGGGTTTCATGTCTTCTGTGATCTTCCTTCTCTGAACTGCGGGGTAGGGATCTCTCTACATAACCCCATAGGCTTCCTAGAAATTCCAACATCTCAACTCCACGTGCTATCAAACCACCAAAATTCTCTGGAATTTCCAACACCATATTACTTTCCACATTGTAAGTGGCCTGTTTCTCTAGGATCTTAATATCTAGTACTCATCATAGGCCTTGTCACTCCTGACCCCACAGTCTTCCTGACTGCACACCTGTTTTACCAAGATCTCCTGTCCTCAACTGCCACTTGACCAGAGATTAGTCAAGATACAGCAAACAGATTTGAATATCCATACCAGAAGGTATCTAAGGAGAAGACTAGCAAGGGATGTGCTTAATCCTGGGGAGTGTATATTTATCAGATAGCTGTAGATGCTCAAAGGAAGACTAAGATAGATACTGTAGCCCTCAAAACTATTCCCCTGAAAGAAAACAATGTCTCAATCCTCTAACTAAATCCTCTTAGAAAATTATACATAACTACACTGAAATTAGAAAGGTGATTTGAGGAAAAGCAAAGACATAGCTAACAAATTACTTCAGATTCACAACTCTAAGCACAGAAACAACAGTGACATGAAAAAAACCACACAAGGCAGCATGCTTCCCTTCACAATGAATACTCCCACAATAATGGACCTAAATGAGAATTGCCTGGGAAATCTTCCAGTCAAGGAATTCAAAAATAATTATTATAACTATGTTCAAAGAAGACAAAAACAAAGAAGACAAAAACAAAGAAGACAAAAACTAAGAGCTGAATGAAACAAGAAAGTCAATCCAAGATACAAAAATAGATTTCAATGAAGAAATAAAATTACTGAAGAAAGCCAAAGTGAAATGATGCTGGAAGTGAGAAAAAGTCAATGCAAAGCCTTACCAACAGACAGGACCACATGGTAAACAGTGTCTATGGGGTGAAATACAAAGTAGAGGAATTAGATCATCAGTAAAGGTCAATGGGTAATTTAGAAAATTAAATAAACATAAAAGATCTTGGGAAACCATGGAAAGATCTAACATTTTAATTAAGGGCATAAAAGAGGGAGAAGAATACCACAGTGAATTCATGAATATTGTCAACAGAAGACAATTTCCAAAACCTAGAGAAAGTGTTATAAGATGCCCACAGAACACAATCTAATATATAGGAGCAGAAAAGAAACACCTCATGACATATTACTGTTCAAATATTAAAAGTACAATATATAGGAAAGGAATTGAAAGATAAAAGAGAGAATTGTCAACTCACTTATAAAGCCAAGTCTATTGGAATAACATCTGATTATTTGTCAGAAAATTTTAGAGCCAGAAGTGACTGAAACTATGTTCTACAACTGTCAATCAAAAGTGTTATACCCAGTAAAACTATCTATTACAATTGAAAGAGAAATACATTTTCCATGATAAAAAACAAATAACAGCTGGGAGGTACTGGTACCTTTAATGCCAGCACTTGGGAGGCAGAGGAAAGAGGATCTTGTGTGTTTGAAGCTAGCTTGGTACAGATCAAGTTCCAGGAGAGCTAAGGCTACACAGAGAAACTCTGTCTTGAAAAACCATAAACAAACAAACAAATAAAAAACACAAGAATAAAAACCCAAACAAATAAACAAAAAGCAAGAAAATATCAAAGGAATTTATGTCCACTAACCTATCTCTACATAGAATACTTGTGGTAGTTTGTATGTGAATGATGGAGGATATCCTTCCATATATATGTTTCCCTTATTGGTTGACGAATAGAACATTGATTGGCCAGAATCCAGGCAGGAAGTATAGGGGAACTACCAGACAAGGAGAATTCTGGGGAGAGGATACAGACAGAAACTGCAAGAGAGATACCATTTAGCTGCTGAAGGAGTACCTAGTCCAAACATTCTCCAGTAAGATAAGACCATGTAGAAATACATTGATTAATAGTTATGGGTTAATAATTGAGAGAGCTAGCCAGCATGAAGCCTGAGCCACAGATCAAACAGATTAATTAATATATGTCTCTGTGTTTATTTGGGGCTACATGGCTGTGGGACCAGGTGGGACAGAAATTCCATCTACAACCAAAAGTGTTATACACAATAAAGTGATCTACTAAAATTGCAGGAGAAATAAAAGTTTTCATGATAAAAAAAACAGCTGGGTGGTAGTTGTGTCTTTAAACAAAGAACTCAGGAGGCAGAGGCAGGAGGTTATCTGTGTATTTGAGGCTAACCTGGATTACAGATCAAGTTCCAGGACAGCTAAGGCTACACTGCGAAACCCTATCTAGAAAAACCAAAAATAAATAAATAAATAAAAACAAAAACACAGTCTCCCTAACAAATGAAAATTTAAAATCCCAAAACAAATCAAAGGAATTTGCAATAACTAACCCATCTCTACAAAGGATACTTGTGGTAATTTGTATGTGAATGATCACTTAGGCTCACATATTTGAATACTTGACTCCCAGTTGGTGAAATTCTTTGGAAAGGATTAGGAGCTGTAACCTTACTGGAGATGTGCCACTAAATGTGGGCTTTGAGATGTCAAAAACTCAAGCCATTTCCAGTAAGCTGTGTCTTCCTCTTATTTGCAAATCAAGATGTGAGCTCTCAGCTACTACTCTGGTATCATGTCTCCATACCTACTGCCATTCTGTATGTCATGATGTTATGGACTCACCCTCTGTGCTCTAAATCCCCATCACTCGATTTCTTCTACAAATTTGGTCATAGTGTCTCATCACAGGAGTATAAAAATAACTAAGACAGGTATTGTTACCAGGGAGTGAGCTACTTCTATAGTAGGCCTGACCATGCTATTTTTGGAGGAATGTAAAAGAACTTTAAGTCTTGGACAAGGAAAGCTGTTGAATGCTTAATAAGCCATCATAGTAGGAACATGGAAGATAATAATACTGAGAGCAACATTGACTATGGAGGACCAGCTTATCTATGAAAATGCTACAAATTAATAGTAATTTCATACTGAGTATAGAGGCATTCTTTTAATTTAGAAAAACTGATACAGTCCATTTCCTGTATACAAATTTTCTATTTTCTAGTAAGTTCTTTTGTCTGAATGTTTAGAATTCAGAACAATGGACAAAGCAGCCAGCATCATTGACCAACATTCCTAAGAGAGAGAGAGAGAGAGAGAGAGAGAGAGGAATGGAGGGAGGGAGAGAAAGAGAGGGAGAGAGGAAAGGAGAGGGAGAGAGCCCACCTGTACCCATTGGAAGAAGAGATGGGAAGGCAACAATATAAGAACACATCCAACAGCAGAAAGACTTTATGACACCACAAGAATCTGTAGATTCTACACCAGCAAGACCTGAACATCCCAAATGCAGAAGAAGAAGAAGAAGAAGAAGAAGAAGAAGAAGAAGAAGAAGAAGAGAATAACCTTAAAAACAGCTTCATAAAGATTATAGAGATGCTCAAAGAGGATTGAGAAAATACCTTAAAGAAATTTAAAAAAGGAAAAAATGAAAGAAATCAACAAATCTCTTAAGGAAAGCAAGAAAAGCCAAGATAAAACAATGAAACAGATGAAGGACACAATTCAAACAGTTCAAGACCTGAAAACTGAAATAGACACTAAAGAAAACACAAACTGAAGGATTGCTGGAAATAGAAAAGCTGGGTAAATGATCAAGAACTATAGATGCAAGCATAGCTATCAGAATGTAAGAGACGGTAAAGAGAATCTCAGGCACTGAAGATAAACTAGAGGAAACAGATTCATCAACCAAAGAAAAGTTTAAGTCCGACAAATCCTTAACACAAAATATCCAGGAAACATGGGACACTGTGAAAAGACAAAATCTAATAATAATAGGTATAGAAGAATGTGAAGAAACCCAGCTCAAAGGCACAGAAAATACATTCAACAATATCATAGAAGACAACATTACCAACCCAAAGAAGGACATGCCTATGAAAGTACAAGAAGCTTACTGAACACCAAATAGACTGGACTAAAAAAAAAGTCTCCTCACCACATAGTAATCAAAACCCCAAACATACAGAGTAAAGAAAGAATATTAAAAGTAGTGAAGGAAAAAGGCCAAGTAACATATAAATGCAGGCCCATCAAAATTACACCTGACTTATACATGGAAACTCTGAAAGCCAGAAGGTCCTTGATAGATGTTCTACAAACACTAAGAGACCATGGATGCCATCCCAGACTACTATACACAGCAAAACTCTCAATCACTATAGATAGAGAAAACCAGATATTCCATGACAAAACCAGTTTTAAACAATACATATCCACATACCCAGCCCTACATAAAATTCTGAAAGGAAAACTCCAATCCAAGGAAGTTAACTACGCTCACAAGAACATAGACAATGTATAATCACGCTTTACCAAAGGACAGAAATAGGGGAAAAACTCACATACAATTCCACCACCAAAACAAATCCAAAACAAACAAGAATAAACAATCAATGGTCATTAATATCCTTCAATATCAATGGCCTTAACCCACCTATAAAAAGACACAGGCTAACAGAACGGATACAAAGACGGATTCCATCATTCTGCTGTATACAAGAAACATACCCCACCTTCAAAGTCAGACTGTACCTCAGAGTTAAGGTTTGGGAAAAGATTTTCCAAAAAAATGTCCCTAAGAAGCAAGATGGAGTAGCTATCCTAATATCTAACAAATTAGACTTCAAAATAAAATTAATCAGAAGAGATGAAGGTCATTTCATAGTCATCATAGGAAAAATCCATTAAGGTGAAATCTTAGTGCTCAACAGCTATGCACCAAATGCAAAGGCACCCACATTCCTTAAAGAAACATTACTAAAACTCAAATCACATATTAAACCACACACACTTATAGTGGGAGACTTGAACACCCCATTCTCACCACTGGACAGGACTACCAGACAAAAACTTAACAAAGAAACAAAGGAAGTAACAGAAGTTATGCCCCAATTGGGTTTAAAAGACATCTGTAGAACATTCCATCTAAACACAAAATAATATACTTTCTTCTCAGCACCACCTGGAACCTTCTCTAAAATTGACCACATACTTGGCAATAAAGCAAACCTCAACAGATACAAAAAATTGGAATAACCCCCTGTATCATATTGAACCACCACAGCTTACAATTAGAATTCTGCACCAACACAAATTGCAGACACCCTACAAACTCATGGAAAGTGAACAATGCTCAACTGCATCATTCCTGGGTAAAGAAAAAAATAAAGAAAGCAATCAAGACTTCCTAGTACTCAATGAAAATGAAGACACAGCATACCCAAACAATGGGGCACTCTGAAAGCAGTGCTAAGAGGAAACTTTGTAGCCCTAAATGCCCACATGAAGAAATTGGAGAGTAGCCACACTAGAGAATTAACAGCACAACTGAAAGCTCTAGAACAAAATGAAGCAAACTTTACCCAGAGGAGTAGATGCCAGGAAATAATCAAATTGAGAGCTGAAATCAATAAAGTAGAAACAAAGAAAACAATACAAAGAATCAATGAAGCAAAGAGTTGGTTATTTGAATAAATCAACCAGATAGACAAACCTTTATTCAGCCTAACCAAAAGGCAGAGAGAAAACATGAAAATTATCAAAATCAGAAATAAAAAGGTGTACCTAATAACACACACTGGGGAAATCCAAGGAATCATAAGGTCATGCTTTGAAAACCTGTACTCCACAACATTGGAAAATTTAAAGGAAATGGACAGCTTTCTGGATAGATATCACTCACCAAAATTAAATTAAGAAAAGATAAGCAATTTAAATTGACCTATACCTCCTAACGAAATAGAAACAGTCATAAATAGTCTCCCAACCAAAAAATAAAAAAGGCCAGGGCTAGATGGTTTCAGTGCAGAATTTTACCAGAAATTCAATCAACAGCTAAGACCAATTCTACTCTAGTTGTTCTACACAATAGAAACAGAAGGGCCATTGTAAAATGGTATCCACACCACACAAAAACAAATCTAAAAAAGAGAACTACAGACTAATATCCCTCATGAACATTGATGGAAAAATACTCAATAAAATACTGTAAAATAGAATCCAAGAACACATCAGAGAAATCATCCACCAGATCATGTAGGCTTCATCTCAGGGATGTAGGGATGGTTCAACATACAAAATCCATTAATGTAATCCGCCATATAAACAAACTGGAAAACAGTAAAATCACATGATCATCTCACTAGACGCTAAAAAAGCCTTTGACAAAATCTAACACCCTTTTATGATAAAGGTCTCGGAGACATCATGGATAATAGGAACATACACAAACATAATAAAAGCTATATACAGCAAACCAACAGGCAAAATCAAACTAAATGGAAAGAAACTAAATGTGATTCCTCTAAAATCAGGAACAAGACATGGCTGTCCACTCTTTCCATATATCTTCAATATTGTACTTCTAAGTTTTAGCTAGAGCAATTAAGACAACAAAAGGAGATCAAGGGAATACAAATTGGAAAAGAAGAAGTCAAACTTTCACTATTTGAAGATGATATGATAGTTTACAAAAGTGACCCAAAGAATTCTACAAGGGACTTCTTACAGTTGACAAACACCTTCAGCAAATTGGAAGGATACAAGATTAAATCAAAAACATCAGTAGACCTACTATAAGTAGAAAATAAATTGGCTGAGAAATAAATCAGTGAAACATCATGTTTTACAATTGCCACAAACAGCATAAAATACCTTGGGGTAATACTAACCAAACAAGTGAAAGACCTGTGTAACAAGAATTCGGAGTCTTTAAAGAAAAGAATTAAAGAAGATACCAAAAAGTGGGAAGATTTTCCATGGTCTTTGATATGTATGTCCAACATAGTAAAGATGACTATCTTGCCAAGAACAATATTTAGATTCAATGCAATCCCCATGAAAATCCTAGCACAGTTATTCACAGACCTTGAAAGAGCAATACTCAACTTTGTATTGAAAAACAAAAGACCCAGGATAGCCAAAACAACCTTGTTCCATAAAGAAAATATATTCACCCACCCCACATCTGACAGAGGGCTGATTTTCAAAATATACAAAGAGTTCTAGAAGCTAGTCACCATAACACCAAATAATCCGATTAAAAAGGGGAGGTACATAGCTAAATAGAGAGTTCTCAATAGAGGAATCTAAAATGTCTGAAATACACAGAAGAATGTGCTCGACATCCTTAGCCATGAAGGCAATGCAAATCAAAACTTTCAGATACCATCTTGCTCCTATCAGAATGGCTAAAATAAAAAACATCAATGACAGTTTATGCTGGAGAGGATGTGGAGAAAGGAGAACACTCCTATGCTGCTGGTGGGAGTGCAAACTTGTACAGACACTTTCGAAATCATTATGGCAGTTCCTCCGGGAAATGAGAATCAGTCTACCACAAGATCCAGCAATTCCACTCTTAGGCATATACTCAAAGGATACACATTCATACAAGGACATCTGCTCAACTATGTTCATAGCTGTGTTATTTGTAATGGCCAGAACCGGGAACCAATCTAGATGCCCAACAAATGAAGAATGGATAGAGAAAATGTGGTACATTTATACAATGTAGTACTACTCAGGGAAGAAAAACACAATGTAATCTTGAATTTCATAGGCAAATGGATGGAACTAGAGGAAACCATCCTGAGTGAGGTAACCCAGTCACAAAAAAACAAACATGGTATGTACTCACTCATATATGGATTTTATACATAGAGCAAAGGATTACCAGTCTCCAATCCACACCGCCAGAGAAGTAAAGAAACTAGGAGGACCCTAGGAGAGACAGACATACATGGTCCCCCAGAAAAGGGGATAGGGACAAGATCTCCTGAACTAATTTGTAACATCGGTGGGGAGAGGGCATTAGGGGAAAGAGAAGGAGAGAATGTGAGGGGAAAGTAGGACATGAGGGAACAGGAAGATTGAGTCAGGGAAGAATAGAGGAGAGCAAGAAAAGAGATACCATAATAGAGA
Source organism: Mesocricetus auratus (assembly GCF_017639785.1). Classification (NCBI taxonomy): domain Eukaryota; kingdom Metazoa; phylum Chordata; class Mammalia; order Rodentia; family Cricetidae; genus Mesocricetus; species Mesocricetus auratus. Next base: position 113,997,874 of record NW_024429188.1, on the reverse strand, counting down.
GACTCATTATAGGTTTAAAGAGAAATCTGGCACTAAGGAAATGTCCAGAGATAGACAAAGATGACCCCAAATAACAATCTAAGCAATAGTGGAGAGCCTACCTTAAATGTCCTTTGCTGATAATAAGATTGATGATTACCTTATATGCCATCCTAGAGCCTTCATCCAGTGGCTGATGGAAGCAGAGGCAGACACCCACAACTAAACACTGAACTGAACTCCTGAAATCCAGCTGCAGAGAGGGATGAGTGATGAGCAAATGGGTCAAGACCAGATTGGAGAGACCCACAGAAACAGCTGACTTGAACAAGGGGTAGCTCATGGATCCCGGACTGATGGCTGGCAAACCAGCATAGGACTGTTCCAGACCCCCTGAACCTGGATGTCAGCTTGGAGTTCTTGACAATCTATGCAACCTCTATTAGAAGATCATTATTTATTCCTAGTACACGAATGGACTTTGGGAGCCCACTGCACATAGAGGGATACTCTGTCAGCCTAGACACACTGGGGAGGTTCTAAGCCCTGCTCTAAATGATATGACAGACTTTGAAGATCCCCTATAGAAGGCCTCACACTCTGTAGGGAGCAGAAAAGGATGGGATACGGGGTTGGTTGGGGCCAGGGAAGGAGGGCAGGGAGAGGGAACTGGGATTGCCATGTTTCTTTTTTATTTCACTTTTTACACGTTACTCAGTTTCCTCTCCTTTCCCTCCTCCCCTAGCTCCCCAGTCCTCCCAACCCCCATGCCACTCCATCCCAACTCAGCTCCCCAGGGAGGATAAGGGTTTTCATGAGGGATTTTCAGAGTCTGTCATATCATTCTGGGAAGGATCTAGATCCTCCCCAATGTGCCCAGGCTGAGAGAGCATCCCTCCTTGTATGCCAGGAATAAATACTGATCTACTCTCTCCAAGGTCCCATAGATTGCCGAGACCTCTTATCTGACACCCAGGTTCAGGGGTTGAGTTGTCTGGGTCAGTCCCATGCTGGCCTCTCAGGCATCAGTCTGGGGTCCATCCATTCCCCATTGTTTAGATCAGCTGCCTGTGTGGATTTCGCCATCTTGGTCTTGATTCCTTTGCTCACCACTCCTCTTTGCAACTGGCTTCCAGGAGTTCAGTTCTGTTTTTAACTGTGTGTGTCTGCTCTGCTTCTATCAGCCATTGGATGAGGGTTCTAGCATGGCATATAAGGTTCCCAACACCACATGGAACCTACTTGACAATAAAGCAAACCTCAACAGATACAAAAATTTGCAACAGCCCTCTGTATCTTGTTGGACCACCATGGCTTAAAATTAGAATTCAAGGTCAACACAAATTGCAGAAACCTCACAAACTCATGGAAATTGAACAATGCTCAATTTCATCCCCCTTGGATAAAAGAAGAAATAATGATAGAAATCAAAGACTTTTTAGAATTCAATGAAAATGAAGACACAACATACCCAAACCTTTGGGATACTTTGAAAGCAGTTCTAAGAGGAAAATTCATAGCACTAAGTGCCTACATGAAGAAACTGGAGAACTGCCACACTAGAGAATTAACAAAAAGCTCTGGAACAAAATATATTCAAATATAAAAAACAAAACTCACTGAGTTTAGAGTGAGGATAAAAGTTGAGTGTACCACAGCATTGTAAAGATAAGGAAGATTAAGTCAGTTTAAAAATTTAAATGCAGAGAGAGAGAGAGAGAGAAACTAAATATTCAACAGAAGTTTTGTTTTTCAAAACCTGCCTGCCTCATTCTCTGACAATTAGTTATACACTTCGCTCTTCAGGATTTTTCCAATTTCCATACAGTAGAGAAATTCTTATCCAGATTTTTAGACTTTCAAACTTTATGATTCTTCTCTGCAATGTTTTATAACCATTTTGAAACAATTTGAATAAAGTAGATGTAACTGGGAGAAATTATACATCTCATAAACAAGCAGCCACTTTCATATTTTTATCTGAATAATGTTATTTAAACAATCTATTCATAAAGATAATGGGCACTTATTGATTTAAACAAATCAATGAGTTAAAATTGTCAACTTAATTTATTTTTATGGGAAAATTGATTTAGATATACCTGTTCTTTCCCTTTAATGATTATCATGCTGTGACTTTTTTACAGTTGTAATGGACATGTGATTTTATAATCATAATCATAATGACTTATAGCATCATCAATATACTGCTGTTACTCACATTAAAATCAATAGCAAGCTCTCTTGGTTTCCTCTCCGTAAGATAGTTATCACTTTTCTTTCTATTTTATCTGTTATTTCTTTCCAGTCAAAACCCCACCATCTTTCCTATCATAGCTGTAGTTCTTGATGGTCCCCTGCTTCTACTGTTCCCCCATAAGACCTTTCTGTGTAAGCCTGTTAAAATATAAATTATATTTCATTACTCGTGTGGGAAAAGTCTAGAAGTGATCCTGTAGGCCAATGTCTAAAGTGTGGTCCTTGGAGGACTTGCCTAAAAATCACTTAAGGCATTTGTTTACCCTGTTTCTGCTCAAAATATACTTGTTAAAAATGTGTCTACATAACCCAGAATATTGCATTTTATTTAATTTATTTTTGAAGATATTTTAATTGAAATAGAATTGTATCACTTTCCTTTCTCTCGTTCCTCTTCCTAGCCCTTCCCAGCTATATTCTCTTTGAATCCTTCCTATGGCCCCCATGCTAACTTGATATCCTATTTTTCTTTGATTGTTAGTGTTGGCTAATTTTTCTTTTTCTGGAAGTCATATAGTTTTTTGTGTATTCATAGTACACCACAAAGTTTTTCCTCTTTCTCATCAACATGTCCATTTATATTGCTATTGTTCTGGTCTTGTTTATGCAGTTATCTTTACAAGAGACTGTTTCACAGCAGACTTCCTGGTATTTTGACTCTTACACTCTTTGAGCCCTGTCTTCACTGAGCTGTAGGTGCAGAGGCAGTGATGTAGATGTATGCATCAGACATAGAATCCCACAGTCTGTTTGTCTTTCCATTGTTTACAGTTATGGTTGTCTGTGATGTTTGCCATTTGCTATAAAGAGTAGCTTCTTTGATGAAGGGTAGTAGATGTACTTATCTGTGGGTGTAGAAATAAGATTTAGAATGTAGTTAGAAATTATGCTGGTCTAGCAAAGAGGTGATAGATTATTTTTGACATTCCATAACCTCACTACCCATGGGAAGGTAGGTTTCCAGCATTAGGCATGATTTCCCTTCTGTTGAGTGGACCGTAAGTACAATTAGATCAGTGTTAGTTGCCACTGACGTGTGAATGCTACTTACTGTACCCTTATGTATATCTTTCCAGACTGATAATTATCATGGTTCATAGATTTTTGGGGGGTAGGGCTATTTAATTGCTTCCCTCCCTTGGCGACTTGCATAGTATTTTCTGGAACCATGGACACTAGGCCACAGAAAAGAAGCTTTCATGCCAGATTTAGCTCAAATCATCTGAGTCCTGTGTCCTAACCATGAAGTGTCTTCAGCAATAAAGGCCCACCCTTCTTAACCCCTGAGAGGCAATCAAGTGCTTCTTCAACAAACTATATTGTGCGATTCATTCAGATTACCACGACTAACCATTAAAACACTAAAGGGGGGGCATGCCCGGTACTGTGTTTTTTATATGGTTTTTGTTGAGTGTTGTCAATACAAGTGATAGAACCTCCTTTAAGATATGTGTAGGTATGCATGCATGTGTGTGTGTATGTGTGTGTGTGTGTGTGTGTATGTGTTTGTGCACACACTTAGATGTATCATGTATACTTTTAGGTAGCTATAAAATAATCCAGTTCATTAAAAAAATAACAACCTTATTATTTTTCTCTCATTCTTCCTTCTCTTCTGTGATCCAGTTTAAAAAATGAGCTAGGGATCTAAACAAAGAGTTCACAATAGAAGAAATAAAATACCTAAGAAATTGATCAAAATGTGCTCATCATCCCTAGCAATTAGGAAAATACAAATTAAAACAATGAGGAAGGATTCGTGTTAAAAGTCCATTTAGGTTGTTGGCAGATATAATTTCTAATGTTGTATGGTAGATTTTTTTTTACTGGATTTAGGCCAGATGTCATATGTTATTCCTTGTCACACAATTTTGCTCAACACGGCTACTTACTTAAACCATTAAGTGGAAAACATCTCCTTTCAGTCAGCTAAAATGGAATTTCATATGATAAGATGTGTGTAATTTCTTGTCAACTTCTTCCAATATTCTCTTAAGAGATGTAATTCACAGGTACCACCAGTACTCAAGGAGTTATTGAACGTCTGAGGCTCATAGCTAAAGTCATTCTTTTGAAAATTATGAAGGAATTCTGAGTTTGTAAATAAACTTGAAGTTTTTAAATGCACTAGTAGTTGAGAAACCAAATCCAGGAAAATGGAGAGGTATATTAGTTCATTTATTTTTGTTCTGATAAAATATCATGACCATAAGGAACTTAGAGAAGAAATATTTTATTTGGGCTTATAGTTGCAGTACCATAAGAGGGGAGTTCATAACTCCAGTGTCAGAGAGTAGCTGAGCTTAGTATAGAATAATGTTGAGCAGGTAGGACAGTGATGGCCATGTTGTTCAGACTGAGTGTCATAGTTAGTGTTTTTATTTTTGTGAAGAGACAATGATCATAGCAATTCTTATAAAGGGATATATTTAATGGGGCTAGATTACAGTTTGAGAGGTTTACTCCTTTATCATTATGGCAGGACATGAGAGCATGTAGGCAGACATGGTATTGGAGAAGAAGCTGAGAGTTCTATATCTCGATCTACAGGCAACAGGAAGTGTTCTGAGGTAATGGGCAATATCATGAGCATGGAAGACCTCAAAGCCCACCTCCACAATGACATACTTCTTCCAGCAAGGTCATAACTACTCTAACAATGCCATACATCCTAATAGTGCTACTCCCTATGGAGGCCATTTTCTTTCAAACCACTACATTCCACTCCTTGGCCCCATAGGCTTGTAGCAATATCACAATGCAAAAATACATTCTGCTCAACATAAAAAAATCCCCATAGTTTATAGCAGTCTCATATTATTTAAAAGTCTAAAGTTTAAAGTCTTTTCTGACATTAATTCAGTCTCTTAACTGTCCCCTATAAAATCAAAATCCAAAAGCAGATCACAATATAATGGCATTGGATACATGTTACTGCTACAAAACATTAGGAAGAGAGCATAGTGAGGAAATACCAGACCAAAGCAATATAAAAAACAATCTGGGCAAACTCCAAGCTCTTCATCTCCATGTCTGATATCAAAGAGCTCTTCATATATCTAATTCCTTTTAGCTTTGTTAACTGTAATGCAGTTCTTTGTCTTGGACTGGTTCCATACCCTGTCAGAAGCTTTCCTTGGAAGGTATTTCATGGCTCTGGCATATCCAACATCTTGGAGTCTCCAAGGAATTCCAGGCTTCACCTCACAGCTTCATGAAATCACCACTCTGAGCTTACAAGCAGTGGCACCCCTGACACTCTCCCAGTCTATGTGGCTTTCCTTATTCATGGAAGAAGATTCCATAACCCCTTTCTTCTATCCTTGACTCTAACGCCAGAACCACATGGCTAAAGCTGCCAAGTTCTGCTGCATTCTGGCACTGGAACATGCCCCATTGTTTAATTACATCTTAACCAAATTTCTGTTTTCCAAAGTTTCCTTCACTACTTAAGTTTGGCTGTCCTGAAATTTGATCTATAGACCAGCCTGGCCTTAAACTTAGAGATTTGCTTGCCTCTGTCTCCAGAGTACTGGAATTAAAGGTGTGTACTACCACACCCAGCTCTAAGATTTTCTTTAATTCCTTTCCATAAATTGGAAACTTAGGTTGGTTGGATCTTGTCCTGAGGTCACCCCTCTCTTTATTTCATTTCTTAATTTATCTCCTTGAACACAGGACTTACCGCCATTTGACTTCCTCATGTCCCTTTTCTCTTCAAATTTTACATTTTGTACTTTTTTCCTGTTCAGCTTGCTTCTCTTCATTATATATCTTCATTAGATTTAACACTTACAACCACACAAGAGAGTCTGCTAGCTGTTTTGAGATTTCCTTAGTGAAGGCAATTAGTTCAAAACTCTTTACTTTAGCTTCAAGGCAGACTTTTTGGACAAGGGCAAAGAGAGACCACATTCTTCACCAAAGTGTCACAAGAAGGATCACTAGGCAACATATTAAAATTCTTCTCCTTTGTAACCTCTTGAACCAGGCTCCCACAGTTCAAATAACACCCCTGTCTTCCATGGTCCTATTAGTGTGGCCCATTAAAGAGCACTTAAAGCAATCTACTGCTTTCCTAATCCAGAGTACCGAAGTACAAATTCCTACAAACCAAAGCATTGTCAGGCCTTTCACAAAAATGTCTCAGTCCCTGGTACCAACTTCTGTCTTGGTTAGGGTTTCTGTTGCTGTGAAGAGACAGACACCATGGTCATGATAATTCTTATAAAGAAAAACATTTAAGTTGGGTGGCTTAGAGTTTCAGAGGTTTAGTTCATTATCATCATGGCAGGACATGGCATCATGCAGACAGACGTGATTGATACTAGAGTAGGAGATGAGAATTCTACATTTTGGTCTATAGACAATAGGAAGTGTACTGTGTCAGTGTGCATAGCTTGAGCATAGGAGATCTCAAAGCCCACTACCACAGTGACACACTTCCTCCAACATGGCCATAACCACTCCAACAAAACCACACCTTTTAATATTTCCACTCCCCATGGGGACTGTTATCTTTCAAACTACCACACTGAGTCACTCTTGAAATTTTAAATTCAACACACATACACACACACACACACACACACACACACACACACACACACACACAATGTAGCCTTGGGTGTCCTGAAACTTACTGAATAGACCAGGCTAGCCTCAAACTTATAGAGATCTGTTTGCTTCTGTCTCCTGAGTACTGGATACACTACCATGCACAGCTTAATATAAACTATTTTAATGAATTAATGTGTATTAATTTTTACATATGCAGTCTATAAATGTATTTGATGTGTTGTAAAATCTGTGCTTGGGGTCAGGTCAAATTTTGTCTTGACTCATTAATAAATGCTGAATAAAATAGGACTAAAAGCAAATGATCTTACTTTTAGGGAACAAATGCCTCTTTAAAGGGGAATTCTGTTCTTAATTCAGGCAATGATTGCTTAATTTATTATCTTCATAGATTATTTCAGAATCATTGGACTGATAAACACTGAGTTCTTTTTTAAATTAATTTTATTTAAATTTAAAATAATCTTATTTTACATACTAATCACAGTCCTCTCTACCTCCTGTTCTCCCATTCCCTCTACCATCTCCCCATTCCACCCCTATTCACTTCTCAGAGAGGGTGAGGCCTCCTATGGGGTACCATCAAAGTCTGTCACATCATTTGGGGCAGGACCAGGGCCCGCCCTCCCCCTATATCTAGGCTGAGAGAGTATCCTTCTATAGGGAATGGGCTCCAAAAGCCTGTTCATGCACTAGGGATAAATTCTGGTTCCACTGCCAGAAGGTCCATAGACAACTCAGGTCTCCTGTCACCCATGTTCAGAGGGCTTGGTTCAGTCCTATGCTGGTTCCCCAGCTTTATGACTGAAGTTTGTGTGTTCTCACTTGTTCAGGTCAGCTGTTTCTGTGTGTTTCTCCAGCATGGTCTTGACCCCTTTCCTAATGATTCCTCCCTCTCTACAACTGGATTATAGGAGTTTGACTCAAAACACTGGGTTCTTAATAGTCCATTCTTGAAACTTGTCTCTTCCTGTGTTGACCTCCAGCTAGGCTGGCAATTTGCCAAATGTGCTATGAGGAATACATAATAAAACATCTCCCTATTCATCTGGATGTTTCAAAGCTCTTTACAGTACATCACTGAGCAGATTATATGGGTCTTAGTCAATCATTTGGCACCTTTATTGGTACCCTTTGAATACTCTGTAAATTAAATATTAGTAGCAAAGTTTTGAAATCTGGTGGTGAAACTATGGAAAGGCTGAACAGAGTTTTGCTATTTATTGGTAGGGAAAGGGATACTGTAGAAAGTCAATTTGAATAGAAGAAAAAAGTGAATTGGCAAAATGATCTCCTCAGCTCTATATCAATGAAGATGACTCTTGTGCTTTCCATTGCTTATTCCAGGATGTGAGAGTCATTCTTGTCACCTCCTCCACTCTTGTTGCCTACAGCCATTCTACCCCAAGCCTTGTAGATTCCACCTCTATTGCATCTTTGTCTTACCCTTCATGCTAATCATACTACCATCATTTCTTATCTAGATGACTATTCTGTTAGATTTGCTACCATCACCTCTGTATCCATTATATTGTCAAAAGAAACTTCTTAACAACCAGATTTTATAATCTTCCCATTCTTTTCTTTTAGATCTTTTTGGCATTCTACTGTTCTTAGACCAAATTCTTAGTGGTATCTACATGTCCTTTTGGCTTAGCTCAGGTGCATCTTAGGCTACTCATTCCTTTTCTGTCTGTTCTTCATGTACTCAGGCTACTTTTCAGTTTCTTAGAAGACATATGTTCCTTTGTGCTTCTGGACCATTCTTTGAACATTACCCTTTTGTGTGGAATATATTTCCTTTCTGCTTATTTTGTAATCACTTCTTTATTTTTTCATTTATTGTTTGCTCATAAAATACACCCATACTGATATCTCCAGTTCTTTCACTCCTCCCAGTTTTGCTTTTTTATCTAGTTGATTTTATTGATCCTTATAGGTGCTTCTCAAATATTGTATTCTCACACCACTGTGTGCTTCTTTGGAGTGCTCATCATCAGTGTAGCCATGTGTTTCATTGGATAAATGTTTAAGGGTACTCCTAAATTCTGACCATTGAATCTACAAAGACAAGATCTTCTGTCATGTTCACTGCAATGAACCCAGCTGAGAACAAAGCCTGGTATGAATGAATGAGGTATAGGTATTATTCTACCATTTACCATTCTGATAATCCTCATTAATATAGTAGACCATTCTAAGGATTCAATAAAAACATGGCCCAAAAGATTAGCACATAAAGGACTGTAAGCACATATTAATCATTCAGAGCAGAGAATCAGAATTCTTGGAGCTAATCTCTGAAGACTCTTTTTCTACCAGGTCAAATGTTTCAAAATAAATCCTTCTAATAGAATGCAGTCTACTTTTGGCAAGCCAATATAACTTGACAGACAAGATTAGAATGGCATCAACGGGCCTGCAAACTCTGAGCCCCTGCTATGGGTTGGGTGCAAATATTATAGTAGTGACCAATGGAGGCTTTGTTTCTGTTCCCTTGAAACTTATAGTCAGCTTCCTTCAATAATCTAGTTTTCAGGTTATCAAACAGATATCTTATTCTGTGCCTATTTTTGGACAGCACCTGCTGTGGCTTTCAGTGTCTGTAGAAGAAGTCTGAGCTTTATTTGTTCAGTTAAAGATACTTCTTTTCTAGACAAGTTTGCACTGTGAATTTTAAATCACTACCAACAATACCCATTTTAAATTTAGTATTTATTTTGTGTTCCAAACCCTATTTTCTCTTGCAATGTACTTGAAGTCACATTCTTTCTCATAACATGAATGTAGGTAGGATATTTGTCCTTATGCCCAGAGCAGTAGTTATTTACAAAGCATTGAAAAGAAAGCAATTAGGTAAGTGGGGAATGTTATCATGTTATTAAAAATGATTTGATTTGTGTTTATTCACTACAACGCACATAAAATCAAAGCTTTGGTACTGGAAAAATCTGTTTGCATTTTTGCATGATTTTAGCTCATTTACAACACCTACCTATTGAAAAACACAAGACAAACATATAACTTCTTAGAACTAGAACCCCTTCTCTGTAGTTTCCAAGAATGAATCATTGTATGGTGTTGCACATATGAATACTTTGATTAAGAAATGCACATAAACTTAAGGTGCTATGCAGATCAATTGATGCGATTGTGATGCCCCTGAGCTCTGTGACCTGCCTGGACTCCATCTCAGACAACTGCCCTCAGATCCTGAAACAATGAAATGGAAAGACTTGAAAATTTGTTTTCTCAGAGCCTTCATTTAGTAGCTGATGGAAGCAGAAGCAGAGACCCACAGGTAAGCCCTGAGCTGAATTCCTGGAATCCAGTTGTAGAGAGGGAGGAGTGATGAGCAAAGGGGTCAAGACCAGGCTAGAGAAACCCACAGAAACAGCTGACCTGAACAAGGGGGTGCTAATGGACCCCAGACTGACAGCTTGGAAACCAACATAGGACAGAACCAGGTCCCCTGAATGTGGATGTCAGTTAGGAGACCTGGGCAGTCTATGGGGCCTCTGGTAGTGGAATAGTATTTATCCCTAGTGTACAAATGGACATTGGGACCCCTTCCTCATGGAGGGATATGCTCTCAGCCTAGACACATGGGGGAGGGCCTAGGCCCTGACACAAATTATGCGACAGACTTTGATGATCCCCCATGGAAGGCCTCACCTTTCTATGGAGCAGAAGAGGGATGGGATGGGAGTCAGTGGGGTGTATGAGAGGATGGGAGGGAGAGGGGACTGGGATTGATATATAAAATAATATTGTTTCTAATTTAAATTAAAAATATATAAAATAAAAAATAATAAAAACCTTTTAATAAAAAAGAAAATTTGTTTTCTCATAGTCATGTGGACAAGTATTTTAAGGTGGGGAAAGGAAGGAAGTTGTCAGTACCCTATTTATTTATTTTGGAAAAAGTTAATGGAGTGAATATGTGCAGTTGGGTTTGAGACTGTGGGTTTTGAGGGAAAAAAGGCATTATTAGGAGAATGAGCCCCATTCTTCCTCATTTCAGAAATGCAGGGACTTCTCCTATGAAAGAGCCTGTGCCATAGCTTCGCATTTAATGAAGTGAGCAGATTGCAAGAAGAATATGATGCTGCTCAGTAAATTGAATGACTTTATGAAGATAAATGTTTCCCTTCCGAGGCTCCTTCTTGTCAGAATGCATTTAATACCGCCATTCCTTTGAGAACTAAATTCCTGTAGCACTTTGCAGCATATTAACATGTTTTTCTCACCACATGAAATTGCACTTCAAGCAAGAAATAATAATGTTTCTGCCTCCCCTTGTACATTTTTATTACTGCCAATGAATAGGAGTAAATTAACGATTATGGCTAACATTATTCATGGGGACAAATTCCTAACTCATTTTACTGAGAATAATAAATAACTGAATGAATAAGATACCTTTAATTTCACATGTGAGTTATCCAAGATTTCTCAGAGTAACAGTAGAGAGGCCGTCATGTTTATATACAACACACAAATCTGTATCCATTGCTTAGCATCACAAGCTACATCATGTAACAGTGATAATGCTTCTTTGATTCTATGGCATCAAATTTCTACTCATTAATTACCTCCAGCTATACAAAACATACCCTAATTATATACTGCAAGAGCTATATTTAGCCTTTACAAATTCTAGGTACAATTTTCGTCTAGGTATTTATCCCTTCATTCCACAAGCAACCAGAAGACTGGGCAAATCTTGTTTCTGTTAATGAAATTACAAAGCAAATTCCATTCTAATGGAAACTGCCAGTTCTGGCCAATGGCCCTTTCATTTGGAAAAGCCTTCAAAACACCCACATTCCAGCACAGTGACATAATTTGAATGCTGTCTTCCCTATTCTAATGGAATTGTTGGCTGTGCCATAAATTGTCAAGGACTTGAAAGGTACAAGCAGCTAGGGTAATAGGGAACAGAGGAGAATACATACCCTTTTGGGATATTCTACATAATGACCTTCCCAGATCTCCATGCTTGTACTGCCACATCTGTGCCCTCCCTGCCAGACATCTATTGAGCAGGATCTGTGCTGAGGTGTAAGAGAGAAAGCTGAGGGGTTTATGGCCTCACTGACAGGGCATATGTTGCCTGATATTCTTGGTTGGCTGCCTAAATAGGGATAGAAGCTGGACCTCTATGGGGTGGGTTTGGCTGTGAGGGAAGGTGAAAGTCAACTTGGGGTAACAAGGAAGAACAAGGCAAGAAAGCTTTCCAGGCAGGCACACAATGCAAATAAGTGTGTGGGAATAGTGTGATGGGAGTATTAGGGAAGGGGAGGCTATCATATTTGACTATAGCTGAAGAATCCTGGGATGGGAGTGGGCATGAAAACAGTCTTCCAGAATGCTGCATCAAAGAGCAGAGGACGCTCTAGTTCCTCTGAACACTGAGAAACTAATGGAACATTTGTTGAGATAAATGATGTAATAACATCCATGGATTTTTTGAGACAGACTCTTTCTTATCCCAGGTCAGCTTTAAACTTACTGCATAGATGAGGATGACCTTGAATTTTGAGCCTGCTGCCTAAAACTGGGATTACAGGCTAAACCACCAATGTTCTTCCCCTGTTCTGTTTTCCCCTCTTTTCTCTTTTCTTTCTTTCCATTTCAGGAATTGAAATCAGTAACTTCCACTGAGACTAAGCCAAACCACCAACCAAATTTATGTGTTCCTTTTTCTAATTCTTTTCTCCTTTTCCTTTCTCTTTAAAATATATTTCAGTACTGAGACTGACCCTATGGTTCTGTGCACGTTAGTAAGTACTATAACACTGAGTTATATTGTCAGTCCCTTTTCAAGGTTTTAGTTAGAGATGAGCTCATTAAATAGCCAGAATTTACCTGGAGTCCACTGTAGTCTAAGCAGGTTTCTCTAAGTATTATATAGGTAAATTTTTTATAAATATTAACATTGACTCAGAGTGCAGATTTTAAAATATATTGTATATTTTGTTAAGTTACCTTTTAGAAAGCATTTGCTTGTTGATCCTTTAATATTAAAGTATAGGTATTCATTTCTACCTCCTTGTCAATTGTATGTATTTTAATGTTTAATTTTTTGCTAACTGGATGGCTAAATAATGCTGCCTATTTTTCTTTATATTTCTTTAATTACCAGCTGTATTGGCATTTGAGTATTTATTGAACCTAGATGATATATATGCTGTAATTGTTTGTGTCTTTTGTCTCTTATGCTGAGCTTTCATTAGTTTTTAAGAGAAGTTTAGATATAAAGTGTATTCTCTTGTCATATTGGTTGGAATACATATTTACTTTCTCATGGGCTTCATTTTATTCTGTAAAGTAGAGATGATTCTATTCACTTTGTAGGGGGCGCTCTATGCTTTTCCCTGCCATAAGTAATGTCTGATATGTGGTTGATGCTGATAGAGGATAACTATGAACATATTTGCCCACAACCAGACTCACAATTCAATTCACTCTTTATCAATATGATTTTTTTCAACATTTGGCACTCCTCTCTTTTTTTGGCATATGTTCTATTTGTTGGGAATTACTGAAATATTTTTTTAATTTTATTAAATTATTTTTTACATTCCAATCCCTGTTCCCTCTCCTTCCTCTCCTCTTGCTCTCCCCACTTGCCCCTCCTCTCATCTGGTCAAAGGAGATGGTAAGGCCTCCCCTAGGAAATCTACTGTCTGTTCCATCATCTCGTTCAGGCAGGACCAACGTCACCTTTCCACCCCCACATCCCTGTGTCTAGGCTGGGCAAGGTATCTCTCCATATAGGATGGGTGCTTCTAAGTCAGTTTGTGCATTAGAGGTAGATCTTGGACCCTTTGCCAGTGGCCTCATATATTGTCCCAGTCACACCATTGTTACTTATAGTAAGGAGGTCTAATTCAGTCTTACTCCTTACCCTCTCCAAAGAGCAGACGGGAGGTGGGGGCAGGGAAGTTACAGGAGAGAGAGGAGAGGATGGAGGGGGAACTGGGATTGGAATGTAAAAAATAAATTAATAAAAATGTTAAAATAAAATTGAAATTAAAAATTACTTTATGTGTATGAGTGTTTGCCTGCATGTGTGTATAACATAATATGTGTGCAGTGCCTGCAGAAGCATGTGAACAAACATGTGGGTGCTGGGAATTGAACCTCTGTCCTCTGCAAGAACAGTAAGTTCTTCATCTCAGAACTGTCTCTAGATCTGATATATTTTCCTTCGTATTCTATTTTCACCTAATATTCCAGCTAGTAGGAGTCAGCCCTGGCTTAAGATATTGCAACAGTCTGAATGTTGCCTTTCATGATAATTTGTCATAAACAGCTCTTTAGGAAGGCTTCCTCCATTTATGTCATTTGGGGTGTCTAATGTGAATATTTGTTAAGGATAGACATCATACTTGATTCCTCTCTAGAGCTCTGTAGCCTGGCATGGGGCCTGATCAAGTGGATGAGTACAGCCTTGGAGATTTTAAGAGAAAAACAAGAGGCATCACATGGTGTATTTCCACGATTATGTGAGTAGTTTTTGTCGGTGCAATTTTCTTTTGCTAAGTGTAGTCTTAGACTCTAAAAAGTCCACGGCTAAATGTCACTTGAATCAGCTGGATTGACCTGCCAGAAAAAGACTAGTTGGTTTCCCTTATTTTCAGAGAAAACTCCTGGGGATTGCTGCTTGGTGTACTTGGTAATTTCCTCAGGAGATCAATAGCTCATCACTTTGTTGTGTCCAGCAGTGTCAGGTACTTTAAAACAGCTCCCAGCTTCCAATACTGTTATCACATCTATGTTTTCATGTCACTTATACATACATATCCATGTCTGTGTCTATATGTCCCTATATGTGTGATATTATTACAGTTCTTCCCCTTAAAATTAAAGGCAGTCATACCCTTTCACCCTTGTATTTGCTTTCTTAACTTCTCAAATTAATAACAGATGATGCTTTTAAAACTTTGAGAAATAAGAATTGCTTTTTGAATAACTATATCTACAAAATATACCTAAGAAATTTTGATTTGATAGACACTGTCAACTTTCCCAGACATGCATTTTTCTAATATCTCATGTTGGATATCCTGTAATTGTATTTGTTGACCCTCCTTTATTTGACTGTTTTTTTTTATCACATAGCTACCTCAATATCTCTGTGCAGGGCTGGATGAGACACAGCTCTTACAACTTGAACTATACTACAAAAGAAACAGTTTTGTATGTGGGAGGAGGTCCCATGGACCATCTCCAAACTGTGCTTCTAGGGAATGCTTTAGTAAAGAATTCCTGCAGACCACCTGGCTTCTTGTTAAGTCCTTAGTCTAACAAGTTGTGCTTGGGCCTGACTGCTGTTCCTTTCCAGGACAATGTAATTTTTCCCTTAGGGGGCTCATTCCATAAATATTCATTGAACATGTAATGTATTGTATAGCACGGTCTGTGCTAGGTTACAGGTTACAGACTCAGATTAATTAAATTAAGATGTTTCTGTAGCAATAGTAGTAAGATCTTGTCAATACTGAGATATCTTCTCCTTATTCACTTTTTAAATTTCATATCTTGTACGTTTCTACTTCATCATGTTATCCCAACCCTTTCCTCCTCATTATAGGCTAAACATCATTTGTGTTCTCATGCCACATTTTCCCAACACTGCTCTGATGTCTGGAAATATCAGTTGACTTACCTGTATTTTCTTAAATAAATGATGAATCTCATGGGTAAAGCGGCTCTACCCTGCTTGTATCTATGTCCTTGGTGTTCTGCATAAAAGTTGTTATAAGATGGTTCCTTATACCAGACATATTTTACTCAAAAAACAGTAGTAACAGCAAGATCCACAGGTACAGATGTCGATATAGACATACTAATAGCATTTGTGTCTCCTGAAAACTGCAATATTGTATGCACTTTAAGAATATATATATGTGATATTTATCATGTAACTATCTAACATCTATCTTGCTATCATCTGTTATCCATTAATGAAGTTATCCATTAGTCTACATGAAATTTGCTTCCGTAAGTATGAGGATTAGTGAAACTTATCAAAATATTTTCTATCCGTCTGTCCGTCGGTCCGTCCATACATCCAGTTGTCTACAAGAAATTGGCTTCTGTAAGTATCATAGTTAGCTAAATGTGTCCAAAGTCTGTAGAACAGAGTCTGAAAGGGAAATTATAATAAAAAACAGTCTAGAGGTGCACACACTGCCTAAAACCTGGTATCCAAGGGCAGCAGTAAGGAACAAAGTAATCAATAGCATAAGAAACCCTGTGGTATGTACTATTTGAGTTTTTCTTTTTTCCTAAGAGAAAGACCAGAATTCATTTTAAAGGGCTCATATCACTATGTAATTCTCATCTAGGGTAATGTCTCCTGGGTTAATTTAAGTCAACTGATTAGGGACTTTAATTACACCTGAAAAATTCCTTCTACCAGGGCACCTAGGTTAGTTTTTAGTTGAGTAAATGGGCACTGCCAGAGCACCTTACAAGTCTGCTGAGTCAAAAAGCATCATGATGCTCAATAAATGATGGTGCAAGGGGTGTCATTCTGGCTGTGAGTAAAGCTCCTTTATTGTATCAGTGGGTATGAATACTTCTGTATTGAGGCAGAACAATGAAACAGCAAGATTATGAGAAGAAGAAAATCATAGTATATAGTATAGTCATTTCTCATAAACTACTCCCTCTCTAGAGCTCTTCAATGAGAACGGACACATTCTTAATATAATCTCTCCAGCTTCCAGGGCCAAGCCCCATTTCATCTATTGAGGACATCTGGCACAACTGAGTCAGATCTCAGAGGTTTCTAGAGTATGCCTGTATTTTCAGACCTCTGCTTCTTGATTTCTGCCTATTGAATGTATTCTCCATCCAACGTGCTTCCCTTTTGTCCTATAAAGAATTATCTTGACTTTTTTCCAATTATGTAAGAGTGCTGCTCCCAAGAGAATTTAGGACAGGGCACTAGGTCTCTTTCTATATATTCTGTCATGCATATTCTCTCTGTTGTTTATTTTCAGTCTCATCTTATTATCTACATTGGACAGTGAGCTCTGGGAAGGTGGGAACAGTGTCTCCTGTTTCCTTATGACATCTTCAGACATCCTGCACAGAACAGCTGCTTGACAAATCCAGGAAGCTTTGAATTAAGACAAAGACTTTAAAATAAACCACCCTCATTCCTTAAGCTGCTTTATTCTGTATCACATGTTCAAATGAAAGACAATTTGTCTTCCAATTAGCTCTTAATGAATTGTACTTGACCTTTGAGCTCTATTTCCAACCTTGAGAGCAGGCAGTGAATGTGTAAATTCCAAGGCTTGATTTAATAATAAAAGTCACTTCCATTTGTCTCGCACTTTCAAGCCTTCAGAATATCTTGCCTTCTCTTTTGTTGTATAAGATTGTGGGTGGACAGAGATACAACCAATAGCAGCGACTAGGAAACAGGAATCAGGTAGGTCAAAGGTCCTGTCCTGGGATCATTCAGATTACAGGAGTCAAACCAGAGAATCCAGAGGGGTGTCATGATCCCCAGGTCCAAATACTTTCCTCAAAAAGAACAGCATAACTCACCAAGCAAAAGGAAATGGTAATTATTAGGGGTACTGGAAACTTTAATTTGGAAAATTTGTGTGGAATGAAAGTGAGCCCCTTTGTCCTGTTCTTCCCGTTTGCTATAAGCAAGGTTTCTTTGGGACATTTCACAGTGCTCCCTGGGACCTTGTAAGACATCTACCGATATTTTTCAAAACCAATATGTGTGTGTTTTCTGACCGTAGTGGCTTTAATTTGCCTGTGGCAACTTTCCTTTCAGTTTTTGACTTCTGCCATAAATTATTTGATATGTTTTCTTACAAAATGGCTAGACTGTAGTACAGGGAAATTCAGTACTGAGAGAGAAAACAATGGCTCTGTTCACCAAACCATTAATAGCAATTCAATAGGTGGTGTACATATTTGAGTTTTATTTTTTGATCACTGGGTATCTGCTAATATGTTCTTGACTTTGCACTGTTACTTGGGGGTAAATAAAGAAGAAAGTGCCATAACTGTCTTTATTATAGAGATACCATACATGAATTTGCAATCAAGGATTAGCTTTGTCTCATTTTATTATAATGGAACCTTGTGAACCATGGAGGCACCATAATTACTTCTTCATATCTTGTGATGCCCTCCTCAACTTTCAATCCTATTTCCCATCCTCTTGTAGAGTTATTCAGATTACTCAGTCCTCATCTGAACCAACAGGGACATAGATAATTTACCCACACTGTGTTGTTAAGGATGGATCTCTATACACCTTTTAACTTTCTACAGCTCACAGTTCCATGAAACTAGCAGAGCTACGCCTTTTACGCTCATTGTACAGTCAAGGATCCTGAGGTACAAGATGCTGCATATTATGTTCAGCATGACACAGACAACATAAATGGTACAACTTCTTTGACCACTTTGTAGTTCATTTCCTACTTTTATCGCAGCCCATGTCATATCTGTCATGGAAGAGGATCTCTGAGTGTTCATTGATGTATTTTTGATGCCAGCTTCTAGCTTTGTGCCTGATAGTGGACTTATGTTCAAAAAGATTACTCAGGCCAGGCATTGATGACACATGCCTTTAATCCCAGCACTCAGGAGGCAGAGGCAGGCGGATCTCGTTGAGTTCGAGACCAGCCTGGTCTACCGAGTGAGTTCTAGGACAGACTCCAAAACAATACAGAGAAACCCTGTCTCGAAAAACCAAAAAAAATATCACTCAATGGGAGTAGTAATGTATTCAGAAAGGGGAAACTTTACCAGCAAGCACTTTGGCAGACAATCTACCAGATAGAAGAGGTGATACTTTATACGAGCTTGTAAACATAGATTTGCCATGTAGCCAGAATCGTGGCCTAAAATCATATTACATATTCACAAGGAAGAATTGGCCAGGCATCTGGAGAGAAATAAAAATCTGGCATCTTAATTTGACTCCTGTTTTGTTCTGTTATTACCTGAGCCTTGTGCTATACCATTTATTAGCCATGCCAATTCTAAATCACAAGGATTATATTGTTATGATCACTTAAGACAGTGCAATTCACCTGCTATATTGCCTGCATTAATTGTACTTTTTTTGGCTTACAGCTAGACCCATCCATAAGTCTGTATACTGTTTTAATTATTGTTTAATATATTTCATCACTGGTCCTTTTAAAAAATTATTCACCTTAATAAACTATGCCTAATAATAGATCTCATTATAGTCATTTTCACATTTACCCCTTTTACCCTCCCCCATTACCCTCTCTTGGCCTTCTTTCACTCTTTAACCCTTCAAACATATTCCTGTAAGCAGGTGCAGTTACATTCATTGGAGCAGATATGTACACGCGCGTACGCGCGCGCGCGCACACACACACACACACACACACACACACGAGAAGAGAGAGAGAGAGAGAGAGAGAGAGAGAGAGAGTCAGAGACAGAGAGACAGAGACAGAGAGAAAGATTCTTCTTAAATTGAAAAATGGAATTTTACAAGGACAGTTGCCAAGACTGATTCAGTATTTGCTCCTCCTTGAGTCCATGGCCCTGCCAACAGTAAACCACAGCCCTCCTAGCCAGACTTTTTTTTGCCAGCGGGGGATATGGAACAGATAGTCTACTTCAACAGTGGTGGCACTGGACAGGGCACTGGAAGTCCTTTAGTCCAATCATTTTAAAAACAGGTGTGGTGTGTATGCATTTTATGCACAGGTATATGCCAGTGTGTTGGGGGTGTGGTTGAATGGAAAATCGGGAGGAGAGTCACATGAGTAATTCATGGGTGCTTAATGGCTAGAATTATGGCGTCCTTGGTAACCCCTAAACAAGTATGAGAAACAGCTAAAGGCCCACAAGACCAGGGTTTTCCTTCCTGGGAGTTGAATCAATGACTTTCATCAGAAAAAAAAAACAACCTTCTTCCCTTTCCCTTAGCACAACTCCATAGTCTTGTACCAGGCCAGAATTTTCACACACTGGTAGAATTCCAAAACAAATGTTAGCTGGCCCCATGAGGGCTTTCACCCTAGAGAAGGTCATCTTCACAGATTCCTGTAGAACAAACTTTGGTGACTTGTGGAAGGCAAACAGAAAAATAGTCCAGAAAAATATTTACATCTGCTACATTTGTCACACAAATCACAGACCATTTATGTCTAAAGAGAGATCAGAACCAGGCTTGCTGAATGACTTTCAGGGGATGAATGGGATGATTTAAGTACATAGGCATCTGGTTTATTTTATGTTTGGTGTTTTTCTGAAGATTTGTAGTCACTAGGAATGAAGAGTGCACAAAAGCCTGTGGAAGGAAAAGAAAGCTTAAGGATCTCTAGGGAGCATGCAAAGGTGGCCATCAGAGGCTATATAATTTAAAGGAGCTCACTCCCTGGCAGTGTGCCATGCTCCATCTGGAGTTGCTGGTGGAGATAATGATGATGTACTGTTATGAGTGACTACTGTATACTAGGTTCCATGGTGATTACTTTACATGCATAATTCTCATTAATTCACTCTATGAATCACTGCAGTAGTGTTATCAGCTTCAACTTATGAGTAAGGAAGCCTATGCTGAAAAGAGCTGAACTATTTCTTAGGACACACATGTAAGAGGTGGAACTGGTATTTAAATCTTCAGTATGAAAGGAATTGAATGTACCTGTATATGTTGACAATATTTCACTAATATGACTTCCTTCACCACGTGGAAGAATATAAATTTGAGATTTGGTTTTACTAAATAGAAGTTGTGTAATGTTGACAAATGGTTTAACCTCTCTTTCAGTCTCTTTGTTCTGACAGAGTGTAGAGTTTGAAATCGCTGTCCTTCTCATTCATAGGATAAATGCAGGACTACAAGAAGATAAAGAGAAATGAAGGAAGGATGGAAGGAAGGAAGGGAAGAAGGAAGGAAGGAAATCTTTGGGGACTAGTTAAGTGCTCTATACCTGGAAAGTAGGAGAGATAATTCCAGACCCAAGATCTCTCAAAAATGCTTAGGAGAACCCAGGTAGGATTCCAAGAAACTATAATCCCTCTATAGCAGAGATGATGCAGATTAGAACCTGTGAGATTACAGTGATGGCCCTTAGAGACCATATGGACTCAGCCCTCATTGAACATGAGGTCACCAGGGCTTGAGAGAAGGGATGGCCTAAGCTCATAGACAAGATTGATGCTCATCTACCTATCTCCAACATGAAGCACTTCATTTCAGTGTAAAATTGCATAATTCTTGTCTCACCGAACTACATGCATGCATGATAATGAGTTCAAACTGATTATCAGTGCAAACTGAAAGATAAATGATCATGACATTCATTAATACTGCAAACATCATTTGTTGCCAAATGATAAGCTTTACTAATGCCCTAATATGTATGTACTAGCAGAACAATGCACCACAGAATGTTAACATCTGTCGGTGCAGTGCAAACAATTATATATAACTTTTTTTAATGTAAAGATTATACAATAACAAAAGGTATGGCTGTGAATTAATATGATACAGAACCTGGCTTATGTGTTCAGAGACACAAATAATTTTGCACAGAAAGCAAGCAAGTTTTTGTAAGCTTTGCTTTGTCAAAAAATGACACTCTGACACCAAATACAGAAGAAAATAGGGGAATTGAGATGGTTATTAAATCTGACCTTGATCAGATTTTTATTATGTCAGAAAAAATGGTTCTTAAGAGAGAGAGTTGTCATGGGATTAGAGTCCATCTATGGCGAGATGTTTCCATGGCAACAAATCAAACACCATTTCCTCTGACTCCAGTCTCCTGCTTGAGAAGTATGAACTTAGCATTGCATAATTAGAATGAGACACAGTAATGCTGTGTAAAGAGAAAAAACAGAAGAATCAATCTGGAGGCAGTGAATCATTTTTCAATGGCAATTAACCCCATCAGTGTGACTATCTGCAGCTCAGGCTGGCCATGACAGGTTCTATGTAGGTATTCGGTTTTACAAATTAAAAACATACTTTTTGTCATAAACCACATTAATAAAAAATGAAAACGGAACCATAATCCTACCTGAATTAATGAAGACTGCAATTATGGATAAGGTCATAATAGAAATTCAGAGCTGTGTCTGAGGCTGCAGTAGGTGGTAGCATGTGATTCTTTACCTGAATTCTCTTCATGTTTGAGGGATCTAAAAACACACTTTATGCTGGTGCATGGTTAGTGTCCCACAACCAATGAGCTATCTAAATTCATAGGCACCAATGTCACACTACTAAAATCTTGGTGGAAATCTAAACTGGTGCATACAAAGCCACTTAGAACTTAGAGAGTTTGGCTTGGCTTACCATACTGTCATCTAATTGCATTAAGAGTATTTTGTTCTTCCCTAGGAAATGTATCTGAGGAGCTCATCTGGTGAGGGATAACTAATGTTCTCTGCTGGGTTGTGTTTTTCTCCAGATGTTTTCCATTTCTTTCAGAAATGTTTCCTACCCACAGGGAGAGAAGAGAATCCAAGATCTGCATTTGCGCTAGGCAAACATGTTGTCTTTCCTATGTCACCCAAGTCATAATGACTGTACTCATCAACAAAGAAAATGTGTCTTATGAAACCTGTTTCTATAAAGATACTTGGGGCCCTGGATGCTCCCCAGACACATTGATTCATTCCTTAAACTCTTTTATCCCGTTTCTGTCTCACCTAGTTCACTGTCAGAGACCAATTTACTGCAGTACCACTTTACCTCCCATAATGATGTTTAGCTGTGTGAAAGTTGAGGAAATACTTATGCTGATTTTTGTACATGTAGAGGAAAGACTGTGTAATTAGGCATTTGGGGAAAAAGGGAACCTAACTCTGAAAGGAATGATAAAGGTCTTGTTTGTGGTCTGGATCGAAAGGCTAAACTTGGCTTGTTTTAAAGTAATTTCTTGTCTCTTCCTTGCTTATATTTATTTCTAGGATTCTTTTGACCTTAATGCTTTCTGCAAACAAAATACAAATATGTTCTGTTGGATATAGATGGAAGAATGAAAGAGCCCTGAAAACTTAAAAATAAGAAGCAAGAGAATATCCACCAAGCCCCTCATTCCTGAATTTCCTTATTCATTGCATACATACAGAAGCTCTGCACTAAGGCTGGCACCCCATGTCTATCAGCAGAATGAATTCCTACACTTGCCCTTTTTGTCTAAATAAGACAATTCTAAATCTAATACAAAACTATATATAATAGGAACAATTACCAAGCATTGTCCAGGAGAAAGAAAGGGTAATAACATACACAAAACAGAACTACAGCCAACAAGAACAACATCAAGCAAGAAACACATACTAAGTGTCCAGGCTATAGATAATTGGCAGATAGCAGAGATTATTCCAATAGCTGTCTTATCATGAAGAGTCTTGTACCTAAAATGACTTAGCTAAAACATGAGAGGATGTAACTGTGACTATCTAGTCTTCAACCCCATAAAAGTCCTGAGAATGAAAATAATATTACCTGAGTAAACAGGAAGTGAAAGCAAGCTACTTCCAAAAGATGCAAGGCATGACAAACTGCTGAACCTGGATAGTCACCCCAAGTCTCTCTGCAGCATTCAGGTAACCAACTTTGGCTATAGACCTAGAATATATTACAGACCATTTTCATAAGCAGATTGAACAGCAGTCGAGGTAAGGGCAGTCCTTTGACTGATAGGCCAGTTTTGTCAAGAAGAAAACAAGTTCCATATGGAGTGTCTTTGGTGCCTAACATCCTCTCAAGAGTACAGTGCTGTCAGGAGCAGTCATGTCTCATGTCAACAGGATTCTAAGTTATTTAAACATTTAAATACCATATTCTGTAGGTCTTTGAAGTGTTTGAAGATTACCTATCTGTTCAAAGTGCATCTCTTGCATCTAGAGAACCTAACTAACATATGTATGACAAACATTGGTAACTATTAACCTGTAATTCTTTTTATTGCTTGTTTTATCAAGACAGGGTTTCTCTGTGTAACTTTGGAGCATATTCTAGCACTCACTCTTTCATAGACCATGCCTCCTGTCTCTGCCTCCCAAGTGTTGGGATTAAAGGCATGTGCCACTACGGCCTGGCTTAATCTGCAATTCTTAAAAACTTTTGTGGTTTAAATACTAAAGCTTCACATTATAAAAATAAACAATCTTTAAACAGGTGTACAGTATGAGGATAATTACCTCATAATTGTAACTTTATATAAAATATCTTAATCAGAGGTAGAAATGTATAGTGCAATATGACAAAAATATCCTCAATTTGTGTCAATATACAAAATATCTTAAGCAGAAGCAGAAACATGCAGTATGACACAAATAATTTTATATTTGTGTACAAATATATTGGAAACAGAAATGGGAACATGCACAGTATGACAAATATGATTTTGAGTTTGTAAAAACATAGAAATTATCTTAGGAATACAAAAACAATTTTCCATTTGTGTCAACATACAAGAATCTATACCAATATAAATTTTCTAAAACTAATAAACCAAAATAATTTACAAATAGATAAACTAATCTACCTTATCATATCCTGTCTATTCTTCTTCATCTTTTCCAAATGAGACTCCTGAGTCTAAACTTCATTGTTCTACCCCAACCCTATTACAACTTATAATGAACCCCCAACAAATGATAATTATCCATAACCCTGAGAAAATACAATCTGTCGGGAGAAGGGGCTTCTTTCTTTTTAGAATTGCTTTCTGCTGTCTGGGGGAGATGGTAGCTCTATGGGATTCTGTAAAAAACTAAGACAACAGTTAAGTCTCAAGAGGACTATTGACAGAATGAATTCCCAAAACAATCATGTTTCATTGGATGAAAGTGTTTGGCTGGGTTATCAGTGAGATCAATTATGAGATAGTATGTGAGAGGTATTTCATGGTTTATATTGTAATAAGGATTTGTCCTTCATCTTCTATATATAAGCAGAGAATACTAGCATAAAGATTCTTTTTTTCCTCAACAAGGGGTTTATTCTTAAAGAAGACCTTTGTGGAGTCATATTGGTCTAGGTAAACATTGGCAGTTCAATTTCTTTATAAGATGCAAGGTTGAGCCAGCACCTTTTGTTGAAGATGCTTTCTTTTTTCCATTGTGTAATTTTAGCTTCTTGGTCAAAAATTAGGTGTTCATAGGAGTGTGGGTTAATATCAGGGTTTTCAGCTCGATTCCATTGTTCTACCTGTTCATTTTTGTGCCAATACCAAGTTGTTTTCAGGACTAAGACTGCCAGCATAGAGATTCTTTAGCATGATTCATCCCTAGCTACTACCGTTGACTGGTGATAAGAGAATAGAAAATGAAGTGTTAAATCTTGACTGTTGGTATTCAATGTTTTCTCCCCATTGTTGCCAAGAACGCAGAAGAGAAAATACAATGTACCTATTGTGGGACATGCCATATAGGTTCATGCTTGTTATTAAGAATACCGATAAATTGGATGTCAATTTGATTTTCTTGTTACACCCTAAAATAAAGGTGATCCTGAGGAATTTCTGTTGATGGGTTTAGGTGGATTATTTAAATGCCATCGTAAAATGGATAGCTTGTAAAAATGCACTGTGTTAGTATGACATTGGAAAGAAGACAAGTGTTACTCTCATCTTCATTTTAAAATTCATCTTATTGCCTGGAATGTCTTACACATAAACAGTTAGGTGCTTTGAAAAAAAAAGAACAGTGTCTCACTTGTGTTCCTGACCTCTTACATTTGAATAGTCTCATCATTTCTTTCATTCCAGGACAACTTAAAAGCCATATCTATATTAATGGTGAAATAGTTACTTTAGGTCTACTCTAATGCCTTTAATAATAGTTGGCAGTTAGAAAGTTAACCAAATGGCTAAAACTGATAAGCATCTTGGCACAGAGGTCATTTGGTTTTGACAGGATAGAGGGCATGCTTTTGGAGAACATATGATCTCTTGGGACTCTCAGCAGGAGCCAAATATGTGAGTACCCTTTTTCCTGAATAATAAACAACTTCTTCAACTCTGCTGTACCACCAGTTCTCTACAATAAGTCAGCTAAGCTTAGACACTGATTTCTAAAGACTTCCTTTTGTTACCCTCTATGAATCTAAAATTGCTGTCTTATCATCTGCTAGTATCAAATCAAGAATGGACCAACAGAGAGCCTGCATGATACCGACCTAGGCTCTCTGCATGTGTGTGACAATCGTGTAGCTTTGTCTCTTAGTAAGGCTTCTAACACGAGAGCTTAGCTGGCTTTTAGTAATCTGTTCCAAATGCTGGATTACTTGGCCCTGCCTCGACATAAAGGGAGGAACTTGGTCCTGCCTCAACTTGATCTGCTATATTTTGTGCAGGCCCATGTGCAAGCCTGCCCATTTCTGAAGGAGATGGAGGAGCAGTGGATGGAGAGAGGAGGTGGTTGGGAAAAAGGAAGGGGATAGGAGGAGAGGATGGAGACAAAGCTGGTTGGTATGTAAAATAAATGAAAAAGATGTTATTTAAATAAAAGCAAAACGAAACAAAAAATGATGCGCAATTCAAACATGTCCTTTTCTTTTGCCCTTGCCCACTACTCCAGCAACATGTATTGTTGCAATAAAGTGCCTTCATTAGTATTCATGAGATTCATTCTGAAAATTTTCTTGTGGCATCCACATAGTAGGCCTTTACCTGATGTGTGTTTTCTGGACTGCCAGATGAACAGAAATGGCAATGTGATATTGGGGGAATTTGTTTCCCACAGCAGGAGTTATCATCTCCAGTGGTCTTTGCAAGGTTCAAAATGATTTGACCTTATAAACTCACACCATTCTAGCATTAAGAGGACTACAGAAAACAAGTAGCCTAACTCGCTTAGTGTAAAGTTAAAGGGTACAGACAGTAGAGTGGTCACCTAGCAAACCTATGGTAGGGTTAGTGAGTTAAAAGGTCTTTAACTTCAGTCCTTTATCCTGCCTCTGCTTCCTGACTACTCTGCTGGCCAGGCACCACCAAGAATGTATGTGAACTGCCAAGGATGTGTCTATCAAAGGGATTTGGATATTTTGGGTTCATAATAGTCATAAATTATATTGTAAAATTTATATGTAATCAATACAATATAAGAAACTATATATAATTCTATGTATGCAATTGATCATAATTTGTAATTGATGTAGAATATGATTTCAACGCGTGGAACAAAATTAGTATAAATATTCACTGGATTATGTATTTGATTAAGTATGCAAATTGGTAAAGAGTTTGAATTCTAAGATGCCAGAGCACATGTTAGAAGTTTCATGGCCAAAATTCAGATTGCTATCATTGTGGATAAGACTGAATCAAGATTGGAACACTTAGGGGTGGTCTCTAGCCTTTGCAGACTGGAGCAACTCCTTTGGGTTACTTTGCATGACATCTACTGATAACAGACACTCTCATTCACTCTTGAATTCATTGAATCAACCACAGCGTACATGCTGAACTATTACTGTAGACAGCCACTATCCTTTGAAATCTTACTTCCCTTAAGCCTGGCTGTGAAATGTGCTGTTCCAGTTCTTCCTAAAGAAAGCATTCTATACCTTAAAGTGGTGATTGTGGTGTTTATTTATAATAGTGGCATGGAGACACTACCTGAAGGTGACTGTTGAAGTCATTCAGGGTCATTACTAGCAGATTATATAGCAATTATAACAGCTGTCTGTGAAGACAATGCACAAGCATGGAAAATGCTTATGATCAGGTAAATGATTCCGTCTACAAAGCAGGGCTGTCTGGAGTACTTATATTCATGAAAAATGTGAGCACCTTGGAAAAGAGTCTGAGCACAGATTATTCAAGGTGGAAATTAGGACTTTGTCTTGGAGTATAGTTTTGAGTACTCCATATGTCTTCCCACCTCAACATGATGTTGCTTGATTGGTTTATACCTATTCATTTAAAGGGGAAACAAAGCCCTGTGTCTGCAGTCCAGACAATATAGTGCAATTCTGGTGTTCTGCCAGAAGATGGCGAAATGCCACTTTCTGTTTTCTAGAAAGCAAGTCACAGAAGGAAAGCTTTGATGTCTGCCAGAAGGTCTTGCAGATTTTTCTGCATTTTTATTTAAATATCCAGTTATGACTTTTTCCAGTAACCAATGGACCCTGAAAGTTATTTTTGATCAGGCTATATGACTCCAAGGGAGCAGATCCAAGTTTTATAGGACCTGTGGGGAGCCTTTTTGAGAAAAGCAGTTCAAAGTTGCAAATGCAAAATTAAGTGCTGATCTTTGAAAGGGATATCTGTGAAGGTGGCCCATTTACCTGAGGCTTCCTTACCTTCCCAATAATCTACCTGAGATCAGTTGCTGGTTTTATACAGTCTGGCCTAGCAATGAAGGTCATTGCCATGGAAAGCTCTCTGTGGAATTGGGCATGTTCATTCCTACCAGGCTTGGTAAACAGTTGTCTTTCTTGATCTTTTCAACATAATGACTAATATCACATACATACTCAGTGAATCTCAAGAGAGAGGAAGCAGACACATAGTAGCAGCCAGTGTAGGACACAAGCCCACCTTGTATACAAGGGGAAGTTTGAAAATGATGCCTCTTTGTCTAATTCTTCTTAGGCCTCCTGCTATCTGGCTGGCAATGACCTTAAGCAATATTCTGTGTACTTTTAACCCCTAAGTTGCCTGGTTCCATTAAAATCTGACTCCAAAAAGTTCGGGATTGTGTAGCTTTGTTTCTACAAAGAGCTGCACAGCATAAAAGACATATAAAGCACAAGATATTTAGGAGGGATTTTCCCTAAAATTCAGTTTAAATTTAAATTTAAATTTAAATTAATGCTGGCAAGTAGTCATAACTTTAACTTACCTATATTGTCCTGTTTTACTTCGTTTCTCTATTTTAGACACTGGTGTTTTCCAGTATCCCATAATGCTTATTAATTCTATAGCTTGGCTATTCTATTCTTAAATTTTGCTCTCACAGCTGTGGTACCTCCGTTTAGCAATATGCCACATGTATGTTCCATTCTGTATTGGTCAGCTAACATTGTTATTTGACGCTTATGATTTTTATAACTTATTTCTAATGATAATGAATAAATTATTCATTGTTCTGTTTCCCTTTCTATTTTATCTGAAGCTTAAACACACACAGACACAGACACACAGAGACGGACACAGAGACACAGACACAGACATAGACACACACACACACACACACACACAAAGAGACAGAGAGAATATACATTTAAAGTTCGCTCATGCTGCTATCTAGACTATTCCCAGGGAGGCAGGGAAAATTTCTCACAAGTCATTCAGAGGCCAAGGCTAAACAATCCTCTAGCTAACACTTTATGTTACCATGGCTGTTTCCAACATGTCAAGCATGTAAAACAGAGGAAAGAAAGCAAGAAGAATGAATATCTGGGCTTTTTAATGGATAACAAACTGGCCCACTTCCTTTGTGCTTAATTTTTTGAGATAGAATCTCATGTATCCCAGTTAAGTCTCCAACTATCTATGTAGATTAAGGACAGCCTTAAATTCCTTATCGTCTTGCCTCTATTTTCAAGTGTTGGAATTATAGGTATGTGCCACTACACCTGTTTTATATGGCATATGAATCAAACCCAGTGTCATGTGCCTGCTGGGCAAGCATTCCACCAGATGAGCAGCACCCCAAGCCCTGTTACTGTTCAAATTTTATCAGCTCAGTCTCAATTACATGGCCACATAAAATGAGAAGATGGGTGGGTGATGTAGTCTTATTAGGTATCCAAGAAGAGTAAATAGAATGGTTAACAGGTAGTATAGTCTTTGCTACATCACATACAGTACAGCAGGCCTTAGAGATTGATCAAATTCCCATCAGACATTAATGTTAATATTTTAGAGTAAGTCAATCTTCATTTCTTCTCTCTGAAACCAACCTTAGAATAAATAAATGGCAAAAACAACATCCTTATTTATGTTTTGTTGTAGGAACCACCCCAAATATTCCTGGATATAATAAATACGCAGGTGGGAGGGAGATGATATGAGAGAAAACACTCACAGATACTCTATCTTTGTGAACTTGGAGTATGTGGGAGAAAAACTGTAGATATTAAACAGTTCTGCCACAGCTATTCTTTGTGAGTTAAAAAGAAAGGTTAAGCCACCCCAGTCACATGCAAAGCACATTCACGAACCACAACTTCCCATCTTGTCACAGAAAACTATGAAGTATAAAGGGGTTTACTAAGAATCTAGTATTTTCTGGTATCCCAGAAAATTGTCCTGGCCCCTCTTTTGCACAATATTGTTCAGTATTTTGGTCTAGAAAGGGTTTGGTTCACTTAGGTAAGACTACTAGTGAAAAGACTTCAAGAATATCTATGTAAAAACACCACAAATCAGTGAAAAGTAGCAGGATAAATAGATTAACTAAGCTTACATAATAGTAGCAGATGAAAATTATGATCCAATATTAATTGAACAACTCAAAGAACTTAACAAAATTGTCTTGTGAATTATAAGCCTAATGAGAACATCAGAGAAAGATAAAATTGAGTTCCCTCTTTTATGCACAGAGTGGATAACAAATTAAAATTATCAGAGAATGACACTGAATTATAAACAATGGTTTCTGACAAACTACCATCATATTAACTGAAGTACAAGTAAAGGCTGATAACTGAGGAAAATGAAACAAATTTTTAAAATGATTACAGAAAAATTATAGAAGGCAGTCAAAGTAGGGATAATGTAAACATATGTGTATTTCTTTTTATAGAAAAAGTTGAAATTAGAAAATATTAGAAAATGTAAGTTACATTTTTGTTTTTTAAAAATATGTATCAGCAATTCTATTTATGACACAAACTCATCAACAATCATATAAAACTATATGGTGAATTTTGGTGGTAGGTACGCTAGTAAATAGTGCAGATATTAATCCCAGCTACTTCATGAAAATTAGCCTTCCACACAGGTCACTTAAGATGTCAACGCAAGTCAAGTCAAGACCGGTCTGAAGGAAAGCTTGGCATGTCTCAAAGCTGAAGCAGGAGTGTGTAGAGTCAGGCTGGACTATACAGCAAAATCACAACTCAAAAGACAGGTGATGAAAATAGCACTAAAAATTCAGCTGTTTCATTTAGGAGTATATGCATATTGGGAACTAGAAGAAGACACTTCCATGTTCTGCTCCACAGGTTCTGTATTCCAAGAGTAATTCCAGCACTGCAGGATCTTTGTAAGAAAGTACTGTTTCAAAGTTTTAACAAACAAGATGGCAATTCATATAAAGGGTTTAAATGAGACTTTTCCATTCAAAAGAAAACTAATGCAATCACCATAAATTAAGAAAGTCTTATGAAAATGCTGCCCAGGCATGGAAGCGAGGCCACCACTCATATTCACTGAGTGTCTCACACAGCACTGGTGTCACCTGTGCCGAAGGGGGAGCTGGGTGCGTACTAGCTTTTCTGACTTGTGCTCAGATCTAGTCTCCACACACACAGAGTAAAGTGCAGTGAGTTAGCTGGTTGCTTGTCACAAAATTTTCCAACTGAGAGGTCTAAGCAAACCATCTAGAAGCACATCCTAGGGGTTGAACTTAGACCAGGCCTTGCAGCGCATACTTTCTGACACCATCCCTCAGAAATCTAGAACTGCTGAAGGGTAGGCAAAGGAGGCATCCGATAACCATATTTCGGTTAAAATATAAAAGGCCATGGCAAATGTGAGAGGGAAATGAGGTACCATTACACTGTTATCCACAGTTGTTCTGCCTGTGAGATTAGGAGTTGGCAAAAGGTTGAGAAAGGGTCCAGGAGACATAGTCTCAAGCCATCTACTAGGATCTATGGGTGCACACCTGTTATCTGTTTCCTTAGCTGCTAGCAAAGCAATGCCCACGAAGCTGATTCTACCACAAAGCACCCACAGTGTTAAGATCAGGGTTGGAATTTTCTGTTCTGTCAGAACAGAACCAATAGTTTCTCAGTTTTTGTGCTTTAGACAATAAAATACCGAGTTTTCAGGACTCATAGCACGCTGGCTGGATTTCCAAAATGCATCACTTTATTTTGCCCCTTGAGGTGGTCACATATTATAAACTCTGAGCACATGACAGTCACGTGGTTTCTTCAGTAAACTGCCAGGTAAATAGATCCTGGTTCTGCTGGAGCTTGGAGTCTTGGGATTTCAAATGTTAAAGCTTTCGCCACAGCCACGAGTTCCTTTGATGTTGGGGTTATTGAAAACAAACTTACTGGATACTTTGTCTTCCACATAGTCCATTTCTGTTCCCAAAAGTGCTAACTGAGTTTTCTTTTTGATGAACACTCTGACTCCTGGAATAACATCCTCATCAGAATCTCCCTTTGTCTTTGTATATTCCAGGGTATAAGAGAGGCCATTACAGCCCCTGGTTCACACACCAACTTTCAGACCCACCTGCTCTGGCTTGTTCTTAAGAAACTGGTTTATCATGCCAGTCTGCACTTCCACAGATAGAGAGTCTGGGAAACAGGAAAGAACCTAAAAGATATGCATATATGCATAGTACCCAAGAGAAGAGGATGGAGACAAGATCCTCTGAATGGATGGGGAACACGGCGAGGGGTGGGGGGCAGTGGGACCTGGGAAGAAGAGAGGGGGTGAAGAGGAAGGGAGTTGGTCATGGGGGAACAGGAAGTTGAGGGGGTGGGGGTAGAATAGGGGGAAGAGGGAATCATAGGTTCAAAGACAGAGCAGGCACCAGAGTGACCTCGAGTGATCTAAAGGGATAACACCAATTGGCAAGCTAAGCAATAGTGGAGGGACCACCTCGAATGCCCATCCCTGATAATGAACTTGATGTCTATAACCATCCGGGAGCCTTCATCCTGTGACTGATGGAAGCAGAGGCAAACACACAATTAATCACTGAACTGAACCCAAGGAACCCAGTGACAGAGAGAGAGGAGTGATGAGCAAATTGGCAAAGAATGGGCTGGCAAAACCAGCAGAGACAGCTGATCTGAACAGGGGAGAGCTCTTGGACCCCAGACCGACAGTGGGGAGGCCAGCATGGGACTGATCTGGACCCCCCAAATGTGAGTGTCAGTGAGAAGGCCTGGGCAACCTATGGGGCCCTGAGCTGTGGATCAGTGTCTATCCCTGGTATACAAACTGTCTTCATGTGCCTATAGCACAAAGAGAGATGCTCTCTCAGCCTGGACTCTTAGGGGAGTGCCTTGACCCTACCAAGAGTAAAATGACAGACTCTAGATATCCCCTATGTGGAAGGATTTGGCAATAGGGTGGGAGGGAGGGGGGGAAGGGGAGTGCGGGAAGAGGGGAGGGAGAGGGAACTGGGATTGACATGTAAAACAAGCTATTTAAAATTAAAATAAAAAATGATTAAAAAAAGAAGTTTGCATGCAAATAAATAATGTAAATGTAAAAAAAAAAAGAAACTGGTTTATCTTGTTCACAGCTGGAATGGCCATTGTGAGCAACAACCATGTGGGTTGCAGCTTCCTCTTGCTCAAGACCCACACTGTGGTGTACCCACAGCCTTGGGCAGGAGTGTGATACCTCAGTCTCTCTCCATGGACATGGCTGGTGCTTTGACCATAAGTTAAAAATCTTAATATTCAGGGAGAGTTGAATATGGATGCTAAAAGTACACAATACATCCTATAGAATGGAAGATTAACAATCAAAATCTAGTATAGTTTCCTGAATTTTACAGAAAAGAAGTAACTTGCGGGTACTCAGAAAAAAATGACCAAACAATATTGAACAGTAAAGTAAAAACCCATAACTACTGATCTATGTATTTCTACATGGTCTTGGCTTACCAGAGAACACCTGACTCACGTCCTCTCTTCCCAGCCTCACATGTCGACTCCTCTGCCTACATCTCCCAGAATTCTCTTCGTTTGATATCCCCGCCTATCCTTCATGCCTAGGCACTATCCAAACAGTGTTTTATTCATCAACAAATAAGAGAAACATATGCAGAACAACATCTTCCATCATCTCCTTTTCTGTCTAAGTAAAAAGAAAGGTTTTAACTTTAACATAGTAAAATTATACCAAAACAATTATCAAGAACTATAGCTATGATATTTAGTCCATTAACATTTAGCAAGATTTAAAGAAAATATTCTATCATCTATCCTATCTTTTTCGTTTTCTGTGGAAGAAAAGCAGAAATTCTTTTCCAAAGTAACCTGTACTTAGACTTAAATTTTGAAGTCAAAGGATTTTCAAAATATGTAAATTGGATTAATCCAGCTGTGTTTATAATCAAATGATTTTTGTAGCTGTAGCTCTTTCCTCAGCAATCAAAAAATCCAAAGATAACACAATAACATACAGTATCCAGACTCTCCATATATTCCATCTTTATGTGTTTTTTATTACTTTATTTCCTTTCCTTTATTTTTTTTCTTTTTTCTGATGCAGGGTTTCTCTGTGTATTTTAGCCTATCCTGGAATTCACTCTGTATACCAGGCTGGCCTTGAAATCACAGAGGTCTGCTTGCCTCTGCTTCCTGAGTGCTGGGATTAAAGTGTGTCAACACCCCAGCAACGCTATTTCTTTTTTAACCATTTTATCCTGTTTATTTTCTCTCACAAGCTTATGTATATTTTTAAACACACTGTAAAGCCTTTAGAGATTTAACGTCATCTGAATCTTTCTTTAGTGTAAATCTTTATCTTTTTCTGGCCACTCAAATCTTATCTGCTCAATAACACCATTTGATTGTTTAGTAAAAGAGCCTTGTGCTTTTTGTTGCTATGCTGAGTCAGGAAACCACTCTTAAAAGAGCCATAAGTCACTTCTTGTCTCTGACAAACAGCTTACCCAAGAAGCTGAACTTGCCTCTGTTCTTTTGTTTTTAAAATCCCTTCTTAAGTTTTTTTTTTGTCAGGTTCTATGAGGAAGTTCTTACAACCCATACTGCAGGCGCCATTTGGTAAGCATAAGTTTTCTGGCCCGGCAGATCCTGCTGCCCTTGAGACCCAAATAAACACACAAAGACATATATTAATTATAAAACTGTTGGCTAGTGACTTGGGCTTCTAATTGGCTAGTTCTGTCTTAATTCTTAACCCATAACTATTAATCTGCATTTTTACATGGCCTTGGCTTATTGGAGAATGCCTGACTTGCTTCCTCTCTTCCCAGGCTCATATGTTGACTCCTCTGTGCCTACACCTCCCAGAATTCTCTTTATCTGGTAGCCCTACCTATCCTTCCTGCCTGACCACTATCCATACAGTGTTTTATTCATCAACCAATACAAGAAACATATACAGAATAATATCTCCAATCATTGAATCACCGAGGAGTTTGTTTCATTTAGGCAAATGTAACAGGAAATATAATGATATTGGGGAGACAGAAGATGTAGTATGGAAGTAGTATAAATAATCTTGGGGAAATGAGAGCTCCATGATAGTGTCTTACTCATGTATTAGGAACCATAATTTCTTCATTGCAGAGTGAATCATTTCTTAGAGGTCCTTGAGAATTCTCAAGTCTTTCACTATGAATTTGAGGATGACTTCCTTCTGTACTTAGGGTTGAGTATCCAATGTCCATTTTTCATATTTCCATGCTAAGTTAAATAACTAAGCTCTTAGCTACATCTTATAGAGCAACTACAGATTGATAAATGCAAAAGAAAATTTAATTCAACTTCTAACAGTCAAAATTTAATCAAAATATTAGCAAGAACAAGACAAAGATGCCCATTTTAATCACTTTTATAATTTTATTCAACATAATATTAGATGTCTTTATCATAGGCATCAGGCAAGATAATGAAAAAGATATCCAAACTGGAAAGGAGAAAGACAACTTGTCATCATGTGAAGATATGAATATGTATATATAAATATTTATTAAGCTTAATAATTATTAACAACACAAAAGATAACTAGGGGTGATAAGAATTCAGAGAATATCCAGTATTGGTGAGAATCTAAATTACTGGGGCCATTATCACAAAAAGTATTATGGTTCTCAAAAATAATAAAACAGAGTGCCATGGGAACTATCAACCCTACTACTAGATCTAAAGGACAATATATTGAAGAGGCTTTCATGCTTCATGTTTATTTTTAAACTATTAATTGTAGCCAAGAAATATAAGCAGTGTATCCATCAAATGAATGAATATAGCTATATCTGTGTGTGCATGCATGCACTCTCTCTCTTTCTCTTTCTCTCTCTCTCTCTCTCTCTCTCTCTCTCTCTCTCACACACACACACACACACACACACACATACACACACACACACACACACACACACAAATAGTATTAGGCCATAGAAAGTTCTGTCATTTGTGGTAAGATGAATGAAACTGGGGAACATTGCATCACATAATACAAACCAGGCACAGAAAAATATACATGTTTACTTGTACATATGGAATCTGAAAAGTTGATAGTTGATATCATAAAAGTTAAGAGTAGAACACTTGTTAAACCAGAGTAAGAGAGAAAAGGGGGTTGGGAAAAGTTGAGTAACAGGTACTAAATTCCAGTGAGGAGAAAGAAATACTGGGTTCTATTGCTCAGTAAAATAACTAATGACTGTGAATATTGTGTTTCAAAAATGCAAGAAGATATTTTAAATGTTTTTATCATAAAGAAATTGTAAATAGTTGAGGAGGCTAATATGCTTAATATGATGTAAACATTTATATAGTGTATTACCTAGCACTCCCTTAACAATATATTGTAAAACATATTAGTGTGCTACTTTTTCTCACATTATTTTGAAGTTGTGTTATGAGACAGTAGGTTTCTGAATGGCTTTCTGTGGCCCATTTTGGAGGCTACCCCTTGTCTTTTCCTGTACTCCCATACCCCTCCCTGCTTAAACATTTCTGCCTCCAGGGTTTCACATCCAGTGTTCCAGCTTTCTGCTTTTGTTTTTCCCATAGTCTCCCATTAACACATCCTGAAGACCCCTTTCTACTTTTCTGACTTCCATTTGTACTTCAAATTGAGTATACAAAATAAAATATTTAAAGTCAGTTTCCACATATGTGAGAGAACTTGCAGCATTTTTCTTTCTGGTCCTGCATTAAAATACTCAGTTATATTTGAAATACTTAAGAAAATTAGTAAATGGCTATTAAATAAATACATCTAGATAATTACCAGGGTGTAAAATTAATATACAAATAGCATAAAACTTTTCCTTCAGACAACAACTAATTCAAAATCATGAATCAGAGAATGGCAACTTTTTTCCCTGTAAATAAATAGCACATATTTTGGCTTGATGAGCAATAATAGTCTCTTTTATAATTACTTAATTTTTCATTTGCAACAAAAGACAGCCAGAAGTAATATTTACATGATGGGTATCGTCATTAACAATTTGTCATAAAAATTTTGAAAGTAACTAGTGGGATAGGTTTATGCCTTGGATCATAGTTTAGTGGTCCCTAATGAAGAACAGAGAAAAGACCATATTGAAAATATTCACAAGAAGGAGATTAAAAATATAAGACTGTACCTAATGAGAACTGTACAAACTTCTATGTGGGAAACTGTTGAAGGACATGAAAGAAGTTTGGAATATATGGAAAGACCTTTTGGATAAGATGTCTCAACATGAAAATGGCAAAACATCCTACATTTATGTGCAGTTTATAAATTTAGACAGTGTCTATATAATTAGATAGTGTTTTAGTAAAAAAAAGTGCACACAAGCAAAACGTAACCTGTAAAACAAAGTTCTCTGACACACACACACACACACACACACACACACACAAATCCACCAGATGTAAAGTACAAAGGCAGTAAAAAATGAAAGACAAGTTGTCTAAACACCATCTGGCATCCACAAAATAAAATAGAAAGGCAGCATCTAGCTCCTCTTAAGATCATAGAAACATTATTATCAAAGAGAGACTCTTCAAGGATTCACAAAGTCACCAAAGACGCTCAAATACTCCTCAAAGCAAATGACATAACAGAACTAGAAACTTTGCCCTAATATATGCTGGTGAGAACTGATGCAGTATGTCAAGTTCAAGTCTACCAAAGGTAATTCTAAAAGTACAATAGTACTAAATGGAGTGTGTTTTGAATGCTCTCAGTGGTTTGCTTTGCATTATATTAACTTAACCTCTCATGGGATCTCTATACAGAAGCATACAATAAGGAAATAATGAGGGTAAGAAATTAACTAAATGAAAGGAAGATACTTTGATAAAATTCAAATTTAGAGGTAGAGAACTTCTTGAGTATTATGAATTAGGGTTCCTGGGAAATGTAGATAACAAATTGTGAAGCTCCCAATCTGTGTTTTCTAGTCCTTATTGGAGGAGGTACAGAGTACAGAAATGCAGAGGCTAACTTTTCCAAACCTTCCTGCAAGTAACTGGGCTTGGACAAACCGGGCAGCTTGCAATGGTGCTTGATTTATCCATAAAAGGAAATGGAACTAGAATCAAAACTCTTGAATTTGAGCCAGGCATTGGTGGCACATGTCTTTAATACCAGCACCCAAGAGGCAGAGGCAGGCAGATCTCTGTGAGTTCAAGGCCAGCCTGAGCTACAGAGCAATAGGCTCCAAAGCTACACAAAGAAACCCTGTCTTGAAAAACCAAACAAAAACCTTAGTTTGGGGAGCAGCTGAAATTTCATACTTGTCTACAAACTAGTCATTATTGTGGCCAGGAATCAGATGCTCTTGTATAAGGTCATTGCTGTCTTTCAGTCTCAGTGTGTTTTTGCAGTTGTCTGTATGACTCATTCCTTTACTTCCCTTATGTCTTCAGTTAACTGTCACCTTATTGGTAAATCCATCAGTCCTCCCCCATTTAAGGTTAGAGATCTCCAGTCTTGCATACTCTTCCTTTCCTGCTTTATTGGTCTGTATGGCACTTAACAAAATCATATTATGTGCATTAAAATTTATTCAAGGGGTTCTCTAGGGAGACATAAATAAATAATAAGTGTTATTTGGTTGTTATAACCTACCAAGAGTAAAAACATATATAGTAAGGTAAAAAATTTCATCTGCAGACCCCCCAATGAACCCATCATGAAGAAAAAAATGACAAGTCAAACAATTGCAAGTCAGATTTTTCTCAGGTTATAATGAGGTTGCTCCCTAATACACATTATAAAATGTGAAAATCCAAGTCAGAGACCAGTTATATAGCTACAGCCCATGAGTTGCCATGGTCTATCATTAGCACATTGGCAGCCTAGGAAAGATAGTGCTGAGTTCCAGTCAAAGTCTGAATTTCAGAGAGCCAGGGGAGAAAAAGATTTAAGTCTTAGTGCAATCCAAAGACCTGAAAACCAGTATTGGTAATTTCTCATGGTAGAAATTCATTCTTATGCCTTTTTGTCGTATCTTTATATTCAACAGATTAATGACATCTACCCTCAGTGGGGGAAGAAAACACTTTATTTACCCAATCTACTTTTTTAAATTGTTGAATTTCTCCCCAAACATATTCACAGACAAATACAGAAATAATATTGAACCAACCACCTGAGCCCTCATCCTAGTCAAATTAAAGCTTAGAATTCATCACTATACTTGTTATTTGTTCATTATATATTTTTTCACTAGATATCACAGATGTATCATTAGTGCTTAGAACAGTGCCTGACACACAAGAGGAATTCAGTAAGAAAAGTGGGAACAGGGAATCCATAGAAAAGAAAATGCAAATGGATATTCTTTCAAAGAGATTAAGTAATAGCTTAATAGTGTATAGAATTTATTCAATATCTATGTGGCAGAGCTTTTATATTGTTTTTAATGGTGCCATGAATTTCCTCTGAATAGAGGCACTGCAATTTATTTAACTGGTCTTCAATTGATGAATATTCACATTATTTCCCATAGTATGCTATTACAAACACTAGTTTTCCAATGAAAAATGTTGATGGTTTCAATAAATTAAGCTGGAACAATTAATTTCATTGTGAAAAAGATGAATAG
This sequence comes from Mesocricetus auratus, assembly GCF_017639785.1. Taxonomy (NCBI): domain Eukaryota; kingdom Metazoa; phylum Chordata; class Mammalia; order Rodentia; family Cricetidae; genus Mesocricetus; species Mesocricetus auratus. Next base: position 113,958,100 of record NW_024429188.1, on the reverse strand, counting down.
TTACCATTCCCTCCCTATAATCAGTAATTAACTTAAAATGTACCATTGCCTTAAATATAAAACTATTTTTACAAACTCAAAAATATCCAGAAGAAAATTTAAAAGAAAATTTTGACCTTGGGCTACTCATATTTTTTAGGTGTGACTCTAAAATCACAAGTCAAAAAAGACTGAAAGAGAAAGCAGACTTCATCAGAATTAACAACTTATAGCTCTTTCAAAGCATTCTTTAAAGAATGAAAAAGGCAAAGGGATTATTTGCAAAACATATACCTAATAAATGTCTCATGAGTAGAGTATATAAAGAACCCTTAAAAGTGTGTAATAAGAAACAATGTAGTAGCCTAGTTTCTTAATTTTTAAAAGTTAATTTTAATGATGTGTATGCATGTGTGTCTGAGTATGGGTTTATGTAATTCCAGGCAGTGCATATGGAGACTTTTGGAATTACAGGAAATGTTGAACATCCTAATGTGGGTGCTGGAATATAAACTTAGGTTCTCAAGAAGACCAGGACATACTCTTAACCTTTGAGCTATGTCTCCATCCTCTCTACCTTGGTTTCTTAAGGGGTCCAAAGCTTATATTTTCCTAGAGAGTTGTTGAAAACACTTATGTATTGAATATCTATCCTGGGTCAGAATTTATTAAAGTGAAGGTTATTCAGAAGCACACAAACACAATCATGAAATATCTGGTTTTGTGCTAGAAGATGGGCTTAAGCAAATACAAAAGTTGATATGCAATAGTCAGACAGTCAAGTCTTCTAAGCAATGATTTCTTGAACACTTTTCCATAATCAATGAGAAGGTTATAGGGACCTAGTAACATGAGATATCCATAAGAATATGAAGACCATATGTCCCCCCTTCTCATTTATCAGAGGTGGTTAATGGCACTCATCCCTGGCTGACAAATGAAACGTAGATTGTTAGCACTGAACTTAGGGTGTAGTCTACTGTGCTTTGAAACTGTGTAAAATGATCAGTGCACATCCATATTCTTCTATGAATAATAATCAAAGATGCATAAGGTGACAAAGGATTTAGTATTTAAACTTTTAATTTGATACTTTATTGTATCCTCACTGTTAGATTTGCCCTTGATATTAGGAAATGGCATCTTCTAGACCACTCTCAAAGAGCTAAAGATCCTGGGTAGATGTATGATTTGGTGTTACAATGATTGCTTAACATATGTAGGTCCCTGGATTCCATTCCAAGTTTCAAGTAAAAGATCAAGATCCAAGAGATGAGCACCGGATCTAATCTTAGAATTCCTCCAGCTCGCCCTCTCGCAGATCCCCTGGCCTGGGGACCTCAGCCAGAATAACTCGCCCCCGGACAGACGACCAAGTGACCAGGATTGCCCACACTCAGATTCAGATACACACTCACAGCTAAACACTGAACTGACCCCATCGAACCCAGTGACAGAGATGGAAGAGTGCTGAGCAAAGGGGTCAAGACCATGCTGGTGAAACCCACAAAGACAGCTGACTGGACAAGGGGGAGCTCTTGAACCCCAGACTGATGGCTGAGAGGCCAACAGGGGACTAATCCAGACTCCATGAATGTAGTGACAGTGAGGAGGCCTCAGAAATCTCTGGGGCCTTGGGTAGTATGATATAATACAGAAAAGGAGCAGCCACTTTCTGGGCACCTGGATCCGGGTTCTGGAACTTCTGACACCAAAATGATGCTGCAACAATAAACAGCACACTTACTGAAAGTAAAAATAAGTATTTATTGTAGAAATTACTCACAAGAGACAAACAAGTAACCCATATGAGCCGTGTATTTTTCCACCACCGAACAGGAAGCCAGAAAGCCGGAAAGAGAGCTAGACTTCCGCTGTTCAGTCTTTTATACCTTCCTCGGTAACGCCCCTAGCCATGCCCAAAAGTGGGCCTGGCTAGTGACGTAGTTCATGGCCTATGTCCGTATACGCCTTTAGTCATGCCTAAAGTGGGTGTGCTTAGCGGTGTGGTAAACCACCCGCTTATTACCTCATCTGTATGCGCCTCTAATAAGTCACATGGCTAATGGCGGAGTTCTGTTTTCATCCTACATTAGTAGATTAGTGTTCACCATGGCTTACAAATGAACTTTGGGATCCCATTCCACATGGAGGGATGCTCTCTCAGCCTAGACACATGGAGAAGAGCCTAGGTCCTGCCCTGGATGAAATGACAGACTTTGGAATCTCCCTCCTCCCCTGAAGACCTCACCCTCCCTGGGGAATGATGTGGGGATTGGGCTGGGGGTGGGTGAGGGGTGATGGAAGGACAAGGGAGGAGGGGTAGGAGAGGGAGATGGGATTGACATTTGAAGTATGCATGTTTCTAATTTAAATAAAAACATATAAAACATGAAAATCTATTTAATTCTACCCTCTAATATATATCTTGAACACACCACGTAATTATGGAAAAAGAAACACCATTTCTACCCTGGATCTTTCTTTGTTGCTTTATCAGAATACCTGAGTGGGTAATGTACAAAGAAAAAATTTTATTTGCTTTTCTACTTTTCTACTGTCTTGAAGTCCTGAGGAGTTGGTGCTATATTTGTTAACATAGCTGCCTTCCAAGCAGTTGGCCCTGGTTTGAGTGCCAGCCTATTCACTCTTAAGAATGTCTTTGCCCCTGTGTGGTGGCACATGCCTTTAATCCCATCACCTGAGAGGCAGAGGCAGGCAATTTACAAAGCAAGTTCCAGGACAGCCAGAGCTGTGACACAGCCTGAGAAACCCTGTCTCAAAAAAGCCAAGGCAAATTAACCAACCAAACAAACATTTGTCTTGAAATCCAAGAGTATGGAACTGGTATCTGTCCAGTTTCTGATGAGTGTTTTGTTCTTTTTTGTGTGTGTAGGGGCTAGGCTCGTGGGGCTTCACAACTTGTCAGAAAACAGAAGGGCAAATGTATATGTGCTAACAGAGCACTAGGTATTACTTTAGTTATAAACCACTCTTACAGTACCTAACCCAGCCTGGTGAGAACTGTATTAATTTTGATTACCACCTCATCGTCTCCTTAAGGTTCCACTACCCCTCAACACTATCATACTGGAGACTAAATTTCAACATGAGTTTAGAGAGGAACAATCATATAAATGCCATAGAAACATTTTTTGTATGCTTTTTATGGTGATATACTGATTTTTTAATGAAGATTAACTTTTTAAAAATTTATTTAGAAACAATCTTATCTGACATATCAATCCCAGTCCCCTCTCCCTCCAATCCTCCCATGGCCCACACCTATTCCTCCCATCCCATCACCCACCCACTCCCCAAGTACGGTGAGGCCTTCCATGGGGGATCATCAAAGTCTGTCATAGCATTTCGAGGAGGGTCTAGGCACTTCTCTGTGTAGCTAGGCTGAAAGAGTATCCCTCCATGGGGCATGGGCTCCCAAGGTCCATTTGTGCACTAGGAATAAATAACAGTTCTACCGTTAGAGGTCCCATAGCCTTCCCAGGCCTCCTAACTGGCACCCACATTAAGAGGGCTTGGTTTGGTCCAATGCTGGTTCCCCAGCTTTAGGACTGGGTTCCGTGTGCTCTCACTTGATCAGGTCAGTTGTTTCTGTGGGTTTCTTCAGCATGGTCTTGACCCTTTTGCTCATCCCTCTTCCTTCTTTACAACTGGATTCCAGGAGTATAGCTCATTGCTTGGGTGTGAGTGCCTGTTTGTGCTTCCATCAGCTACTGGATGAAGAAGGATCTAGGATGGCAATTAAGGTTGTCATTGTCTTAGATGCCCTTCCCCTATTTGTATGCTTTTAATTTTTCTTTTCTTTTATCACTTAGTAGCCAGAAAATGTATTAAAGTTACTGAAGTTTTTCTTGGTGATTCAAATAGGTACTACCCAGGGGAAGGGGAAAGAGCAGTGATAATGTCTTTCATGTTTGTGTAGGCATTGCCATATGGTACTTGGCTAAGAAAAATTTTGGTGTTAAAAATCTGTGGTGGTGATAGCACCCATGTAGCACTTCAAAAATATTAGAATTTATCCCAAAGCATCACCAACACTGTGCACATGCCTTCTGAATCTCCTATCCCAGAATAGGAATACATTATATTCTAGAGACAATCAAGTCTGAAGAGTACACAGAAATTTATTTACATTTTTAGAAACACGCTTATTTACATATCAATACCTTCATTCTCTTTACCTCCCATCCTCCCATGCTCCCCAATGAACTCCCAACCCACCCCCACTCCCCAGAGATAATGAGGCCCTCTGCAGGTAACCATCAAAGTCTATCACATCATTTGGGTGAGGGCCTAGGCCCTCCTTCCTGTATCTGGGCTGCAATAGTATCCTGCCATAGGTAATGGGCTCCCAAAGTCCATTTGTGCTTTAGGGATAGACACTGGCTCCACTCTTAGAGATCCCATAGACTGCCCTGGCCTCCTAGCTTGTACACACATTCAGAGGGCTTGGTTACACAGAAATTATATGAGAAAATTTCTCACTTCAGTGAAACCACAGGAGCATGATCCATCTAATCCCTGCAATGGCAATTCTTTTCAGTGCTGAGAATCATACCCAGAGCCTCATACCTGCTAGACACACATTTGCCAGTGAATCAGATCCCACTCATTGTTTGGAGACAGGATGTGTGTGGGATATACATGTAGTTCAGGCTGGCCTTGAACTCATGATCCCCCTGCTCAACCTTTCTGACTCCTGTGGTTGCAAGGGTGAATCATCACATCTAACAGCTTTGATTATCCTAGGGAAGACTGAGAATAAGAATAGGGGACATTTTGTGAGTCCACAGGACTGGAGTGTCTGTATGGTATACAGAATCTTTTCTTTGGCTTGCATGTCTGTCCATGTAGGGAACCATCTCACTGAACTAGCATATTTCTGCTACAAAAATAAACAATTATTGTTAAAATAGTGTTCCTTCTCATCACTTCTGACCATTGTCCTTAATTTTTCCCACATATTTATCAAAGTATTTGGTGCATAGTAAATGCTACACAAATATTCACAGTAAATATGTTAAAGGAAGAAGGGGGACTGGGGAACCTGATGGAGAGAAGGGAGCTAGAATCAGGATAGAGGGAAGAGATGGCTAAAGAGAGGGAGGAAGGGAGGAGGAATCTTGTTAATGGATAGGGCTCTCTTATCTTTTCACTTCTGATTACTAGACTTGATCAAAGGACAGAATTGGAACCACAGAGTTGTCAAATGCCTGCTGTCAAATGCACATTCCACTTGTCTTTCCACAAGAGTAGTGAAGACAACTTTTTGTGACACTCCTCTTCTTTGATTCCAGACACATGCACAGTATCACTGCTCCATTATGCAGTTGAGTAAAACAGACTTTGTACCATAAGACTTTGCTGCTTGAGCTTTCTGAAACTGACTTCCAAGTAGAAGTGATGGCAAGCATGCCCCATCTTTCTGAACACCCACTTTTCCTTGTCTTGTCTCTCTTTCCTTCCTAACTTTCCAATGTACTGAGTTGTGGATGCCCTCTCTGTGAGCTCTCATAAGATGTTGACTGACTAGCTAAATTATGCTCTTGATGTTGGCTTAATTAATACTAATGACTTATCATGAGAATTGCAGATATATATCCATATCTAGAAAGTGTGAGTGACAAGAGAATTAAGGTGTCAGTTCTCATAAAACAGGAGCAAAAAATTTCTCAGGGTAATTGGGGACCATTACATCCTCACTCAGAAAAAAAACTGTCCTTGAATAATTACATTGGTGCATGCTAGTGAATTGTGAGTCTCTAGTCTTCTTTAGTTTGAGATACTCCTAGTGATAGTTAAATTCCACTTTCCACATCAGCCACACAGTTTTAAGTGCAAGAATAACAAAAGGATGTAGATCCATGTGGCAAGAATGCATTGAGCAGTCCTGTGTAATGGTTGATAGTACAACTAGGCATCTGTAAAAAATATACATTGAGGCAGAGGAATATATAGATTAGAATCCTGGGGTTAACTTCCCTCTGCAGATAATTAACATGTCCTTATTTTAGAAATAAATGCTCTGTAGTTAAAATAAATATATTCAATTAGTAGAGAAGTGGGAAGTGGATGTTCTAATGGAATGAATGGTTGTATAAACATTTTATATTCCTAGCGATTAAACACACTACCTTTAAATCATTTGTAGGGTAGTTAGATCTGAGGTTGTGAGAACTCACTGACAGGAGGCTGCATAGCAACTTGCAGACCAGGATTACCCAGTTTGTCTGATCTTCTGTGTTTTTGATCACTGACAGTTCCGACCTGGCTCAAGAGTTGACTTTGTCATATGATTAATATCATATCGCTGTCACCATCACTGACTTCTCTTTCCAACTGCCTGCTAGGTATTTCCACTAGACTGGTTGCTGAGACTTACAGTTTAACTGGCCAAGTTAGGACTCTAATCCCCTGTTGTGCCATTCTCCTGTAGTCACTTAAACACTATTCTGTGGATCTTCTGTTCATCTTTCTGTACAGCCTGAGTCCCCTTTTGATTTTGGCTTTCCTTCCATTCCTACCCATATTCCCAATTTCTCCATTCTCTCCTTGACACCTAGGTCTGCTTTATATCCTACAGCTCTGTACTATTTCTGCATTACCTAGTTTCCCTCATGCCAATCGGCATATTCTCTAAACCTCATTTTTGTCACCTTACCCTTGAATCTTTTTCCATTTAGCCCATTACAAACTGAGCCAGAGTTATTGCAGTTCCAGAGATGATCACATCACTACTTACTAACCTCTTTATGAACTAACGTTGTAGTTCAAATTGACATTAGGACATAGCCCAAGTATTTAAAATTCTCATCCAAAGAATTCTACAGTCTGGTCCCCATGTTTTCATTCATGTGTCCCAGATTCCTGACTTTCTTGTACCTCCACATACACAGACAAGCTATCCACTGTAGCCTGGGGAAATCTCCAAGAATTTCAGGCTATTGTTTTGTCCCTGGGTTATGTGTCCCCTGTATATATAACATTGCCTTACAGAAGATGCTGTGGGTGTATATGACCTTGGAACTTGAGAAGGAATTACTCTTAACCTCTCCTTTGTCCCAGTCAATCAGTGCTCACCTTTTGGGACTCCATCAATAGATGAGGCTAGGCGTGGGTGAGGGAAGATATCTTCTCCTGGTGAAGCTGTGACAGAAGTTTGTACTGAAGACTGAAATTCTCTTCCTTTCTACATCTTCACAGACTCCAGTATTCCTAAAGGTAACCCAGAGGAAATATTCTACAGTTGTGTCTACTTGTTGAGTTTAAGATTTTTCTGCAAAGCCCACATTTTTGACTGGTACCTACAGAAAAGTCAAGTTGATCTGCCTGTTCACATCTTGGCAGAGGAATAACAATTTCCTCAGTTATTCTCAGGAATAACCCTTATGCTATGTTCCTCTGCCTTCATTTATTCACTCATTCATTCATCTTGTCAATAAATATTTACCATGTAGGTAATTTGTTGGAACTTAGAATGTAGTCAGTAAGACAGATGCAGCCTCATTTAATGAATATTTTGGACATACCCCTCAAAAATTGTGTTCTGGATATACTGTGAGGACTCAAAAGATGGAAATGTCAGAGTTGTCTCTCCTTTCGGGGTCAGTGCTAGCCAAGAAAGGCTAAGAAGCAGCTGAGTCTTGACAGATGAAAAGGTACACTTCAAATGCTCAGGAAGCAGGAAAGGCAATGTGGTATTTTTGCAGGGCATGTACTGGAGTAATTCACAGAACAGCTAGTGTTTACAAGCGACTGAAAGATAAAGCATATGTTGGATTTGACTGTTGTCACGAAAATGGACTGAGCTAGATTTCTGCCATTTGAGCTGGAGGAATTTATGGAAGAAATAATTTAACAATGAAAACAAAGTGCACAAAATATACACAATATAAACTCAGTTTGGTAACACAATGATCAACTAGCTTAAATGTGTGTTTGCAAGCAGATTCATGCTTGCATATATAAATGAAGATTAATATGATTATTTGAGTATGTAGAAAAATTTGGAAGGATGCAATATGGTTGCTGATATATTCTATGATTGATAAGGCAGAAGAAGAAGGAACTAGAGTAACCAAGGATTGTGTTAGTACTTGGGGGCTGAGGGAGAGGGTATCAAACTTAACATAGTACTCAGTTACAAGTTTAAGGACAGTTTAGGCTAAAAAGCATCATCCTGTTTCAATGAAACAAAACAAAACCCAACTAATTGAGACAGAAACATTATAAGAGCCAGAGGGGATGTATGGCACCAAGAAAACAGTAGCTTCCAGACACAACAGACCAACACATATGGATTTACAGATCATTGCAGCATGCACAGGGCTTGCATAGTTCCAAGACAGATGGGGTCCAAGAACTGAGAAGGGAAGTGAACACAAGCTCCACTCCCTAACTAATAAATTATCTCCAATTTACAAACTCTTGCAAAAGAAAAATTAGTTTTCTGCAGTAAAGTATCATTGGTCTGTGATGAGGGAAGTCCTGTGTATGTCAATAAAGCACTGTTGGCTAATAGGGAAGTAAGATAGGTGAGACTAGGAGTCGAGGAGGACTCTGGGTAGGAGAAACACAGGGAGTCAAGATGTAACTGCCATGGGGTAGGAAGCCCGGAAAATTCTCCAGTAAGAGAAATACTTAGATTAACAATTATGGGATAAATAATTAATTCAGAGCTAGCCAGTAAGAAACAAGCAAGGCCAACAGCTTCATAATTAATATAGCCTCCTGTGTGTTCATTTGGGACTGATGCGACTCTGGAACCAGGCTGGCGGGAAGGCTTCACTTTACATAATGGTGATCAGGGTGGGATGATGAATTTCCACGTAGAACGACAAAAGATTTAAGGGAATTTTAGAAACAAAAGAAAAGATAAAAGCATGGGTTCTTGGTAGCAGTATTTTTCTCAGGTGGGCTCTGTTTTGCTAGTGACAAGGAAAGACTCACGTGGCTCGCTTAAGGGAGTCTTCCTGACTCAGCATAAGCAAAAAAAAAAAAAAACCCAACCAACCAAACAAACAAAAACAAGGTTCTTTTAAGAGACTCTGCTAATGATTGAAAGGTGTGTACGTACAGCTGGAAGTGGCAGTGACCACATCTCCAAGCCGGCAGCTTTTGCTGGATGTCAGCATGGACTGAGGCAGTAAGCTAGAGTCATGCTTATGCCCGCCATCTTGGAAAAACTGCAGTTTAAACAGCCACGGTTTTAACAGATAAGACACATGGCCAGAAAAATATAAAGATTTACAGTAAAGTCAGACTTGGATAAAGATAAACCTCTAAAGGTTTACAGTGTGTTTAAAAATATACATAGGATTGAGAGAGAAAAAGAAACAGCACAGTGGTAAATAAATATAGAAGCCAGCTGTGGTGGTACATGCAGGTAGGAATTGTTCCAGAGGCAGAGACAGGCGGATTTCCAAAGAGAAACCCTGTCTCAGAGAAAAATAAATAAAAGTAAAAGAAATAGAGTAATAATAATAGAAAAATAAATAAGCCACATAAGATGGAAAATACACAAAAAGTCTGGATACTGTACGCTATTGTGTTTTTCAGTTTTTTGATTGCTAAGGAAGGAACAACTGCTAAAGTACACTTGATTATAAATGCTGCTGAATTAATCCAACTTCTATCTTTTGAATATGCCTTGACTTCAAAATTTAAGTATAAGGATGTTACTTGGGAAAAGAGATTTTGTTTATGTTTCTACAGAAAATGGAAAGCTATGGATTCCTTCCAGGCTTCTGTGGTTTGATGAACCAAGACCCCCGGAAACAGTGGGCCAGGTGTTCCAACAACTGAAACAGCTAAGATGATGCAGTCTTACAGACCATGAAAATAAGGACTTATACATGTTTCTGAGTTATTGTCATGATGCCCATGGTATGAACAGTGCCCCCTTGCAGCACGAAGCAGTTTGGAATGAGCAGTGTCATAATTCCCATCTTGTTTATAAATCTTTGTTTTCATTTAAATGGGATTGTTTATAATTAGCTAGTGATCACAACCAATCTCTTTTTAATGGTAAAAAGGGGAATTGTGGTATGGGTATGTTTTTTTATTTATTGGTACAAATTCAAGGTCAATTTTGTGATATGTACATTTCTCCTTTTGATTAAGTATTGTGCTTATACTGTTCTTTTAAAACATAATGCATAATTAAATACAGATTACAGATAGTTACTTATAATAGTCAGAACTTATAATTAGGTAAGTTAGGTTTTCTAGATATACAGAAATATATTTGAGATGGATAGATAGTCTTCAAACCTTTCAAAGACCTTCAGAAAATGGCATTTAAAATATTTTAGGTTTTTCTTGACAATGAGAAATGTCTGCTCCTGGCAGCACCAATTATGTCTGAGAGGAAGATGGGCATCAAAGAGACTCGTTATGGAGTTTGCTTTCAACATGGCAAGATTAGCCATTTGGGCAAGAACCTGCTCTTGCCTGAACTGCTTGACTGTTGCTGTATAAAGTGGACATGCAGGACCCACAGGAAAGTGACTACTAAACTCAAACAGTCCTTCAGGGTTCCTGATTAATGGAAGAGTCTACGAGACTTTCTGCAGGACACAGAAAAATGACTGACAGCCTGCCAATGCAGATGGACAGTTTGAAATTTCCTGCTTTGCTGAGAAGTCTTCTGGACACATTGTGGCCTTATGGGCTGAAGATGGATGCCCTGACATTACAGAGGAACTTCGAGTGACTGTTCAGGTAGCAAGATGTCTCTGTCAATCCTAGTGTTTATATATTATTCTTCTGTGGTCATTGATAGAGTTGAAGGCATATAGTTATAATTATAGTTTTCCTTAGTTATGATAAAAGATAAGCTACATATAGAACTTTGGACTCACAAGGATGGGATGGATGATATTTTCTTTACATCTTGCTAAATGTTGATAGACGAAATATTGTTACTGTGTTCTTACTTGATAACTGTTCTGCTATATATAATTTGACTATGTTAAAGTTAAGACCTTTCTTTTTGTTTAGACAGAAAAGAGGAGATGTTGGGGGAAGTCCTGTGTATATGTCAATAAAGCACTCTTGGCCAATAGGGAAGTAAGATAGGTGGGACTAGGAGTCGAGGAGGACTCTGGGTAGGAGAAACACAGGGAGTCAAGATGTAACCACCATGGGGTAGGAAGCCCAGAAAATTCTCCGGTAAGAGAAATACTTAGATTAACAATTATGGGATAAATACTTAATTCAGAGCCAGCCAGTAAGAAACAAGCAAGGCCAACATCTTTTTAGTAAATATAGTTTCCTGTGTGTTTATTTGGGACTGATGTGGCTCTGGAACCAGGCTGGCGGGAAGGCTTCTCTTTACAATTGGGTATATAAATCACATTTAAGGGCAGGCCCCATGCCCAACACAAGCTAAATGGTAATTTTGTATATTTCCCATCTAATATTGCTTTTTTGGGCATTCTTTATTTTTTGTTTTACCTTACTGGTGTTTTGCTTTGTGTTTTCATGGGGTTTGTGTGTAGGTGTGTGTGTGTGTGTGTATGTGTGTGTGTGTGTGTGTGTGTGTGTGTGTTTTCCTGTGATTTTTGTTTTCTTTTAAAAATTTAAAAAATTATTTTACTTATGTTTTCTAAAGACAGAGAGAAAAGTTGTGGAGTTGGATGGATAAGGATGTGGGAGGATCTAGGAGGAGATGAGGGAGAGGAAAGCATGATAAGAATACATTATATGAAAAGACTTACTTTCAAGAAAAACAAAACAAACACAGCAAGAGGAGGGCATCAAAGGCAGAATAAGCATCAACTGAATAATGCTATGATCTTGTGAATGGACAAATGTGTGAGAGTAGATTGTATTGATATCACAAAGGCCTCCAAGATTAGATTCCACCTGAAAATTCCATTTTGAGAATGAGCCCTGAGGTTAGAAGATAGAATATTCCTGAATCCGTATTGCCCTGTTTCTGTTCCATCTCTTTGTACATTATGACACTGCTGTAAGTATTGGAGAGATTGACCAAGAATTTCTGTCTTCTCATGTCTGACTAAATTGTAATTTCATGCATCTATTTCTCTATATAATATGCCATTTTATTTCCATGTGGGTGAACATCGGGACACAGAGCCAGGTTTTGTGGTGATGGGCCCTAATAATAGCAGCAGGGGTTGGTATGAAGCTGATGTTTTGTCCCTAGATGGTATGGTTAAGACTAGCTAGTTATGGGGATTTTGTGTAAATAGGGTATCATGAGTATGGGGGTGCTTGGCACGGTTGAGGGTACTAGAGATAGGCATACATTTGGAGTCATTGCTCTAAGAAGGCTATGGGAAACTGAAGCTTATAAATACTTAATGCTAACCAACAGGAGCTTATGATTGTTTGTATTGGGGCCATTTGAGTTTAGTATCCTGGCTTACCCCTGATTGGCTGGGTGGGCTTCCAGTGTCTGCTACCATTTTCTTACTTGTAAAATGGAGATAATAATAACCTTTATGAGTCACCATGTCCTAATTCTTTGCTTTTCCCTTTCTGCTCCTTAGACCTGAAAAATACTCCTCTCATCACTGTGGTGAGTAAATGAATCAATACATATGCATTGCTTAGGACAGTGCTTGGTATATAGTAAATACTGCATAAATTTTGGCTAAAAATAAAGGTACAATGAATAATTCAGAGTTGAGGTTCTGAGATTGCTTTGTAATTAGAAGAAAGGAAAGGAAAACAGTATTTACCCAATTCCTGCCATGTGGCAGTTTACTGTAGTACTGTTCATCACAACCTTTGATGACAACTGTATTGCTATTGTTTTTATTGTACAGTTATATTGAGTAAGACTTAGCAAGGGAAAGAAACTGACTAAGGCTAGACAGCTAGCAAGAGGTATAGATAAGACTGAATTCTGGCTTCAAAATAAGGCTTTTTTTCATAGAGTTAATCTACATGTAAATGGTATCTCGAATTCCTTCCTTCCTTCTTTCATTCAATTATCATATTCACAATGATAAAGAAATGAACACTGAATAACTTCCTAGTGAATTTTGGAAGTAAACTCTTGAAGGGTTTACTGTCCTCTCTAATTTCTTTTGGGTCTTGGACCTGAAATGAATCTATGGCTTCCTTCTACAGAAAAATTCTTGGCAGGGCCTGTATACATAAGGTTTATGGAGTGTTTCTCAGCATCTGATGAGGTCATGAAGCCTCTTCTTGTACCCTGCCTTAGATGTCACTTGATGGGGAAAAGAGAGCCTCTTGCCTTTAGAGGCTTGCAGCCCTCCCTTACTGTGTTCTTTTATCCACTTCTGTCTCTTAGAATCCTGTATTTCAGAGACAGACACTTAAAGGTGCCAATATACTTCAGGATGCCCTTCTTTGGATATAGAAATTCAGGTACAGAGAAGGGTAATTATTTATCTTGGTGGCACAAGTGAATGGTCATGTAAGAAGTAGGTGATTACACCTTCCTGTAAATCCTTGCTTGGTGGTCTGTTGTTTTAATGACATGAACTTATTATAACATGGCTTCTAGTGTAGATCTGTCTGTTTGTGAGCCCTGCACATATATTAGTAAATATCCCCAAACCTCCTTCCTAAACAAGCTGGAAAGTGAATGATAAGGTCCCTATAAGGATTGACATTTCCTGTACCTTTGATGTGTGGCTGGCTTACAGAAATGATTTCTTGTTCTTCCTTATCCACCATTTCTCCTTTGGAAGATAGTGAATGGTCATCAACAGAGGGGCCACACCCTAGTCTTCAATGGCAGGGGACTTTGAAATACACATCTAGCTTTTGCCTGGCAAGAAAGATAAATAAATTTCTGGACATGTTGTGAGATGAGGACAAAGTGTACGGAGGACTCAAGACTCTCCAATTCAGAGCCATATCTCACCTTAAAGACTAGAGGGTAGAAATACAAAGAGAACAAACTTCTAGAAATCAGGTGTTAGTTAATCTCAAATGAAAGAAAGGAATGATAAATGAAAGATAGGAAAACGTCATTCCTAATCATCAGCCCCATGGTCCATCTAACTGGCAAAGCTGATGGTAAGCTTTGATGGCACTGGAGATGCTAACTCAACCTTTATTGAGTTAATGAGGGAACTTGAGGTATTAAAATCATATAACATTGACTATAGAATGATACTGTCTATTGCTCCTTTTCACTCTCGATCGTCATGCTTCCATTCTGGTGTTTCTCTCTGGGATTGCCTGCTTAAATCGTCTAAATGGAGAACCATGCATATTCCTGGGCCTCTCCACATTTATAAGTTCTGAATCTGTGAATTCTACTAATATGAGATGCAATACTAGGGAAAATTTTTGTCAATATTGAACATGTAAGACTTTTTTCCTTATCATTCCCTCATTTTGTATAACAAGTGTGTGCATAAATGCTTATATCACATTAGATATGCTAGGTAATTGAAACATTATTTGAAGTATAATATATGGAATAAAGTATACAGAATATTCCCAAGTAATACACTATTCAGTATAAAGATATGAGGATATGTAGAGTCTCTTCAGTGGTTCTGAAAGCAAGCTTTCATGGATATGAAGGATTAAGGATGGCAATACTTTCTCCTTAGTTCAGGATTGCCTATTTGATAGCTCCCTTTATTACAGTCAGGGGAAAGAATAAACACAGGCTTTACCTTATACCCTGGCCTCAGGGGAAATGCTTTGGGGAACAATTTTCAGGGATGGATGCTGGCATCCTCATAGTCCCAGTGTGTCTGCATGGAATGGTGAAAACTGTTGTGGGGTAATTGGGGCAGAGGTGGCCCCATCTTTGCCTGGGCTAGCCTATTGTGGACATATAGCCACTGGGAGTTGGGAGGTTTCAGTTTGCACACTCATAATAAAGCCAGTGCCTCAGCTTCCAATCTGCACTAACACTGTGGGCCACCCACATGGTTCTCTGTTGGAGGCTGACTGTGACACTTTAGTGAGGCTGCTGGAGCAGCCTCCCTGGCCCTCCCCCTTTCAACCAATACTAGTGAAAGCTCTCTGGGAAACTAAGCTTAAGGCAAGAGAAGGTCATTCTAAAATAACTTAACGAATTCGTTGAAGATATCACTGTCATGGCAGATAAAGGAACCTTGGGGGCTACATATGCTTAGACTTTTCTAAAGCGTCTGACAGTGTTCAGTATCAGGGATGAATGAGGGAAGTAGAGGGTAATGGTAGAGGTTGTCAGATGGTATGGAAGTTGAATTAAAAATAGCACTTGGCTGGCCCTTTCCTAAGTATCTTTTAAGGCTCTTTCCCATGAAATGCTCTTGCCATACCCAGTTTTTCTTGCTCCAGGATCCTCCATGAATCTCTTCATTCAGACTGCTTCTGGGCACAATATTTCATTGTTGATCTTTACTGTTGTTATTTAGTACAATAGTACAAGTAGGGATGTTACGTGATACCATGCTCTGGTGTCCAATAAATGTTGTCTTTCCTGGTACCTTTCAAGCATGCAATTGGAATAAATCTACAGACACTCACTGAGGCACAACTCCTTTAAAGTCAAAGTAGAATGGGGTCCCTGCACAGAAAAGACCCTTATGTGACTTTATTCTTTCATAGTCTATGAGAAATGTTCCTTTATCAAAGTGAATACAGGAGAGCAGGTTTAGAGTTGTGGCACTCTCAATTGCTAGCTGTGTGGCCTGGGATAAACTTCTCTAGCTTATTTTCCTCATCTGTATAATGATTATGTTTGCAATTCTTTTGTGCTCTGGATCTCCAGGATCTTATTCTTGTGTTTCTCACTGGTTCCACCTACTTAAATCACCTGAAAGTATAAGCATGCAGATTCCTGGGCCCTCCCTAGACCTTAACATCAGATTCTCAGTGGGTAGGAATCAGAAATATGTCTAACAAGCTGCACAGGTGATTCTTCTTCTTGTTTCCACTTGTACTCAAAATGTGGAGGTTTCCAGCCTTGTGAGTAATGAAATTCAGTAACAGGAGCAGATGGGCAGACCTTTCCATGAACCACACAGGCAGGAGAATAATAAATGAGTTCTGAGTGTTTCTTGAGGACTCTTTAGATTCACTTCTGTTCTCTTGTTCTGCAAATAGTGTGTAGCTCAAAGCAGGCACACATAAAGCTTTTGGTGTTTGAGTAGCTCTACAGAGCCCCTGCACTAAGTCTACCATACTGTGAGACAGCAGTTTGAAATGGTGCAGGCTGACCGCTTCCCCATGCTTGCCCCTACCCTAGCAATGTGCTTTCTTGACTCCCATACTTACTCCTAAGTGGTGGGTTGGATAAGTTGGAGTTGTCCAAAAAACTATTTAAGAAGCACATGAGTCTATAAAAAAGCTCTTTGTTGTCTTCCAAGCTTCTGACTGTTGCAAACCAAGAGTTTTAGAAGCAGAATCAACCAGGGAACACTTCTCAGAACTTCCTCTGCAGTCCTCCAATCTTGCCTGGAACAGATTTATAAATATACCTCCCATTAGCTCAGGGGGCTCCTTTAAGAATATGCTGCTGATAGTCATTATCATGACAATATGAGTATGACAACTGACATTTACTCGACAGGTTTATTAGGTACCAGACACTACTTGGAGCATATTCATAAATATAGTGTGAGGTATGATCTCTTAAAATATTTTATCACACCACTGTGGCATAAGTCCAGTTGTTCATAGATATCCATTTGGGGTTGATTCCAAAACACTTGTCAGGTACCAAAATCTGCAGATGCTCCAATCTCTTATATAAAATGGTGCAGTATTTGCATAGAACCTATGCAGACACCTCTCTATTTTCTTTAGAACACCTGCCATACTTAATATAATCCAATATGCACTTAGTTAATAGTAACGTTAGCACACTGTTTAGGGAATTGAAAAAAATATCTACAAGTTCCATGTTGGTAGAATATTTTCTAGATTTTTATCTGTAATTAATCTGTGAATCCAGGGAACAAATCTCATTCATGATTATATATGAGTGTATATAGTTGCACACATATGATCACTTTATACATAGGATATATATATATATATACACACACACTAAAATGTACACACTAAAGGAAATGTAAAACTTTTTTTCATACCATACTCATGTATATCAGCTCACCCAAAAAGTTACAGGAAAGTATATACATATGAATTATATATACATGCATGTATTTCTTTATGCCATAATAGCATGCATATATATACATATATATAGATATATATATATGCAGGCACATACCATATGTGTATAGACTATCACTCATATATTCACTATACCAACCATATATATGTATATAATTTGTATACTATGTTAAATATATATTTGCACATATATGTGTAGTCCTTTCAAAATTCTCAAACACATGTAGGTCTATGTTTTCTCAGAACCATACTTTCCAACAAATGTATACATATTTTATAATATTTTAGCCATATACTCATATGCTGAACCACAGGCTCAGGCTGCGTATGATGAACACACCTTGTCGTTATGCTTTACAGCAGCTCTGAATGCTTTGGGTAAGGTTCATGAACCAGGAGAGACAATACAACCCTACATCAAAGTGGTACAGGGACCAAGAGAAATGTTCACTGAATTTTTAGAAAGATTGTACAGAACAGTAGAATTATAGATAACTGATGCAGACACTAGGTGAATACTTATAAAAGGTTGAGCTTATGAGAATGCAAGTCCACAATGCAGGCAGGTGCTTTGGCCATTGAGATTCCAAGAGATCTACAAGGGTGACACCAGCTGGCAAACTAAGTAATAGTGGAGAAGCTACTTTAAATCTCCTTTCCTGATAATGAGATTGATGGCTACCTTATATGCCATCCTAGAGCCTTCATCCAGTGACTGGTGGAAGCAGAGGCTGACACCTACAGCTAAACACTGAATTGAACTCCTAGAACCCAGTTGCAGAGAGGGAGGAGTGATGAGCAAGTGGTTTAAGGCCTGGCTGGTGAAACCCCCAGAAACTGCTGACCTGAACAAGGAGTAGCTCATGGACCCCAGACTGATGGATGAGAGGCCAGCATGGGGCTGATCCAGACCCCCTAAATGTGGGTGTCAGTGAGGAGGCCTGCACAATCTTTGGGGCCTGAGTACTAGATCAGTATTTATCCCTGGCATCCAAATGGAATTTGGGAGCCAATTCCACATAGAGGGGTGCTCTCTCAGCCTGGACACATAGAAGAGGGCATAGGCCCTGCCCTGGATGAAATGACAGACTCTGGAAATCCCCCATGGAGGGTCTCACCTTCCCTGGGAAGCAGAATGAGGATTGGGCGGGGGAGCTAGGAGAACTAGTGGGGGAGCCAGGGAGAGGAGGGGAGGTAGTGGGAGCTGGGATTGACATGTGTAGCAAGCCTGTTTCTAATTTAATTTTAAAAAAGATTTAAAAAATATGATCAGCACCATTGGAGGAATGGGTCTTATATACAACTAACTTTGAATATGAAGATCAAGATACAGAAACTTATGTAGGAGAGGCTATTTCTAAAAGTTTGAAGAAGCACCAAGATGCCAAATGCCTTAACCATGAGGATATAGAACCTTGGGTAGGAGAGGCAATCTCTAGAGTTTTAAAAACACATTGTAATACCAGATGTTTTGTTTATGCTAGTATAAGGATATATAATACCAGATGTTTTAACTTAGAATAGGACATCTAAGAAGAAATTGTAGGCAAAGAATTCCTATAAATAATGCTCCTCCTAGGAATGACTCAAACAAAAGGCCTCAACCTTCTGGATTATGTAGTCGATGTGGCAAATCACTGGATCAATGAATGCATCGCCCTTCCTGGGAATCACATAGTGATGGCTCTCTTCACTACACTTCCCAGAATCCTCCTAGACTCATAGTTCCACCTATCTTGCTTCCCTTTTGACCAACAGTGCTTTATTTACATATACACAGAAGGACTTCCCCATCATGGGATATAAGTAGATTATTATATCTTCTGGTGATTTTTAATTTCTTTATCATATTTGTCAAACTGCATAAAGACATCTCTATTCATGATGTTTGATGCATAAATATCCTTATCATCTTCTATGTATTTATATGCTTTACATATATTTGAGACATTTTGTATATTGACACAATTTAGTTTTGTTTTAAGTGTAAATCTTTTCTTTAGACTAGAAGGGAAACTACTTGCTTTCCTGATACCAGATATTGAGGAATATTATGCTACACAGGGTAGGTTGTCATATTATATTTATTTAGGGAGAAGTCACTTACATGAGAAGCCGAGAACCCATGGTCCACTCGCTGCTTCCTGAAAACTGACCAGAACCCCAAGAGAGAGTGTGTCTCCTTTCCCCCAATTCTTTATCTCCTGTCCCTACTACATACCCCAATGGGCCTGATCAGTGGTACAGGTGCCTAAAATCTCTCCCTACACATACAGAGAGGAATATATTCTTCTTCTTTATATTGTACTCATACATATATGCCTCACTTATTCATATTTATGCAGCCATTTTAACACAGAGACAAATACATATACATGTTCCTATCAATATAGGCACACCTATCATGCATACATTTATATATCCATATGCATATAATTATATGTGTACATGTAAATACACATTCATATGCATCACCACAGCCAACTATTACTAACAACTACACACACACACACACACACACACACACACATGCCTTCACAGCTATCCCTTTCCCCACAATTCTTCCTCACTCACATATATACATATTCTCACTCACAAATACATGCTAAACACACCATACATTCACAGATTCTTTTTTCTCACACATATTAGTACTTAAAACATAACACCTCTTACCTACAATCACACACAAATGTGCATACATTTTGTACAATTTGTGCTTTTAGTAAGTGTAAGGAATTTTTCCATACCCAATAAAAGTCACTTTGCCCTCCTGGAGGTTTGTTGGCTCCAAGCAGAGGAGCACAGTGTTATGCAGGTAATGAAAAACTGGGAATTCCCTGCCTTCCTCTTTGTTCCATAGAAAGCACAGGTGTTATTGTTGTTTTCTTGCAGCCTGCTGTTGGTGATGGAGTCCTATGACATATCATTGACAATTCAGGGCAGATCTTGAAGACCGTCCTCTTTCCTTCTCACCCTTCCACTTGCACTTACAAGTTGCTTCTTATTTACTTCCACGTTTCCTCTACCTTGCTTTGGGATTCTAGAAGAGTGGGAGTACCTTGTCATGTTCTTACATTACTATTTTTAATTACAAGTAACTGGGGACCAAAGTGAAACTTTCTAGCAATTTAATCTTAGTGTAAAATGTTGTGTTTTCAGTTGATTAACTAAATTGTAAATCAAGTTGTTTATCAAATATTACTTTTACATTTGCATATTACTCTAGGATTCATGATTTGTAAAAGCTATAAAGCCCTACAACTGTCTCTGGGGATGATTGGTTCTATCGTTTTTGACTGTAGCATTAGAAAATGACATTTGGATAATAGGTATGATGAATATGCTTTCTGCATTCATCTTTGATATACACTAGATGGATCCCCAAAGCTAGCTGCATCACATGTGTCTTGAGTTAAAAAGAAACATGTAGGTGTAACAGCTCTGTATAGTTATTCAGTACTGCATAAGAAATTCACCTCCAAACTCATTGGCTTATCTCAGTTTGTATGTATGTGTCAGGGATATGGATATAGCTTATCTATGGACTTTTAGTTCAATGCTTTCAAAAAGCTATAATCATTACAGCAGCTGGAGTTGCAGTCATCTCAAGGCCTGATCAACAAGGCCCATGTCAAATGCGTATTAGAAAGCTACCCAAGTCTATGAGGGTGGAGCTATGAAACAACATTGCTATGAAGAGATCATATTGGGAACCATCTCGGAGGCCAATTTTTATATTCTTTTTGGTAATCTGCAAGAAGGCCTGAGAAGGAAAATATCTTCAAAAGTAGAAAAAAATACAGGTTCCTAGCTGCCTCTTCATATTTTTCTTCCTTTCCTCCTTTCTTCTCTCTTGAACTTCTCTTCATACTCCAAAAGGCCATTGTTTGATTTGTGAGAACACAGAATTAATTATATTGATCTCTTCAGAAAGCTTTTGCAGTGCAAAGTGCTTGTCTTAGTTACTTTTTTATTTGTGTGAAGAGACATTATGACCAAGGTAAGTCATAGAGGAAAGAGTTTAGTAGGGGTTTTCAGTTTCAGAGGTTGATGTTATGATGATCATAGCAGGTTTATAGCAGCAGCAGGCAGTCAGGCAAGCATGGTGCTGGAACAGTAGCTGAGGTAGTAAATCCCTATCTGCAAGTAAAAGGCTGGGTTTCATGAGTGCTAACTGGAAGTAGTTTGAGGTTTTTCCTAATCCTTCCTAATACCCTGCAATAACTGGGGATCAAGTATTAAATATATGAGTCTATGGGAGCCATTCCCATTTATCTACCACATAGTTACAGAAAACAAGAGGAGAAATATACTGGCTTATTATAAAAAATGAGCAGAAGTCTTCAAAAATTAAAACAACATTCCAAGAGAGGACAGGAATGAAGATGGAGCACCATTAAGGATGACTAGGAGCTTCTTTCTGTTTTTTTTTTTTTTTTTTTTTTAATCATTTTTTATTTTAATTTTAAATAGCTTGTTTCACATGTCAATCCCAGTTCCCTCTCCCTCCCCTCCTCCCGCACTCCCCTTCCACCCTCCCTCCCACCCTATTGCCAAATCCCTCCACATAGGGGATGTCTAAAGTCTATCATTTCACTCTTGGTAGGGTCAAGGCACTCCCCTAAGAGTCCAGGCTGAGAGAGCATCTCTCTTTGTGCCATAGGCACATGAAGACAGATTGTATACCAGGGATAGACACTGATCTACAGCTCAGAGCCCCATAGGTTGCCCAGGCCTTCTCACTGACACTCACATTTGGGGGGTCCAGATCAGTCCCATTCTGGCCTCCCCACTGTCGGTCTGGGGTCCAAGAGCACTCCCCTGTTCAGATCAGCTGTCTCTGCTGGTTTTGCCAGCCCATTCCTTGCCAATTTGCTCATCACTCCTCTCTCTCTGTCACTGGGTTCCTTGGGTTCAGTTCAGTGCTTAGTTGTGTGTTTGCCTCTGCTTCCATCAGTCCCAGGATGAAGGCTCCCGGATAGTTATAGACATCAAGTTCATTATCAGGAATGGGCATTCGAGGTGGTCCTTCCACTATTGCTTAGCTTGCCAATTGATGTTATACCTTTAGATCACTCGAGGTCACTCTGGTGCCTGATCTGTCTTCGATCCTATGATTCCCTCTTCCCCCTATTTTACCCCCACCCCCTCAACTTCCTGATCCCCCATGACCAACTCCCTTCCTCTTTACCCCCTCTACTCTTCCCAGGTCCCACTACCCCCCCCCTCGCCCTGTTCCCCATCCATTCAGAGGATCTTGTCTCCATCCTCTTCTCTTGGGTACTATGCATATATGCATATCTTTTAGGTTCTTTCCTGTTTCCCAGACTCTCTATCTGTGGAAGTGCAGACTGGCACTATCCTGATCCATATTTAAAATCCATATATGAGTGAGTACATACCATGTTTGTCTTTTTGCGACTGGGTTACCTCACTCAGGATGGTTTCTTCCAGTGCTATCCATTTCCCTGCGAATTTCAAGATTCCATTGTTTTTTTCTGCTGAGTAATACTCCATTGTGTAAATGTACCACATTTTCTCTATCCACTCTTCAGTTGAGGGGCATCTAGGTTGCTTCCAGGTTCTGGCTATTACAAACAATGCTGCTATGAACATAGTGGAGCAGATGCCCTTGTTGTATGAACCTGCCTCATTTGGATAAATGCCTAAGAGTGGAATTGCTGGGTCTAGTGGTAGATTAATTCCCATTTTCCTGAGGAATCTCCATACTGATTTCCAAAGAGGCTGTATGAGTCGGCATTCCCACCAGCAATGGAGGAGTGATCCTCTCTCTCCACATCCTCTCCAGCATAAATTGTCTTCGGTGTTTTTGATTCTAGCCATTCTGACAGGAGTAAGATGGTATCTCAGAGTTGTTTTGATTTGCATTTCCCTGATGGCTAAGGATGTTGAGCACTTTCTTAAGTGTCTCTTGGCCATTTTAGCCTCCTCTACTGAGAATTCTCTATTTAGCTCTGTACCCCACCTTTCAAGTGGATCCTTTGGTGTTTTGGAGACTTGTTTCTTGAGTTCTTTGTAAATTTTGGAGATTAGCCCTCTGTCAGATGTAGGGTTAGTGAATATCTTTTCCCATTCTGTGGCCTGCCTTTTTGTCTTTTTGATTGTGTCCTTTGCCTTACAAAAGCTTTTTAGTTTCAGAAGGTCCCATTTGTTAATTGTTGATCTCAGTGCCTGTGCCACTGGTGTTATGTTTAGGAAGTGGTCTCCTGTACCAACTCGTTGAAGAGTATCTCCCACTTTCTCTTCTAAAAGTTTCAGTGTGGCTGGATGTATGTTGAGATCTTTGATCCATTTGGACTTAAGTTTTGTACAAGGCGATAAACATGGATCTATCTGCAGTCTTCTGCATACCATTACCCAGTTATGCCAGCACCATTTGTTGAAGATGCTTTCTTTTTCCACTGTACAGTTTTAGCTTCTTTGTCAAAAATCAGGTGTTCATAGGTGTGTGGGTTAAAATTAGGGCTTTCGATTCGGTTCCATTGGTCTACCTGCCTATTTTTGTGCCAATACCAAGCTGTTTTCAGGACTATAGCTCTATAATAGAGCTTGAAATCAGGTATGGTGATGCCTCCTGAAGTTCCTTTATTGTATAGGGATGTTTTGGCTATCCTGGGCCTTTTGTTTTTCCATATAAAGTTGATTAATGATCTTTCCAGGTCCTTGAAGAATTGTGATGGAATTTTGATAGGGATTGCATTGAATCTATAGACTGCTTTTGGCAAGATTGCCATTTTTATTATGTTGATCCTACCAATCCAAGAGCATGGGAGATCTTTCCATTTTCTGGTATCTTCTTTGATTTCTTTCTTCAAAGACACAAAGTTTTTGATATACAGGTCTTTCACTTCCTTGGTTAACATTATCCCCAGATATTTGATGCTGTTTTTGGCTATTGTAAAAGGTGATGTTTCTCTGATTTCTTTCTCAGTCACTTTATCATCTGTATATAATAGGGCCACTGATTTTTTTGAGTTTACCTTGTATCCTGCCACTTTGCTGAAGCTGTTTATCAGCTCTAGGAGTAACCTTGCGGAGTTTTTTGGGTCACTTATGTAAACTATCATATCATCTGCAAATAATGAAAGTTTGACTTCTTCTTTTCCTATTTGTATCCCCTTTATCTCCTTTTGTTGTCTTATTGCTGTAGCTAGAACTTCAAGTACAATATTGAAGAGATATGGAGAGAGTGGACAGCCTTGTCTTGTTCCTGATTTTAGAGGAATTGCTTTGAGTTTCTCTCCATTTAGTTTGATGTTAGCTGTTGGTTTACTGTATATTGCTTTTATTATGTTCAGGTACGTTCCTGTTATCCCTGATCTCTCTAGGACCTTTATCATGAAGGGGTGCTGGATTTTGTCAAAGGCTTTTTCAGCATCTAGTGAGATGATCATGTGGTTTTTCTTTCGCAGATTGTTAATATGGTGGATTACATTGATAGATTTTCTAATGTTGAACCATCCCTGCATTCCTGGAATGAAGCCTACTTGATCATGGTGGATGATTTTTCTGATGTGTTCTTGAATCCGGTTTGCAAGTATTTTATTGAGTATTTTTGCATCAATGTTCATGAGGGAAATTGGTCTATAGTTCTCTTTCTTAGTTGTGTCTTTGTGTGGCTTGGGTATCAAGGTAATTGTAGCCTCGTAGAAAGAGTTTGGCAGTGAGCCTCCTGCTTCTATAGTGTGGAATACTTTGACGAGTATTGGAATGAGCTCTTCTTTGAATTTCTGGTAGAATTCTGCACTGAAGCCATCTGGGCCTGGGCTTTTTTTGTTTGGGAGACTTTTGATGACTGCTTCTATTTCATTAGGGGTTATAGGTCTGTTTAGATTATTTATCTGTTCTTGATTTAGTTTTGGCAAGTGATATCTATCCAGGAAATTGTCCATTTCCTTTAAATTTTCAAATTTTGTGGAGTACAGATTTTCAAAGTATGCCCTGATGATTCTCTTGATTTCCTCAGAGTCCGTTGTTATGTCCCCTTTCTCATCCCTGATTTTGTTAATTAGCATGTTCTCTCTCTGTCTTTTGGTTAGTTTGGACAGAGGTTTGTCTATTTTGTTGATTTTCTCAAAGAACCAACTCTTTGTTTCATTGATTCTTCTCAATGTTTTCCTGGTTTCTACTTGATTGATTTCAGCCCTCAATTTGATTATTTCCTGGCGTCTGCTCCTCCTGGGGAGTTTGCTTCTTTTTGTTCTAGAACATTCAGCTGTGCTATTAATTCTCTAGTATGACTGTTCTCCAGTTTTTTCATGTGGGCACTTAGTGCTATAAACTTTCCTCTCAGCACTGCTTTCAAAGTGTCCCATAAGTTTGTGTATGTTGTGTCTTCATTCTCATTGAAATCGAGGAAGTCTTTAATTTCTTTTTTTATTTGTTCCTTTACCCAGGGATGGTGCAATTGTGCATTGTTCAATCTCCATGAGTTTGTAGGGTTTCTGCGATTTGTGTTATTGTTGAATTCTAATGTTAATGCATGGTGGTCTGATAAGATGCAGGGGTTATTCCAATTTTTTTGTATCTGTGGAGATTTGCTATGTTTCCTATTATGTGGTCAATTTTAGAGAAGGTTCCATGTGGTGCCGAGAAGAAGGTATATCCCTTTGTCTTTGGGTGGAATGTTCTATAGATGTCTGTTAAACCCAGTTGGGTCATAACTTCTATTAATTCTTTTGTTTCTTTGTTAAGTTTCTGTCTGGAGGTCCTATCTAGCGGTGAGAGCGGAGTGTTGAAGTCTCCTACTATTAGTGTGTGAGATTTTATGTGCATTTTGAGCTTTAGTAATGTTTCTTTCACGAATGTAGGTGCCTTTGTATTTGGGGCGTAGATATTTAAAATCGAGACTTCGTCTTGATGTATTTTTCCTTTGATGAATATGAAGTGCCCTTCTTCATCTCTTTTGATTGATTTTAATTTGAAGTCTAATTTGTTAGATATTAGGATTGCTACGCCCGCTTGTTTCTTGGGGCCGTTTGATTGGAAGATCTTTTCCCAGCCCTTTACTCTGAGATAACGTCTGTCTTTGGTGTTGAGATGTGTTTCTTGTATGCAGCAGAAGGAAGGGTTCTGTCTTCGTATCCATTCTGCTAGTCTGTGTCTTTTTATAGGTAAGTTGAGGCCATTGACATTGAGGGATATTAATGACCATTGATTGGTGATCCTTGTTTGCGCTTGATTTATTGTTAGTGAAGTTATTTTGTGTAGTTTCTCCTCCCTTTTTCTTTTAGTGTTTTGTAAAGTATGATTCTATATTGCCTGTGTCTTTGTGAATGTAGTTATCTTCCTTGGCTCTAGGTTTTCCTTCTAGCATTTTCTGTAGAGCTGGATTCATGGATACGTATTGTTTAAATCTGGCTTTGTCATGGAATATTTTGTTTTCTCCATCTATGGTAATTGAGAGCTTTGCTGGATATAGTAGTCTGGGCTGGCATCCTTGTTCCCTTAGCGTTTGTAGGACATCTGACCAGGATCTTCTGGCTTTCATCGTTTCCATTGAGAAGTCAGGTGTAATTCGGATAGGTCTGCCTTTGTATGTTACTTGGCCTTTTTCTTTAGCTGCTCTTAATATTTTCTCTTTGCTCTGTAGGTTTGATGTTTTGATTATTATATGGCGAGGTGACTTCTTCTTCTGGTCAAGCCTATTTGGTGTTCTGTAAGATTCTTGTACTTTCATAGGCATATCTTTCTTTAGGTTAGGGAAGTTTTCTTCTATGATTTTGTTGAATATGTTTTCTGTACCTTTAAGTTGAAGTTCTTCACCTTCTTCTATACCTATTATTCTCAGGTTTGGCTTCTTCACGGTGTCCCATATTTCCTGGATATTTTGTGTTAAGGATTTGTTGGTTTTGAGATTTTCTTTGGTTGACGATGCTATGTCCTCTAATGAGTCTTCAACACCTGAGATTCTCTCTTCTATCTCTTGTATTCTATTGGTGATGCTTGCATCTGTGATTCCAGACCGTTTACCGAGCTTTTCTATTTCCAGCATCCCTTCATTCTGTGTTTTCTTTATCGTTTCTATTTCAGCTTTCAATCCTTCAACTGTTTGAGCTGTTTCCTTAATTTTCTTGGTTGTTTTTTCTTGGTGCTCTTTAGATTCTTTGAGAGATTTGTTTATTTCTTGAATTTTTCCCCCATTTCATGGATTTTTTTGTTTGTTTTTTCTTCTATTTCTTTAAGGGATTTCCTCGTTTCTTCCTTGAGGCTCTCCATCATCTTCATGAAATAATTTTTAAGGTCTGTCTCCTCTTCTTCATCTATGTAGTGCTTTTCAGGTCTTGCTGGTGTTGGATCCCTGGATTCTGGTGGGGTCGTGTTGGTGTTTCTATTGCTGAGTGATCTCTTATTCTGTCTTCTTCCCATCTCTTCTTCCAGTGGGTGCTGGTGGGGGCTTTCTGTCTCCACTGGTCTCCTTCTTTACTGCAGCTGAAGCTGAAGCTGGCCTCGCTGGGGTTGGGGTCTTGGAGGGGCTGATCTCTTTCCTGTGTGGGCGGCTCTTCTGAAGCTGGGCTCGCTGGGTTGGGGTCTTGGAGGAGCTGATCTCTTTCCTGTGTGGGCGGCTCTTCTGGAAGCCGGGAGCGGCCCCGAAGATGGAGGGGGATGGGTGATGGGCGGGTGGTCCCAGCCAGAGACCCAATCTCACCTGAAGCTGGGCTCGCTGGGTTGGGGTCTTGGAGGAGCTGATCTCTTTCCTGTGTGGGCGGCTCTTCTGGAAGCCGGGAGCGGCCCCGAAGATGGAGGGGGATGGGTGATGGGCGGGTGGTCCCAGCCAGAGACCCAATCTCACCTGAAGCTGGGCTCGCTGGGTTGGGGTCTTGGAGGAGCTGATCTCTTTCCTGTGTGGGCGGCTCTTCTGGAAGCCGGGAGCGGCCCCGAAGATGGAGGGGGATGGGTGATGGGCGGGTGGTCCCAGCCGGGGACCCAATCTCACCTGAAGCTGGGCTCGCTGGGTTGGGGTCTTGGAGGAGCTGATCTCTTTCCTGTGTGGGCGGCTCTTCTGGAAGCCAGGAGCGGCCCCGAAGATGGAGGGGGATGGGTGGTGGGCGGGTGGTCCCAGCCAGAGACCCAATCTCACCTGAAGCTGGACTCGCTGGGTTGGGGTCTTGGGGAGCTGATCTCTTTCCTGTGTGGGCGGCTCTTCTGGAAGCCGGGAGCGGCCCCGAAGATGGAGGGGGATGGGTGATGGGCGGGTGGTCCCAGCCGGGGACCCAATCTCACCTGAAGCTGGGCTCCGCTTCTTTCTGTTTTAGAAGGAAGAGATTGGAGAACTTATCTGAAAGAGTTGGTTTGGTATGAAGTGCTAAATTATGTTCTTGAAGGTAGTTTACTGAATGTGATAGGATGAATTTCTCTCCTTGTCACTTTGTATCCTATTCGACATTCTCAAATCTTGCATGTCTCTTTAAAATATTTTGGACTTGGATGTTTCCCAGAAACATCACTGGCTGAAATAGGTTTCATTGTGGTCTGACTTGCAGAGTACTCAGTTTTCACAGTTTTGAGAATCAGAATTTAACCTCTGATCCATTCTCCTGGTTTAACCTAATATGTCGTAGATTAGATGTTATGGAGAATGTTTCACCATTCACTTATATCCAAACATTTCCATGTAACTCCTACCATGTGCCAGAAGTTGTGCTAAGCCATATACAGAGGCACAGAAACACCTCTTGTCCTCTATTAATGTGAGACAATGGAAAAAGAAACTGAAGTTTGATCGCAAATATCAAGAACATAATCATACTTGACATGTACCAAAAAGTGGTTAGATAATGCAGTGGAGTTTCAGGAAAAGGAAAAATGATTAAATGGCTGTGAGCAAGAAGAGAATACAACATTTTCTGAAAGCAGTAATGGTTGAATTTGACTTAGGGATATTTAGGGTAATGAGATTCAAGGTCAATAGAGTCATAGAAACAGGTAGGAGTGTGCTTGAGAAACTGAATTGCTTGCATGGTTAAGGCCTAGAGTCCACACTCACCTGTGTTAATTAATATTGGATGTAGACATAGGTAATATTGTCATCCAAAAGACTTTGAACACCACAGTGGCAAGCTTAGAAAGCCGCCAGAGGGTTTTTTTTAAATAGAATTACCTGTGTTTTTGCCAGAAAATACCTGGCAACTACCAATCAGTTGTGACAGAACGATTGCTATGATCTGGGTGAGAGGTAATAGGCATCTGGGTCAGAGTAGTAGTTGGAGAGTGGGGAGCAAGGACCAGATGGGGCAGCAAAGCCTCGCTCTGCTTCTTTCATATTCAGTAACAAGCAAACAGGCAAAAGTCAAGAGGAAAGGGAAGGGGTGGGTTCTCTTTAAATCTGATAAAAATTATGAATACAGCAGTGTTAGGCATGTAGAGGCTGGAGAACAAATAATCAGAGGGTTATGTAGTTAGCCATCTTTATTAGGGTAGTGGTGAGTATTCATTCCATTGACTGATTTAGCAGGTACAAAATGGGATAGCCACTTAAAGTTTGGATAAATGTAAAAACATTTCCCTAAGAATCAGAAGAAGTATAACTATAGGATATACTTATACTGATCTATTATTTGTTGTTCATCTACAATTCCAATTTTCTCTTACTCTTTCTTCCTGAGTCCCTGAGTTACTCTGTCACTAGAATGTTAGTTTAGGTACTGACATGAAAGCAGCCATGCATCATTGGCAAGGGACAATTTGAAATAATACAGTTTAACTGCATGGTTCATGCCTGGTATTAGACCTGCTGAATTCAAGTCCAGATTCCACTTTTTATTGGTTGTATGACCTTGATAAAGTGATTCAATGTCCCAGAAAACTTATCTAGAAATTGGGGAGATTGCCTTCTTTCTTGACCACCTACCTGGCTGAAATGGCAGCATGCAGCAGTGCTTTGAAACCCATTGGGCTTCGTGAGACCCTGTAATGATCCCTAAAGAAGATGAATACCTTGGCCTCATTAAGAAGCTTGCAGGTTGGTGTGGGATTTGGGGGCTCTAATTAATTCTAAATATCAAATAGTAAGCTGCAGCTTTTCTCTTTTTTTCTTTTTGGAAGCTGGCAGGAGTGGGGCAGACAGGCATTGTCCATGCACCCCACCTTGGAGATTTCATCATGTCCTGAGGAGAAATATTCTCCAAACAGCTTGCACTTAATTTCCCTGTAGCTGCTATGCTGCTAAAACCAGAGCCTCGGGTCCTCTGGGTACCTGTGTAATTGTCACATTGGCATTCCCCAAATCCATTTCTGCTCAGCAGCTGCTGAGTGCTGCTGGGGGAGGAGTGGGGAGACTAAATTCTGAACACATCTCTCTGAAAGAGCAAGGTCCTCGATGCAGGCAAGGCTGTCATGTAACACAGGGACAAGACAGGCACAAGAATTGATCACAGGCTGGCATTTGAATAGAATTCAAAGGAAAAGCCATATTTATTAGGAAACAAATAGAAGGGTGGCGGGTTCAGCACAAAAAGTGGGTGTTTAATTGTGATTTCTCTCCAAAGTATGACAAGCAAGTCAAGTAAATGTGAATGACAGCAAGAAGCCAAATTATTGCAATTCAAATCCCTTTCATTGCTTGAGATGTGCAGCAGTCAGGTGAAAACCAACCCTAAAACAATGACACGAAACTCACAGTAACTAGGCAGATGCAAAGATCCTTTAAATAAAAAATGCTCTGAATTTAAGCCTGCAAAGTGTGTGTGTGTGTGTGTGTGTGTGTGTGTGTGTCTGTGTGTGTGTGTGTGTGTGTGTGTTGAGGAAAGGACCATTTGTTTCCTGTGGTGCATTCACCATGCATTTTTTTCTTTGTGGGTACCATGACTGCTCTGCTATTTAGATTATCTTAGTGATCTGTTATGGACCGAATTGTGGCTCCTTCTCATTTCACATGCTGAAGTGAAGTCTTAACTGTCCGTATTTTTCATTTTGTGGCTCTTTGGAGATGGTGCCTTTGAAAAAAATTGAAATGAAGTCATATGAGCAGGCTTTAATCTAATCTTACTGCTACCATTCTAAGAACTTTGCCCAAAGAAATGCACAGAAGAAAAATGTATTTGGAAGCAGGTAGGCTATGCCATCTCATATCCAAGTAGAGAGATCTAAAAAAAGCTCACTTTAAGATTTCTAGCTTTGAGAATTGGGAGAAACATGAATGTTTGTTGTCTGAGCCACCCAGTGGTTGGAGCTTTGTTATGGCAGTCCACGCCACTAAGACATGGCCCTAGGTGATAAGAGCCATCTTTGCTGGCCCCTAGAAAGAGTTCTTTTATGAAATATAATTTTATATGATTATGAAAGCTAGTCATTTACCTTATTAAACATATTTATTCTGTTTTCAGTATAATACATACACGTGCATGTATACACATACATATTTGCATATATATTGGCATTACAGGAATTTTTACTCTATAGTTATCTAAAGAGGAAATAGAGAATAAGGACAGAGAAGAGTTATCCAGTAAAGTATATGAATATATTATTTATTAACCTGTAATACATTGTTGTAAACTATAGATTTGATTGTCTAGACAATCCGTATATAGGGAATTCAGAGAAAAATGTCCATGAATGCTTTGCAGTCAACTACATGGTGCTTTCTGGTTTCTTTCATAATACATCTACAAGTAGAAAATTGCACCTTGATACATGTCAAACTTTTAAAGTAAGTAGAGTCCTTTTAAAATACTAATTCTTAGGGATAAAGAGCTTATGTTGCACTCATGTCAAGAAGCTCTAAAACTGGTAAATGAAGACAGGATTTTATCCTGGAATAATAGCTGCATTTAGAATTTTCTAGGGAAGGAGTTTAAATTTAAAACATCTATAGATATATTTTGAAACCAAATGCAAAATTCCATGTGAATACTTAGAAGAAGTTAAGCCAGTTTTCAGAGTTGATATGTTGCCTGCTTTGGAAAGGTATTTAGGACTAAGTCATGATAAAGCTTGTAATCTGTGACAGGTAATGGCACTCTATCAAAGGCTTTATGTCAGGGAAACTGACCTGGAGTGTGTTCTGCTGTTCTCTAGATATATATGAAAGGCAAGATTGAATAGCGATAAAATAGTAAAAGATCTTCAACTTCAAATGGAGTAAAGAATGGTTGATGTTAGGTAAGGGACAGAATGACTGATGTAAGGTAAGGGATTAGAATCAGGAAATAAATAATAATAGCTGCATTTAGAATTTTCTAGAGAAGGAGTTTAAATTTAAAACATCTATAGATATATTTTGAAACCAAATGCAAAATTCCATGTGAATACTTAGAAGAAGTTAAGTCAGTTTTCAGAGTTGATATGTTGCCTGCTTTGGAAAGGTATTTGGGACTAAGTCATGATACTTTTCCATGAAGCAGGAACTCTGTAAGACTGAGTTCAGCAGTCACTTTCCTGTGGGTCCTACATGTCCAGATTATACATCAACAGTCAAGCAGTCTAGGAAAGAGCAGGTTCTTGCCCAAATGGCTAATCTTGCCATGTTGAAAGCAAACTCCATAACAAGTTTCTTCGATGCCCATCTTCCTCTCAGACATAATTGGTGCTGCCAGGAGCAGACATTTCTCATTGTCAAGAAAAACCCTAAACCATTTTAAATGCCATTTTCTGAAGGTCTTTGAAAGGTTTGAAGACTATCTATCTCAAATATATTTCTGTATATCTAGAAAACATAACTTAGCTAACTATAAATTCTAAGTAACTATCTATAGTCTGTACTCAATTATGCATTACGTTTTAAAAGATCATTATAAGCACAATACTTAATCAAGAGGAGAAATATACATATCACAAAATTGACCTTGAATTTGTATCAATAAATGAAAAAACATACCCATACCATAATTCCCCTTTTTTACCATTAAAAGGAGATTGGTTGTGATCATTAACCAATTATAAACAATCCCATTTAAATGAAAGCAAAGATTTATAAACAAGATGGGAAGTAGGACGTTGCTCATTCCAAACTGCTTCGTGCTGGAAGGGGGCGCTGTTCATACCATGGGGATCATGACAAAACTCAGAAACCTGTATAAGTCCATATTTTCAGGGTCTGTAAGACTGAATCATCTTAGCTGTTTCGATTGTTGGAACATCTGATCCACTGCTTCCGGGGGTCTTGGTTCGTCAAACCACAGAAGTCTGGAAGGAATCCTCAGCTTTTCATTTTCTGTAGAAACATAAATAAAAACTCCTTTTCCAAGTAACATATCCTTATATTTAAATTTTGAAGTCAAGGCATTTTTAAAAGATAGAAGTTGGATTAATTCAGCAGCATTTATAATCAAGTGTACTTTAGTAGTTGTTCCTTCATTAGCAATCAAAAAACTGAAAATCACAATAGTGTACAGTATCCAGACTCTCTGTGTATTTTCCATCTTTACGTGGCTTATTTATTTATCTATTATTACTCTATTTATTTTACTTTTATTTATTTTTCTCTGAGACAGGGTTTCTCTTTGGAAATCCTCCTGCCTCTGCCTCTGGAGCAATTTCTACCGGTGTGCGCCAACACAGCCGGCTTCTCTACTTATTCACCACTTTGTCGTTTTTTTTTTCTCTCTCTCTCTATCTTACGTATTTTTTTAAACACACTGTAAACCTTTAGAGGTTTTTCTTCATCCAAGTCTGACTTTACTGTAAATCTTTATGTTTTTCTGGCCACGTGTCTTATCTGTTAAAACCGTGGCAGTTTAAACTGCCGTTTCCAAGATGGCGGGCATAAGCGAGATTCCAGCTTACCACCTCAGTCCATGCTGACATCCAGCAAATGCTGCCACTTCCAGCTGTAGGTACACACCTTTCAATCGTTAGCAGAGTCTCTTAAAACAACCTTACTGGGTTTTTTGTTTTGTTTTTTTTTTCTTTTTATGCTGAGTCAGGAAGATTTCAGTAAGCGAGCCACGTGAATCTCGGCTTGTGGCTAGCAAAACAGAGCCCACCTGAGAAAAATGATGCTACCAAAAATCTGTGCTTCTCTCTGTTCTTCTGTTTCTAAAATTCCTTTAAAGCTTTTGTCATTCTACGTGGAAATTCAATCCCCCCTCTGACACCATTCTGTATAGAGAAGCTTTTTCCTTTGAGAGAATGCCTTCCCGCCAACCTGGTTCTAGTGCTTCATCAGTTCCAAATAAACACACAGGAAGCTATATTAATTATGAAGCTGTTGGCCTTGCTTATTTCTTACTGGCTAGCTCTGACTTAAGTAGTTACCCCATAATTGTTAATCTAAGTATGTCTCTTATCGGAGAAGTTTCCGGGCTTCCTACCCCATGGCATTACGTGTCGACTCTCCTTGTGTTTCTCCTACCCAGAGTCCTTCTGGACTCCTAGTCTCTCCTATCTAGATTCCCTATTGGCCAGACAGTGCTTTATTGACAAATGCACAGGACTTCCCCAACACAAAATTCCATGTGAATACTTAGAAGAAGTTAAGTCAGTTTTCAGAGTTGATATGTTGTCTGCTTTGGAAAGGTATTTAGGACTAAGTCATGATAAAGCTTGTAATCCGTGACAGGTAATGGCACTCTATCAAAGGCTTTATGTCAGGGAAACTGACCTGGAGTGTGTTCTGCTGTTCTCTAGATATATATGAAAGGCGAGATTGAATAGAGATAAAATAGTAAAAGATCTTCAACTTCAAATGGAATAAAGAATGGTTGATGTAAGGTAAGGGACAGAATGACTGATGTAAGGTAAGGGATTAGAATAAGGAAATAAATTGTTTCAGGATTTATTTATTATTTAGTTTGCTTCCTATCTCCTGACTACCTACTCTTAATGTAAAAATTATTTTTCTTTTTAATTAAAATATAATTACAAGAAACACTCACAAAACCTATAAACGTGAAAATAAAAACAAACAAAAAATAAAACAAACAAATGCTGAAACAAAGCAAAACCTTCTCAAAAAATCATTTAGTGGGAGCAGGCCAGGGAGGAGTTAATGATGAAATATTTTGTATGAAGGAATTATCTATAAAGATATAACTATATAAGTATATCATTTCTCCTCCTCTACCCCCCCATGTGTTCCCCATTCAAATTCATGGCCTATACTCTTTGTTATTGTTACATACACAACACACACACACACATTCGTGTGCACATAGATTTATAAATACAACTTTTGGAGTCCTTATAGTGTCTCTTGTAAGTATTAGATTTCAGGCTAACTATTTGGTATTGAGTTACCAATTAAGAGGCTCCATCCTGGGGAGGACTAATTTTCCCAGCTGTCAGCATTCTTTAGTAGATTTTTTGTCTAAGGGTGGGGAACTCCCTTCTACATCAGCATGTCTATTGGTATTGTCATTGTTCTGTTCAATTTTAGGCAGTCATATTGTTGAGTTATGGATGAGGCTTCCTTGTCATTTCTAGGAAACACAATCTCACAGCAAATTCTCTGGTCCCCTGCCTCTTATCAATTTCCCATTTCTACCTGTTTCACAATGGCCCCTGAATCTTAGGTAGAGTAATTATGTTGTATAAGTATCCATTGTATTTTGTCAATTCTAGTTTATCTGTAATAGTCTCTGTTGCAAAGAGATTTTCTGATGAGGGGTGAGGGCTACACTTATCTGTGGGTATATAGATAAGTATTTTGAAAGCAGTTATGAATTAGTAAAGTGTCTAGTAAAGTGATGGTAGTGGGCTCTCTTCTAAGATCCAAAACCTCACCAGTCCTAAGTAGTGGGGTAAGTTTCCAGTACCAGGTGTCATTTCCTTCCTGTTGATCTTTAGTTCAATTAGATAGCTGTTGATTACCCCCAATATGTGAGTTTCACTATTGTACCCATAAAGGATATCTTGTTATGCTGCCATTGTAGTGGTTCATAGGAATCACAGATGTTTGGTTTCTTCCTTTGGCAGCTTCAATAGAATCTTCCAGTACCCTGAAAGCTAATTCACACAGAGAAGACTTTTGTAACAGATTCAGCTTGCATTCTAAGTCTTGTGTCCAAAATGCATGGTGTGTTCAGCAGTAGGCTCCATTTTTACCCTCTTGGGGATAATCAAAGGCAACAACAATAGCCTATTTTGTTTTGAAAGTCTCTTAGACTCCCCTGATCAACAACATGAAAGATGGTTCCTCACGTCTGATACTAGCCCAAGTGATAGAACTTCATTTAAAGTAAATGTGTATATAAACACTAACACATGCATTATGCAGAGTTTTAGGTAAATAAAATTAATATAATTCCCTATGACTTTTTCAAACATTCTTCATATGGAATTTATATGTATTAAATTATTTCCATCTTCCATAAATACCCTCACATTCTTTCAAATCCATTACATCTTTACTGTTGCTACATATGTACATACATGTGTATATATAACTGCAGCCTGTTGAGTCCATTTAGTTTTGTTCTATGTATTTAGGTCTGACCACTTACATTTGGATAATCCATCAGGGGGATCATCCTTAGAAAAGACTGATTATCCCTCTCTCATAAACCACTAATTGCCTATAGCTCTTCATCTAGAGACAAGGCATTGTGAGATTTTCCCCATCCACATTGGCATGTCAACTGTTGTTGTCATTGCACATGTTTTTTTAAGTGACCATGTTTTTGAGATTTCATGGTACAGCTGTACCCCCACCCCTGACATCTAAACCACATCAGATATCTTCCTTGAGCTTTAGGTGTAGGAGGTATAGGGATTGTGTTGTAGATGTAGCAAATGGGTCTGGGAACTCTATGGTCAGCTCTCTGTATTTTGACTAGCTGTGGATTTCTGTGATGGTTTGTGTTGCAAACAGAAGGGGGATGGGAGTTACACTTATCTGTGAGTATAAGGTAGAATGCAGTTAGAAATTATATTTGTTTATGAAAGGGGCAATCATAGGTTCTCCTCTAGGGTTCATGACTTCAATCAGCCAATGGTAGTTGGCTAGGTTTCCTGTATTAGGCATAAATTCCCTCCTGCTAGTGTATCTTAAGTCCAATGAGATGGTTATTAGTTACCTCCAAGATATAGGTGCCATTATCTCACCCTTATGGATATCTTGCCATGTTGGTTATTGTTGTGATTCAGAGGCTTCTGATGGCTCTTATTTCTTGACAGATTTCATAGAATTTTCTGTCATTAGGAAATGGGATGTTATCTTTACGTTCTGGGAGGGAACCAAAGGCAATAGAAATAGCCTACCTTGTTTTGGGAGTTTCTTGAACTGCTCTAACTGAACAGTTGAAGGGAACTTTTCCTTGCCTACTTGGCATGACTGGCAGTGGGGTTTTGTTAGATAGTCTTGGAGGGAGCATTGTCACTACACCCTAAGTGGTATAACTTCAAGTTGTTGGTAATGTATATATTTATGCATTTTAAACAAGCATTTATTCATGGCCTTTTCAAATACCCTTAATCTTATTTATGCCTCCTCCCTCCTTTTTCCAAGGTACTACAGAAAATGGAAAGCTGTGGATTCCTTCCAGACTTCTGTGGTTTGATAAAGCAAGGCCCCCTGAAGCAATATCCGGGCAATCCAGCATCTGAAACAGCTGGGATGATACAGCCATACAGACCACAAAACCAAGGACTTATCCAGGTTTCTGAGTTTTGTTATGATCCCCATTGTATGGACAGCACCTCCTATCAGCAGGAAGCAGTTTAGAATGAGCGACATCTAAATCCCAAATATTGTTTATAAATCTTTGTTTTCATTTGAATGGTGTTGCTTATAATTAGTTAATGATCACAACCAATCTCTTTTTAAAGATAAAAGGGGATAATGGTATGGAAATGAATACTTTGTATTGGTATGGTTTTTCATTTATTGATCCAAATTCAAGGTCAATTTTGTGATATGTATATTTCTCCTCTTGTTTAATTATTGTGTTTATATTGATCTTTTAAAATGTAACGAATAATTAAATACAGATTATAGATAGCTACTTACAATAGTCAGAATTTATAGTTAGGTTAGTTAGGCTTTCTAGATATAGAGATATATTTGAGATAGATGTCTTCAAACCTTTCAAGGACCTTCAGAAAATGACATTTAAAATGGTTTAGGGTTTTTCTTGACAATGATAAATGTCTGCTCCTGGCACACCAATTATGTCTGAGAGGAAGATGGGCATCGAAGAGACTCATGGAGTTTGCTTTCAACATGGCAAGATTAGCCATTTGGGAAAGATACTGTTCTTGCCTAGACTGTTTGACTATTGCTGTATAATCTGGACATACACGACCAACAGAAAAGTCACTACTGCATTTGGACAGTCTTTTTTTTATTACAACATTTCTCCCTTCCTCATTCTCCTTAAAATTATTTTAGCCTGCTGGGCGGTGGTAGCACATGCCTTTAATCCCAGCACTCGGGAAGCAAAGGCAGTCGGATCTCTGTGAGTTCGAGGCCGGGCTGGACAGCCTCCAAAACAATACAGAGACACCCTGTCTTGTAAAACAAACAAACAAAAAATTCATTTAGCCTCTGTACTGGTTGGCTTATGTGTCAACATGACAAAAGATAGAGGCATCAGAGAGGTAGCAGCCTCAATTGAGCAAATGCCTCCATGACATCCAGCTGTAAGGCATTTCCTCAATCAGTGATCAATGGGGGAGGGTCCAGTCCAGTGTGGTACCATCCCTGGGTTGCTGGTCCTGTGTTCTATAGGAAAGCAGTCTGAGCAAGCAAGTAATCAGCATGCACACCTTGCCCATGGCCTCTGCATAAGTTTCTGCCTCCAGGATCC
Source organism: Mesocricetus auratus (assembly GCF_017639785.1). Taxonomy (NCBI): domain Eukaryota; kingdom Metazoa; phylum Chordata; class Mammalia; order Rodentia; family Cricetidae; genus Mesocricetus; species Mesocricetus auratus. The sequence continues at coordinate 113,919,299 of NW_024429188.1, read as the reverse complement.
TGCCCTACTTGAGTTCCGTCCTGACTTCCTTCAGTGAAGAACAGCAATGTGGATGTGTAAGCAAAATAAACCATCCCCCCACCCAGTTGCTTTCTGATCATGGTAGTTCACAGCAGCAAAAGAAACCCTAACCAAGGCAGCCTCTTTTTATTCAATTGTTATTACATGAATATATATTCATATATAAAATATACCAAAATCTTATTCATTGAATACATACGTTACTTGTATGTATTTTTTTCACCTCTGACTTTTACAATTGTTCTGAGGATTGACCTCAGATTCTCATGCTGGCATGGGAAACACTTTACTGACTGTGCCATCTTCTCAACCACAGAACAAGTCTTTCACTTAGTTGTTGGGTGGCTGGAGAAGGATTTTTAAAGAGAATTCATAGGCCCAAAGGGAAGGAAGGCTGGCTGGGGAATTAGACTCTGATGCTGCCCAAGGTGAGGGTTGAAGGCAAAATGGTGGTATTCCAAATTATCATCACAGCGATGTAGTTCATCTTGGAAGTGTCTATCAGAGCATGCCTAAGGGGAGCTAATAGAGACAGGAACCAGTGTCCTTTATTCTCAGTATGGAAAGGCTGTTCCCAGAAGATTATGAAGGAATGAAAGTTAACACTGGTTGAACTACGTTACCAGAGTCATTCTCGTTCCCTGAACCCATGTGAAATATTCTAATAACAGAACTTCAAAAGCTCAGGCAAAACTTGCAACAGATGCAAACAGGACCTTCTGTTGTGAGGGCCATTTGGGTCTTCATGAGGCCAAGGTAAGAACTCCCAAAAGTGTGATTTAAGGGCACAACATACACTCAGAGGCCCTCCCCACTTTTTCTGTCTCTGCCTTCCAGTTTCTTCCTTGACTGTGTCCTTGCTTTTATTGACTGTTTTATAAACTCCCCTGCCTTGGGTTGGTTAAGAGAAGTGGCTTTTAATTTGGGCTGATAAGATAAGGGCTATTAAACCCTGGCCAGCTTTCTGACACAGACCTGGGGATGCCTTCCTTTAAGTAGAGCTCACAGGTGTGTTGTCACCAATTCTAGTTAGGCTGTCTTTTGAAGCCAGGATGATCTCAATGTCCTCTCAGACTCTCTGTCTCTCTCTCTCTGTCTCTCTCTCTCTGTCTCTCTCTCTGTCTCTCTCTCTCTGTCTCTCTCTCTGTGTGTGTGTGTGTGTGTGTGTGTGTGTGTGTGTGTGTGTGTGTATGTGTATGTGAGGCCAGAGGTCAATCTCTGGTGTTTTTCTTTAGGCATCGCTACTTATTTTTTGAGAGAGACTCTCACTGGTTTGGAACTCACAAAGTGGCCTAGAATGACTGGTTAGTAAGCCATAGGAATCCTCCTGCGTCTGTTTCCCAGTGGTGGGATTATAAATGCACACCAACATGCTTGGGGTTTTTATGTGGACTCTGGAGTTTGGACTTAGGTCCTCTTTTTTATCATTTTTTATTTTAATTTTAAATAGCTTGTTTTCCATGTCAATCCCAGTTCCCTCTCCCTCCCCTCCTCCCGCACTCCCCTTACCCCCCACCCTCCCAACCTATTGCCAAATCCTTCCACATAGGCGATATCTAGAGTCTGTCATTTTACTCTGGGTAGGGTCCAGGCACTCCCCTAAGAGTCCAGGCTGAGAGAGCATCCCTCTTTGTGCTATAGGCACACGAAGACTGTTTGTATACCAGGGATAGACACTGATCCACAGCTCAGGGCCCCATAGGTTGCCCAGGCCTTCTCGCCGACACTCACATTTGGGGGTCCAGATCAGTCCCATGCTGGCCTCCCCACTGTCAGTCTGGGGTCCAAGAGCTCTCCCCTGTTCAGATCAGCTATCTCTGCTGGTTTTGCCAGCCCATTGTTTGCCAATTTGCTCATCACTCCTCTCTCTCTGTCACTGGGTTCCTTGGGTTCAGTTCAGTGATTAATTGTGTGCTTGCCTCTGCTTCCATCAGTCACAGGATGAAGGCTCCCGGATGGTTATAGACATCAAGTTCATTATCAGGGATGGGCATTCGAGGTGGTCTCTCCACTATTGCTTAGCTTGCCAATTGGTGTTATCCCTTTAGATCACTCGAGGTCGCTCTGGTGCCTGATCTGTCTTCGATCCTATGATTCCCTCTTCCCCCTATTCTACCCCCACTCCCTCAACTTCCTGTTCCCCCATGACCAACTCTCTTCCTCTTCACCCCCTCTCTTCTTTCCAGGTCCCACTCCCCCCCACCCCTCGCTGTGTTCCCCATCCATTCAGGGGATCTTGTCTCCATCCTCTTCTCTTGGGTACTATGCATATATGCATATCTTTTAGGTTTTTTCCTGTTTCCCAGACTCTCTATCAGTGGAAGTGCAAACTGGCACTATCCTGATCCATGTCTAAAATCCATATATGAGTGAGTACATACCATGTTTGTCTTTTTGCGACTGGGTTACCTCACTCAGGATGGTTTCTTCCAGTGCTATCCATTTCCCTGCGAATTTCAAGATTCCATTGTTTTTTCTGCTGAGTAATACTCCATTGTGTAAATGTACCACATCTTCTCTATCCACTCTTCAGTTGATGGGCATCTAGGTTGGTTCCAGGTTCTGGATATTACAAATAATGCTGCTATGAACATAGTGGAGCAGATGCCCTTGTTGTATGAACTTGCCTCATTTGGATATATGCCTAAGAGTGGAATTGCTGGGTCTAGTGGTATATTAATTTCCATTTTCCTGAGGAATCTCCATACTGATTTCCAAAGAGGCTGTATGAGTCGGCACTCCCACCAGCAGTGGAGGAGTGTTCCTCTCTCTCCACATCCTCTCCAGCATAAATTGTCTTTGGTGTTTTTGGTTTTAGCCATTCTGACAGGAGTAAGATGGTATCTCAGAGTTGTTTTGATTTGCATTTCCCTGATGGCTAAGGATGGTGAGCACTTTCTTAAGTGTCTCTTTGCCATTTTAGCCTCCTCTACTGAGAATTCTCTATTTAGCTCTGTACCCCACCTTTTAATTGGATCCTTTGGTGTTTTGGAGACTTGTTTCTTGAGTTCTTTGTAAATTTTGGAGATCAGCCCTCTGTCAGATGTAGGGTTAGTGAATATCTTTTCCCATTCTGTGGCCTGCCTTTTTGTCTTTTTGACTGTGTCCTTTGCCTTACAGAAGCTTTTTAGTTTCAGAAGGTCCCATTTGTTAATTGTCGATCTCAGTGCCTGTGCCACTGGTGTTATGCTTAGGAAGTGGTCTCCTGTACCAACTCGTTGAAGAGTATCTCCCACTTTCTCTTCTAAAAGTTTCAGTGTGGCTGGATTTATGTTGAGATCTTTGATCCATTTGGACTTAAGTTTTGTACAAGGCGATAAACATGGATCTATCTGCAGTCTTCTGCATACCAGTACCCAGTTATGCCAGCACCATTTGTTGAAGATGCTTTCTTTTTTCCATTGTACAGTTTTAGCTTCTTTGTCAAAAATCAAGTGTTCATAGGTGTGTGGGTTAAAATTAGAGCTCTATAATGGAGCTTGAAGTCAGGTATGGTGATGCCTCCTGAAGTTCCTTTATTGTATAGGGATGTTTTAGCTATCCTGGGCCTTTTGTTTTCCCATATAAAGTTGATTAATGTTCTTTCCAGGTCCTTGAAGAATTGTGATGGAATTTTGATAGGGATTGCATTGAATCTGTACACTGCTTTTGGCAAGATTGCCATTTTTATTATGTTGATCCTACCAATCCAAGAGCATGGGAGATATTTCCATTTTCTGGTATCTTCTTTGATTTCTTTCTTTAAGGCACAAAGTTCTTGATATACAGATCTTTAATTTCCTTGGTTGACATTATCCCCAGATATTTGATGCTGTTTTTGGCTATTGTAAAGGGTGATGTTTCTCTGATTTCTTTCTCAGTCACTTCATCATGTGTATATAATAGGGCCACTGATTTTTTTGAGTTTACCTTGTATCCTGCCACATTGCTGAAGGTGTTTATCAGCTCTAGGAGTAACCTTGCGGAGTTTTTTGGGTCACTTATGTAAACTATCATATCATCTGCAAATAGTGAAAGTTTGACTTCTTTTCCTATTTGTATCCCCTTTATCTCCTTTTGTTGTCTTATTGCTGTAGCTAGAACTTCAAGTACAATATTGAAGAGATATGGAGAGAGTGGACAGCCTTGTCTTGTTCCTGATTTTAGAGGAATTGCTTCGAGTTTCTCTCCATTTAGTTTGATGTTAGCTGTTGGTTTACTGTATATTGCTTTTATTACATTCAGGTACATTCCTGTTATCCCTGATCTCTCTAGGACCTTTATCATGAAGGGTTGCTTGATTTTGTCAAAGGCTTTTTCAGCAACCTGTGAGATTATCATGTGGTTTTTCTTTCGCAGATTGTTAATATGGTGGATTACATTGATAGATTTTCTAATGTTGAACCATCCCTGCATTCCTGGGATGAAGCCTACTTGATCATGGTGGATGATTTTTCTGATGTGTTCTTGAATCCGGTTTGCGAGTATTTTATTGAGTATTTTTGCATCAATGTTCATGAGGGAAATTGGTCTATAGTTCTCTTTCTTAGTTGTGTCTTTGTGTGGCTTGGGTATCAAGGTAATTGTAGCCTCGTAGAAAGAGGTTGGCAGTGAGCCTCCTGCTTCTATTGTGTGGAATACTTTGAGGAGTATTGGAATTAGCTCTTTGAATTTCTGGTAGAATTCTGCACTGAAGCCATCTGGGCCTGGGCTTTTTTTATTTGGGAGACTTTTGATGACTGCTTCTATTTCATTAGGGGTTATAGGTCTGTTTAGATTATTTATCTGTTCTTGATTTAGTTTTGGCAAGTGATATCTATCCAGGAAATTGTCCATTTCCTTTTAATTTTCAAATTTTGTGGAGTACAGATTTTCAAAGTATGCCCTGATGATTCTCTGGATTTCCTCAGAGTCTGTTGTTATGTCCCCTTTTTCATCCCTGATTTTGTTAATTAGCATGCTCTCCCTCTGTCTTTTGGTTAGTTTGGACAGAGGTTTATCTATTTTGTTGATTTTCTCAAAGAACCAACTCTTTGTTTCATTGATTCTTCTCAGTGTTTTTCTGGTTTCTACTTGATTGATTTCAGCCCTCAATTTGATTATTTCCTGGCGTCTGCTCCTCCTGGGGAGTTTGCTTCTTTTGTTCTAGAACATTCAGCTGTGCTATTAATTCTCTAGTATGACTGTTCTCCAGTTTTTTCATGTGGGCACTTAGTGCTATAAACTTTCCTCTCAGCACTGCTTTCAAAGTGTCCCATAAGTTTGTGTGTGTTGTGTCTTCATTCTCACTGAAATCGAGGAAGTCTTTAATTTCTTTTTTTATTTGTTCCTTTACCCAGGGATGGTGCAATTGCGCATTGTTCAATCTCCATGAGTTTGTAGGGTTTCTGCGATTTGTGTTATTGTTGAATTCTAATGTTAATGCATGGTGGCCTGATAAGATGCAGGGGCTTATTCCAATTTTTTTGTATCTGTGGAGATTTGCTATGTTTCCTATTATGTGGTCAATTTTAGAGAAGGTTCCATGTGGTGCCGAGAAGAAGGTATATCCCTTTGTATTTGGGTGGAATGTTCTATAGATGTCTGTTAAACCCAGTTGGGTCATAACTTCTACGCCGCCAGAGGAGTAAGAGGTCTGGACCCTGTTCTCTGGTAAGAGAAATACTTAGATTAACAATTATGGGTCAAATACTTAAGTCAGAGCTAGTTAGTAAGTAACCAAGCAAACAGCCAACAGCTTTATAATTAATATAGTGTACTGTGTGTTCTTTGAGGGTTCAGACAGCTCAGCAGGGCCCAGGTGACTGACAGGGAAAAGTATACTTTACACCCCCTCTTTCCCCTTCTTCTGTCCCCCACCTTCCCCTTCACACCCCTATCTACTTCTCAGAGGGTGTAAGGCCTTCCTTGGGGAGTCTACAAAGTCTCGAATACCAAGTTGAGGCAGGAACAAGATCCTCCCTGCTGTATCAAGGCTGAGCAAGGCATCCTACCATAGGGAGTGGGCTCCACAAACCCAGTTCATGCACTCAGGATAGGTCCTGGTCATGCTGCCAGCCCTCCCAACTGATCAAGTCACAAAACTATCACATACATTCAGAGGGTCTAGTTTGGTTCCATGCAAGTTTTCCAACTGTCAGTCCATAATCTGTGAGTTCTCACTAGCTCAGATCAACTGTTTCTGTGATTTCCCCATAATGTTCTTGATCCCTCTTGTTCATATGATTCCTCCTCCCTGTCTTTAATTGAACTACAGGAGCTCAGCGCTGTGCTTGGCTGTGGGTCACTGTATCTGCTTCCATCACTTATTGGATGTAGGTTCTATGATGACAGATCACTAATCTGATTAAAGGGGGAGGCCTGTTCAGACATCCTTTCTATCATTGCTAGAAGTCTTAGCTTGGGTTATCCTTGTGGATTCCTAAGAATTTCCCTAGTACCAGCTTTTGTGCTGTCCCCATAAAGACTCCCTCCATCAACATATCTCTTTCATTGCTTTCCTGTTCTGTCCCTCAGATTTTGCTAGGTCTTCAGCAACTCATTTAAACTTTTTTCAGTTTTATTTTTTGAGAGTAAAATTAACATTTCCCCCTTCCCTTTGTTCTGTCAAAACCCTCCAATGTTCCTCTTCCTACTCTCACTCACATTCATAGCCTCCTTTTCCACTAATTGTTATTGCATGCATATGTGTATATGCAAATATATTCCTAAGTATAACATTCTCAGTCTGCTTGGGGTGGTGGGCGTGGAGGATTTCTATATAAAGAGCAAGCTTGGATTAATCCTCTGCTTCTTTTCATTGAACTACAACTTAGTTCTATATGTGTATGTGCTCCCCCCACAGTTATGTATAGATGTTAATGCAATCAAAGGGTGTCCCTCACTACAGAGTCTGTACAGCACCATTTAACTGAAGCTTTCAAAGTATGACCTAAATAGCCTACCTTTACTTTATAAAGAACTTGCTTCGGGTGCTTGATTATAGTGATGTAAAGCTTGAAAAGATGAGAATGGTTGAGTTGAAACAACATGCATGTATGTGTAGGGCAGGCATTGGTAAATATAGGAGTATAGGGAGAAGAGCCTCACAGAGAGGAACAAACTGAAGGGAAGCTGGGGTAGATGTGGGAAAATTTTAAGCTATAGTGAACACATTCTAACTGTATTTTTGAAATATGTCTTACTTGTCTCATGGACAAGCTGCAAAAGTGACTTTACCCGCATTTCATATTACAGAGATTCTAAGTGAGGAAGAAAACAAGTGTGGTGAGATGGAACTTTCTGAGGCTATCCCTTGCCATCATCAGGGTACTGTATTAATAATAAACAGAAACGCTCCATTTAGAGTTTTTGTAGTTTGTCAGATTAGAGCCTGCCTGATGGTTATTGACACTAAAAGCCCCAATAGTGTGCTACAATCTGCTTTTAAGAACCCTGAATCTTTGGGATGTTGACACCATTAACAATAATTACATCTTCTGAAAGGAGGTAAAATAAATGTGATATTGCTGTAGCACAATAATAATGGAACTTGTAAATTTTACAATGGGAATTAGTTCATTTTCTGTTTTATACAAAAGACGTTGTTTGACCTAGAAGAAGGAATAATATATAGAATTGTTATCAGTCTGAAAGAAAAAATAAAATGTCTAAAATTAAAATAGAAATAGCAGCTTGTGAATTGACTTCCCAATATATCAGGGTTGAAAGGTTTTTATTTTTCAATTGAGTTGGGATTTTCAAGAAGGCATTTAGAGAATAAGATTTTTTTAGTTTTTAAAGAGCACATTTACCATTTGTAGCATTTGATCCTTTGGCACCAGGAGGTTTAAGAATCTCAGTTTGTCTATGGGTCAGGCATAATAATATGGAGATCATGGACTCTAGGAAATCAATTTTTAAAAAATACATAATGTACTATGACTTGATTTTGATTTTTTTCACCCACTATGGAACAGTCTCTCAATTGAACCCTGACAGGATATTAGATGCACATATAATGAAAGAATTGTGATACCTTTGTCTCTGAAGTGGAATCTACTGCTACACATGAATTTCAGGCTCGTGTTTGCTCCTATCCTCAAAATTATATTGACTGGAATAGACAACTAGAAGCACCTCATGCCATTTTAGTCTGGATACTGTACCTTAGCCTGTAGGGAGTAATTATTTTTAAGTAGTTCTTGACTCCTTCAAGTTCCTTCCAATGAGATCCTGGGCCTTAGTGGGCATTTAGTCATAGCTTCCTGTGAGCAATGATAGTTTCTTCATGCAGGTCCTGTTGCTAGCTTTTACCTCCTTGGGATTCTTGCTAACAGCAATTCCCTGACTCATATCTGAGATTATTTTCCCTTCTAGAAAGAGCTTCCAGTCTTTCATTACACCTAGGTGAATGGAGTTATATGATGGTATTTTTTCCCGGCATGTGCTGTAGCATACAGCTATTAAAATATCTCTGGGATCTATCTACTTTCCTCCATTTCTAAGTTCAGTATACATCTTGTCTGAGTTATTTCTATTATCATATGTACATCATCTCTGATCCCTAAATCCACCCTCACTTCTGTAGTTAGAGTGTTGTTTCTAGAATGGAAATCTAGTCACTTACTGCATTGATTGAATGAAACCTTTTAATAACTATTCATTGCTGTGATGATAATTCAAATGTTTTGCATGGTTTTGATGTTAATTTGCTGCCTGTTTGTTAAGCCTCATTTCTTACTGAACTTGAATTTACAAATAGATTAACATGTCCTGTTCTTACCTATCTCCAAGTTTTTGAAAATGTGTTGTGCCTGTCTAGACTCTCCACGTTTCCTCTACTTCTTCTCTTGTCTTTGTTGAGAAATGTCCTTATTGCTATTTGTAATAGACATGTTGTTTCCTGGTTTCTCAACTGTAAGCCAAAGACATGACTTCATTTCAGACCCCGATATACCTATTTAGGTTTTTGCTCAAAACACTGAAAATTCAAATATGTTTAAGTACACATGGAAACTAGCTTCAACCCTAAAACACAATTCTTAAACTATCATATTAAACTCCAAAGTCTAATTCTCATTATAGACATCTCTAAGTAGAATGTAATTTTTGTTCATAATCCCTTGTTAGGGCTATTTACATTCAAAATGTTCACCTTCATAATAATCCTTTAGGTGAATCACCATGATGTTTAGTGCTTTTATTTCTCTTGTATTTTTCTTAGCCTGGCTTTGGGAAGATGTGGGAGAATTATCTGAGAGAAGCTTTTCTGTCACTGTGTTTGGTAGTAAATCCAGACCTGGGTTAGACCTGGCAAAACATCCTGCAACACCATTTCTCCTTCATCAGCATCAGAACTAAGCATTTGTTTGATTTCATCTTATATTCCAATTTACCTAGGGAGCCTGGTACCACTCTTACATTTCTCATGTGTTAGCACAGAACCCCTCTCTCACAACACTTGTTATAAGGAATTTCACATTTGTGTAGCTGTATATCTCTCTGCTGTCTTGAGATACATTGAGTCCTGAATTGTGCTTTATTGTGGTCCTATTAATTAAATAAAGAATTCATGGCTTCTACCTAGCAGGTTACAAGGTTATCTGTTACTCTGGATACAGAAAATAGTTATTGCATCAGTTGAGAAAAATTTAATGGGTGTGCAACTTCAAGAGGTTAATGCTTCACCCCTACCTCTGTCAGGTTCCCCCATTACTTCTTTCCTCTTTCCAAAAATGTGAAAGTATTGCAGAAATGATGTGCTATGTTTGCCTATCTTAGTGAAAAGTGGAAGAACTGTTTAGGAAATATGAATTTTTAGGTTTATTTTCCATTAAAATATCCTAACAAGTGGCTAAGTTTCTGAAGTAGCTGACATGGGACAAGATGCTGAGATAGTTTTATATTTCAGAGCAGGTATGAAACAAATATAAGTAATTCTATTTTATATAAATCTATTAGATATGAATATTAAAATCTATTTAATACAAGTTTATTAGATCAATATTATATTTTATATAAAGGTACTGAACTCCACACATGTCTTTGGTCTAACCTATGACAGAGGAGATACAAAGTGTTCACTTATCACTTATTTGTCTATACTCATGGTATTTGCAGAGGGGCAGCATGCCCATTAGATTGATAGCACAATTTCTGAAAGGTCTGCATTCTCAATCAATGATATCAGGAGGCTTTTAAATTCTGTGGCTCAGTTTAATCACTGATGTATAGCATTAGTGCAAGAGGGAGGGAAGCATTGATGATTGCTAAGTACATCCCAGATAACACTGAAGCTAGCTTATAGATCATATGACTGGGATAAGAATGGTCAGAACTGGAGGGCTGTGCTTTTTGCCATCTGCATGGATCTTTAGGCTACAACTATTAACCCTCGTATACATTCTGTGACAATACAGCAAGAGATGCTATCTTTGGTTCACACTGTCCCAAGGGAATCCTCTTATCTCTATACTATGTCATCACAATCTGCAGTCCTCTTTATTTTTCTAACAGGAAGTTCAACTTTGTAACTGGAAATCAGCAAATTCTCCTGAACATCTTCAGTATTGGCCAATCACAGTAGGGTATATAAGGTGTCTGTAACTCAAGTGCTATTGCTAGCTGCTGGGAGACTTGTTAAGGATGGATAGCAGCATGTCCTTCTATGGTTGTTATAGATCATATTACTTGACTGCCAGTGAAGCCCACAGTCAGAGTATCTACTTCCAGGTCAAGTTCTTTTTTCTGAGGTAAAGGTACTTGATTGATGGCTTGTTCCTCCATATCAAAGTGAGATGGAGACCTTTCTATATATTCAATACTCTATATTCACAGTAATGTCCCTTATATGAAACAATTTTACAGTAATGTTGGGGGGAGATTTGTTATATTAAATACTGTAAAGTTATAATGACAAGAGCTCCAAATGAAAGGCGTATAGTCTTCCTACAATCAGCAAAGTTCTTGTAGTTTGTGGGTCATGAATAACTTTCTGAGAAATTATTCCCTTTATTAAATCCTTGCAATCAATCATGATCTTCCTCTGTAGTGTTGAAGGTACTATATCTGACTCTAAAGATAATTCTACAGAGGCTAGAAAAAAGGATACTCTCAGAACTTCTTTCTCCTAGATACAATCTCTCAGTCTCATCCCTAGCACTGCAACAGATCACCATCTTCAGCCTGTGTTTCCACCCCTCCCCCATCTTCTGTAGATACCAAATAACATCCTCATCTAACCTTCCTCTCTTCATTCATCACTGTATCCTAGCCCTCAACTCCAGCATGCACTCCCTGCTAAACAAAGTGACACTCCTCACAAGGCAACAAGTAGGCTGCAGTCAGATTCACACCTCTTCTACTGCTCCTGAGATCTAAGCCGCCCCCCCCAGTCTCATTCCCAACTCTGAAGCAAGAAACCTGCTGTGGTCTCCATTTCCTCACTGATCCCAACCCTAATGGATCCTCCAACCTTCCTTTCCCAACTCATCCTAGTATCCCAGCCTCTAACACCAGCAGGCCTGTGATCAGACCATCTGAGCAGGCAGGAAAACAGGCAACACTCAGCTATCACACTGAACAAAAATCCAGAAAGTAAATAAAACCTAAGAGGGGGAAACACACTCAACAAAGAAAAATGCAGAAATCAACACCTAGACCTATAATCATCCCAAACCCAGATGCCCAAACACCAGTGTACAAACATAATCAATAAATAGCTAAGGCAATATATCACCACTAGAGCCCAGCTATCCTACCACAGCAGGTCCTAAATATTCCAACAAAGCTGAAGTTTTAATAAAAGATGTTAAAACCAACTATATGAAGGAAATAAAGAAATCCCTTAAAGAAATCCAGGAAATCACAAACAAAATAATTGGAGGAAATGAATGAATCTTTCAAAGAAATACAAGAAAACATAAGTAGACAGTTGAAGGAAAAGAATAAAACTGTTCAAAAATGAAAATGGAAATAGAATCAATAAAGAAAACACACACTGAGGGAATTATGGAAATGAAAAATTTAGGAATTTGAACAAGAACTACATAGACAAGATTCACCAAAAAGCTAGAAGAGATGGAAGAGAAGATCGCATGCATTTCAGACAGAGTAGAAGTGTAAAGAGAAGCCTTTTCTTTGTTAACCGCTTTGGTTTATCCCCCGCCAGTCGCCTGGGCTCTGCCGTATTGTAGTCCCCAAATAAACACACAGGAGGCTATATTAATTATGAAGCTGTTGGCCTTGCTTGTTTCTTACTGGCTAGCTCTGACTTAAGTAATTACCCCATAATTGTTAATCTAAGTATGTCTCTTACTGGAGAATAGTTCCGGGCTCCTACCCCATGGCGTTGCATCTTGAACTCTCCTGTGTTTCTCCTTCCCAGAATCCTCCTGGACTCCTAGCCCCACCTATCTAGATTCCTATTGGCCAGCAGTAATTTATTGACATATACACAGGACTTCCCCAACATCTCCTCTTTTCTGTTTAAATGAAAAGAAAGGTCTTAACTTTAACATAGTCAAATTGTATATGACAGAACAGTTATCAAGTAAGAACACAGTTACAACATTTTGTCTATTAACATTTAGCAAGATCTAAAGAAAATATCATCCATCCCATTCTTGTAAGTCCAAAGTCCTATATGTAGCTTATCTTTTATCATAACTAAGGAAAACTATAATTATAACTATCTGTCTTCAACTCCATCAAAGACCACAGAAGGATAATATATAAACACTAGGATTGACAGAGATATCTCACTGCCTGGACAGTCACCCGAAGTTCCTCTGTAACGTTGGGGCATCCATCTTCAGCCCATAGGCCACAATGTATCCAGAAGATTTGTCAGCAAAGCAGGAAATTTCAAACTGTCCATCTGCGTCAGCAGTCTGTTAGTCATTTTTCTGTCCTGCAGAAAGTCTCGTAGACTCTTCCATGAAGCAGGAACCCTGTAAGACTGAGTTTAGCAGTCACTTTCCTGTGGGTCCTGCATGTCCAGTTTATACAGCAACAGTCAGTCTAGGCAAGAGCAGTTTCTTGCCCAAATGGGTAATCTTGCCATGTTGAAAGCAAACTCTGTAACAAGTTTCTTCGATGCCCATCTTCCTCTCATACGTAATTGGTGCTGCCAGGAGCAGACATTTCTCATTGTCAAGAAAAACCCTAAACCATTTTAAATGCCATTTTCTGAAGGTCTTTGAAAGGTTTGAAGACTGTTTATCTATCTCAAATATATTTCTGTATATCTAGACAACCTAACTTACCTAACTATAAATTCTATTATAAGTAACTATCTATAGTCTGTATTCAATTATGCATTACGTTTTAAAAGATCAGTATAAGCACAATACTTAATCAAGAGGAGAAATATACACATTACAAAATTGACTTTGAATTTGTATCAATAAATGAAAATCAATACCCATACCATAATTCTCCTTTTTACCATTAACAAGAGATCGGCTGTGATCATTAGCCAATTATAAACAACCCCATTTAAATGAAAACAAATATTTATAAACAGGATGGGAATTAGGACGTCGCTCATTCCAAACTGCTTCATGCTGGAAGGGGGCGCTGTTCATACCATGGGGATCATGACAAAACTCAGAAACCTGTATAAGTCCGTATTTTCGGGGTCTATAAAGCTCCATCATCTTAGCTGTCTCAATTGTTGGAACATCTGGTCCACTGCTTCCGGGGGTCTTGGTTCGCCAAACCACAGAAGCCTGGAAGGAATCCTCAGCTTTTCATTTTCTGTAGAAACATAAATAAAAATTCCTTTTCCAAGTAACATATCCTTATGCTTAAATTTTGAAGTCAAGGCATTTTTAAGAGATGGAAGTTGGATTAATTTAGCAGCATTTATAATCAAGTATACTTTAGCAGTTCCTTCCTGAGTAATCAAAAAACTGAAAAACACAATAGCGTACAGTATCCAGACTCTCTGTGTATTTTCCATCTTTACGTGGCTTATTTATTTATCTATTATTACTTTATTTATTTTACTTTTATTTATTTTTCTCTGAGACAGGGTTTCTCTTTGGAAATCTGCCTGCCTCTGCCTCTGGAGTAAATCTTACCGGCGTGTGCCACCAAAACGCCGGCTTTTGTATTTATTTACCACTTTGCTGTTTCATTTTCTCTCTCAATCTCACGTATATTTTTAAACACACTGTAAACCTTTAGAGGTTTGTTTATCCAAGTCTGACTTTACTGCAAATCTTTATGATTTTCTGGCCACGTGTCTTATCTATAAAACCGCGGCTGTTTTAAACTGCCGTTTCAAGATGGCGGGCGTAAGCGTAATTCCAGCTTACTGCCTCAGTCCATGCTGACATCCAGCAAATGCTGCCACTTCCAACTGTATTTACACACCTTTAAATCCTTAGCAGAGTCTCTTAAAACAACCTTGTTTTTTTTTTTTTTTTTTATGCCGAGTCAGGAAGACTCTGGTAAACGAGCCACATGAATCTCGGCTTGTTGATACCAAAACAGAGCACACCTGAGAAAAATGCTGCTACCAAAAATCTGTGCTTCTCTCCGTTCTTCTGTTTCTAAAATTCCTTTAAAGCTTTTGTCATTCTCCGTGGAAATTTATGATCCCACTCCTGATCACCATTTTGTAAAGAGAAGCCTTTTCTTTGTTAACTGCTTTGGTTTATTCCCTGCCAGCTGCCTAGGCTCTGCCGCATTGTAGTCCCTAAATAAACACACAGGAGGCTATATTAATTATGAAGCTGTTGGCCTTGCTTGTTTCTTACTGGCTAGCTCTGACTTAAGTAATTACCCCATAATTGTTAATCTAAGTATGTCTCTTACTGGAGAATAGTTCCGGGCTCCTACCCCATGGCGTTGCATCTCGAACTCTCCTGTGTTTCTCCTTCCCAGAATCCTCCTGGACTCCTAGCCCCACCTATCTAGATTCCTATTGGCCAGCAGTAATTTATTGACATATACACAGGACTTCCCCAACATAGAAGAAATTGATACATCAGTAAAGGAAATGTTCAATCTCCAAAACTTCTGAAACTCCAGGAAATGTGGGACACTATGAAATGTCAAAACCTAAGAATAATATGTATAGAGGAAGAAGAAGAAACCTAGTTCAAAGGTAAGAAAATGACCTCAACAAAATTATAGAAGAAAATTCTCCTAACCTAAAGAAGGAGATGCCTAGAAAGGTACCAGAAGCACACACTTAATGGACAGGTCCAGAAAAGAAAGTCCTCTAACAACATAATAATCACAACACTAAACATACAGAAAAAGAAAGAATATTAAATACTGCAAGGGGAATATACCAGGTAACATATAAAGACAGAATTATTAGAATAACACCTGACTTCTCAATAGAGAAGGGTCTGGACAGATGTGCTGCAGACTCTAAGAAACTATAGATGCCAGCCTGCTATACCTAATAAAACTTAGTCACTAAAGGTGGAGAAAAAAGATAGTCCAAGATAGAGTCAAATTTAAACAATATGCATCCATAAATTCAGCCTTACGGAAGATGCTAGAAGGAAAATTACAACCTCAGGAGGTCAATTACTCTTTTGAAAAAAACAGGAAATAATCTTACACAAGCAGAACAAAAGAAAGGAAACACCTCCCCTGCACTCACAGACATGCGTACACACTCTCACACAACCACCACCACCGCCAACAAAATAACAAGAACCAACAATCATTGGTCATTAATATCGCTCAATATAAATGACCTCAAATTTCCAATAAAAGACACTGGATAACATAATAGATGAGAAAACAGGATCCATCCTTCTGCTGCATACAAGAAACACACCTCCACATCAAGAATAAACATTACCTCAGGGTGAAGAGTTGAAAAATGATATTCCAAGCAAGTGAACCTACGAAGTATCTGATGTAGCCGTTTTATTACCAAACAAAACAGTCTTTAAACCAAAACTAGTCAATAGAGATAGGGAAGAACATTGCATACTCATCAAAGAAAAAATCACCCAAGATGACAGTTCAATTCATAGCATCTATGACCCAAATACAAGAACACACACATTTGTAAACACTACCATGGCTTAAATTACATATTGACCCTCACACACTGATAGTGGGAGACTTTATTACCCACTCTCACCAATGGACAGGTGATCTAGACAAAAACTAAACTCTCTAGAGAAATATTGGAGCTAACAGATGTTATAAACCAAATGGACTAAATAGATAATCACAGAACATTTCACCCAAACTGAAAAGAATATACCTTCTTCTCAGCACCTCATGGAACTTTCTCCAAAACTGACAAGACATTCAGACACAAAACAAGTCTCAAAAGATACAAGAAAATTTAAATAACTCCCTGAATCCTATCAGAACACCATGGTTTAAACCTGGATATCGACAGCAGAACCAACAGAAAGCTTAGAAACTCATGGAACCTGAACAACTCTCTACTGAATGAAAAATTATTCAAACAAAAATAAAGAAATGGAAGGCTTTCTAGTATTCAATGAAAATGAATACACAACATATCTAAACTTATAGAACACCATAATAGTGGTGTTAAGAGGAATGTTCATAGCACTAAGTGCCTGCATAAAAACAAACAAACAAATTGGAGAGCACACCTGAAAGTTCTAGAACAAAAATAAGTAAGCATACCCATGAGGCTTATATGGCAAGAAATAATCCAACTGTGGGCTGAAATCAATAAAATAGAAACAATGATAACAATGCAAAGAATCAATGTAACAAAGAGTTGGTTATTTGAGAAAATCAACACAATAGACAAGCCCTTATTAAATACTAACTAAAAGACAGAGAGAGACCATCCAAATTAACAAAATCAGAAACAAAAAGGGGAACATAAAAACAGACAATGAAAAAATCTAGAGAATCATAAGGATGTGTATGAAAAACATATACTCCACCAAATTGGAAAAGATGAAAGAAATTGATGATTTTCTTAATAGGTACCACTTACCAACATTAATCAATATCACATAAACACTTTAAATAGATCTATAACCCCTAGTTAAATAGAGGCATTCATTAAAGTCTTCCAACTCACACGCCACAAAAAAATATTCCATTGCCAGATGGCTTTAACACAAAATTATCCCAGGCTTTCAAAGAAAAATAAAAACACTCCTCAAAATTTTCCACAAAATAGGAACAAAGGGATCATTGCCCAATTCAT
Organism: Mesocricetus auratus; assembly: GCF_017639785.1. NCBI lineage: Eukaryota > Metazoa > Chordata > Mammalia > Rodentia > Cricetidae > Mesocricetus > Mesocricetus auratus. The sequence continues at coordinate 113,902,138 of NW_024429188.1, read as the reverse complement.
TTAATGAGGTCACATTTACCATGACATTGAAACCAAAATGAAAGAGAACTACAGACCAATTTCCTTTATTACCATAGATGTGAAAATACTCAATAAAATCCTTCCAAACTAAATCTAAGAACAAATCAAAAAGTCATCCATAATGATCAAGTTGGATTCTTCTTGAATTGAAAACTAGTAAATGTAGTCAACCTAGTAAACTAACTGAAAGAATAAAAAAAAAACACATGTTCATCTCTTTAGATACTGAATAGTCCTTAAACAAAATCCTATGCCCCTTTGTGATAATAGTCTTGGAGACATTGGAGATGCAAAAGACACACCTAAACATAATAAAGGTAATTTACAACAAGCCTATGGTGAACATCAATTAAATGGAGAGAAACTCAAATTAATTATACCAAAATCTGAACCAAGACAAGGCTGTCTACTCTCTCCATGTCTATTAAATATAGTATTTGAGGGTCTAGCTAGAACAATAAGACAACTGAAGGAAATCAAGGGAATATGAATTGGAAAGGAAGAAATCAAAGTATCATTTGAAGATGATATGATAGTATATGTAATTGACCCTAAATTTCTACCAGGGAATTCCTACATCTCAGAAACACTTTAAGCACAGTGAATGGTGCAAGGTTAACTAAAAAAAATCAGTAGGCCTCCTGTATATAAATAACAACTGGACTGAGAAAGAAACCAGGAAAACAACACCCTTCACAATAGCCTCAAGTAATATAAAATATCTTTGGGTAACTCTAACTCAACAAGGTAAATAATTGTATGGTAAAAACATCAAGTCTTTAAAGAAAAATGAAGAAGATATCAGAAAATGGAAAGATCTCACATATGGATCAGTAGGATTAACATAGTAAAAATGGCCATCCTACCAAAAGTAATCTACAGATTCAACAGAGTCACTATCAAAATTCTAACAATTCTTACAGACCTTAAAGGGACAATTCTCAACGAAAAATGAAAAAGTAAAAAACCCAAGCTAGTTAATTCTATCCTGAAAAATAAAAGAATTGTTGGAGCTATCACCATTCCTGATTTCAAGTTGTATTACAGAGCTATAATAATAAAAAGAGCATGGTATTAGCATAAAACAACATTTTGATAAATGGAATTGAATTGAAGATCCATACATAATATGGACACATTATTTTTTGATAATGGGGTCAGTAAGATACACTGGAAAAATAAAGCATCTTCAAAAAATGATGCTTGTCAAAATGGATGTCTGCATGTAGAAGAATTTAAAACTCAACTCCAAATGAATCAAAGACCTCAACATAAGACCAGACACACTGAACTTGATAGAAGAAAAAAGTGGGGAATAACCTTGACCAAATTTTCACAGGAGACAGCTTCCTCAACAGAACATCAATGGTGCAGGCACTAGGATCAACAGTTAATAAATGGAACCTCATGAAAATGAAAAGCTATTGTAAAGCAAAGAGCACTCTCAATTAGACAAGCCATCAACCTACAGAATGGGAAATATTTTTGCCAACTCCATATCCAACACAGGACTAATGTCCAAAATTTGCAATGAAATCAATAAACTGAATACCAACCCCCTCAAATAACCCAATTTAAAAAGACCTAAACAGAGACTTCTCAATAGTGGAATCCCAATTGACTGAGGAACACTTAAAGAAATGTTCAACATCCTTTGTTGTTGCGGGATTCTGGGTCCCATTGCTGCCTTAACCCCCAAAATAATACATGGAGACTCTAAAAGTTACATTGGCTAGTTTTTTCTTAAGTATTAACCCATGACTACTAATATACATTTCTGTAAGGACTTATCTTTCTGAGGATGGCATTCTGACACATCCTCTCTTCCCCGGGATCACATGGCGATTCCCTGCTCTTGACTTCATTTCCCAGAATCCTCCTCAACTTCTAGTCCCACCTATCTTGCATCCCTATTGCAAACAGTGCTTTATTTATATGTATAAGACAAACATATACACAGAAGGACTTCCCCCATCATTTTGTCATCAGGGAAATGCACATAAAAACTATTTTGAGATTCCATCTTCTACTTTTCAGAATGGCTAAGTTCAATAACACTAGTGACAGCTCATGCTGGCAAAGATATGGAGCAAGTGAATCACTCTTCCATTGCTGATGGGAGTGAAAACTTGTACAGCCACTATTGAAATCAGTATGAGGGTTCTTTCAGAAAGTTAGGAGTGAATCTACCTGAAGATCCAGCTATAACACTCTTGAGCATATACCCAAAGGACACTCCATTCTATCACAAGGACACTTACCTAATCTTGCTAATTGTGGCTTTATTCATAATAGTCAGAAACTGGAAACAAATTAGAAGTCCCTCAACTGAAGAATAGGTAAGACAATATGGTATTTTTACATAATAGTGTATTAGTCAGCTGCTTAAAAGTGACATCATGAAATTTGCAGGTAAATGAATGGAACTAGAAAAAAATAATCCTGAATGAAGTAGCCTAGACACATAAAGACAAATATGGTATGTATTCACTTTTAAGTTGATATTAGACATTAATTTAAATATTAACCCAGCTACAATCTGTAGACCCAGGGAATTTAAATAAAGAGGAGGGCTCTAGGGGGGAAAGCCTGGATCACTGTGGGATGAGGAAATAGTTGCAATCAATGAGTATAAATGTATATGTCTGTGAGTTCAGATTTTAATTGAATTGTTTTGGCATGAGTGCTGATCATGATAGCTGCTAAGTTAAAGTCATTAGTAAAGCTAAAACAGATGACCTATACAAAGATGACACGTACCATGCATTCTCTATTTTCTCTTTCATTATTCTTATGTGACATGCAGTACAGTGTCCTAGAGAAGTGATAAAGTTATCTTGAATACTTTGATATACAGAAACACTCATACAATAAGAGTTTCTGACTGTACATGGAACATGAAAGTGTGGGAATTTGATGGGTAGTACTCCCAGCAGAGAGCATGTGCCTGGTAACTGCTTTTATGGAAACAATGATTCAGAGGACTAACCATCTAAAAGAGTAAATAAAGGATGCTCAATGTTAATTTGCAAAGGGTTTGTTTGGCTGAATTCATTTCTTTTGTATGATTTGCCTTCACAATGTTTGAATATGTTTATGGCAGACAATACTAAAATCAAGACCTGCTTTAATTTATGAGATGTATAATTGATTTGGATGGTCAAGTGAGTTTGATTGGTTGAAATGGAATGATGTGGTTCCATCTGAATGCTTCAATCTTCACAAATGCTGAAAAAATATATGTGCCCAGCAATCATCTTGTAGTTTCATGAAAATTAGCAAATGGACAACTGCTGCATTCTAGCCTCAAAGCTACAAAGCATAAAGCATAGCAACTTGCTAAGCTGAGAGAAAAACATTGTATGACTTGCCAAGATCCACAGATTTGACAGCATGATTTCTACAATATTTTTCTAAGGATTTGGCTTGAAACCATCAGAATCTGGAATAATAGAAGACCCATCTAAAACTGCTACTGGCAGCTCTTTTAAAGCTCTATAATCTGGTTTAGAGCACCTTGCCAATTTACCACAGATTTTTCCAGTCAAAATGCCTGATGTACCAAAGAAAACCCCTTTGACCATGTCAGCAATATTCAGAATTTCTTGGAGCCAGGCCACTTTGGAGATGGCATTATGCTTTAGTTTGGCGCATGTATACAGTAATTAGAATGTGTGGGAGCTGGAAGAAAGCTTAATCTTCTCTGAAAAGATGTGCTGGAAAAATTGCTATTTCTGGGAACTGAAGAAGTACACAAATGTGAAAGGACATGACCTGCATTCTGTTTCTTATTACGTTCATGAGTGTCTGTACATGAATTTTGCAGACTATGGCAAATTCTTTTGAGCTCTGCCTCCCGTGAAGAATGGATTAGAAGTTCAAAGACAAATATAATTTGTTTCAGAAGTTCATAATTCAACATTAAGTGTAAACTATGTGCACCTATGATCTACCTGTAGTAGTATTACTGGAGCCTGGAGTTTTGTACAATCTGTATTAAGCCATATGAATGGATGATATGTATCTTGAGAATTGATCCTTTGATTCAGCATAATGCTTTTAAGATTCAAACAAAGTGATATTGTGCCAGGAGTTCATTCATTTTTATTGCTGAATATCATTCCTCTGACTGGTAGAATCACAATTTGTTTATTCACTGTTCTGCTTAGAATTATCTGTCAAATTGACACAGCCTAGTGTCATAAGAGATGAAAGCCTCATTTGAGCGATGTCCTAGATCAGATTGGACTGTGGGCATATCTGTGAGGATTGACTTATTAATTGATCCAGGGGAGCCCATGCTGATGTCGGCATCACAACCTCTAAGCATGTGATATTGGGTTATATAAGAATGCTAGCTAAGCATGAGCCTATGAGCAAGCTCGCAAACAGCATCCTCCGTGGTTACTGTTGTACTTTTTTGGCTATGAACTGAGTTACTTGATCAGATTTAATGCTTTGCTGGATAACAAACAAACTGCCTTCAAGTTTCTGCATTGAGTCCCTGCCTTGACTACTCTAACTGATGTACTGTGATCTGGAACTGTAAGCACAGTAAACCTTTTCCTCTCACAAGTTGCTTTTGGTGGGGATATTTTATCATAGCAACAAAAATAAAACTAGAATGATCAGTAAGGTTTTCAAATTTGAAGCTATTATAAACAAAGATCTATGAGCATAGATAAGCTCTATATGAACTTAAGTTTTAATTGCTCTGGGAAAAATGGTCAAGAGTTCTATTCGTAGATCATGGGGTTAGTGTGTATTTGGCTATTTTCCAGACACTGGCATTTTCAATTCCTTATAGAAATGTAGAAGCGTCTAGTTTCTCCTCAGTAAGTACACATATCATCTTTTTAGACCTTCTAATAGATGTGTCATGAAAATTGATTTTGGCTTTAATTAGATGCTCCTAATAGCTAATGATGATGGATTTCTTCACATATGTACATTTACCATCTTTTGTGAAGTCTTTTTTTCAGATTTTTCTTTTTTCTGCTCTCTTCTCTCTTCCTCCTCTTTTTCTGTTGGTGTTGCTTTTGTGTGTGTGTGTGTGTGTGTATGTGAGAGAGAGAGAAAGAGAGAGAGAAAGAGAAAGAGAGAGAGAGAGAAAGAGAGATAGAGAAAGATAGAGAGAGAGAGGGGGAGAAGGAGGGAGAGAGAGAGAGGAAGGGAGGAAGGGAAGGAAGGAATGAGGGAGGGAGAGAACACCTTTGTTTTAGCACAGGCTGAACTTGAGCCTAGGATCCTCTTAGGTGAATTTCTCCAGTGCTGGCATTACAAATGTGTGTTAACATTCTTGCCCCTTTGTAGGAGGAAAACAATGCCGCCATTAACTATGTAACTTACTAGAGGCGCATACAGATGAGGTAATAAAAGAGCAGTTTACCACACCGCTAACCACACCTACTTCAGGCATGACTAAAGACATATACGGACATAGGCCGTGAACTACGTCACTAGCCAGGCCTGGCTAGTGGCGTTTTGGGGGAAGGTATAAAAGACTGAACAACGGAAGTCTTGGTCTCTTTTTCCAGCTTTCGGCTTCTGGTTCAGCAGAAGAAAACTACTCAGCTCATCTGGGTTACTTGTTTGGTATCTTGTGAGTAATTACTACAATAAATACTTAGTTTTACTTTCAGTAAGTGTGCCGTTTATCGTTACAGCACCACCCTTTCACTCATATTTGAATTGTTTTCTTATGATTGAGTTTCTTTGTATGTCCTCAAGATTTCTTTATGAGTTATAGTATTTGAAGCATATTTTCCAAGAATTAGATTTCTTCACATTTTTATGTGAATTTAGAACAGCAGAGAATTGTTCTCAATGAAATCCAATTTATCACCTTTTATCAGTCAGTCCATTGACCATGTTCAAGAACTCCTTGCCTAACTTCAGCTTATGGAAACTTTCCTCTGATGTTAGCTACAAAAGACTGAAAGCAATATGTTTTCTAATTTGATATATTAGATTGATGGTCTATTTGATTTTTAATAATACAAGGTTAGGAAGATTTTGGATAGTTTGCTTTGCTTTCACATGTCCAAAATTTCAGCACCAGTTGTTGAAAAGAATTATTTTTTTTTGCCAAATTTAATTGACTAGTAATTGAGTAGTAATAGTAAATACATTCTGGCCTTTCTCAAATACTTCTTTTAATTATATGATTGTTGTTTTTTATACTGTTCATGTGGTAGGTTATATCCATTTGTTACAGAAAGTGAACCAGTCATAGGAGTTCCCTGGTAGAATTCTTCAGGTCACTTATGTCAACTATCATATCATCTTCAAATAATGAAAGTTTGACTTCTTCCTTCCCACTTTGTATCCCCTTGATCTCTTTTTGATGTCTTATTGCTCTAGCAAGGACTTCAAGTACAATATTGAAGAGATATGGAGAGAACGAACAAACTTGTTCCTGATTTTAGAGGAATTGCTTTGAGTTTCTCCTCATTAAGTTTGATGTTGACTATCAGTTTGCTGTATATTTCTTTATGTTATGTTTAGGTAGTTCCTGTTATCCCTGATCTCTCCAAGACCTTTAGCATGAAGGGGTGTTGGATTTTGTCAAAGGCTTTTTCAGTATCTAGTGAGATGCTCATGTCATTTTTCTTTTTTCAGATTGTTTATGGTGAATTACATTGATATATTTTCACATGTTGAACCATCCCTGTATCTTTGGGATGAAGCCTACTTGACCATGGTGGATGATTTTTCTGATGTGTTCTTTGATTCAATTTGCCAGTATTTAATTGAGTATTTTTGCATCAACATTCATGATGAAAATTAGTCTGTAGTTCCCTATCTTAGTTGTGTTTTTGTGTGGTTTGGGTACCAAGGTAATTATAGCCTCATTGAAAGAATTTGACAATGATCTTTTTGCTTCTATTGGGTGCAACAATTTGAGGAGTATTGGTATTCCCTCTTCTTTGAATTTCTGGTAGAATTCTGCACTGAAACCATCTAATCCTGGGCTTTTTTTTGGTTGAGAGACTTTTGATGACTGCTTCTATTTCGTTAGGGTTTAAATTGCTTATCTGTTCTTGATTTAATTTTTGTAAGTGATATCTATACAGAAAGCTGTCCATTTCTTTTAAATTTTCCAGTGTCGTGGAGTACAAGTTTTCAAAGTATGATCTGATGATTCTCTGGATTTTCTCCGTGTCTGTTATTATGTTCCCCTTTTCATTTCTGATATTGTTAATTTACATGTTCTGTCTCTGCCTTTAAGTTAAGTTGGATAAAGGGATAAAAATATCAGTATACAAGATTAACTCAAAAAACCAGTAACCCTACTATATATAGACAATAAAGAGGCTGAGAAAGAAGTCAGAGAAATATCCGCCTTTACAATAGCCACAAACGACATAAAATATCTTGGGGTAACTCTAACCAAACAGGTGAAATACCTGTATGACAAGAACTTTGAGTCATTAAAGAAAGAAACTAGAGGAGAACTTTGAGTCATTAAAGAAAGAAACTAGAGGAGATCGGGCATGTTCAGGGTGGTATGGCGCTAGAAGAAACCATTCTGAGTGAGGCAACCCAGTGACAAAAAGAAAAACATGGTATGTACTCACTCATGTGTAGATTTTAGACATGAAACAGGGGAGTGCCAGCCTACAGTCCCATTGCCAGAGAGTCTGTGAATCAGGGAGTTCCCTAAGAGAGATATGCAGGGTAACCCAGAGAAGGGGAATGGAACAGGATCTCCTGAGTGGACTGGGAGGAGACAGGGAGCTGGGGTAAAGTGAGGGGGAGAAGAGGAGTGGAGAGGAGGACATGGGGGAGCCTAAAGTTGAATCAGGGGAAGAATAGAGGAGAGCAGGATGAGAGATATGATAATAGAGGGAGTCATTATAGGTTTGAGGAGAGATCTGGCACTAATGAGATTTCCAGAGACCTACAAGGATGACACCAACTGGCAAACTAAGCAATAGTGTAGAGGCTATCTTAAATGCCCTTCCATGATGATGAGATTTACAACAACCTTGTATGCTATCCTAGAGTCTCCATTCAGTGACTGATGGAAGCAGAGGCAGACACCAATAGCTAATCACTGAACTGAACTCTTAGAAACCAGTAAGGTAAGAGTGATGAGCAAAGGGGTCATGACCAGGTAGGTGAAGTCAACAGGAACAGCTGACCTGAACAAGGGGTTGCTCATGGATACCAGACTGATGGCTGAGAGGCCAGCATGGAACTTATTCAAAACCCCTGAATGTAGGTGTCAATGGGGAGGCCTCAGCAAGCTTTGGGGCCTCAAGTATTAGATCAGTATTTATACCTGGCAGATGAATGGATTTTGGGAGTATATTCCACATGGAGGGATGCTTTCTTAGCCTGGACTCATGGCTGTGGGACTAGGCCCTGCCCCAGATGATATGACATATTTGGAGATCTTCCATGGGGCCTCACCCTCCCTGGATAGTCAAATGGGGATTAGATGGAGGGTTGGAGCGATTGGCAGGGGGCAAAGGAGGATCAGAGGGAGTGGGAGCTGGGATTGACATGTGAAGCAAGCTTGTTTCTGATTTAAACAAATACAAATAAATAAATTAAAGAAGATACCAGAAAATGGAAAGATTTCCCATTCTCTTGGATATGTAGCATCAACACAGTAACAATGGCAATCTTACCAAAAGCAATCTAAAGATTCAATGCAAGCCCAATCAAAATCCCAGCACGATTCTTCACAGAACTTGAAAGAACAATAATCAACTTTATATGGAAAAACAAAAAACCCAAGATAGCCAAAACAACCCTGTACAATAAAGGAACTTCTGGAGACAACACCATCCCTGAGTTCAAGCTGTACTACAGAGCTATAGTAGTGAAAACAGCTTGGTATTGGCAAAAAACAGACAGGTATGCCAATGGAATCAAATTGAAGACCCTGATATTAACCAATACATCTATCTATACCTGATTTTTGACAAATAAGCTAAAAGTATACAATGAAAACAGAAAGAATCTTAAACAAATGGTTCTGGAATAACTGGATGCACACATGTAGAAGATTGCAGATAGATCCATATCTATTATAATGCACAAAACTTAAGTCGGAATGGATCAAAGACCTCAACTTAAATTCAGCCACACTGAACCTCTTAGAAGAGAAAGTGGGAGGTGTCCTTGAATGAACTGGTACAGGAGATCACTTCAAGAATATAACTACAGTAGCACAGACACTGAGATCAACAATTAATAAATGGGACCTCTGAAACTGAAAAGCTTCTGTAAAACAAAAGACACAGTCATCAAGACAAAACGACAGCCCACAGAATGAGAAATTATCTTCACTGAGAGAGCATTGATTTCCAAAATATACATAGAACTCAAGAAGCTAGTCACCAAATAATTCAATTAAAAAGTTGGGTACAGAACTACACAGAGAGTTCTCAATAGAGGAATCTAAAATAGACATAAGACACATAAGAAATTGCTCAACATCCTTAGCCATCAGGGAAATGTAAATCAAAATAACTCTGAGACACCATCTTACACTCGTCAGAATTGCTAAAATCAAAAACACTAATGACAGTTCATGCTGGAGAGGATGTGGAGAAAGGGGAAAACTCCTCCACTGCTGGTGGTAGTGCAAACTTGTACAGCCACTTTGGAAATCAGTATGTCGGTTCCTCAGGAAAATGATAATCAGTCTACCTCAAGATCCAGCAATTCTACTCTTAGGAATAAACCCAAAGGATTCACACTCATAAGACAAGGATTTCTGTTCAACTATGTTCATAGCAGCATTATTTGTAATAGCCAGAACCTGGAAGAAACCTAGATGCCCCTCAAACGAAGAATGCATAAAGAAAATGTAGTACATTTACACAGTGGACTACTACTCAGTCCAAAAAGCAATGAAATCTTGAAATTCACAGGCAAATGGATCAAACTAGAAGAAACCATTATAAAGTAGGGAAACCCAGTCGCAGAAATATAAACATGGTATGTACTCACTCATGTATGGATATTAGTCATAGAGCAAAGGATTACCAGACCACAATCCACACCTCCAGAGAAGCTAGAAAACAAAGAGAACCGTAATAGAGATACACATGGTCCTACAGAGAAGGGGAAAGGCACAAGAGCTCCTGAACAAATTGGTAGCATGGGGGAAGAGGGGAGGGAATAAAAGCAAGAGGAGGGTATAAGAGGAGGGGTGAGGAGAACATGAGGGATCCGGAAGATTGAATTGGGAGATGAATAGAGGAGAACAAGTAATGAGACACATCAATAGAGCTTGCTATTATAGGTTTAAAAAGAAATCTAGCATTAGGTAAGTGTACACAGGATTTTCCCAACTAAGAATCTAAGCAATATTGGAGAGGCTACCTTAAATACCCTTCCCCTATAATGAGAATAATTACTACCTTAAATGCCATCCTAGAACCTTCATCGAGTAGCTGATGGAAGCAGAAGCAGAGACTCCCAGCTAAGCACTGAGCCTAACTCCTGGAATCCAGTTGTAGAGGGGGAGGAGTGAGGAACAAAGGGGAGAAGACCATGCTGTGAAAACCCACAGAAACAGCTCACCTGATCAAGTGGAAACTCATGGACCTCAGTGTGATAGCTGGGGAATCAACTTAGGACCAAACCAGGCCCTCTGAATGTGGGTGTCAACTCATAATACTGGACAGTCTATGGGGCCTTTGGCAGTGGAATCAGGATGTATCTTTAGTGCACGAACAGATTTTGGGACACCATTCTCTATGGAGGGATACTCTCTTAGCCTAGGTACAAGGGGGAAGGCCTAGGCCCTGCCCCAAATGACTTGACATATTTTGTTAATCCCTCATGGAAGGTGGGTAGTGGATGAGGGATGGGGTCTGGGGGGGAGGATGGTAGGGAACATGGGAAGAGGGGAGGGACTATGAACTGGGATTGATATGTAAAATAAGATTGTTTCGAATTTAAATAAAATGTATAAAAAAGAAAATGAACCAGCCTTGCAATTTTAGACTAAATATAACTCCCCCCGCCATTGATCTATAAATTTATCTCTACATGAATGCCACGCTCTGTATGATAGTATATATAATAGTTTGTATATTTGAGTAGCCTAACTCCTCTATATTATGTCAAAATTGTTCTGCCTCTTCTGAATTTTTCTTTCCTTGTAATTTTAGAATTACCTTGTCCATATTTACAAAGATTATGCTAGAATTTTGGATGTCATTTCAGGAAATCTGTAGAAGAATTTTGGGAGAATTGCCATGGTTAGTATTAGCATATCAATCTATAAATGTAGTTTGTCCTCCATTTTGTTTATAAATGTTTTGTGATTTTCAACATCTACAACCAAGATGCTTTTCTAGATTAACATCTCCATATTTAATTTTTAAAAAGCTATTATAATGATATTGGAAGTTAGTTTCCAAATGTTCGATTACTTGTATACAGAAATATAGTAAAGTTTTTATGTTGACATGTATCCAGTGACTTTTGTGAACTCCTTGTTATTTCCAACGTTTAAATGGCGATTCCTTGGGAGTTTTACATGAACAACCATGGAAAGTGAAATTGGATGATTTTATCTCTCATTCCTGTCAGCATGGCTCTTAATTATTCTTCTTTTTGCCCTTAACTAGAGTTTTCAGTATGATGTTGAATAGGAGTAGTGAATTTAAGCCTTGTGATTCTGAGTCTTAAGGGGAAAATATTCAGTTTCTAACCATTATATATGATCCTTCCCACAGATCCACAGGGTTTTGTAGATGCCCTTTATTAGTTGAGGACATGTGTATCATGGATGTATACTTCCTCTACTCATATTTATAGGGCCACAGTTGTTTTTCTTTAGATTGTTAATATATTGTATTTTATCCATTTATTATTGTATAATGAACTAGCCTTACAATTTCATGATAAATTCCAGTTGTTTGTTGTTTATTCTTTGTATATTTGACAACGTTCTGCTTATTTTTGCATTCATAAGGAATATTGGTTTGCATGTTTCTTTACTATTGCTAATAAGTATACAAGGTATTAACATTCATTATGGCATTTCAAGAATAAATTTTTTCATTCAGCTTATTCTACATCATTTTCTCCCATTTCCCTGCTTTTATCCTTCTTTGTGCTTTCATGACACATGGGTTCTATTATCCATTCACTTTTTCTTAAAACTTATTTTTCTTAGTTCCCTTTCTGGTTCCATAACTTGTAATCATACTCTCCAATACACACACACACACACACACACACACACACACACACACACACAGCTATATATATGCACACACATACTAAAATCACATACAAAAGACACCAGTTCTCCAAAAAACACAAATGCACAATAAAAAGTTTTAAGTGTTCAAGATCCTTTGCCATCAGGAAAATGAAAATTAAAATGCCATTTTTTTCTTTCTTGGCTTGTACTTTAATTTAAATTAACCTTACTGAGATCTTTCTTTGACTTATAGAACATTTGAAATTGTGTTGCTATATTTCTAAAGTGTGTTGCTGTATCTCTACAAGTTTAAACATTTTCTAGATATCTCTCTACTTTTCAATTTGGCTTAACTCTCAGGACCAAAGTTCTTTTTGGTGAAGAAGGAGTTTTAGCTGTCTTCAGCCTCTGCTGTTGTGAATACAATTTTCCACTTGGATTCAAATTCAGCAACTGGTACTTAAACCATAATATTCTGGTTCTAGTACTCGAAATTATCCCTAACTCCTACATGTTTATGACTTTTGCTAGTCAGCAAAGTCTGTGAGCTCTACCTTTAAAGTATATTCATTATTCAAATATTGGTTAACTTATGCTGAACTAATGTGGCATCATATGTGACTTTATTGCAACAGTCTCTTGATTAGACTCTGCACTGTTCTTACCTCAGTTATTTGCTGTTTGATCTCAGTACAACAGAGTGTATAATAAAACACATCATTTTTTTCCCATCACATCATGGTTTTTCCCCTACTGGCTTCTCTTCTCAGAGTACAAGTAAAAGTCTTTATAAGGGCTGAAAAATTCTTTCATTCTCCTGGCCCGTTTTGCCTATCTGACTTTATTTGATATCACTGTCTTTCTCACTCCTACTATTTCAGTCACGCAGACCTCTGTTGTTCCTCATGGACCCATCTCAGGGCACACACGTTTGATTTGACCTTCCCCCTCTTTATGGTTTTACTCAAATATGTCCTCAGACATTCTGTTTAATGTTGTATCCCTTTGTCATTTCTACTTTCTAATTTTACTTTTCAACATTATTCTTGTCCACTATAGTTTTGATAAACTACCACACTAGTCAAGTCCCTATTACATTTGCTATCTCCCATATCTGCACTAGAAAATAAACCCTCATGAGGGCCAGGATATGGGGTCATAGGTTTGATCATTTCTCTATTCCCACTATCAAAATCTATCAAAATGCCAAAAATTTGGTAGCTACCCTATTGTATGTTTTTAAGTAGTAACAAATGAACAATTATTTTCACTACTCTTTGATGCTTTGGTAAATTAATAACTATCACTAAAATACTACTGTATACCAAAGATCTGACACTATATGTACTTTATATCATTTAATCATTCAAAAAACCTTACAATGTAATCTTCATTATCTATAATTTATACAATAATACAATTACCATTAGAAATAATATAAAGGGAAGAGAGCCACAATCGCACTTAAGATTTATTAAATATGTATTTCAGTTCTCTATTCTAAGAGTTTATTACTCTCTACCTTATTTAATTTTTTAGATTTTCTATAAAATGGTTGTCACTATTCTCCTTTTCCCCAATGGGAATCTGGGTCTGGGACTCCAGAGCTCTCTCTTGCTTCTGGTCAGGTCACAGGGACAGCCTGGGAAGATCCTTGGAGTTGGAAGCTATGGCAGTCACCTGCCTTTTGTGTAAGTGCATTCTCCATTAGCCTATACTGACTGAGTAGAGTGAATCAGGATCCCCACATAATAGTGATACATTGTTTATGATATAATAAAGCTTGCCTGGAGATCAGAAGGCAAAGCTAGCCACAGTCATAGAAGCTGGGCAGTGATGGTACACACTTTTAATCTCAGGACTCAGGAGACAGAGGCAAATGGATCTCTGTGAGTTCAAGTCCACCCAGGGCTGCATGAGAGTGAATCAGTCTAAAAGAGAAACAGAGCCCACATCTTTAATCTCAGGACTAAAGATAATATGAGGAGCTCAGTGCAGTGTCAGGAGCAGTCTGAGATTTGGTGAGGAACAGTGCAGTCTGGAGATGCAACCTGAGGTTTGGTGGATCACTCCTTTTAATATGAGCAATTGTAGAGGTGAGATTTCTCAAGTGGCTTACCACTTTGCTTTTCTGATCTTCAGCTTGAATATCCATTTCTGGGTTTTTATTATTTGTAGTGTATATCAGGCTCCAGGCTCTTATCTCTTTAAGAAACAAGTGTGATAATGTCTCTCAGCTTTCTGGCACTTTACTGAGGTGGATAAGAATAGGAAAGGAACAAATGTGTAGTACTTAAAATTCTAGAGCCCAGTTTTGCTCATGAAAGATTTAAGACACTTGTGAGATATCTAAAAGGAGATGGAAAGAGAGCAGTTTAGTCAATTTGTAGCTTAGTGGCAAAGTCTAGACTAGAATATCAATTTGGAAGCCATGAGCATAAAGTTGGTATTTAAAGCAGTGGGGATGGATGTTATCACAGTCTCTGGTGTATCTTTGGTATGCACAGATGTGCTGTAGTAAAGCCTCACTGGAGAAAGAAAGAATATATCCCAAATCTATGAGTGATGTTGCCTCTTGAGACAAGCATAGGCCAATCTGCAAGTGATGCTCTACCTATCTCCATGCTGAGTTAGTTATAGACCCTCTCTATAAACATTGAAAGGACCTCCCCTTTATTTCCAGTCTACTCTTGGGACCTATGGTCTGAGTTATCTCCATCAAAGTTCCTGTTAAAAGCCCAGAGGAAGCCATTGATATTAAAGAACGCCAATTTCATAGAATTCTACATTTTCAAGGATTTTTCTCTATTTTGTACCAGAACACTAGGGAGCTACATACCTGTTCTCTATCATTCTGTTCTCAGTGGAGCTGCTTTCCCAGAACTGCAGTTTAACACTCTACATTTGGATATTCCTGAGTGTCTACATAATAGATACCATATGTGAGATATCAGTACATTTCTTAAGTAATATTCCTGTTACATATACAATTCATTATTTTGTGTTATTTCGCTAAAACAGAGATCTATTTGAAAATATTTGTTAGAGTTCTGAAATAAGAAACAGGTCATTCCTCTTGATAAATCAGTCTACTTGCATTTGTGAGATGATCTTTTATGCCATTACCTGTCTGTTCTTACCTTGCCTCTAAGGAACTACAGAGGGAAATCATGTTTAATTTTAGGTTTCTCTTTATCTGGGTCAACAGCCATATGCTGAGCTGTAAACATCATCTACAGATGCGTTCTGTCCAACTAGCATTTTGTTTAAAAACCCTTATGTGGCTTTAGGGAATGTAAGTGTTCCTTGGTTCTAAGAACTCTACCTCTGCCATTAGCCTTAAATTTGGCCTGATTCACACAGTTGTCTTAACTGGCATGACTTCTGTAAGCAGCTTAGTTTGGAACATCTGACTCATGTCTTCTCATAGAATAATGTTCTCTCCCATCAACTGCTTGATAATGCTGACCTTTCTATTTCCTTATTTGCTTAAACAATTTTTATTTTCTTGTATTGCTGTGAAAATATTACATTTAAACTGTATGAGGTTCTTCTGGAGAAGTAGATGGTGTGCAGTGACATAAAAGCATTGATAGTCTCTCTATGCATTTTTGTAAGACTAATTATGTTAGAGTGTCTGTTTTCATAATGCTATCAATTAAAATGTGTTCATATTAGTTCTCATCTATAAAACCTATTATAGTTCAAGATTATCCATACAGAATATGAGATGCTGGAGCCCATTTTCTTCAGAGGATGACATAAAGGTGAACAGGGGATAGTTCATCATAAAGAATATTCTTCATATCCTATCATGAAGATGGAGGTTGAATTGCTGAATAAGTTGAGAAAAACACTATGCTTTCTAAAATATAGTTTAAAATGTTGACGAGCAGCACTTCATGGTAGACCACCCCATTTTCCCTGTGTTTTTTATAACTGCCCTCAATGCTAAGTTATGGCCAGGTTGAATCATCTGTATGTCACTGCTTCTTTGTATGTTTTTTACTTCACCATAAAAGGCAAGAAAAGAGAAGATTGCTATAAAATTAGGGAACTTTGTGAAGTGGATAGTAAAGAGCCTCTGGATTGGGAGGCTAAAGGAAGGATATAGAATAATTTGTGAGCCATTGATCTCTTTTCTTTCCAGTTACTAGGGATCATTGCTGGATATCTTTACAACATGTATCCCCCTACTTCATACATGCTTTTAAAGTGGTCAAATCCAAACAGCTCAATGTTGGTAGATATTTTTATGGCATGTTGTCTAAATAACTGGCAAATTCTGCCCACATTCTGGGCAGATAGAGGCACTGATACCACAACGAGAAAGGATTTCATTGTTGTACATCTCAAACTTTGACTGTTTCTTCTATCTAATAAAGGCCTGCATTATGTAGTGCAAAGATAATATGACATAGTACAGTGTAGGTCTAAAGTGAACATTCAGCTTCCCCTCACATGATCTTGGGGAAATAATTTTGTCTTTCTGAGCCTCCACCCTGCCTGCTAGTTGTGAGAGAAAAGTGATTAGCTTGTTATTTTCCTATCTGATCCTACTTTATGTATGGCCTCAAGAATTAAGCAAGATTATGTATGAACACTTTAGTCTGTTTTATAGAACATAAAAGGTGTTCAACACTACTTGCTTTAAATTTTAAATGTATATATTCCTATTCCTTTGAGAATCTAGAGACTACATTCCTTTTCTTCATGATATCCTATTAAATAACTGAAAAACTGTCTGTCAAAAGCCATTACCTCACCAGATGAAAACTAGTCACCTCAAGGTATACCCATGCTGTGAGTTGAGACCCTTTTCTCTGATTCTCCATCTCTGTATTTACTTTATTTTGTCAAAGCAATCCTAAAAGCGTAGTTCCCTCTCAGTGGTTCTGAATTCTCCAGAGGCAGATCTCTTGTCAGCATATTTTTAATTTTAATACTTCAATTACCCTCTAGTGCCTCTTTATAGTCGCCATCACTTTCTGCTAATTTCTTGATTATTCTGCTTAGGCAATAGTAGAAGCCAATCTCCTCCTGAACTCCCTATTTTCATATTCCCTAACTGTAATTAGTTTTTATCAGACTCCAGATACTTCCCATCATAATCCAGTTTTTAAAATTGCAGACTTACTGGAAAATGGAGCAGCCACTGTCCTAAGCATCCCAGGATGTTGACCCTGTGGAAATGTGCTATTCACTAGTGGAAACTCAGCTGTTTTACACTGTTCATTTCCTAATAAGGCACAAGGCTAGTAGAGAGAACCCAAGAGTAGAGACTAGGCCAGTCTCATCTGTCCTTGGATGTCAGGGATACCTAAGGCAATAAGTATTTCTTTCCATCAAAGAGAAGGTGGCTCAGTGGTTAAGAGTGCTGAGAAGATAGCACCTATCTTGATTGTCTCAGATTCTTTTCTATGGAATCAAAAACAAATTCATTGATAAGAATTACTTGAGAAATGAAAATTCTATATTTATGAAAGTCTTGTATTACCATTAATTATTTTCCACCATTATTATTGACAGTTATTTTACTAAATATACAAAAGCATGAGTCTTATGACATTTTCATACATACATATATATCATTGTACTTTGTCCTCCTTTCCCTTTCCTGCTGAACTGCCAAAAGCCTTCTCCTTTCATGTCTTTTGGATTATTACATATATATATGTATATATATATGATATATTACATATATGGGCAAACATTCTATATATTTCATTTTTTCACTTGCATCTTTCTTCTTTATCCTTTCTTTCTTTAGGTAACTCATCGTTTTCCTTTTCTTTTCATATTACATATTCTTTCATATTTCATATTTCCTTTTCTTTTCATATTCATATTTCATAAAGACCAGCCTTGGAGTCAGAAGTTCTGGATGAATCTACCCCAGATTGTTGTTGTCAGTCTGGCTTTTGACGGCCTCTTTGATCTTCCCCTTCAGCGTCCTCTGCACTAGACCAGCATTTCTAGTATGTTTGATATAATGACGACCTCTAATACTTCCTATAGCATGTACTTATTAACCTTCTTTCCCCAGGTAAGGTGGAGCTAGCTCCTACTATGTGCAGAATTCAAGTTCTAGACTATATTTCCCATTTCAAGGACACTGTTTCTCTGGCTACTTCATCAGTATGAAACACTGACCAGTGCTGTGCCCAGTGTAACCCTCTATCACCATGCACTGTGAAATCACCTTTGCCTGTTGATAAGCTTGGCAAATAGCATGAGAAGGTTCTCAGAGGACCAACAGATGCTACACTAAAGCTTTTGCAAGGCAAGCACAATATCCCCAGAGCTGGTTGCTATTTTCACTTCAAATCACACTAACACAAAATAAGTTGATTTTCTTGACTCACTCTACTCTTAAGGAGAGTTGTCTAGATGGTCACAAATGGGCTGCATCAAGCAAGTCTAAGTTGCATTTTCCTTCTTAGTTTTAATGCCATCTGCAAGCTGGTTTTCCTTTAGTGACGTTTTCTTCTGTTCATTGCAAATCTAGCCAGTGTAAAATTCTCTGAGGTTAAAAACAGTGCAAGACAATAAAAGTTTAAGGGAAAAATGAGCTTCTGGCTCAGAGAAAGACCATGTGGAAGATGTTCCACATCCTCAGCTATTTTGAGTCACACAACTTGGCCTTTAGCAGTATCTATGAGTGGAGATGCATCAACTTCCCCATACTTTCCCACTGGATGACCCCCCTCCCAATCCAGAATCTGGTTAGAGGTAGATTATGGGTCCATAATACCCATGCCTCAAATTAGAAGGTTCAATTTTGTGCCAGGTTCCCATGTCAGTGCCTTGTGTTTGCAATTTTCAGAGACAGGTGTGCAGTAGAGGCTTTATCCTGACTTGCGATTCATAAACCTCAGAGGAATTCTTAAACCTACAGGTAATTCTGAGCTAAAAAATAATGCATGTTAAATATTCTACTTCAGAATAGGTTATTTATGCAAAATGTGCTCTTGACACAGAAGAGGGAATGTTATCATACAGTCAGCTCTTTCCCTCCCTATGCTTCTTTCATGACTGGGAACATATAAAAGTTCTCCTTAAACTGAGATTCAAGTTCTAACTTAATTTACACATTATTGAAAACATTACAAAGCATAAATCGGTTCAATTTTTAAAGTTCCTATATGATATTTTGAGAACAGCCAAATCACCCTGCTTGTCTGGACTCTTTCCCGCCTCCTGCCACAGTTCGTGGCAGGCTAAATAACTGTGGAGAAAAAGCAGGTTTTCAGCTGCAGCTCAGATTACTCTGTCACCCTTCCTGCGTGGCAGACAGGCCCCTGCTGACATGGGGAATGAAGACAAGAAAATTACTTCATTATAGTGTGTCTCGATCAATTACCAACATCTAGGAGTTGGGTCTGTCCATCTGCTGCTCTGGCCTGGCCCTAGACACAGCTCTAGGTTATGAAAACAAGGATTGTATTGCCTTGCCCCTCTACTCCCCTGGAATTAGCAAGTGAGAAAACTTCAAATCCCCTATCAGCATAGTTCTTCTGCAGTATGTTTCTCTTGAAAGCATTGTTTTGAAACAGGGAGGCCTTTGGAAATCATCTAATTTACTGCTTCATGTCCCAATATTTCAGAGACGACAGATGACTCACTCAAGGTCAAAGTATTAGTTGTTTTCAGGGTAAAGTCTTGATCCTGAAGAACCTATCAGGTCAGGATTGCTGGAATCTAACTGACAGTACTGTGTGTTTATTTTTTCTCAGTATTCTGTCTTCCAGTAGCCAGATCATCAAATCGCATATTGTTCAGTTTGTGATTAGGCTAGAAGTCCCAATTCTCAGATGGTTTCAGGTTGATGTCAGATATCTCCTGGTCATTTACAGTATCAAACACATTCTAAACACATTATGTTTATTATTTCACAAGCCATTGATGTTTGAGACATTATTTTATTAAGGACTCGGAGAGGTAAAGTAACTTAGGTGGTAGACTTGGGACAATAACTAGTCAGTCTGACACAAGAGTTCTATTTTTATAACCACTGTGCTATATACTTACATTACTCATTACCTGTAGTCCTCTGGGTCAGGTGTAGTTCAAGATATATATATATATATATATATATATATATATATATATGTGTGTGTGTGTGTGTGTGTGTGTGTGTGTGTGTGTGTGTGTGTGTGTGACACAATGTTCCTAATAATGTCTCTTTGCCTGTTGGCTCCTAAAGCTGCTGCCAAGCTGGGGCCACCATTTCCTTGAACTTGAGTGTTATAATAGTCTCTACTTGGAAAAAAGCTGACAATGGCCCTTTTTAAAAGATTGGAGATTGGTTGACATTATAAAGGGCTTTGTAGCCTTTGACTATTTCAAACCAGTAATGGATACTCTGTTTTCCCCAAGTTCTGTAATGCTCTGTTAGAGATCCATTTGTCCTGTACCCCAGAGTTTCAGTTGCCAAGCATGTGTTTTGTCACTGGTTAAAAGGAGTTTTTCACCTTAGCAATATCTGATTTAGTTTGCTCTTTGGACATTGTGTCACCACAGACTTGATTCAAGTGAGATGGGTCTAGATCCAAAGTGACTATAAGTCAAGGGATGCATGATCAGATATATCTGTTTTGGTGAGTCATCAGACACATCAGAACATCAGAATCCTCTAGTTCGGCATATGTCACATGAGTGAGAGAAGAATATATATATGTGTGTGTGTTTGCAATAATATATATATATATATATATATATATATAAAAGATTGGGATGATTTTTTTCCTTGATGCTGCCTGCCATCATTAGCTTTCTAAAGTGGAAAGTCTGATTTTTCTTGACAATAACATAAAGTGTATGGATAAAAAAACAACAGATGTTCACATGTGTTAATAACACAAAGGCCATTCATTCAGTGTTACTTGTAATTCAAAGAAAAACCCCAAACTGAACATAAATCCACAACAATCTCAGTGTAGCCTGGGTGGGAAAATTTGGATTGTGTGCAGAAATATTATACTTTTTATAGAACAAAAAATAAAATTTATCAATCAAATTCCTACATTCTTCCCTGTATAGCTAGTGGTTTATTATTCTACTTTTATCTAAACATATTGATTATAGGCAGGAAATTCCATGTATAGTTGAACAACAGTTGTATTTTTTAATGGTAGCCTTAACTATGTGGATATTGAAGAACTACAAATAGATACAAATTTATAGTAACTGAGATGGCAAAATAAATCTGTAAACAACTAAAAAACCTGTTGCATTAATGTTTCTGCCTAGCCCAAATTTCAGTGAAATTATATTCTATACACAAAATAGACATTTGTGAAGACAAAGTGTTCCTGAGTTGGCCAAATTTAGGAAGTGTATGCTGAAGAGGACTTAGAGGATGCAAATGTAAAATCAAAATATTGCAATACTTGAAAGATTTTTAAGTATTCAAATTAAAGTTTATCTGGAATAAGGCAATTTATCACATATAGATTATACTACTGCTATAATATAAGAAAATAAGACAAGACTTTCATCTAAAGAGACCCTCTCTGTTGGCACGTTTGTAAGATGGGAGTAAAGGTATAGAGGTAGCTAACATAAGACACTCAAAGTCAAACCTTGATCTTGAAGAACGGATCATGTTTAGCCCCTCACACCTGTAACTCCTTTTAAATGACATCTTTTACAACCAGTAGAGTTTTAGCTGGAACTTTTTTTGATGACAAAGTAGTTCGTGGTTGAAATATCTATTTTTCACATCTTATGTTTTGTGTATGTTTGCAGTGACATAAGAGAAAATTGAGCACTATGTTTTTGTTCTCTCTATACCTAGGACGTTCTGAAAGAAATTAAGTATTTTTTCTATGATCATTAGTCCAGCTTATGCAAAATCAAAATCTGACTTTAGTGTCCTTTCTAGAACCAGCCTTATTAGTACATCACCACAAAAATATTACACTGTTACTATTGTCAATATATTTTATGAGGTTTGTAGTTATAGTTTCGCATAATGATGACTCTGTGATGTATAGAAAGGCATTATCATTACCAGACTACCTATTAAGAAACCAAGATCTGGAAGAGTCAAAGTATTTGCTCAAAATTTGACCAATCAATTTCCACTATTGTATGAGTCTGACTCTGAAGGTCCTTTCATTCTTTTGCTTTATTTTGCAGTTTGGGACATGTGTCTCTGACCTCTAAGGGCTGAAAAAGTATGCCATTGGTCAAGGCAAATAACAGATGGCCTAATTTCACAGTGACATAGGATCATAAGCTTCCCACCTGCCTTTGTTGTATACTATAGTTGATCAACAACTAATGTTTTCTCTTTATTTTGCTTTTTTCATTTTTCTTTTTGTTCCTTTAGAGAGTTACAATATTTAAATGTTTGCCTGTCAAAGTCATTCACCTTTTGCTTCATAAAGTGCTAAGCTATCTCAAGAAGGTTGTATTTTCTTGCCTCTGCTGTTCATCACATGTCTGGAACATTTAAAAAGTAATTCATCTCATCAATTTAAAATTGTGTCATCTTTTCAAATGTGTTCATTGTCTTCTCAGGTTGATACATCCAAATTTCCTATCATTATCGTTCATCTGTCATTTGCTTTTGATGAAATTATGTGACTACAAAGATAAAAATTAAAAGACTGCTATTTAAAAAGTATCTTTGCATACAAGCTGTGTGTGTGTGTGTGTGTGTGTGTTCCTGTGTCAGTGTGGAGGACATAGGATAACATTGGATGTGATCCTCATCTTCTTCCTTGTTTAAAAACAGGATCTTTGTAGCTATCTTCTGCAGATGCCCACTTAGCTGGTATATGCCCATCTAAGGATTCTGGAACCTCTGTTTCCTGCTTTGTCAGGGGAGCATTGGTATTATAAATGGGCTCTATTACACCTTGTTTTTCATGTGTTTTGGGAATCTAAATTCAATTCCTCATGCTTGTGTGGTAAGTGCTTTACCTGCTTAGCCATCTGTCTAGCCCTGTTTTATTATTGTTGATATTAATTACTATTATTTATAAAGCAATTTCAATCTGTGTATTCCAAATTAGCCTTGTGTGTATGTCCTCTTGCACTTACCTCCCGGGGAATGTGAGAGATTACAGGTATGTAGCACTATGACTGACTCATTATATACTACTGAGACATGACAGTGGTGTAAGGTCTCTCCAATATAAAGGCCAAAGTATGAAGAATACAGATATTGGGAGGGCAGAGGAAGATATATATTATAGCTAAAGCAGAAGGAGTAGATCTCCCCTTTTATGCCTTTTTGTTTTAGCTCATCACTCTAGGATTGAATAATGTCCACCCACACTGCTAAAGATGACCTTCTTTACTAAGTCTACTGTTTTAAATATTAATCTATTCCAAAATACTCTCATAGGCACAGAAGGGATCCTGCGATAACTTTGGAACAGCTACCTGGGTATCCTTAGCCCAGTCAAGTTAACATACAATTAAGTTCCACAGTTGCTTTTGCTTGTGGCATTATGTCTAAGATACTTTGGGTCAAATATGTGTATTTTAAGTTACCATTGTGTCAAATTAACTTGTAGAATGAGGACACTTGTTTATATTATGACTAACATAAAAGTTACATTTTAGCTTCATTTTCTGCATATCTGATAAATACTAAATATAATAAATACTAAATCTGATAAATATTGCTCTACTATATGTTGCTATATCTATGAATGAAACCAAATGTGTTTTTATGCTTACTTAGTAGGTCTTTTTATATACTATGATTGCTGGGTTCAGATAATAAATTTTTAGGTGTAAGGTGGAAAATATCGTGCAAATATTATATTTGGATCACTTTATTCTCCTGAATGTGGGGATACAAAGGCAGGGGGTAATGCAACAGATAGTGCAAATATCATTTAAATAAGAAGCCATAGAAGTTACCTAAATGCACTATGAGGCTATGGGCAATTCACTTGTATTTTCATAATCAACTCTTTATTTTGGGGGAATGGCAAAAAAGGAATGAAAATTCTACTTTTGGATTCTTGCTAATCTTAGAGTAGCCAGAAGTACATGATGCTTAGTGAAATTTAAATTTCAAATGTATAATGAATAATTTAGTGAATGTATGTTTCATGTATGTATTATCCTAAAGTATTTTTGCTAAACTTGACAACTGTAGCTATCTATAGTCCCAAATTATATATATATATATATATATTATTTTCTCTGAGACTCTGAAATTGAGATAAATGGTATTTGAACACTGTTATGAGGACCAATGAGAAAACATTATGATATTGTGTATCAAAATGGTATTAACACTTCTAAATATCAGATTGTAGTACCAGTATTTACTTATATTTTATATATATATATATACATATATATGTGAATACATACATGTAGCATCATAAAGGAATGTTCTGTTTCCTTGACATTTCCGTTTTTGGGAGGTGTTTAGGAATGAGTAGATTATATCTTGAATTCATGTAGTATCATACAATGAGTTGCCATTATCCTCTACAATACAAACATAACAATGTTTCATATTTTGTACCAAATAAGCAGTTAGGTTTAAATATAATTCTTGTTTTTCCATATAAATTTGATTATTATTGTTCTTTCAAGGTTTGTGAAGATTTGTGTTGGTATTTTGAGGGGGATTGCACTGAATTTATAGATTGCTTTTGGCAACATTGCCATTTTTACTATGTTGATCCTACCTATTCAAGAGCATGGGTGATTTTTCCATTTTCTGGTATCTTCTTTAATTGCTTTCTTTAAAGACTCAGAGTTCTTGTTATACAGGTCTTTCACTTGTTTGGTTATCATTATCCAAAGATACTTTATGTTCTTTGTGGCTATTTAAAAGGGTGATGTTTCTGTGATTTCTTTCTCAGTCCATTTATCGTCTGTATATAATAGGGCTACTGTTTTTGTTTTAGTTAATCTTGTATTCTGCCACTTTGCTGAAGTCGTTTATCAGCTGTAGGAGTTTCCATGCACAGTTTTTTGCGTCACTTATGTAAACTATCATACCATCTGCAAATAGTGAAATTTTTACTTCTTCCTTTCCAATTTGTATCCCCTTGATCTTGTTTTGTTGTTTTATTGCTCTAGCTAGAACTTACTTCAAGTACAATATTGAAGAGATATGGAGAGAGTGGACAGCCTTGTCTTGTTCCTGATTTTAGAGGAATTGCATTGAGTTTCTCTCCATTTAGTTTGATGTTGACTGTTGGTTTACTGTATATTGCTTTTACTATGTTCAGGTATGTTCCTGTTATCCCTGACCTTTCCAGAACCTTTATCATGAAGGGGTGTTGGATTTTGTCAAAGGCTTTTATAGCATCTAGTGAAATGATCATGTGGGTTTTCTTTTGTAGTTTGTTTATATGGTGGATTACATTGATAGATTTTCTTATGTTGAACCATCCCTGCATCCCTGGGATAAAGCAGGCATCCACAGCTAAACAGTGAACTGAACCCCTGAAAACAAGTTGCAGAGATGGAGGAGTGATGAGCAAAGGGGTGAAGACTGGGCTGGTGAAACCCACAGAAACAGTTGACCTGAACAGGGGGAGCTCATTGACCACAGAATGATGGATGGGAGTCCAGCATGGGACTGATCCAGACCCCTTGCAAGTGGGTGTCAGTGAGGAAGGCTTTGGCACGCTTTGGGGCCCTGGTACTAAATCAGTGTTTATTCCTGGCATATGAATGGACTTTGGGAGCCCATTCCACATGGAGGGATGCTCTCTCAGCCTGGACTCATGGGGGAAGGCCTAGGCCCTTCCTGGATGATATGATAAACTTTGGAGCTCCCCCATAAAGGCTCTTATTCTCCCTGGAGAGTGGAGTGGAGATTGGGTGGGGGTTGAGGGTTGGTGGGTTGGGGTGTTGGTGGGGGATGGGGAAGGAGGAGATGGAGAGGGAGCTGGGATTGACATGTGAAGCAATCTTGTTTCTAATTTAAATAAAGAAGAATAAAAAATAAATATAACTCTGTCTGTTAAATCAATATTTTTTTAAAAAATAAGTCTGCACGGGGTAATTATTTTCCTCAAAGAGTGCCAGGATTACATTGCAGCCTTCTTCCTGCTTAACAGTGTGTAGTCATAAAAGGTCTATCACCCTCAGAATGTTTATTATGGTGACAAATCACTAGGAGGAGGGGGGAATGATTTAGTACCTGCTCAATTCCACTTATTTAGATCCTGCACATTCTAAATCTGAGACAAGCTGTCCTGTTTGGAGGGCAAGTGGGAAGGAGTGGTTTGAAGGTAGTGGTCCTGGGGCAGTTTTCCACCTGGATATCATTTCTAAATTGCAGCCAAGTAATTAAATTTTCTTATTACTGAAGTTTGATCATCTCCCTCCTACCACCACCTCTCCCCAAATAGCAATTCTCTTGTCTTCCCATCCAAGTAAGCCCTGCTATAACTTTAAGAGCATGAAAGGAAATGTGGGTAGGAGGTCAGTGTGCAGGGCACCCAGCAGGTTTGATGTGTCAGTGGATAAATGATGGGATCACATCTGGAACAGTTTGGTGAATAAATAAAATGTGAAACCTCATATATCACTGCCCACCTTCCAATCTGTAAGGGAAAGAACAAATAAATTCTCTAATGACCTTGTAAAGCACATAAAAGATATTGAATAAACTCTAGATTTTTTGTGGCTAAAAGTGTCCATATTAAGTAATGAATTTCAGAGCAGGAAAATGCTTAAAATATAGATGGAGTCTTCCACATAAGGTTCTGCTTTATTTTATGTGTTAATTATTAGTCCATGCTTGTATAGTTCCAAATAATATAATTTCGATTTTAACTTAACAGTTAACTTAATGGAAGATTTCTTCTTTCTGATAAGTTCCCAGATGATTTTTATATTTGAACCCATGGAAGGTTATTTTTGAATTTTATATCTTCGCCAGATTTTTGCCATCTCTAGCCACCACTAACTTATTGATATTTCCAGTGCAATTAACATTGAGACTTTTTTTGAGACAAGAGGTTAAGAAAGTTTCATCTTCCAGGTAGTAATCAGAATTAAAGTACAACTGATGGTTCATCCTCCTCAGGACAGTTTGTGAAGGGGATGGAAGCTGACAGTGACATGGCCTGGCTCTGGCAAAGAGACTTCACATATACCATGTACTTGAAAAGATCATCTGTGTGAATTTTCATATTACACAGCTAATTGGTAAGCAGGTAGTATCCTATCCCCTGCCCCAGAAGGCTTGGGTTCTTGTTTCAGTCTGCCCCTAACTTTCTGTGTGACCTCAAAAAAGCCATTTTTTCCTTCCCTCCATCATCCCAGTTCTGGATGCTGTTAATTCATTAATTTGTTACTTTAAACATGCAACAGCTTTCTGAATAACAGGAGAGTTTCCTCACAGTATTGAGTGACAGTGGGAAGTAAAGCCTTTCCCCAAGTCCTTTGGTGACCATAGGAGAGGAGAAGAGATTATTGGAATATAAATTTGGCATTTCCTTTCATTGAAAAACAACAGACACAAACACACAAACAAAACCCACCACATATTTCCAGTCATCTCTGTGGGTAGAAATATTAGCTGAAAACAATGGAAACATTTCAATCGGTATAATTCTGGATTGTTAACTACAGTGGGGGTATTGTGGAATATCTTACCTAATTTAATATTTACTGGACCACTCTTGTTTCATGACAAGTCTGAAGACAAGTGGAGCCAGACACCTACCTTCCATGTCTCTTCCTAGCTATTGCCTTGGGCCCACTTGCCAGCCACCTTCCACTTCTGTTTCTCCAGTTACTGCTATATGGCTACTTCTTGGAAGTAAGCCATATCTTTATTGAAGATAAACATCTTAGAAACCTATTTCAGGCCTTTGGCAGAGAAAAATGTGACTTTCTTGCTTTCCCTCCAATTTCACTCCCCTAAGCCTTAAAAAGGTAACTGATGTGGAGATGAATCTTCAGTCTTACAGGTATCTTCTCAGCATCTCAATGAGGCTCAGAATCATGGCTTTTAGTGTTCTTCCTTTTTATATGTATGGAACACATCTGCAAATACTCAGGTAAGGATGCAATTAGGCAGTTGATAGATGATAGATGGTCAGTTAAGTCCTATAATTGACCAAAATTTGAGTATTTACAGGTGTATCCTGGCTATCAGCAGCACTGGACTGCTTTGGGAACTACAGTTAGATCTAAAATTTGGCAAGGATGCTTTAGTGAAATACCCTCCAATTACTGTGTTGCTTATTTTCTGTGATTTCGGGTATGAAACCTTAAGATCATTTCCAAGTATATTTTGTCACCCTGAGGTCCCCAAAATTGTGTATTTCAAAAGCCCTGGAATGGGAATCTGCATTCTGATGCTGGCTCAAGGAATTGTAATACAAGTAGGAAGAGCCAGTTCTCTACTTTTCAAAAGGATTTGTGACTGGGAAAAGATCTCCTCTTGTCTGTCTGTCTCTATGTACTCCTTTAGAATCCTCCATCTGTGTTTAGTTGGGAATCAGGGTAAAGCTAAAGTTCAATTTATGGGACATAGTGATTTTGAGGTTCATATTTGGGTTTGCCATTAATTAGGCATTTCATTTAGATAATAATGTTTGTTGTTCATCAAGCTGTTGGGCATTGTGACAATCCATGGAGAGAGATCTAAATATAAATTCTACCTCTGTTTTTGACTGCCTTATAACACTGGGCAAAGCATTTGACTTGCTTTCCTTGTTATCAGAAACAGATATAAAACTGTCTTCCAGATGGAGTTGCAGAGATGGAGATAATTTTTGTGATGTTCTGTGTAAACTGTGAACTATTGTATCATTCTTTTCTTTTACAGGGGCTGTAATAACATATTGACCCTGTAAATCTGCCTTCCACATGAAAAATTTACTCTTTCTGTTTGGGTGAAGAAATAATGCATATAAGGCAGGTACTCTTGTGATCACATACAAGGGAATCCACGTGTTCAATTAAGGACTGAAGAAAACATTATTTACTTAATTAAAAATCATTGAAGATGGCTAACAATAAGGATGAGCAATTTTCACATGTTTAAATTAGTCCCAGGGCAGTATATCTGTTCTCACTCAGTATGACTGATTGTAATGTGCAGATTCAGAAAAGAAAGGAATAGTAGTGCCAGGGTGATAATATTGTGATAAATCTGTGAAGATACAGAGTTCAGTCCATTTTTCCATATACCCCCCAAATGAGCAACACTGCTGGAAAAGTTTTATAGGGTGTGGGTGGATATGTTTCTAACAAGTTACTTTGTTGTCATGTTCCTTGAACAAACCCAGGGGTTGTAATTCCTTGTCTTTTCCTTACACCTTGAAGACAGAATTCAGCCTACACAGAGCAGTGATACCACATCTGGCCAAGGATATCATGCAATGAGAATATTTGGGGTTGGGAGGGTGGACTGTTTGAAGAGATTTGGTGTTGCGTACAGGCTGCTGTTCTTTCTTTGAGCCAGACCTGTAATTGGCATATTTAGTTAAATGATGGCATTTAAGAGATGGCTCAGCAGCTAGAGGTGTCTCATACCAAGCTTGATGTCCTGAGTTCAGTCTTTGGGGCCCACAGAGCAGAAGGGAATGGACCCTTGAAAGCTGTCCTCTGACCCCTATAAATATACTGTGACATGCACACATACATATATATGTATGCACACAAAACAAATAAAACATTTAATAAATCTCTGAATTATACTGCTGTGTTGATGAGTTTCTGTGAAACTGTTCACTCCTGGAAGTTAATCCTGTGTAGAGTGAACACACTGCTTGCTGTTGGACAAGCGATCATACTCTGAATTGTGCACCAGTGTCTGACAGATCTGGTGAAATCTTTAGTTCACATTAGAAAGCGTTCTTTAAGTGGATGATATAAAATATGTGCCATTAAAAGAGAAATCAATTATTTAAAATATTTATAGAATGGCTTCCAAACTCATGGCATACTAACATATATATCTTTACCAAGTTGTAAATTAATTTCATTTTAGAATAGTTGGCATATATGACATTTTGAGCTATGCTCAACAACCCTAGTGTGATTTGCACATATTTTCATTTTTATATCCTGTTACAAGTATTTTTGATACTGTTCTGGTTTACTATCTATGCTCAATAATTGGTAGTCTTAAATCTGCAAAGAATTGGCAATATTAATATCACTTTTTTCTTATCCAGGCTGTCAGCTCACAGGTAAATTATCTATCCCTCTGAGAAGAAGATTAGCCTTGCTCCAGTTGTTAAGAGTTAAGAGGGATCTAGTTCTATCCACTCCTCCTCCTCATCTTTGTCTTCCTCCTCCTCTTCTGCCTAGTATGTTGAAAATGGCCACTTTCCTACTGGATGTAGCTTCATGGACTTGTAAATTTTCATTGCTATAGTAACTCTTCCACTAATTTTCTGTGTGACCTGGGTCAAATCATTTGCTCATTTTGAACTTTAGTTTTCTCATTAATGAAAATAATCTAGTTGGGATAGATTTGATTCTGTGACAGTGTTTCATCACACTAACTCCTGAAAAATCAGGTTATCTGACATTTTCCAGTCCATGAGTAAGTCAGTTAGTATTCCACAGTATGAGGGGGAATATAATATCTGCCTTATAGGGTTAACATAAATCACCAACCAGAGAATGTTTGTTACTTTATCTCTCAGCTGGCTCTCTGACAGATTTATGAGTGCTTGGTCATATGTACGCAGTTACGCATATGACCTGAATTAGGCCATCCAATACTCACCAGCGTAGTTGTTAATAATGCCCTACTGGTTGTCTCAAATAGCTTTTTCAGTGCAGTCATGTAGTACTATGCTGTTTTCTGGAAAGGACACAATGTATTGACACTGTCTAGCATCACTGACCTGTGGTAGAACTCTTATATTACAATTGAGACAGATGATCTTTCACTTGCTTTACCTAGAAGTGACACTGAGACATTTTCCTTAAGTATATTAACATCACAACAACTACCAGAAATAATCTTATTCTCTTAATCCTTCTTTCATATGCAACACACAGAATTACTCTTTTGTGAGAAAAACACAAAGGATAACATCCACACATGTTAATTTCCCATAACCCTGGAAAGGATCAGTAAAACTTCATTTTTTCATGGCTTCATTTCTTGCACAAAAAGTGAAATTGATATCAAATGAGACAAATGGTGATGTTATTAATGAAACTGTTTTATAGATGCGCAGAGTTGCTGTTGTTGACATAAAGAAGAATGACTTCTAAAATCATGATAATTACTTTCAGATTTGGATACCAATGATACACATTTGTTTTTTTAAGAATGAAAAATATATGAAATATAATATCTAGTAAGAAACTTTGGATTTTGTTAGCACATGGGGATTAAGGAAAGCTATGAACCTAAGAGTGGTGAGTCTTTTGTTTTCATGTAGTTTGGTTTTTAAAAAACTTAGGAGGCTGAGTGTGTTGGAGCATACTTGTAGTTTGGACCAATGACTGTAGCATATTGTAAGTTTGGGGTCACCCTGCATGGTATTGCAAGAGTTCCATCTCAAAACAAAAAGTTTCCAGTGTTCTGTCTTCCATATCAGAGCAGGCTTGTCAAATGATGCATGCATCTAGTTTTGAATTACTGGAGTTGGAAGCCTCAGACAGGATTACACATTGTCTGACTTTCCAGGTAGATTACTAAAGCCAATGCATTCTAGGTTATCCTCTTTATCCCAGGGGGAAGACTGATCTGTTCTTGACATGGAAGTAATTGTCATTGAACCATTTCTAGACCTTAAGCTATGGCTTCCTCTCACCCACAGGGCAAGCCCATGCTGTCTAAATCTTTGTTTCTCCTAACATCGTGTGGGTTTATTCCTTTGTAGAAAAATGGCATCTTCAGAGTCCCTTGGGTTGTCAGCAGCAAAGAAATGTGTTTCATGCATGCTCAGATTTCTCACAGCAGCAGAGGGATTGACGGAAATATGGGCAGTTGATTTCTCACAGCAGCAGAGGGATTGATGGAAATATGGGCAGTCAGATCAACTCTGCTTCTCTTAAAAACTATGACTGGGAAGGGGAAGGTTTAGGCTTACAGGAACCACCCTTTTTCTGCTGTGTTACAGTGGAAACAGTGTTGTGCTCAGGGGTCTATTTCTTAAAACATTCCAAGAACTTTAAATTTTGAAAGCAAAAAAGGAGGAAGGAAATGTTCCTGTTATAGTTTGCCAAGGCAAACACATGGACTGTCCCCTAGAAACCAGAAATCACAAAATCTCACAAACAGTCCCAAGGGAAACATCATAGGCCCAAAATGAAAAACAATTGTTCGTACAGCATGTGAGAATATGAAAAGCAAATGTGGTACCTTCCCCCAGTTCCTGCTGACCTTGATTGAGATGATTTATTAGAGCACCAGGCAGAGGACAAAACTGACTTTAGGGATTGGCTAGTTTCATGCTTTAATTGCTGATACATAAATAAGTCAGTCTCAGACAAAATGTACTTATCATGTTCTATACATGTTTCATTTTTGGAAGAATAAACATCATTTAAAATATTTGGTAGATTTCATACAAATCTACTGTTGCTGCCTGTTTCTGCATGTCAAAATTATATGAAGTAGTTTCCACAATACAGACCCCCTTAGAAAAGTGACTGTGAGAAAATACTGATTGGGAGTTTGTGCTCAAATAGGTATCATCTACAAGGACCCATTCTACAATGGCATTCCTATTCTAACATACCTAGTAATTGAGTTAATATCCAATCTGAACATTCCTCATCTCAAAATGAACAGTAGTCTGGCTGGAGTCATCTTTGCAATGGTTTGGCTGGCTTTTGAAGAATGGATGGCTGAAAGGGTGCTATGGTCACAATATTATATGGCAATCACTAAAATTCTTACTGATCACAAGCTTTGAAGACTGATGTCCTTCTTAAAACCATGTGTTTTGACATGAATATTGTGGGAGCCTATGGTTGCCAGAAATTTAAGTCTATTTTATACTATTTTCCTAGTTTTCTCTCTGTTGCTGTAATGAATGCCATGACCAAAAGTTCTTTGCAGAGGAAAGGGTTTATTTGGCTTGCACCTACAACCAACAATCTATCAATGAGGGAAATCAGTACAAACATTCAGGCAGGAACTCGACACAGAGTGAGGGAGATTGCTTACTGGTTTGCTTCTTTTAAAACTAGGACTGCCTGTCCACAGTGGGTTGTGCCCTCCCATTAATCAATAAAATGTCCATAGACCAATCTGATGGAGGCAATTCTTCAACTGAGGTTACTTATTCCCAAGGGGCTAGTTTAAATCAAGTTGATAAAAATTAATCAACACAGCTGTTTTGTCCCAGGAAATGCCCTTCACTTAGCAGAGAGAAATGATCTGCATATTTCTTTCCTTTACTTTTATTTACTTTACATATCAACCACAGTTTCTTTACCCTCCTCTCCCCCTGTTCCCTCCCCCCCCACTGCCAACTTTCTACTACCCCCCATCCACTCCACAGAAAGGGTAAGGCCTCCCATGGGGAGTCAACCAAGCCTTGAACATTAAGTTGAGGCAGTACAAAATTCCTCCTGGGAGTTCAAGGACTCTGAACCAATAGCTGGGGAGACTGCATGCTACTTAACTAGGTCCTCTCTATGTGAATGATTGTTATGTACCCTGGTCTGTTTGTGGAAAGCCTAGAAGTGCAACCATGATCTATCCCTAGCACATGAGCTGGAATTTTTGGAACCCATTCCCTATGATGGGATGCCTTCCTCTGCATATTTCTTAGTTTTCTAACTAATGCGATTGACATATTTAGAGGAAAGCCATGTCTTTTCTTATTTTCACTGGAGCTAAAAGTCTTAGGATAGCCTATCCTGAATTTCAATTGTGTATTCAAAGATTTCCAACAGATTACAGTACATTAAGATGAAGACTTAGTAGGACAAATAGGGTTGAAGGAGAGAAAGGTCTTGCTGAAGATTTGACAGCAAGTAAAAAGCAGAGGTGGGGTTGGACTCCTAGCCTTCTTCATGTCTTTAATCCTTCCATCCACACTCATATGCTAGAATAAAAACTTTTTACACATCTGCTCTGTACAAGGTAATTAACCAAACACGTCTTTGCCTCTAAATTAGCCCCTTTCAACAAAGTATACCAGTATTCAACTACCATCCTTTTTATAATCCTTGATAATTACAGAATAATTTGCACAGTTTTATACTATAGAGTAGACGATGAAGACTGTTTCTTACATAGCTTTTCTAAGTTTTATAAATACTTATAGGTTGAAGTTACATGCAAGCTCTTTGTTCCATGGCAGTTGTTGCATCTAATAGCTATCCTTACATGTGTTCCATATTCAAATATCTCCATTGATTAGGTATGAAGCTTATTTTTATTTTGACAAAATGAACATCATGATATGGTTACTATCAACTTTCTACCATCCTCACATTATAGCATGTTTATATATCTGTTAATTTCTATGAAGCAAGCCTTCATATATATATGTATTTGTGTGTGTATTTTAAAATAGGATTCTTTATTTTTACATAAATAAGTACCCACACTAGACTTGGCGGGACAAAAAGCAGACAAGAACCATGGCTGTCTTGTTCATTACTTTTGGGAGAAAGCTTCTATAGTTCCTGCAATGAATAGCAGTGAATAAGAGTTGATCAGTTTGGTCATATCCACTTTTTAATTATTTTTATATTCTATACCAGATACTATGGAGTGAACAGTGAACAAGAAATATAATATACCTTCTCTAGATAAGCTTGCTGATTATGGATGACACTGGAGAGTAACAAACCAAAGTTTGTGGAAAGTGTCTCTATAGATGATGCCAAAAAATGCATTCATTTGTACTTCTGGGGTAAAGTGGCATTCAAATTGAAACATGAATCATCTTCATGAGCAGAGTAGAAAGGGGCAATGTTGAAAACAGAAGGAAACATGCATAAGATAGTTTGAATGTCAGAGATTGCATAATTCATTAAAGGACCTGAGCTGCACCAATTTAGACCACCAAGGTGTAGAAAGATAAGAAACTGATGAAATTTCAAGAGGTTGGAGCATTGAGGTCGTTGTAAAACTTGAAGATGAATGAGAATTTGACCTGAGATGAGGGGGAACATTATGGAGGATTGTAAGCAGGGATGTGGCACTGCCAGATGGACCTATTATAAGGTCAACACCCATTGCTTCCTTTATGTGATCTGGTTGAGGTACTGTGTGCATTTCCTAGGGTTAGATATTGGGGAACAACAGTGTTTTCTGTACCCACTTCCTGTTCCTTAAGCCAGCTACTGTTTGGGTTTCTTTCTTTGAAAATATATTTTCCCCACATAACATATACTGCTTATGTTTTCTCCTCCCTCTACTCCTCCCAGTTTCATTCTACCTTACCTCCTATCCAGATACACCCCCTTTATGTCTTTTATTAGAAAAAACACAAGCATCTAAGATATAGTAATATAATATAATGTAATGTTATATAATTAGATAAAACAAAGCAAACAAATAAGAATAGGACAAAACAAACAGAAGGAAAAGAACCCAAGGAAAGGCACAAGAAGCAGTTTTAGACACAGAGACCCACTCATTCATACACTCAGAAATTCCATAAAATGATAACTGGAAGCCATAATGCACATGCATGAAACTATATGATAATAAATAAATTTATATAAAATTTAAATGTAAATGTGTAAGACAAGGAACCACTACAGATGCTGCTGAGTTTGTTTTCATTGGCCATCTACTCCTGGGCATGTGGTCTACCCTTAAGAGTAGTTTGTTTCACCAGTGAGACTTTCTTGTCGAAAACTAATTTTTCATTTACAAGTGGTTATTAATTGCAGATAGCCTCTGGGTTAGGAATAGGAGCATAATTTCTTTTAAGGAGAGGGTTCATTTACCTTCACTTAACCTTGTCTGTTCTAATGATTCAGCTTTGAAGAAACTGCTTCCTCATGGTTGTATTGGAGATAGTCCCTTTCTTAATGTATTATCACTGCCTCTGCCCTCTCCATCTGTCTTCTCCCAGCTTCACTAAGCTTTTTTTGTAGCTTCCCATTCTGTTTAGCCTCAGACTTGCCACTTAGTGAGAGCTTTAATGGTGTCAGTTCTATCTACAAACTGTTTACTGACTTGTGACTGTCTGCCTGGACATTTTTGTTCATTGTTCCCATATTCATCTCGACAGTTTGATTTTTAATATCTTTGGGTAAGGATTTTGCTTTGTGATGCCTGGAAATTGTGTTTCCATTTATTCCATTCTCTGAATAAGTGCTCTGGGCAATATTCATAGCAATTC
Organism: Mesocricetus auratus; assembly: GCF_017639785.1. Taxonomy (NCBI): domain Eukaryota; kingdom Metazoa; phylum Chordata; class Mammalia; order Rodentia; family Cricetidae; genus Mesocricetus; species Mesocricetus auratus. The sequence goes on along the minus strand of NW_024429188.1, from coordinate 113,865,694 downwards.
TCATACTTACATTGAAAACAATCATAACCCAGACCTCACTCTGTCTTTTATTTTGGTTTTTGTGGGGGCACAATGCAACAATTTATGGGTCCCCAAACACTTTATTGTGGTGAGATGGCTTTGGATCATGAAAGCCTTACTGGCAGCAAGCCTGACTTTGACCATTAACACTGTCGGGAGAAGCTCTTGGAGACCTTGGGTTTGGAGTTTCCTGGTAATGTAAAAAATCACAGACCATTAAAAGATACTCAATGCTGTTTCCTATATAGAAAAGCTCCAGGAAGAGACAGACCACTCAATAGTGGAGAGAATAGTTTGATGCATTTTGGCACATCCCCTTAAGATGCCACACAACCTTTAAAATTATATTGATGATATAGAAACAGACAGGTCGGTTCATGATAAGAGCAAGGGGCAAGCTATGAACTTATGTGTACAACAGTCGTAGCTGGGAAAGGTTAGAGGGTTTATGGAGTAGAGCAGAAAGATAATATAAAAATGAAAAAGTTATAAGCCAAATACCCACTACATAACATCTGTGAGGTATTTTGCGCATATTCTATCATTTACTACTAACACCAACGCTAAGAGGTCAGTACTATCATAACATGTATTCTGCAGATGAGGACAGCTGGATCTCAGTGAAGCTAAATAGCACCAGATCACATTTTAGGGAAAGGGAGAGTCAAGGGCCAAAAACTGAGTGTCTCCCAACTTTGATATCTTGTTTGACTGACTCTGCTAATAGAAATAGTATATTCTTTTGTTTTGCTTTATATCAGTGTGTAATAAAACTCATTCGAAAAAATAAATGATTTGAACAACATGAAAAATTTAGCAATTGTGACCCTTTTGTGACTTCTGTTTTTTTCTTCAATTCTTTTGTATATATTTTTCTAAACTTCATTTATATAGTTAATAGATAGACAGTCCTTACTTCAAAAAGGAAGGAAAGAAAGAAAGAAGGAAGAAAGGAAATCAAGAAGGAAGGAAGATGTATAGGAAGGCATAGAAAACCCATACTTTATCACATGTACTCTTTGAGAAATGCTTAGAAATTTGTGATGAACTCTCCACCAACAATTTCATCCTAGGTATTCTGTCTTTCTTTGTTTCATATTCTTAGGATTAGTTTTAATCTCACATCAGTGAGGGAATATACCATCCTTTGTGCTTTTAGCACTACTACAATCATAAGAATACTTCAAGCATGACAATCTTGCCAAAAGCAATCTGCAGATTCAATGCAATCCCCATCAAAATACCGGCACTGCTCTTTACAGACCTTGAAAGAACAATAATCAATTTTATATGAAAAAGAAACAGGATAGCCAAAACAACCCTGTACAATAAAGGAACTTTTGGAGGCACCACCATCTCTGGGTTCAAACACTATTAAGGAGCTATAGTCCTGAAAACAGCTTGGTATTGGCACAAAAATAAACAGGTAGACCAATGGAATTGAGTTGAAAACCCTGATATTAACCCACGCCCCTGATATTAACCCACACACCTACAAACCTACAAACACCTGATTTTTGACAAAGAAGCTAAAATTATGCAATGGAAAAAAGAAAGCATCTTCAACAAATGTTGTTGACATAACTGGATGCAGGCATGTAGAAGACTGCAGATAGATCCATATCTATCACAATGCATAAAACTTAAGTCCAAATGGATCAAAGACCTCAACATTAATCCAGCCGCATTGAACCTCTTAGAAAAGAAAGTGGGATGTACCCTTGAATAAATTGGTACAAGAGACCACATCCTGATCATAGCACCAGCAGCACAGATACTGAGACTGACAATAAATAAATGGCGCTTCCTGAAACTGAGAATCTTCTATAAGGCAAAGGACAGAGTCAACAAGACAAAATGACAGCCTAAAGAATGAGAAAATATATTCACAAACCCCACATCTGACAGAGGGCTGATCTCCGAAATTTACAAATAACTTATGAAGTAAGTTTCCAAAACACCAAAGGATCCAATTAAAAAGTGGGCTACAGAACTAAATAGAGAATTCTCAATAGAGGAGTCTAAAATGGCTGATAGACACTTAAGAAATTGCTCAATATCCTTAGCCTTTAGGGAAATACAAATCAAAACAACTCTAAGATACCATCCTTGACTAAAATAAAAAATACCAACGATAGTATATGCTGGAGAGGATGTGGGGAAAGGGGAAGACTCCTTCACTGCTGGTGGGAGAGCCAACTTGTAAAGCTACTTTGGAAGTAAGCCAGCTAGCAGCAGTCCTCTATGTCATTTTCATTGGCTTCTGCCTCCAGGTTCTTACTCTTTTTAAGTTCCTGTCCTGACTTCCTTTGATGACTAATTATAATGTGGAACTGTAAGCCAAATAAACCCTTTCCTCTCCAAGTTTTTTGGTCATAGTGGTTCATCATAGCATTGTAACACTGGCTAAGGCAAGGTACTCATCTGTGAGAAGCTAATTCTAACTTTCTCAGTAGTCATCAGTTGCCTATAGTTATTTTTTTGTCTTGGCATGGGACCCTGAGATATTTCCATCTTCCATTACTGCATGTCTTTTGAGATTGACATTTTTCATATAGTGTTTAGTCAGTTGTTATTAATGCCTACACTACTGGAGTTCTGTTCAGAAAGTCCTTTCCTCTGCCGGTGAGTTCAAGCCTATTCACTTCTTTCTCCTCCAGCAGACTCAGAGTATCAGATGTTAGGCTGAGGTTCTGATCCATTGGATTGACCTTTATGCAGGGTGAGAGATAAGGATTCACTTGTATTCTTCTGCAGGTAGCTATTCAGTTTGATGAGACCATTTGTTGAACATGCCATCTGTCCTCCAGTGTGTATCATTAGTTTCATTGTCAAAACTCAGTTGGCTGTAATATTGTGAGCTTATAGTAAGTCCTTCATTCTATCCCTTTAATTGATAAATTCATTTTTATGTCAGTACCATGCTGTTATTATTATAGCTCTGTGGTATAGCTTGAAGTTGGAGGTGTTAATACTTCCAGCAGCTTTGTTTTGTTGTTGTTGTTCGGTATTTTTGGGCTATCCTGGATCTTTCATATTTCTGCATGAAATTTAAGATTATTTTTTTCAATTTCTGTGAAGAATTGCATTAGAATTTTGAAAGAGATTGCTTTGAATCTGTGGCTTGCTTTTGGTGGGATTACCATTTTCACAATATTAATCCTCCTAATAATCCACAAGCATTTGAGGGAACTAATAAACAATATTTTTTACAAGTAATCAGAAGAGATCCTAGAAAAGACCCCCAAATAAACAAATGACAGGAAGTAATATATATTTATATAAATAATAACTCTCATTACAGATTTTCATGCAATGTATTTTGTTCATATTGTTTTCCCTCCCTCTTCTAAGAGCTTTCTCAGCTCCCAACCCAACCAACTTTGTTATTTTTTTCCTCAAAGGAAGAAATAAAACCAAAAAAGCAAACAAAAATTCAATTAAAATATAACCAAACCATAGTAAAGGTACACAAATAATGGAGTTCATTTTTTATTGACCTACTACTCCTGGGCATGGGGCCTGCCCTGGTGTGTGGTTTATATACCCAGTGTCAATCCATTGGAGATGAATCCATCAGTTAAAATAGTTCAATTGAGGAACAAACGCTTTCAAGTCTCAGTAACACATGCAATGCTTTTTGAAAGTTGAGCTCAAGAAGTAGAGTAAAATGATTATTACTAGAGGATGAGTATGGAAACAGGACAATGACAATAAATTGATCAGTTGGTACTATTATTACATTAGAGGAAGAAGTTCTGGTGTCCTATTGTAGTGACTATAGATGATAATATGTATCATCTTAAAATCTAGAGGAATAGAACTTGGACAATTTTACCACAAAAAATGATATTTCAGGAGGTATATTTACCATAATTTCAACATTACATATTGCACATATGTATTGAAATATCACATTGTATCCTATATGTATGTATCCCTTTTAATATAAGCTATAAATAAATACAATGTAAGCTTTTATGCATCTTAAATGCATGTGTTTGTCTTTAACTAGCAAAAGTCCAGAAATTCAAGTGGTGTGAGCACAAGTTAAGTGTTGAAAGGAAGAAAAACTTTCTTTAGCATCTGAAGGCTGGCTTTAAGTTCACTAGAAGCTAGATCTTAGTGTCAGTTTTGCATTCATATATTACAGCTTAAATTGTGTCTTGACATTAACTTGGTAAGTCTCTTTACCTTGTTCATTTTTATGAATGTAGACAATGTTAAGAAATTTGTTCTTTTCATCGAATATTGAAGCTGTTTTATTTCCCCTGAGAGAAAAGTTTAGGGTTTTTATTTGACTTACTATGAATCTACAGATCAATTTAGGGAGAATTAAATCATAATGCTCAAGCTTCTTAACCAAGGACATAATCCATTCCTGTTTATTTACTTTGCACAAATAAATGTTTTTAAATGTAGTTTCTCCACAAACTACTTAAACATTTTTTTCATGTATTTTTTTCCTTAGTGCTTTCAAATTAGAGTTTTCAAAACTAACTGCACTGTTAAGACTATTTAGGAAGTCGTAGAATAGATTTCATTAATATAATTAATAACTATGGATATTCGTGTTTATTAATGATATTCAATGCTATATGGAAAACAATATATTTATTTACCAGAGAGAGAGAGAAAGAATTGCATGAACCAGGAGTTAGAAGCGTGGCTGGCTTCCAGGAGAAAAGGGAGATTCCTTTTCCTTTCACTTCCTTTTATATCTACCTGTGTCGGTTTACATGTCCCCGCCCTCATGGGCAGATAGCTTTGTGGGATTCACTCCTACACATGTTACTTGAAATTAGGCTGGATATGCTCCAGTTGTCAGTACTAATTTGACTCAATGATATATATATATATATATATATATATATATATATGTGTGTGTGTGTGTGTGTGTGTGTGTGTGTGTCTGTCTGTCTGTCTGTCTGTCTCTGTGTGTGTACATATAAAGATGACATATACATTATTAAATATCAGACTTATAAAGATATATCTATGTGAAAATTACATATAATTAGAACAAGATAAAGATTTGAGAGGTAGATATGAAGGGACCTACGGAGAATTCTAGGAATACAGAACTAGATATGATCGTAATGCATTATGTTCATGCATAAAACTCTCAAAAATAAGGAATATATAATGGGTAGAGGATGTTCAAAAAATGTTCCTGGGAAAACTGTATATATGTAGATGATTAAAACTAAGACCCTATCTTTTCTTCTACGTAAAAGTCAGTTAAATGGATTGAAGGCTTTATGAAAGACCTGAAATCTTAAAACTAGTAGAAGAAAACTCAAAGAACATGCTATACGAGAGTGACACAAGAAATGATTTCTAGACTAAGACTCCCAGAGCTCAGGATCAAAATCAAATGTTAAAAAATAATATTGTGTGAAATTAAAAACATTCTGCTCTACAAGGGAAGCAATTGACAGGGTGAAAGTGACCCTTCAGAATGGGAAGAAATCTTTGCCAGATGTTCATGTTATAAGTAGGGCTAATATCCAGAATATATGAAAACTAATAAACTCCAACAACACAAATCAAAACAACCCAGTAAAAATGGACAAATGCTATATTATTAGACACTTTTCAAAAGAAAAAGAAGAGATGAAAAAGAGGAGATGCTAAGCTAAAATTGTCACATTATGTCTTTAAAATGGGAACTCTTACTACATTTACACCCAATCTCATCTCAAGCATTCCTCTATCATAGGAGAAGATTTTTTTCCTATTGTTCTCTTGATTGCATCCAAATCTATTTTCTTAAAACTTCAGCACTATTGATTGTGTGCTTTCATAATAAAGCATATCTTCTCAATGATAACTATCCTCTTGTCTTAAATATACTCACAATTCAGTCAATAATCTATTGAAGCCTTCTGATTCTAGTATAACATTCAATTACAGAGAATGATTTGGTCCAGATACCCATAATATTATAAAAATGATAGGATTTATAACAGTGCTCTCAGAGATTGAGCAAAAAGGAATGAAGGACCTTAATACCAGAAAGGTGGCCAATTATTAAAGATAATTATTTCTCAATGCCAACTGATAGATGTTAACACCATCTAAACCATCTCTTCAACAAAATGAGAATTGTGTTCAGTTAGATAGCTGTGTACTATGGCATATGCATGATAACGTATAAAACTACCTGTTACACTTAGCTAAAATGTTTTCTAATAATGATTGCAAAAATCACTTTAAAACATTTCTTTTGGAGTTTGAGACAATAATGTAATTACACCATTTCCTCCTTCAAAATCCTCCTTGCTATCTTTAAAATTAATGATCTTTTTATCAAACATTGTTATATACATGTATCTGTATAAATGTATATTCCTGAATGTGTAAATACAAAACAAAAAAAATTTTCGACATGCAAAAACTGAAATAATTCATCACCAACAGAATTTCACTAGAAAACATTTTAAAACGATTTTTTCTCCCCTCTGCCTTTTGGGAGTCGAGGACTAAACTTAGGACTTTGTGCTTGCTAGGCAAGCACTATACGAGTGAGCTAAATTCTCAACTCCAAGGATTTTTTTCTAACAGAAGAAAAATTATGACAGATGTAAAGCTAGATCTACAGAAAAGATCACCAACTTAGGAAAGTTAAGGATATGATTATTTTGATTAATGATTTACTCTTATTATCTTACTAAAATATAATTGAATATTTAAGTAAAAAATTTCAATGTATTTGTGAGGCTTGTTACATATTAAAAACAGGAGGAATGACAACAAATAAAAATGGAAGAGAGAATTAAAAGTGTACTCTATAACTATGAATTCTAAGTAGAATGAATTATCAGGGTGTACTAAAATTGGTTGTTTCTGTATAAGAAATGCTGAAAAATTAAAAGTATATGCTATAAATCAATTCCCAAGTAAGCACTACAGTAACATATTATAATAAGTAAGCAAACCATAGTTATAAAAATCATAAAAATGCTCAATTATTTCCTAAGAGGTTAGAAAAAGAGCATAAAGAACTGATGGGAAAGATATAACACAAATACTAGTTAGAGCTAAATTTAAGCACACTCACATTAATAATCAAGTTAAGTGTTAGCTATAGTGGTTTGTTAATACTTGTTGAAGCAGATTGCAAAGCAAATGATATTATATCATGTGACAATATAATTTCATGTTGTTAAAAATGGTAAATTCATTGAGGATATAAGAATGTTATAAACCTTAGTAACTGAACTTCAAAACTCAAGCAAGAAAAACAGATCATTTTAAAGACGAAGTCAACAACTCATATTTATATATTTCAACATTACTCTGTTAATAATTGAAGGAGCAAATAGACAGAAAATCAATTCAATTATTCAAGTTTGAATAGCACCCTCACCTAATCTAACCTAATTGACATTTATGAAACATTCTGCTCCATGACAGCAAAGTCCAGATGCTTTTTCAGTGCACACATAATCCTTATGAAGGTAAATCATATATTAGGTCATGTATTTCAACTATATAAATTGTTGTCTGACAAGAATGGAACTAAATTAGAAGTTTTTGGTGGAAATAGAACTGGAAAAATCTTAAGCAATTTGCAAGTAAATACCATATTTCTACATAGCTAATTAGTTACAGATAATCGAAAGAGGAATTATGAGGTAAATAAAGTTGAATAAAGATATTACATCAACGTTTTTGAGATACAGTTCAAGTAGAACCTTCAGGATTAGTCTAACATTTGAAAAGCAGTCAGTGAGTTCTATCATGCTAATGAGATATCAAACAGAAGTTATTACCTCAGTAGATGCATAAAAGCAGCTGACTATATCTTTGGTCTGCTAAATCTTTAAATAGTAAAGTGGAAGTTCTCGCTAGTATAATAAAATGAAATAAATAAAAGGTACCTAGATATGAAATGAAAATTTAAAACATCTTTCTTTGCACATGGTTCTGTAAGAATGGAATCTATGTAAATAATATTAGAACTAATACATGAATTTTCCAGGTGCAAGGTACATGTGCAAACATCCTTGACAGCTCTATGCAGCAGTAATGGTGAACCAAATTGGAGCTAAGAAAGCAGTATTGTTTATGATAGCATCAAAAATCCATGGGATTATATTTGGCACAACGTGAAAAACCAATTTCCATATATTTTTATCATAACAATATTAAGCTCTCTAGTTGTTGGATATGAATGATCTTTCCACTCCTTTAGTCCTTTAATTTCTTTTCACAATGCACTGTAGCTTTTACAGTACATGTTCTGAACTCCTTTTGTTAGATTTATTCCTAAATATTTTATCCTTTATACTATTTAGAAATGGAATTTGTTAATTTCATTTTCACATTGTTCATCACTCATGTAGAGAAATATGATTGATTTTTGCATATTAATATTGTACTCTACAAAATTGCTGAAGCCATTTATTGTCTCTAATAGTTTTTGTGTGAATTTTCCGCATGCAAAATCTTTTCATGTTCAAAAAAGGGTCGTTTCATTTTTTCTCCTTTCTGGATGCATCATATTTCTTTTTTTTTTTTTGCTGAATTGCTCAGTTCAGAAATTCTCATGCAATTCTCATGGGACAGAAATAGGGTGAGTGAGTATGCTATTATATCATTTTCCCCTTCTCTTAGGTCAATCCATAACCTCCCATATCTCCCCTTACCTCATAAATCGACTGTCTGTTTATCTTTATTGTTATACACAAACACACTCACACACACACACACACACAATATAACCTGATAAAGTCAGTTTATTGTTACTTGTACACATATTTTCAGGACTAACCACTTGGTATTTGATAACTAATAATGAGAGGGCTCATCTCTGGGCAAAACTAATTTTCACATTCTCAACACTCCTAAGCTTCCTGTAGTTCTTTGTCCAGAGGATATTTTATCCTCCCACATAGCATGTCTATTGGTGTTGTCATTTTTCAGGTCTTGTTTAGCAAACCATATTGTTGAGGTATCACAAGTATAGCTTTCCTGCCATTTCAAGGAGGCAAAATCTCACAGCAGACTTCCTGGTTTTTTGGCTCTTAAATTTTTTTCCTGTTTTTCTTTCACGACATTCCCCAAATATTAAGTGCAGGTGTTGTGGTATATATGTGTCTTCTGTGATCAATTGTTCTATGCGTTTTGACCATTTCTAATTTTCCGTGATGATATTCATTTTCTGCAAAGGGAACCTTCTTTGATGAATGGTGAGAGCTACACTTATGTGTGGGTATAAAGTTTACTTTTATAATACAGCTAGGAATTATGCTGGCCTATTAAAGTAGAAGTGCTAGGGTCCTCTTTTAGGATATATGATCTCACTACTGCCAGTACTTGACTAGATTTCTAGTAACTAGTCATGATTTCCTTACTATTGATCAGGCCTTAAGTCCAGTTAGAGAGTTGCTGGTTACCATATAGGTGTAATGACCACTACTGCACTTTTTGGTATATCTTTTCATGATGTTTATTATTGTGGTTCATAAGCATCACAACTTGATGGATCTATTTATTGCTTCTTTCCTTTGACAGCTTACATAGCACTTCAGGTACTTTGAAAGTTAGATTTCTGGAAGGAGTGTTTCAAGTCATATTCAACTTGAATCTTCAGAGACCTGTGTCTGAAGTATGTGGTATCTTCAACAATAACTACTTAACTTTCAACCTCCGAGAGACAACTGAGAGAAGCAGCCTGTATTGTTTTGGGAGTCTTGTGAACTTCCATGACCAGCAACTTGAAAGTTTTCTCATTCCTGGTGCTGGGTTTTGATTATAGTCTGTTGTTCTTGTGGTAAGCAGTATCATCCCAAGTGGCATCTACCTATTTATCTATCTATCTATCTATCTATCTATCTATCTATCTATCTATCTATCATCTATCTGTCTATATATCTATCTATATTTATATATACATCTATATCTATAGACATACCTGCACAAACTTAGAAGATGAGCTGTGTGTTTTCATTTTAATGGAACCTACAGTTGAGAAATTTTGAAATTTTAAAACAAATTTTGGATTTTCAAAGAGACTGGATATTTTAAAGGGATTGAACTTTTAATGTGTTTGAATCTGTGGGAACTTTTAAGTTATTTATATTTTTAATGTGAGATCTTAGGGATGATTGAGAAAGTAAAAGTCGTGGCTTAGCAATGATGTGTTTGCATGTCAAGTTGACAAAGAGTCAATTGTGTTGTTTAGTTTCATGGCAACTTGGCACAAATCAGATACATTAGGGAACAAGTATTTCCAAGTGCAAAAATTCTCCCACCATATTTGACTGTGGGAAAGGCATTGGTTAACTTTTCTTGATTGATTATTGATGTGGGAAAGCCTAGATCACTGGGCCATAACATTCTACCAGCCTTTGTCTGTTACAAAGGTAACCCGCACGTGATTTACCACCTCTGGGAAGGTTGCCCTTGGTTCTATAAGAAAGCAGGATGAGTGAGCCATGGGAAGCAACCCTGTAAGCAGCATCCATCCATGGTGTCAGCATCTGTACCTGCCCCCAGGTTCCTGCCCTGTATGAGTTCCTTTCTTGACTTCCTTTGGTGATGAACAGTGACATAGAAGTGTAAGTCAAATAAACCTTCTGCGTCCGCTGCGCAGCCTGTGTCCGAGGACGTGCAGAGGATGTTGGTGATTGACAACACATAGACCCAAAGGCTCCTCAAGAAGGCTCTCCTTTATTCCTACTCTGGCTGGTTATTATATACCCTGACACCAGAGGTGGGGATGGGTGGGTCTGAGGATGCGGTTAGTCTTTGGAAAAGGTCGAGGACAGGGTGGTTCCTGTGGGCACGCCCTTTTCAGGAACTTATTGCCCCGGGCATTGTATTGTTTTTAGTAAACATGTTTTTAGTAAACATTGTCTTACAGCTGCCTACTCCCAGGCTGATGGGGAAGTGGGTCTCTGAACAAGGTCTGGTGTTCCCAAAATTCCCCCTTTTTTATTTTCTAATGAGGCACTCCTGGCTTAGGTTAAGTAGGGTCACCCTCCCTTGCCCGTCTTCGGGGGACCTTGAACCCCTGTCTTAGGTGGGAGGGGTCTTCCCCACAGGTTGCCCATCAAGGGAAGAACCTCATCCTTAAATCATCTGTAACCAAACTTCATGGCTATCGGGATTGCCATGGGCTAAGCTAAGCAATACCTGGTTACGGATCTCTTGCCTCTGGAACAAGGCACGTTTGAGCTTGGCATAAAGCCAGAATGCCTACTGCCACTGCCATCAATTCCAGAACCCCCATTGACATAGCGCCTCTCCATCACCATACCCATCACCAGATCTGGGCCATAACATTCTACCAGCCTTTGTCTGTTACAAAGGTAACCCGCACGTGATTTACATTTTGTTACAAGGGTAACCTGCATGTGATTTACATTTAAAGTTTGATAAAGTTTACAATAGTTCCAAGATCTGCTCAGGAAAGCATTTAGAAAGTACACTTGCACAGATACATTAGGTACAATCATTGATGTTACACATGTAGCATTATAAAAAATATGAACAATAGGCTTGTTGCACTATCCACAGAGCACCAATTTGTTCCTGTGATGATGCAGTTTGTTGATTTAATGTCAGTAGCCTCAGCTGATTATGCGACTTGAGTCAAAGTCTCCTTTTTGTTGCATTAGGACAAGTTGCATTTCTCCAGAAAGATACACTGGCAAAGGCACGATTCCAGAAACAGGAACCACCAAGTCTGATATTTCAAGTGACCATGTCCTGTTCAAATACTGAAAAGAGGCTTTTGCCACTCATCACAGTCCATACCAATGTCCAAATGTTTTAAATGGGTCCTTTTTTCCCCCAAAGGGAAAAACTGGCAAAATGAATTCTGTTGTTTCAAGGTGTGTCAAGGGCAGACAGTTAGTCTTTCCAGTTCTCTGTTGGCTTCGGGATGAAAACTCATGGGTCCAGAATGTTGATGCAGCAGGTCTGTTGAGAAACTGGAAATCTTGAACTGACTGTTTTCTTTCTTTCTTTGGTTGTAGATTCGATGACATCAAGGGATGATTTAGGAGATCTCACTCAAACTGGCTTAGGTAGGCTCCCATGTTCTCAGGTCCAGCTTTTCTCAGCTCCATGCATCTCACCAAATAGTCTGACAACTGCGGAAGCTTTATTCTTTTCCTGAGTGTTCAGCAATGGTTGGATCATCTTTATCATGGTAAGCATTCCTAGTATCTGGAGTAGTATTGGGGTTGACATGCCTGATAAACCGTTCGGGGACCCAAATGGGCTTCTCACTTCCTGGAGGGAAAACACAACAGCCCCTCGGACCCTAGCTAGTAGGGGAGTGGGTGGCTGCCATTTTCCTGTAATCAAATCCTTCCATCTGACCCATCTCAAAGACTGGGAGGGTTTGTTCCAATGTCTCTCCATAGCAGACAAATTATTATGGTCTATGGTCAAAAAATTTAAAATGTAAAGTATGGTGGATAACTGAATATTGTGGAAGGTAACATACTCCCCCCTTTTTATTTTCTTAAAATATTGTTTGAGAGTGGCATGGGTGCGCTCCACAATAGCCTGTCCCGTGGGGTTGTGAGGAATACCAAAAGAATGGACAATGTGATGTTCCTTGCAAAAGGCATAGGCAGGGCCATTGTCCATTTTCAGGGCATCGGGAATGCCCATGTAGGCAAAGGCCTGCAGGCAATGAGAAATAACATCTTTAATCTTCTTTTCTGAGTGGACAGAGGCAAAAATCAGTTTAGAATACGTATCCACCGAGACATGCATGTATTTTAATTTCCCTGCCTGCGGCAGGTGAGTGACATCCATTTGCCAGAGATGGTTGGCCCTGAGGCCCCGGGGATTTACCCCCTCATTGGGAGAATTATGACAAGGGGCACAATCAGGGCACTGAGAGGTAATCTGTGTAGCTATGGATAAGTGGCACCCAGTGTGAAATTTAATGGAGCAGGCATTTAGATGATACTGCTCATGGAGCTGGTGGGCCAGTTGCTCCTGAGTAAATAAGACCCTAGGGCGGGTCAAGGAGTCAGCAATTTGATTGCCCTGGGCAAGGGGTCCTGGAAGGTTAGTATGTGCACGAATAAATCCCACATAAGCAGGGTAGATGTGCTGCCAAATAAGATGTAGGAGCTGAACTAATAAAGAACGAACCTGTGAGGTTGGAAGAATATATGGAGACGTTTCTCAAGGTCTAACAATGTTGGCAACATAAACACTATCAGTATATAAATTAAAGGGCTCTCCCTCAAATATTTGGAAAGCCATCAAGCAAACAAACAACTCAGCGGCTTGTGCTGACATCTGCCCTATGGGTACCCTCTTCTGCACCTGAGAAGAAACCACCACCGCAAAACCCTTGGAGGAACCATCTGTAAAGACTGAGTGAGCTCCAACTAGAGGGTTCTCCTTTAAAATCTTGGGAAAAATCACAGGGTGTTGTTTTAAAAAAGACATCAAGGGGCTATTGGGATAATGGTTATCAAACTGGGCACCTGTAGATGTAATAAACAGGGTCCACCCATCATGGAAGATCTGTAGATGTTCCACCTCCTCCTTACCATAAGGAAGGATAATTTTATCAGGACTCTTTCCAAAGGTTTGAATGCTAAACTTGTGTGCCTTCCACAACAATTGTAAAATCAGATCATAGTAAGGGGCCACTACCTTCTTAGGGAAGGCTGACAAATGTATCCAATAAATAGGACCAGTCTGCCAAAACACGGCAGTGGGTGAAAAGCTAGATGAAAGTACAACCAGAACAAATGGCTGCCCATAATCTATATGCCAAAGGTGGGCTTGCTCTATACCTTTTAACAACAATTGTAGGGCTTCCCTGGCCTCTGGGGTAATCTGTCTAGGGGAAGTTGGAGCAGGATCCCCAGGAAGAATATCATAAAAGGCTTTAAGAGCCCCTATTGTAATGGAAAGAGAAGGGCGAAACCACTGCACCTCTCCCAAAAATCTCTGCCAATCATGAAGCGTTTTTAAATTTGAACAATCGATCTGGAGTCTTTGTGGCCAGAGGCCAGTTTGTTGAATTTGATGACCCAAATAAGTATAAGTGGCTCCTGTAGCTCCTCAAAGGCTATGTAACATTGTCTTTCTTCGGCCGCGGCCAAAAGAATATCATCCATGTAGTGGATAATGTAAAGATCAGGGAACTTACATCTGAGGGGATCTAAACAGGCAGCTACGTAAATCTGGCATATAGTTGGACTATTAGCCATCCCTTGGGGGAGCACCACCCATTGGAAGCGAAGGGCAGGCTCCCTAAAGTTAATCGCAGGAAGGCTAAATGCAAACCGAGGACTATCTTGAGAATGCAAGGGAATAGAAAAGAAGCAATCCTTCAAATCAATTACAATCAAATGCCAGTCTCTAGGAATGGCCACAGGCACGGGCAAGCCAGGCTGGAGAGCCCCCATAGGCTGCATGGTCGCATTCACAGACCTCAAGTCTTGTAGTAATCTCCATTTCCCTGAAGATTTTTTAATTACAAATATCAGGGTATTCCAAGGGGACATGGAAGGAACCAAATGACCTGCCTCCAATTGTTCTTGAACTAGCTGGTGAACCGCCCTTAGTTTCTCCGCTGGTAAGGGCCACTGTTCCACCCATACCAGATCATCCGATAGTCATGTAATGGGTATGGGGGCTGGCGGCACAACAGTGACCCTCATCAAAAATGACCAAAACCCTTCCTATCCCCCGGAGCCCTGGTCTCCAAAGGGAGGGATGCCACAGGGCAAAACTCTCCCTGTTCTAGTTTACCTAGTCCCTTCCCTGGACTCCAGCCCCTCCCTTGCATCATCTGGGGGCCCCTGCTTTTAGACTTGGGTGCCTGGGTGGTGAGGACCACTCCCATTTTTTGCATGAGGTCTCGTCCCCAGAGGTTAATAGGGAGGCCAGGCAAAACATATGGCTGAAAAAGCCCTGTGTGGCCCTCAGAGTCTTGCCACTTTAGGATTCTGAGGCTTTTTTTGGGGGCACAGCCTGTCCTATTCCCTGGAGGGTCACTGTCCCTTCCTCTTTCAGCCAGGCAGGGGGCCAGAATTTATCTGAGAGGACAGAAATGTCCTCTCCAGAATCTAAGACACCCCTAAAGGATTTGCCTTCTATCCTTAATGTAAGCTGGGGGCAGTTCTCCTTAGTGGCTACCCAAAATGCTGCTGGGCCGGTACTTCCAAAACCTTGGTTGACCCTTTTCTCTTTAATTTTTTGAGCCTCACAAGGAGCTGTAGGGAGGAGGAGTAACTGAGCAATCCATTCTCCTGCTGGGATGGCAACAACCCCACTGCCCACTGATGTCATTATTTTAATCTCCCCCCTCACTGTCCTGGTCTATAATACCGGGGTGTACCTAGATGCCTCGAAGAATAGTACTGGACCGTCCTAAGAGTAGTCCGACCATGCCTGGGGGCAATGGCCCATGCACCCCAGTAGGGAGGGCCTGGATCCCCATTTCCGGTGTTAGGATTGCCCGGGAGGAGGGACAGAGGTCCAATCCTGCACTCCCTGAGGTGGCTCTAAGGAGGTCTGAGATATGAAGGGGTTGCTCTGGGGGAGAAAATGAATCCTGCCACTGCCTGGAGCAGGGGTCATTGCCCCGTACACATTGGTTTTGGGGCCCTGGGGCAGGGCCCTCCTCCCGTTTCCCTGATTATTATTAGCAGGAAGGAAATTTCCCTCCCGGTCAGTTTTAGAGTAGCAGTCATTGGCCCAATGATATCCCCTTCGGCAACGGGAGCATAAACCAGGTCTCTTGAGACCTGTAGTACTATTTTGAGGGCACTCTCTACGGAAGTGTTCCTCCCTACCGCAGCTGAAACATGTTTTTCTCCCTCCCAGAGTAGGTCTTTCTTTCCCCACTTGGGGCCAAATAGCAGCAGCTAACACTTGGCCCTGGATGAAGTTCCCATCAATGTCCCTACAGATCCGGATATAGTCATTGAGACTTTTATTACGATAGGGGCAAAGGGATTCCTTACAATATTTATTTGCATTTTCAAAAGCCGTCTCCTTGATGACTGGCATCGCAGGCCCAATGCCCCCAAATATTCTTTCTGCTACCTGACTGAGATTGTCTATGAAGTCTTGAAAAGGTTCAGAGGGTCCTTGAAGGACTTTGGACAGATGATCCCCTCCTTCCTTGGAAGGCAATGCTTTCCAAGCCCCTTGGGCTGCTGCTGCCACTTGGGAATAGACTGCGATGTCATATAGCATTTGTTGCTGAATGGTGGTGTATTGACCACTCCCGGTAAGCATCTCCACATTTCTCTGGGGCTGTCCAGCCTGTGCATTTCTTTGGGCTGTCTGGCTGCATCTTTCCTGAAACTCACCCCTCCAAATCAAATAATCTCCCCCTGATAGAGTCGCTCAGCAAAGCTGCTGCCAATCACTAAGTGTCAAGTTAAGAGATGCAAAAGATTCCATTAAGGAAAGTGTAAAGGGAGCCTGCACTCTATAATTTAAAGTTGCCTCTTTAAGTTGTTTTATATCTTTAAAACTTAAAGGGTTATGATGCTGAATGACCTGCCCAGAATTGCTCAGGTCTGGAGCTTCTATTACCGGGGCCACCACCGGGCAGTATTGGACCCCTCCTTTGGGTCTTCCATCAAGGTCCAAGAAGGACTGGGTTATATCATAGCAGGAGTCCCTTTCTTCAGAGTATGGAGAAGGGTTTCTCTCCCTGTCCTGTCTTTTCTTAATTCGAGTCTTTTTTAGTTCTTTTTTAAAAGCCTCGATCTCAGCAAGTAACCATTCTTTTTCAGACTGTGACAAGTCTGAGTCTGAGCTACTTCCATTTTCTAGGTCTGATGGAGAAGGATATAACCGATTCTGACTGGAGTCCTTCTGTTTGGGTTTTGCCCAGAGACCTCTACCCATTTTTTGTTGTTGTTGTTGTTGTTGTTGTTCCTAAGAGACTCATCCTCATCCTCACTAACAATGGAGCCTCTAGTTTCAGTCAGGGTCTCTTCAGAAAATTCATCCTCACTCTCTGCCCCTGAACTGAAGGAAGCTTGAGTCTCAGTCTCTTGTAACTCTAAAAAAGCCTCTTTTGTGTCCTGAAGTACCTGGCAGTGACGAACCTTATCTATCAAAAGTGCACCCCTCGCTAATCTCCATAAGGGGAATGTGGTAGGGGGCAAGGACTCAGATCCCTCTTTTCGTAAAAGTCTATGAATATCACGGTGAACCTCCTCCCAATCTGGGATATTTAAGATTCCCCCAGTAATGAACCATGGACTGCTCGTTCGATTTTAGAAAGCTTTCTAGGGTTTTAGACTTGACTACAGTCCCATGTCCTTTAAGTAACTTTTTAAATTGATACTGTAATGATTCTAGCTTCCTGGAACTATTCCCCATCGTTTCTTAACCCCGTTCACTTACCTCGCTTTCACAATCTCGGTGGAGCCTCCAATTGCCACATCCGCTGGGCAGCCTGTGTCCGAGAACATGCGGAGGATGTTGGGGATTGACAACACATAGACCCAAAGGCTCCTCAAGAAGGCTCTCCTTTATTCCTACTCTGGCTGGTTATTATATACCCTGACACCAGAGGTGGGGATGGGTGGGTCTGAGGATGCGGTTAGTCTTTGGAAAAGGTCGAGGACAGGGCGGTTCCTGTGGGCACGCCCTTTTCAGGAACTTATTGCCCCGGGCATTGTATTGTTTTTAGTAAACATGTTTTTAGTAAATATTATCTTACAGCTGCTTACTCCCAGGCTGATGGGGAAGTGGGTCTCTGAACAAGGTCTGGTGTTCCCACATAAACCCTTTCCTCTCACAAGTTGCTGAGGTCACAGTGTTTTCCCATGGCAATAATAACCCCAACTAAGACAAGGACCTAACCTCAGATACCCAACACATACTTAAAAAGCCAAATGTGATATGGTGACACATTCCTAAAATTTTGACACTGGAGTGACAGAGACAGGAGGAACACTTCTGACTTTTTGCCAGCCTGGTTATCTCCAGGGTCAGTGACTGACACTGTCTCAATAAAGGGAAAAAGATTGAGGAGAACACTCAGTGTTGCCCTCTGGCCTCTAAACACACAGACAAATGCAAGCACATAAAACACACACACACACACACACACAAGCACACACACACACACACAGAATAATCAGCTTCCAAATAATTACTATACACTGCTATATTGACTTATGTGACTTATTTATTCTATTCTAAGCTAAAAATTTTTCCCTCTGTATTAACCCCAACTTCACGAGAGCAGAAAACTTTTTTGTTGTATTCACTGTTGTCTCTATGACATGTAGAAGAAATGCTGAGCCCATCTTAAGATCAGAAACCATTAACCATGTGTTATATAAATGAATAGTGTTTTAATTTGAAGTCTAATATTGTTCTTAATTTTATAAAAGTGTATTTTAAAGAAGCTATTTTTCTCACTCCACATGGCAAAGTAAGTTCCTTTGATTTAAAAAATAAGTGAAAAATTAGAAAATCTTAATTTTGCCTTTCTTTTGAAAATTAAATGAACATTTGTATTTTCATTTTGACATTTTAAAACTTCTGACAGGTTTATGTGACTACCATCTAGATCTAAACCTAACCCTACCTTTCAGCCTTGTATCATCACTCAGTAACATTATTTAGATAGTTCTATATTATCTGATTCTCTACTTTATATAAATAGAATAACTAACAAATTGCTTTATTTTTTACCAAACGTATTTTCAATATACACGTTTGTTGCTTTAGGCTACAGCTTTTTCATTCTCATTGTATAGGACTTAATTTGTATGATTATAACAAAGTTTAGTTATTTGGTGCATTATTATGCCCATTTTGACAATTTTCAATGTAGATCCAAGACAGAGACTTCCATTATGAATGTTGTAACAGTGGCCTAGAAATGATGGAAGGTTATATGGTACAAGTAGATCATAACATTTTATAGCACAGTAGGCTAACTGTATATAAGTTTGCATTCCCATCAGCGTTGCAGGAGTGTTACTCTTGCTCCACATCCTCTCCACATAGGCTGTCATCAGTGTTTTTGATTTTAGTCATTCTGGCAGGTGTAAGATTGTATCCCAGAGTCGTTTACATTTGCATCTCCCTGATGATTAAAGATGTTATACAATTTCTTAAATGCCTTCTACCCATTTGATTTTCTTCTGTTGAGAATTCTCTATTTAGATTTGTACCACATTTTAGAAATTGGATTATTTGGTATTTTGGTATCTAGCTTCTTAAGTTCTTTATATATTTTGGAGATAAGCCCTTTGTCAGATGTGGGGTTGGTAAAGGTTTTATCTATTCTGTAGGCTGTTCTCTTGTCTTATTTACTGTATCCCTTGCCTTACAGATGCTTCTCAGTTTCAGGACTTCCCGTATATTGATTGGTACTCTTCTGCTGTTATGCTTATGAAGAGGTCTCCTGTGCCAAGTCATTCAAGGCTACTTCCTACTTTCTCTTCTATCAGGTTCAGTTTGGCTGGATTTATGTTGAGGTCTTTGATCAATTTGGACTTGAGTTTTGTATTTGCATTCTTCTACATATTGACAGCCAGATATACCAGCCCCATTTGTTGAAGATGCTTTCTGGTTTTATTTATTTTTTTTTTGGTTTTACGAGACAGGGTTTCTCTGTATTGTTTTGGAGGCTGTCGGTCCAGCCTGGCCTCGAACTCACAGAGATCTGCCTGTCTCTGCCTCCCGAGGGCTGGGATTAAATGCGTGCACCACCACCGCACGGCAATGCTTTCTTTTTTCTACTGTGTAATATTAGCTGCTTTGTCAAAAAATAGGTGGTCATGGGTGTGTGATTAATATCAGGGTTTACAATTCAATTCCATTGGTTCATCTGTCTGTTTTTATGCCCATACCCAGCTGTTTTCATTACTATAGCTCTATAGTAGAGCTTGCAGTCAGGGATGGTGAAACCTCTGCAAGTGCTTGTCTTATACAATGTTGTTTTTACTATCCTGGGTGTTTTTGTTTTACCATATGAAGTTGAGTACTATTCTTTCAAGCTCTGTGAAGAATTGTGCTGGTATTTTGATGGGGATTGCATTGAATCTGTATGTTGCTTTTGGTAAGATTGCCATTTTTATTATGTTGATCCTACCTATCAAAGAGCGTGAGTGATCCATTTTCTGATATCTTCTTCAATTTCTTTCTTCAATGCTTTAAAATTCTTGTCTTACAGGTATTTCATTTGTTTGGTTAGCATTACCCCAAGATATTTTATATTATTTGTGACTATTGTAAAGTGTGATGTTTCTCTGATTTCTTTCTCAGCCTGTTTATCATCTGTATATAGGAGGGCTACTGATTCTTTCTTTTTCGGTATTAGGGGAGAGGGTACCTGAACTGGCCTTGCCATGTAATCAGTTTGATGATTACCTTAATTATCATCATAGAACTTTCATCAAGCAACTGATGGAAGCAGATGCAGAGATCCATAGCTGAGCACTATGCTGAGTTCCCAGAGTACAATCAAAGACAGTGAGAAGTGATAATATGAGCAAAGAGGTTAGGACCATTTTTGGCTATCCACAGAAACAGATCACCTCAGCTACTGGGATCTCACTTACTCTGGTCTGACAGCAGTGAAACTAGCATAGGCCCTCTGAATATGGGTGACAGTAGTGTGGCTTGTGCACTCTGTGGGTTCCCTGGCAGTGGGACCAAGATTTATTCCTAGTGCTTGAACTGGTGTTTTGGAGCCCATTCTCTTTGGAGGTATATCTTGCTCAGCCAAAATATATGGGGAATGGCCTTGGTCCTGTCTCAAAGTGATAGACTTTTTTGACTCCCCATGGGAAGCCTACCCTCTCTGAAGAGTGGACGGAAGAGGGCTTGGGGGAAGGTAGGGGTAGTAGGAGGAGGGGAGTGGAAACTGGGATTGGCATGTAACATGTGAAAAGATTGTTTTAAAAAGTGATATAAAATTTTTTATAGTCAAAAAAGGAAATCTCACACAATTGCTTGGAAAGCAGTGACAAAGAACAGTGATGATGTTTTGCTCTTCATCCCACAACTATGGATATCAATGCCATCTAACTGAGGTTCTCAGAAGATGGATCTATTCCTGGTGTACTCACAAAAGATAGAAATCAGTCTTAGAGCATTGTAGTTGTAGACTGACGAGTCAACACATCTCATACTGGTTTATATATCAAAGTCAGGGTAGCAAAGACAGAACAGAAAAACACTAATATTTAAGCAAACCATCTCAGATCACTATGACATTCAGCCTGGAAAATATTTATCTCTTGTCATCCTAGTTCTCAAAGTATGGGCATGATTTATTTTTAATGATGTTTCTATTATATTCTGTCATTTTCTTGGCCAATGTGTTTAAGAGCTTCTATGAGTCACTGCCATTAATCCAGACACTCTTTGGGATGAATTAAGCATTGATGATCTCTAGGCCATGAACTTTTGCTCCTCTGTGCCAATAGTGGTATTTCACATGTGTGGGGTCAAATTCATTTTTCAACTGATGCATGATGATCTTGTCAGGAACCTGTACAGCAAATCACAAGAAAGCCATGATGGTGTACTCAGGGGAATAATTAATGCTAAAGAAATGGCCTTCATATTTTTGTTAATAGAACTTTCAGAGACATCTTGGTATTTGCAATTGGTGATTGGTTGGCAACTATTGTTTAGAAGCTAGCATACACACACTACACTATGTGTCTGGCTCTTTGATAAGGTTGGAAAGACCAGAAGAGTAGGCTTTCATTATGATTATGACTTCCTCTCATGTGTCAGAATATTCCTCTGGCAGTGTATCTAGAGCTTTGCTGAGAGTTGAGTGGTGGTCAAGGCATCAGTGTTTTCCACCTTTATGGGAGGGGAAAACCTATTAGCTTCCATAATTCTATTAAGTGACAGACACAAGGTGAAGTCTTTTACTTGTGTTGCTCTATAAATTTTTGAGAATAACATCACAAGGTAGATAGATGATCTAATCTTTTTTTATTTAACAATTTTATGGTAAAAGTGATTTTTCATCAATGTATCAACAGATACAGAAAAATGACAATACAGGCTTAACCACAACAAACTAAGCAGAAAGAGGAAGGGACACCTTTATCTTAATGGTTTCAAGAAAGGTTATAACCAGCATCATTTTAATGGTAAGAAACTTGAAGTTTTCCCCGTGACCATATGATTTTTTTTCACTCCGTTGAATATTGTGTTGTAAGTCCTAGGGAATTCAATGAAAGGAGAAAAGGAAATAAATACATAAGAGAGGGAAGGAAGCAATAATTCTTTTCCTTCACAGAGGTTCTGATTATCTAAGTAGACTATTTAAAAAACCCACAAAACACCTATAACTAAGGGGCAAGCATAACATGGTTGTATAACATAGTGTTGGTATAAAAATTCAACCATTTTCCCATATATCAATAATATAAAAACAGAATTTAACACTATAACACATTGATTTTTCTAGTGGCTTGCATAGCATGGTTGTGTAACATAGTGTTGGTATAAAAATTCAACCGTTTTCCCATATATCAATAATATAAAAATAGAACTTAACAGTATAACACATTGATTTTTTCTAGTGGATCACATTGTACACATGTCTAGCATAATATGTACAAGTGCAATATGAGATATAGGAGAACCCAGTGTAATACTCAGTACATTAATGTGTTCCATGTTCATGCATAGGAAGATTTAATATTATAAACATATTAGTATTTTCTAATAGTAAATATTTAAAATTGGCTCAAGCAAAATTTCAATGAGTACTCTTTTGGTTACCAAAATACTGAATATAAAGTTGTTGGAAAAAAGCTAAAATGCCAGAATAATGTGATAGAATACAATATAGTGTATAAAAGATAGAATGTGAACAAATTCAGAAAAGTGTCAGTATCCAAATTCAAGGCTTACAATAAAGTTATAGTAACAAAGGCATTGTGATATTGATGAAAAATGAGACAAATAGATCAATGGAGCAGAACAGAGAACACATAAATCACACACACACACTATACACACATGCACATGCATGCATACACGCACACATGCAGGCATACATACATGCACATATATTCTACTTCTTCATTTAAGAGTACAAGGGAATTACAGTAAGGCAAGTACTGTAATTGTCAAGAACTACCACTTGAAAAACTTGTAATTTTATGTCAAAAAACAAATCTAGGCACTGGCCTTATACTTCTCACAAAAATTATTTCAAAAGGTATATTATAGACCTAAATGTAAAATACAATATAAAATATGCTATATGATAACAACAAACATTGACAGTGATTTGAAACAGAAACTTATTCTCTGGTGATACTCATGCAAAAATGATTTAGCCATGTTGGAACACTTAGGCAGATTGTTTTAAAATTAGCTATTACTGTTATTTTGGTACCCAGAAAACAGATTCAAATAAAATGTATAAATTAACATTTTTACATTTACTCAATAAATGTGAAAATGAATGTTCACTGGGGAAAAAATCACAAAATTTTCTTTTGGCATAAGGTTTCCTTCAGTGAGTGACTGAATAAAATAATGTGTTTAGATAATGGAATTTTATTCAGTACTAAAAAGAAATGAGCCAAATAAGAGAATCAGTTAAGTTGAGAATCAATGGAAGAATGGACAAAGAAAATACGGTATATTTATGCAGAGAAGCTTACTCTACCATAAAGAATGGAATTTTGTCATTTGCATTTGGAACCAGAGAGCATCATTTTAGGTGAAATGAGCCAGTCCCATAAAGACTTCAAAGTATGGGAGAATGTTAGGGATCTAGAAGTATAAGCGGAAAAAAAGAAGTATGGATGAATGTATTTGAGGTTTTTCTGAAGGAAATCTATGTTTTACTAAGACATAAAAGACTGTTGATGAGTATTTTCAAATGTTAATTTGAGAAGTTCAGGTTAAAATTATTTTTGAGATCTTCATATATTAAATGGTAAACATATTGAAAAGCACTAATATTTCTGTTGCACTAACTTTTTGTTTGTGTGCATCTGTCTCTTTCTGTATCTCTAGAGCTAGGATTGCAGGTGTATGCCACCATGCATGGATTTTTAATTTTCATTGTTTCATTTATTTTTGAGAGAATACAATTACATCATGTATGCCTTTTCTTTCCTCTCCAAAGCCTCCGTATTTGCCTCCTTCCTCTCTTTCAAATTCATGGCCTCTGCTTTGGTTCTGAGGATCAAACTCAGGATCTTATAAATGTACCACAATCACTTTATCAGCTGAATTATCTCATCAGATCTTCTTTTTATTAACATATATTAATTATATACACAACAAACTTTATTATAACATCTTTTGTGCATTTATATAGTATATTTTGATCATCGTCACACCTTATTTCCCTCTCTTGTTTCCTTTCCTTTACTGCTAATCCTCTTCCTGTTTCCAACTAGCCCTCTTCTGCTTGCATGCAATTTTCAATTTTGGTTTTGTTTTTGTGTGTGAGACCCAATGAGCTTAATTAAGGTTGATTATTGGAGCATGAGTGGAGGGTTATTTATAGAACATGGACAACTTCTCAGTGGCCATACCATTGAAGAAAATGTCTTCCTACTTCAGAAACCAATGATTACTTAACAGATTCACAGGAAGGAAGGGAGCCTCTTGAGGAATTCTAACCTAGCAACATTTAGCTGTGTATAAATCTCTGGGAGGGGTGGAAGCATAATGAGCCACTCCTCAATCCATGACAGGGTTGATGGGTCCAGTCTTATGCTGTTCTTGTGCATGTTATCACAGCTGCTGTAGTTAATGAGTAAAATTATTACTGGGGAATTGGGGACCCTTTTGGAATAAAATCAATTAGAAATAAATTCATAAGGAAGCTTGAAGAACATTTTATTAAAATTTGGCAGAAAAACAAGAGAGGAGTCAAACTATAAAACCTTTGTAGCTACATAGAAGTAAAGAGATAGAGAAAGGGAAGAGAGAGAGCCCATGCCTGTTTGCAATAAAGCTTCTCAAGCCATGATATGATGTAAGATGGCAAGGGAGTGGTGGTGCAGGCAAGCAGCTTCCCTTTGATCTTCTTTTGTTGTCATATGGCTCTGGCTATAACTTGAAGTACAATATTGAAAAGATATAAAGGTATGGAGAGAGACGAAAGCCTTGTCTTGTTCCTGATTTTAGAGGAATTGCGTTGAGTTTCTGTCCATTTAGTTTGATGTTGGCCTTTGGTTTGCTGTATATAGCTTTTGTTATGTTTAGGTATGTTCCTGTTATCCCAGAGATTTCCAAGACCTTTATCATGAAGGGGTGTTGGATTTTGTCAAAGGCTTTTTCAGCATCTAGTGAGATGATCATGTGATTTTTGTTTCCCAGCTTGTTTATATGGTGGATTACATTGATGGATTTTCGTATGTTGAACCATCCCTGCATTCCTGGGATGAAACCTACTTGATCGTGGTGAATGATTGTTTTGATGAGTTCTTGGATCCGATTTGCCAGTATTTTATTGAGTATTTTTACATCAATGTTAATGAGGGATATTGGTCTGAAATACTCTTTCTTAGTTGTGTCTTTGTGTGGCTTGTGTATCAATGTTATCGAAGCCTCATAAAAAGAGTTTGGCAAAGACCCTTCTGCTTCTATTGCATGGAATACTTTGAGGAGAATTGTTATAAGCTGTTCTTTGAATTTCTGGTAGAATTCTGCACTGAAGCCATCAGGCCCTGGGCTTTTTTTTTTGGTTGGGAGACATTTGATGACTGCTTCTATTTACATAGGTGTTATAGGTCTATTTATATTGCTTATCTGTTCTTGATTTAATTTTGGCAAATGATAGCTATCCAGGAAGTTGTCCATTTCCTTTAAATTTTCGAATTTTGTGGAGTACAGAGTTTCAAAGTATGACCTGAAGATACTCTGGATTTCCTCGGTGTCTCTTATTATGTCCCCCTTTTCATTTCTGATTTTGTTAATTTGCATGTTCACATTCTGCCATTTGGTGAGTTTGGATAAAGCTTTGTCTATCTTGTTGATTTTCTCAAAGAACCAACCTTTGTTACATTGAGTCTTTGTATTGTTTACTAGTTTCTGCTTTATTGATTTCAGCCCTCAATTTAATTATTTCCTGGCATCTACTCCTCGTGGGTGAGTCTGCTTCTTTGTGTTCTAGAGCTTTCAGCTATGCTGTTAATTCTCTAAACTATTTTCCAGTTTCTTCATGTGGTGACTTAGTGCTATGAACTTTCTTCTTCCCACTGCTTTCAAAGTGTCCCATAAGTTTGGATGTGTTGTGTCTTCATTCTCATTGAATTCTAGGAAGTCTTCAATGTCTTTTTTTAATTTCTTCTTTGACCCAGGAATGGTGCATTTGCGCATTATCCAATTTCCATGAGTTTGTAGGTTTCCTGCAATTTATGTTGTTGTTGAACTCTAACTTTAAAGCATGCTGGTCTGATAAGATACATGGAGTTATTCCATTTTTTTGTAGCTACTGAGGTTTGATATGTTGTCAAGTATGTGGTCAATTTTTGAGAAGCCTCCATGTGGAGCTGAGAAGAAGTTATAGTCCTTTGTCTTTGTATGGAATGTTCTATAGATGTCTGTCAAACCCAATTGGGTCATAACTTCTATTAGTTCCTTTGTTTCTTTGTTATGCTTCTGTCTTGTAGTCCTGTCTAGTGGTGACAGTGGGGTGTTGGAGTCTCCCACTATAAGTGTGTGAGGTTTTATGTGTTTTGAGTTTTGGTAATATTCTTTTATGAATATGGATGCCTTTGTATTTGGGGCATAGATGTTCAGAATCGAGACTTTATCTTGGTGGATTTTTCCTGTGATGAATGTGAAACGACCTCCTTCATCACTTTTGATTGATGTCAGGTTAAAGTCTAGTTTTTAGATATTAGGATTGCTACCTCTGCTTGTTTCTTGGAATCATTTAATTGGAAAATCTTTTCCCAACCCTTAACTCTGAGGTAATGTCTGTCTTTGAGGCTGAGGTGTGCTTCTTGTATGCAGGAGAAGGATGGGTTCAGTCTTCAAATCGATTCTGTTAGCCTGTGCCTTTTTATGGGCGAGTTAAGACCATTAATATTGAGGGATATTAATGACCTTTGACTGCTCATTCTCATTTGTTTGTTAGAATGGTATTTCTTGGTGGAATTGTATGTGGATTTCCAACCCTTTTCTCTTTTGGGTATTCATAAAAGTGGGATTATCAATTTCCTATGTTTTTCGCATTGTAGTTAACTTCTCTGGACTGGAGTTTTCCTTCCAGAAATTTCTGTAGGGCTAGGTTAGTGGATATGTATTGTTTAAATCTGGTTTTGTCATGAAATATCTTGTTTTCTCCATCTATAGTGATTGATAGCTTTGCTGGGTATGGTAGTCTGGGCTGGCATCTGTGGTCTCTTAGTGTTGATAGAATATCTACCCAGGACCTTCTGGCTTTCAGAGTTTCCATGGAGAAGTGAGGTTTGCCTTTATATGTTATTTGGCCTTTTACCTTAGCTCCTCTAAGTATTCTTTCTTTATTCTGTATGCTTTGGGTCTTGATTATTATGTGTCGAGCGGAGTTTTTGTATGATCCACTCTATTTGGTGTTCTGTAAGCTTCTTGTAACTTCATTGGCATATCTATCTTTTTGTTGGGAAAGTTTTCTTCTATGATTTTGTTGAATATGTTTTCTGTCCCTTTGAGTTGGGTTTCTTCACCATCTTCTATACCTATTATTCTTAAGTTTGGTCTTTTCACAGTGTCCCATATTTCCTGGATGTTTTGTATTAGGGATTTGTTGGACTTAAGATTTTCTTTGATTGATGAATCTATTTCTCCTAGTGTGTCTTCATCACCTAAGATTATCTCTTCCATCTCTTATATTCTGTTGGTTATGCTTGCATCTGTAGTACCTGACCATTTCCCCAATTTTTCTATTTCCAGCATTCCTTCAGACTGTGTTTTTTATTGTCTCTATGTCAGCTTTCAACTCTTGCACTGTTTGAATTATTTTTTTGTATTTTTTGCTTTGTGTTTTCTTCCCTTTCTTGCATTTGTTGGATTTTTTGGTTTGTTTTTTCTTATATTTCTTACATTTTATGGTTAGTTTTATCTTCCATTTCTTTAAGGGACTTTCTCACATCCTCTTTGAGGGCCTCTATCATTTTCATGAAGGTGTTTTAAGGTCATTCTCTTCTGCTTCATCCGCATTGGGGTGTTCTGGACTTACTGGTGTAGAATCTCCAGACTCTTGTGGTGTCATATTTGTTTTCTGTTGCTGAGTGTGTTCTTATAGTGCCTCTTCCCCATCACTTCTTCCAGTGGGTATAGTCTTGGGCAGGAGGTCAGTACTTATCCCGAGTATACACACGGACTTTAGACTCCCATCCAACAATGTGAGGTGCACTCTCACCCTGATCTCTTGGGGGAGGGTCTAGGCCTTCCCCTATATGAAATGACAGACTATGGACACCCCTATGGAGGGCCTCACCCTCCCTGGGGAAATGAGGGGATAATGGGGGGGGTTGGAGGGAGGGCATGGGAGTCCGGGAGGGAAAGGGAGAGGGACCTGGAATTGACTTGTGAAGCAACCTTGTTTCTTATCTAAATATAAACTGAAAAATAAATTTAAAAAAAGAGTCTCTTCCTCAACTAGTGTGTAGGTGACCATGGTTTCCTTTTGGTGGGTGTAAGCAAATCCAGTGTTCTCTGGCCTCTGCTTTCTGTCCTCTGCCCTCTGTCCTGAGTGTGGGCAGAAGTGGACCAGCTGTCTCTCATACTCCTGGTTACTTGGTCGTTCATCCGGGGGGTGGAGTAGACCTGGCTGCAGTCCCCAAGCCAGGGGATCAGAGAGAGGGCAAATAGTTGGAAATTGGGTCTAAGATGGGGACCCAGTGCTCACCTCTGCCCTCTGCTGAAAATATTTTCTTTTAGCATTTATTACAATGTGTTTTGATTATATTCATCCCGTAACTTCTCCCAGATCTACCCCTACCTCCATATCCATTAAACTTCTAGTTCTCACTTTATCCTTTTTATTTTAAAACAATCTTTTCTCATTTTACGTACCAATCCCAGTTCCCACCCCATCCCTTCCTCCTGCTTCCCTTTCCTTCTCCCAACCCCATCCCCATTCACTCCTCATAGAGTGTAAGGCTTCCCATGGGGAGTCAACATATTCTGACACATCACTTTTAGGCAGGACCAAGGCCCTCCCCCTGCCACCTGTATCTAGGTTGAGCAAGGTATCCATACACAGATAATCAGCTCCAAAAAGCCAGTCATGCACTAGTGATAAATCCTGGTCCCAATGCCAGTGGCTCCATACACTGCCCAAGCCACACAACTGTCACCCATGCTTAGAGGGTCCAGTTCAGTCCTATGCAGGTTCCTTAGCTGTCAGTCTGGTGCCAGTGAGTTTCCACTTACTCAGGTCAGCTATTTCTGTGGGTCTCCCTATCATGGTCTTGACCCCTTTGCTCTTATTATCCCTCTAAGTTGGGGTCATCCTTGTGGATTCATGGGAATTTCCTTAGTTCCAGGTTTTTCTCTCTTCAAGTGGATTCTGGGACCTCAGTCCAGTGCTTGGCTGTGGACTTCTGCACCTGCCTCCATCAGTTGCTGAATGAAGGTTTTATAATGCCAATTAAGGTAGTCACTAATCTGATTACAGGGGAGCCAGCTTCTTCTTAAATGTCATTTTTATAGGCTGCCACCCAAAGTGAGTCTGAGATTAAAGGTGAATCTTCCCACCCCAAAATATCTGTATTGAAAGTGCATTTTTCCATCTCAAAGACAGAGATTAGAAATGATTCTTCCTATTTCAGATGATTTAATTAATGAAAAAACCCTCACAGGAGTAGCAAGACATTTGTGTTTTCCGGAGGTAGTCACATTGTCAATTAAGAATAGTCATCACATTCAGGTACATGTATTCCTAAGCACTTTTTCAACTATTGTGAAATGGATTGATTTCTTACCTATTTTGTTCTTGACTTACAAAAAGATCACTGAATTTGATATATTGATTTTTGTATTGTACAACCTTATATAATTTATCAATTGTACATACATTTTGTGTGGAATCTTTAGGTTTATACATATATGCACATAAAAATCATAACTACATATAATATCATGACACTTGTAAATGTACAATTTTACCTCCTCACATTCATTTGAATGTTTCATTTTTCTCCTTGCCTTATTGCTCTGGATAACAGTTCCAATACTGAATTTGAATTGATGTGCTAAAAGAATCCGCTTATAACTAATTTATGACTGATGCTTTTATACTTAGGCAATGTTAAATTTTTCTACATGTTTTCTCTGCATCTGTTTAAAAAATTCTATACTTTTTATTCCTCATTCTGTTGAAATACATGGTACATTTGTTGATTTGCATACAGTGGTTGGACCTTGCATCTGTGGAACAAAACTGTAATTAATTTGAGGCATACATATTTTATATACAATTGAATTTGATTTGAGAACTTTTGGTATCAGATTTTGAGATGTTTTATTTTATGTGTTTGCTTTCAGTGTATGTATTTGCAGCACATATGCCCAAGAAGTCATACTTTAATTCTTCATATAGGCCATTGTGTTTCTCAAACACCAGAGAAATAACGTGGTTTTGTTTTATATTTTTAATTCCTAATTGTGAAGAGAAGTCAGTTACCTCTACTAAATTTGAATTGATGAGTCATGTAAGATTGCAGGGACATGGGTAGGGAAGTCTGAAGTCTGTAGCAAAGAATGTTGAGAGAATAGAGTAGCACTTTCACATGAAGACATAAGTTAATATCTACAATTATTGCAAATTCAAGTATATCTTGCCATTTTCAAACTCCATAAGTTTAAGAGTAAAGTCATCTACATCTAATAGTCATTGTGATGAAGAAACAGCAGAGACAACCTGATAATTCCTTAACCTTCATGTGTTAGTTCGTTTGACTGAGAGTCAATTTTTACTTTATGCAAAACATAACATTTAATAATGGCTTTTTATAAAGCAAATATTTGTAAGTATAATTTTCCAATACAATTTTCCCCACAAACAATTATGATTATAAAAGTCAAGTGGATAAAATCTAGAGTTAACAATAATGAAAGTAATTAAAATAATATTAATGCAGTGCCCAGAATATTCCAAGTGTTCTACAAATATGGGCTAACCACAAATACAAAGTTATAAGATTAACAGCACTTTTAGTGAAATGATTTTCTCATCTTCATTTAACACATGATTAAAAAAAACAAAGAAACAGCTAAATTGTACTAACTTCCTAAAAAAAAAGCCCTAATGTGAGTGAACAGATTCACTTTTGGCTAAGCTAGTTTGATTCTCCAACCCAGGAGCTAAACTCAGCACTACTATACCACTCCTCTTTAGTAACATCATTAGAATTTATAGTTTTTGAGTTTTAACAAGAACTTTATTAAATAGGCACTGACTTTCCTTTGCCTTACTTTTTACTGTAACCTGTTAAATAATGAAGCGATTAATATAATTCTCCGTGTTTCTTTCTAAATCTATTATTTATTAAATAGCCTTTGATTTAACTATAACTTTCACAGGGTTCTTTTTGTGACTCTAACATCTTTTTCCTTATATTTATTATTCACTTTGATGCAATGCAGCATTAAGAAATTCCAAAGTGACTGCTATACAAACTTTTGGAATCCAAGAACACATGCCTGAAACTTAGATTATTTTTAGCCTCTCTTCATGGAGGCTTGTTTGACTAAGGATAGGACAGACAGATTTAAAATAACATGTATCATCTTCCCATGATCTTCTAATAGTTAACCTTATTGATATAAGTCTTTATGTGAATCTGGTTCTTGTTCTTCTATGTGCAATTAATGATAGCATTACTATTTTATCTTTATCTTCAGAGTGTATGTACTATATATATATATATATATAATTTTTTAGAAACACTCTTATTTACATATCAATCCCCCAATTCCCTCGCCCTCCCATCCTCCCCTGCTCCCCACCGATCCCCCAATCTACTCCCACCCACTCCCCAGGGAATAGTGAGGCCATCCACAGGCGACTGTCAAAGTCCATCACATCATTTGGGGGAGGGCCCAGGCCCTCCTTCCTGTATCTGGGCTGCAATAGTATCCCTCCATATGGAATGGGTTCCCAAATTCCATTTGCATACTAGGAATAAACATTGGCTCCACTGTTAGAGGTCCCATAGACTGCCCAGACTTCCCAGCTGACACCCACATTCAGAGGACTTGCTTTGGTTCAATGCTGGTTCCCCAGCTTTATCACTAGGGTCTCCATGCTCTTCCTAGTTCAAGTCAACTGTTTCTGCGGATATCTCCAGCACAGTCTTGGCTCCTTGCTCAACCTTCCTCCCTCTCCACTACTGTCTTCTAAGAGTACGGCTCAAGTGTTTAGCTTTGAGTGCCTGTTTCTGCTTCGATCAGCTACTGGATGAAGGCTCTAGGAATGACAACCAAGGTAGTCATCAATCTCATTATAGTGGAAGGGCATCAAAGGCAGCCTCCCCATCACTGCCTAGATTCTTAGTTGGGGTCATCCCTGTGGATCTCCTAACATTTCCCCTGTGCCAGACCTGTCTCCAAACCTATACTGGCTCCCTCCATCAAGGCATCTCTTTGCTTGCCCTACTCTGTCTCAATCCTCCTGTTCTCCTCCCCTATCACCTTCTCCCCTCTCCCCTTTCCACCTCCCTCCTCTCTCACCCCATGTTCCCAATTCGCTCAGGGGTTCTTGTCTCCCTTTCCTTCTTCAGGGAATCATGCATTCTTCTCTTGGGGTCCTCCTTGTCTCCTAGCTCCTCTGGTGGTATAGATTGTAGGCTGGTAGTTCTTTGCTCTATGTCTAATATCCATATATGAGTGAGTATATACCCTGCTTGTCTTTCTGTGACTGGGTTATATCACTCAGGATGTTTTTTCCAGTTCCATCCATTTGCCTGAGAATTTCAAGATTTCACTTTTTTCCCCCGCTGAGTAATACTCCATTGTCTAAATGTACCACATTTTCTGCAACCATTCTTTGGTTGATAGGCATCTAGCTTGCTTCCAGGATCTAGCTATTATAAACAAAGCTGCTATGAACATAGTTGAACATATGTCCTTGTTGTATGAGTGTGCATTCTTTGGGTATATGCCCAAGAGAGGGATGACTGGATCTTAAGGTAGACTGATTTCCATTATTCTGAGAAACTCCCATACTGATTTCCAATGTGGTCTTACAAGTTTGCAATCCCACCAGTAATGGAGGAGTGTTCATTTTCTTCTCATCTTCTCCTGCATAGACTGTCATTGGTGTCTTTTATTTTAAGCCATTCTGGACAGTGTAAGATAGTATCTCAGAGTTGTTTGAGTTGCAATTCCCTGATTGCTAAGGATGTTAAGTGTCTTTCAGCTATTTTGGATTCCTCCAATGAGAATTCTCTATTCAGTTCTACACACCAGTTTTTAATTAGATTGTTTGTTGTTTTGGTGGCTAACTTTTTTAGTTCATTGTATATTTTGGAAATCAGACCTCTGTCAGATGTGGTATTGGTAAAGATCATTTCCCTCTCTGTGGGCTGCCATTTCATCTTGCTGATTGTGTCCTTGGCCTTACAGAAGCTTTTCAGTTTCAGGAGATCCCGTTTATTAATTGCCGAACTCAATGCCTGTGCTACTGGTATTATGTTTAGGAAACAGTCTCCCGTACCAATTCTTTCAAGGGTACCTCCCAGTTTCTCTTCTAAGAGGATCAGTGTGGCTGGATTTATGTTGAGGTCCTCGATCCATTTGGACATAAGTTTTGTGCATGGCAATAGACATGGATCTATCTGCAGTCTTCTACATGGCAGCACCCAGTTATGCCAGCACCATTTGTTGAAGATGCTTTCTTTTTTCCA
This sequence comes from Mesocricetus auratus, assembly GCF_017639785.1. Lineage (NCBI taxonomy): Eukaryota > Metazoa > Chordata > Mammalia > Rodentia > Cricetidae > Mesocricetus > Mesocricetus auratus. Next base: position 113,831,846 of record NW_024429188.1, on the reverse strand, counting down.
GTGTATAACTTTAGCGTCTTTGTCAAAAGTTTATTTGCACATGTTTGGGTTAATGTCAGGGTGTTCAATTCAATTCCATTTGTCTACCTGTTTACTTTTGTGCCAAGACCAAGATGTTTTCAGGACTATGGATAGTCAGGGATGGTGATGCCTCCAGAAGTTGCTTTGTTGTATATGGTTGTATTGTCTATCCTGGGTTTTTTGTTTTTCCATATAAAGTTGAGTATTGCCCTTTAAAGGTTTTGAAGAATTGTGTTCGTATTTTGATGTGGATTACACTAAATCTGTAGATTGCTTTTGGCAAGATTGCCATTTTTACTATGTTCATCCTACCTATCCAAAAGCATGGGAGATCTTTCCATTTTCTGGTGTCTTCTTTAATTTCTTTCTTTAGAGACACAAAGTTCTGACTATACAAATCTTTCACTTGTTTGATTAGTGTTACACCAAGATATATTTTATGTTGTTTGTGGCTATTGTAAAGGGTGATATTTTTCTGATTTCTTTCCCAGTCTGTTTATTGTCTGTATACAGTAGGACTACTGATTATTTTGAGTTAATTTTGTATCCTGCCACTTTGTTGAAGGTGTTCATCAGTTGTAGGAGTTACCTGGTAGAGTTTTTTGGGTCACTTATGTAAACTATCATATCATCTGCAAGTAGTGAAAGTTTGACTTCTTCCTTTCCAATTTGTATCCCCTTGATTTCCTTTGGTTGTCTGATTGCTCTAGCTAGAACTTCTAGTACAATATTGAAGAGATATGGAGAGAGTGGACAACCTTGTCTTGTTCCTGACTTTAGAGTAACCGTATTGAGTTTCTCTCCATTTAGTTTGACGCTGGCTGTTGGTTTGGTGTATATTGCTTTTATTGTGTTTAGATATGTGTCTGTTACTCCTGATCTCTCTAAGACCTTCATCTTCAAGGGGTGTTGGATTTTGTCAAAGGCTTTTTCAGCATCTAGTGAGATGATCATGTGATTTTTCTTTTTCAGTTTTTTTATATGGCAGATTGCACTGATGAATTTTTGTATGTTGAACCATCCCTGCATCCCTTAGATGAAGCCTACTTGATCATGGTGGATGATTGTTCTGGTGTGTTCTTGAATTCTATTTGCAAGTATTTAATTGAGAAATTTCACATCAATATTTGTGAGGGATATTGATCTGTAGTTTTTTTCTTAGTTGTGTACCAAGGTAATTGTAGTCTTGTATATAGAGTTTGGCAGTGTCCCTTCTGGCTCTCTTGTGTGGAACAATTTGGGGAGTGGTGGTATTAGCTCTTCTTTTAATTTCTGGTAGAATTCTGTACTGAAACAATCTGACCCTGGGATTTTTTTGGTTGGTAGACTTTTGATGACGGCTTCTATTTCAGTAGGTGTTATAGCTCTGTTTAAATTGCTTATCTGGTCTTCATTTAATTTTGGTAAGTGATACCTATCCAGAAAATTGTCCATTTCCTTTAGATTTTTGAATTTTGTGGAGCACAGGTAATATGTGACCTAATGATTCTCTGGATTTCCCCAGTGTCTGTTGTTATGTCCTCCCTTTCATTTCTGATTTTGTTAATTAGCATTCTCTCTCTATGCCTTTTGTTTAGGTTTGTCTGTCTTATGGATTTTCTCTAAGAACCAACTGTTAAGAGAAGCTTTTTCTTTGTTAGCCGCTTTGGTTTCTCACCCGCCAGTCGCCTGGGCTCTGCCGAGTTGTAATCCCCAAATAACACACAAGACGCTGTATTAATTATGAAGCTGTTGGCCTTGCTTGTTTCTTACTGGCTAGCTCTGACTTAAGTAATTACCCCATAATTGTTAATCTAAGTATGTCTCTTACCGGAGAATAGTTCCAGGCTTCCTACCACATGGCGTCACATGTCGACTCCTCATGTTTCTCCTTCCCAGAATCCTCCTGGATTCCTAGCCCCACCTATCTAGATTCCTATTGGCCAGACAGTGCTTTATTGACATATACACAGGACTTCCCCAACATCTCCTCTTTTATGTTTAAACAAAAAGAAAGGTCTTAACTTTAACATAGTCAAATTGTATATGACAGAACACAGTTACAATATTTTAGCAAGATTTAAAGAAAATATCATCCATCCTATCCTTGTGAGTCCAAAGTTCTATATTTAGCTCATCTTTTATCATAACTAAGGAAAACTATAATTATAACTATCAGTCTTCAACTCCATCAAAGACCACAGAAGGATAATATATAAACACTAGGATTGACAGAGATATCTCACTGCCTGGACAGTCACCCGAAGTTCCTCTGTAACGTTGGGGCATCCATCTTCAGCCCATAGGCCACAATGTGTCTGGAACACTTCTCAGCAAAGCAGGAAATTTCAAACTGTCCATCTGTATTGGCAGTCTGTCAGTCATTTTTCTGTGTCCTGCAGAAAGTCTGGTAGACTCTTCCATGAAGCAGGAACCCTGTAAGACTGAGTTCATCAGTCACTTTTCTGTGGATCCTGCATGTTCAGTTTATATAGCAACAGTCAACAGTACAGGCAAGAGCAGTTTCTTGCCCAAATGGCTAATCTTGCCATGTTGAAAGCAAACTCGATACCGAGTTTCTTCGATGCCCATCTTCCTCTCAGACATAATTGGTGCTGCCAGGAGCAGACATTTCTCATTGTCAAGAAAAACCCTAAACCATTTTAAATGCCATTTTCTTAAGGTCTTTGAAAGGTTTGAAGACTGTTTGTTTATCTCAAATATATTTCTGTATATCTAGAAAACCTAACTTACCTAACTATAAATTCTAACTATTATAAGTAACTATCTATAATCTGTATTCAATTATGCATTACGTTGTAAAAGATCAGTATAAGCACAATACTTAATCAAGAGGAGAAATATACACATCACAAAATTGACCTTGAATTTGTATCAATAAATGAAAAACAATACCCATACCATAATTCCCCTTTTTAACCATTAAAAATAGATTGGCTGTGATCATTAACCAATTATAGACAATCCCATATAAATGAAAACAAAGATTTATAAACAAGATGGGAATTAGGATGTCGCTCACTCCAAACTGCTTCCTGCTGGAAGGGGGCGCTGTTCATACCATGGGGATCATGGCAAAACTCAGAAACCTGTATAAGTCCTTATTTTCATGGTCTGTAAAGCTCCATCATCTTAGCCGTTTCAGTTGTTGGAACACCTGGTCCACTGCTTCCGGGGGTCTTGCTCCGTCAAACCACAGAAGCCTGGAAGGAATCCTCAGCTTTTCATTTTCTGTGGAAACATAAGTAAAATCTTCTTTTCCAAGTAACATATCCTTATACTTAAATTTTAAAGTCAAGGCATTTTCAAAAGATAGAAGTTGGATTAATTTAGCAGCATTTATAATCAAGTGTACTTTAGCAGCAGTTGTTCCTTCCTTAGCAATGAAAAAACTGAAAAACACAATAGCATACAGTATCCAGACTCTCTGTGTATTTTCCATCTTTATGTGGCTTATTTATTTATCTATTATTACTTTATTTATTTTATTTTTCTCTGAGACAGGGTTTCTCTTTGGAAATCCACCTGCCTCTGCCTCTAAAGTAAATCCTACCGGCGTGCACCACCACAACGCTGGCTTTTTTATTTATTTACCACTTTGTCGTTTCATTTTCTCTCTCAATCTCACGTATATTTTTAAACACACTGTAAACCTTTAGAGGTTTTTCTTCATCCAAGTCTGACTTTACTGTAAATCTTTATGTTTTTCTGGCCACGTGTCTTATCTGGTAAAACCGCGGCAGTTTAAACTGCCTCTTTTTCAAGATGGCGGGCATAAGCGTGACTCCAGCTACCAGCCTCAGTCCATGCTGACATCCAAAGCTGCCACCTCCAGCTATACATACACACCTTTCAGTCATTAGTAGAGTCTCTTAAAACCACCTTGCTGGTTTTTTTTTCTTTTAATGCCGTGTCAGGAAGACTAACTTAAGCCAGCCGCGAGTCTCTGCTTGCGGAGAATAGTTCCGGGCTTCCTACCCCATGGCGTCACATGTCGACTCCTCGTGTTTCTCCTTCCCAGAATCCTCCTGGATTCCTAGCCCCACCTATCTAGATTCCTATTGGCCAGACAGTGCTTTATTAACAAATGTACAGGACTTCCCCCATCAACCAACTCTTTGTTTCATTGATTTTTTTTGTTCTTCTAGTTTGTACCTTATTGGTTTCTGCCCTCTCTTTGATTATTTCCTGGTATCAACTCCAGGGTGAGTTTGCTTCTTTTTGTTCTAGAGTTTTCAGTTGTGCTGTTAATTCTCTATTGTAACTATTCTCCAGTTTCCTCACTTGGGCACTTAGTGCTATGAACTTTTCTCTTAGCACTACTTTCAAAGTATCCCGTAAGTTTGGGTATGTTGTGTCTTCATTTTCATTGAATTCTAGGAAGTCTTTAATTTCTTTTTTTATTCTTCCTTGAACCAAGAGTGGTGCAATTGTGCATTGTTCAATTTCCATGAGTATGTAGGATTTCTGCAATTTGTGTGGTTAAATTCTAGCTTTAAATCATGGTGGTCTAATAAGATACAAGAGGGTTATTCCAATTTTTTGTACGTATTGACGTTTGCTGTATTGTTGAGTATGTAGAAGTTTCCATGTGGTGCCGAGAAGAAGGTATAGTCTTTTGTGTTAGGATGGAATGTTCTATAAATGCCTGTCAAACCCAATTGGGTCATAACTTCTAATAGTTCCTTTGTTTGTTTGTTAAGTTTCTGTCTGGTGGTCCTATCTAATTGTGAGAGTGGGGTGTTGAAGTTTCCCACTATAAGTGGGTGAGGTTTTATGTGTGATTTGAGTTTTAGCAATGTTTCTTTTATAAATGTGGATGCCAGTGGAGGTCGGAGTGCAGAGGGCAGAGGGCAGAGGGCAGAAGACAGAGGCGGGGCCAATAATGAGTTGTGGCCAGACTCAGGGTGATTCTTCCTGCTTGGCTGGGTCCACTCTAAGCAAGGAGCAGGCCCAGGAAGATCCAAAGAGGAGGTGATGGTGGGATTTGGGCCCAAGTAGAGCCCACACTCCTAATACATTTTTTTTCATGCTTGACAATCTATTAGAACTGAAGTGTCATGTGTTTCTTTGATTCTGGAAAATTGTCTCCTATCATTTTTAATTGTCATTCCCTATCCATTATCTTTCTCATGTCATTTTCTGGAACCTTTTTGGAGGTAGTTCCACAATTAATTACCCAACATTAATACTGGTATCTCTGAAACTACTTATATCATTTGCTCATAAGCTTGAAGAGATTTCCACTGTGTATATTTCTTCAGTTTTCGCTCAATCTTTTTTTTGTTTTCTAGGAATTACATAGCATTTTGGTCTACTTCCTTTGTTTTTACCAGTGATGCTTTATGTTTCTTTCTTTCCTTCAAAACATATTTTCTGTGCTTTTAATGCTATGGAGAAAGGGTTGAATAATTTCTTTATTTAAGTTTAAAAGAGCAAGATAAACAAATTCATTGGCCTAGGCTCTTACATACTGAAAGAATCAATATTGCTTCCTTTTCCTACAAATTTTGTCCTGTTAGAAGGTAGGCAACAAACCTATGGAGCTGTCATCCCTTTGGATTAAAAAGCCTCCTTCAGAAGCAAGCCCTATAGGACATGCCTGAGGCTCTTCTTCAAGGGTAGTCACAATTTTGGAAAACATGTCTATGTGCTTTGCTTGTGCTATTTCTCTCATATATATTATAAATTATTTAAAGCAGATAATGCACTAGGGACTCCAATTTCTAACTACACAATTTTAAGGAGTTTTCCAAGTTTTACAAAAGTTTCTGCAAAACTTTTTTCCTGAGAATTTTCTTAGGATCATTTATTTACTCTTTCCTATAATTTCCTGTTATCTGGTCATTTCTCTATTCTTTTCTGTTCTGGTTCAATCATTCTCCTTATTCATTTATTAAGGACCTACTATCTTGAGCCAGGAATCCACATATCCTTTGGTCTTACAGTAGAGTATATCATTTATGTTGTATTGTGATTATGGGTTTATTAGGCATACTAAAAATAAGAAACACATACATATAAATAAAGATCATAGAAATTATCAAATAACAACCCTCATATTTTCCCACAATTATGCAAACCTTAAAATTCTGAAAGCACTTGGGGATGTGTTGTTATGCAGTTAGTTTGGGGATTTGTATCCTACACTGAAAGAGCTCCAGAGACAGAAATGTATAGTTTCTGGATAGTGGGGGATATTCATCCTAAATATTTCAGCCTCAAAATTGGATGGAAGAGGTAGATTGTAAGCATTGTCCTCCACTGCCAGAGTCCCCATAGACTGCCCAGGTCTCCTAACTGACACTCACGTTCAGAAGGCTTGATTCAGTCCAATCCTGGTTCCCCAGTTTTACGACTGGTGCCCATGAGCTTCCACTTGCTCAGATCATCTGTTATTGTGGGTTTCTTCAGCATGTTCTTGACCCATTTTCTCATCACTCCTCCCTCTCTATAACTGAATTCCAGGAGGTTATCTCAGTGTTTAGCTGTGTGTGTTTGCTTCTACTTCCATCAGCCACTGGTTGATGGCTCTAGGATGGCATATAAGGTAGTCATCAATCTCATTATAGGTCAGGGACATTTAAGGTAGCCTCTCCACTTCTTGCTTAGATTCTTAGTTGGGGTCATTCTTGCAGATGTTTGGGCATTTCCCTGGTGCCACATTTCTCTTTAAACCTATAATGGCTCCCTCTATTAAGGTATCTCTTTTCTTTCTCTCCTCTATTCTTCCCCTGATTCAGCTTTACAGCTCCCTCATGTTCTTTACACTCCTCTTCTCCCCTTCTCTTTTTCCTATGTCCCTCATCTATCCCACCTATGTGCTCACAATTGTATCAGGAGCTATTGTTACTTTCCAATTCTAGGCCTGACCATGTATGTCTCTCTTAGGGTCCTTCTTGTTTTCCAGTTTCTCTATGAAATATTGTATGGATTCAGTTATAAATTATCCTCATAAAAATCTGTAATGGTTAGAAACAATTTCTGAATTTAATATCATTAGTAAGGAAATAGTCATTTAACCAATGCTATACTGTCATTTACAAAAGATATGACTACCTTTATCTGTTGATTTATGGACCATACATTCATGTATAAACTACTTTTTAATTATGTCACACACCTCATAAAGTGAGAAGGGCCAATTCACTAATGATGTAGCAGTTTGCTTCCTCCCCAGAGAGACCTTCTTTTTCTGGCTTTACAAATATAATGCATTACACCTAGCAGCCAATCTCTTATGCATTTAATTTTGGCTATGATCATCCTGGTTGCATTAAAGGTTTTAGTTGTGTTTATAAAACGTGACCTGTTATACTAACCAATGGATTGATACAGTTCTTAGAATAGAAACATGCCCATTTGCCTCCATTCTACCACATTTAGGCCAAGTATGCATGTATCTGTGGGACAAAATTTGATTTTCTTTCCTGTGTGCTTATTTTTTTCCATCGGTTCATTTCTCTTCATCTTCTATGTGACTTTCATTTTTACATATCTCACATTTGAGTATTACAATAATATATATTCTGTGAGTAAGGAATAATCACATAGATAAATCACCTGATCTTATGAAGGACAAAATATATGTGTGCCTGTGTTTTGAATACAGGTGAATCCCTGTAAATAAAGGCACCATTTTGGTTAATACTGGATGGAAAAACAACAAACTTTATGATTTAATGATCTGGAAAAGGCTGTCACTATGCATCAGTCATATTTATAGATTGGAAACTGGGGAGGAAAAGTTCCCTTGCCTGGAAAAGGTTAAAATAGATTGTAACCAAAAGAATATGTCTACAGGAGTTTTTTCCCTTTGAGACTTAAACTGAAAAAACATGCCCTTCACGTAGATGAATTGACTCCAGGTTTTCCCTTTTAAAAAAAGAATTGGAGACCTTCACCCCAAATAGCAAAGGTCTTTTATGTTGAGCCTTGTGTAGCTGGGATCAGGTTTCCCTACTTGCAAACAAGATTGAATTGGAAACCAGCCTGAACTGATCGCCTACCCCATTCCACCTCCCACCCCAACCTGGAACTGGACCCAAGCAATAATGTCGAAGTTTCAAATGTTAAGTACAACTAAACTATCATAACTTTCCTTCGGCCAGAGAAAACGAGTGCTCTCAATCATTTTAAAACATAGAACCAGTTTAAACCATCTTGGCCGTGGGTGTGCAGCATTATAAGTAGATGGAGTATCCTCTCAGTTTTAAGCCAAAATGTTGCGTTTGAGTTCACTGGATGCATGGTTTTTATCTGTATTTATCTAACTAAAAAGATTCATATTTTGAAACAAGTAGAGAATTTTATTTAACAGGATGAGCGAAAGGCAGATCTACTTTCAATGAAATCTCTGTGTGCATGCATGCATGCCTGCGTGTGCGTGATGTTAGTACAATTTTTACCATAGAGGGATAGAGTTAAAAGTGGCAACAAAATAACTTGTCACTTAGCCTAATTTCAGCAGAAGCTAATTATGTAATCAAGGTCTACTCCCTCCTACATGTTCACTGTGAAAACTGCGTTTTAAAGCCTTCTCAAGCAACACAAAATATTTCATTGAGTCAGCCCTCAACTGCCATAGCAAAAACCACTTTGGTAAGAAATTTTCTAAGGGACACTCCCTACAACAGACATCATGGTGATTGCCTCATGTTTTCAGCATCTGGAAGGCACATGAACATTTTCCAACATGAAATAAGCCTTGGGGTTTTGGTGTAATAAGCGAATTGCTATGTGAATTTAACTTTTCAATCCAAGTGACTATAATGTTGATACAATAAATACAATTGTATGCCATGTTAGACTCTTCTTTTTCATATTCACTGCTCTTGGTGAACTCAGGGTAGCTATGTGTGTTCTTGAGAAATCTGTTATTTCTGATTTGTATTAATCTGCCTTCAAAAGGTTGAATTTCTCTTACAGAGGCTAGAAGTCCTAACAAGAGGAGTACAAAATGCAATGGAAATAGAAATGTACAGTTCTCCTATACAGAACAAAAGGATTCAGGCTGAAAATGGACAAAAATTGAATCCCATTTGAAAGTGGAGCTTGCAATATGAGGTAGTAGTTGCTTGTGGATATCAGTTTGGAATTAATTTTTTTCCAAGTTTCAAATTAAAAGGGTTTCTTAGAAAGGTTTGAGGAAAACAACCTCAAACTGCTATAAATTTTAGGTAAAAATATACTGAGTGGTAATGGGAGACATTTGGATGTAATAGTGTTGCATGCTTCTTGATTTTACAAAAGCAGCCCTTTTTTCTAAGATAAAACCTTTTGAACTTTCAGAACTCCATTCATTCATGTTGATCCAATTTTTCATGGCTAAACAGACTGTCTGGGTGAAACTGACACTTGTTTCTAGGCATATATTATGTTTCATAACCCGATTACTGTTTTCCTGATTCTTCTCCACTATTCTTCCTCACAGATAAGTCACTACATTGTGGGTTACCACTTCAGGTCATCCAAGACATTTTCCATACATCACCATGACTAGAAGCTGTCACTTTTGAGTGGCCTTTGTTTTGAAGCCTGTGATCTGTTGTTAGAATAGTCAACATCCTTTGACCTTTTGGGTGTAACTCCTTCTATAGACTGCTTGTGTAGCTTTTGGACCCTTTAGGCTGATTAGACAGAATGATTAAATCTCCAGGATATGTTCACTTACATTTAATGTTTTTGAACATTAATTTTAATGCTCAGTAAATGACTTGACTTGATAAGGTGTTAAATGAACTAAATGGCTAGAAAGCAGATCAGGCATCTAAAACGTCTCCCCTTAATGTGTGTGTATGGGGGGGTCACTCCACCTCTTTTCACTATAGGAGGCTCCTGACTACTTGGTTTCAGGAAGGTTGTGAGTGGCAGCATAATGTGAAAGGGCAAAGTGATGGCCAAATGTGCAAGGATCATTCACAGAGCAACCCTCAGGAATTATTGGGAGAAATATTTCAATTCTGAAAATAAATCTGGTTTGCTATTAGAACAGCAAAAGCATTCCCCTAAAGCAAATCAATTCTATATATGATTATCTCTTTTCATGGCCAACCCCCCAAAAAGCAATAGACTGTTTTTAATTTCTAAAATTGGCGTGGTTTCTATGACTTGTCTCTCAGAGTCCAGAATTTCACATTCAGCTCATGACTGAGCCTGTGATACCTGAAAATCACATCTTAAAATGAAAACGTCAATTGACCCTTAATAATTGGTATTAAAGAAAAAGTAATTTTTAATCTTTGATAGATTTGTTCCTGAAGTCATTACACTGCCATCAATACATATTAAAATGCATGTTAAAATAATGATCACCAAGAAAATATTTTAATTCCTATTTAATGAGAGCAGAATCAATCACATATGAACCAATAATGAGTTTGGTGTGATCTAACTAATGAAGTCTTTACTAATTTGATGAATCCTAGAAAAGGATTCTCAGCTAATTACTATGAACTTGTTTCACATCATAAACTTCTTTCAGAAAGAAAAAGTTAATAAGAAATCCCTACTTTCAGGTTATAACCAGTTTAATAGTTATATAAACACATTTTAAGGTTCTTGAAATCTATGATAATACATTTAGAGGGTAGAACTTGAGCCTGTTTAGCACTCAGGGTAGTTATAATGATACCAGCACAGAAGGAAAATATAGCATTATTACTGAGCATAGTGCATAAAACAAGCACATTCACTATAAATAATACTTAAAGGAGATTTGTCATCAAAGAAGTATATACTAAATGAGAGGTGGGGAGAGGGAGAGAGCACCAAATTCTAATATAGAGTTGACATTAGAATTTGGTGTGGATTCAACTGCCAGAAAGCCAAACCAAAGAAAAAGACAGAGAACAGAATTATCCACTTTGAAAAAAAGTGTTAGACATGGAAGCTGATGGAACATGAAGCAAATGGAAGAGTACTCTAGAGCAACCTAGACATCAAAGAGATTATGTAATGCAAGACTGAAAGGTAACTTGAGGGATAGTTGTAGGACAACCTTGAAGCTCCTAAAGTAAAGAATATACTTTAGCATGAGTAAAATAATTTGCAAGGAGGGATCACCAAGCTGCCATGGCAAGAAGACCCCCACATGAATGTTCAGCCCTGCTGAGTAAACCCCTGTGTAATTTTAGAGGGCAAAGATGATACTCATAGGACATTTGAGGCTGTGTGAGACAAAGGTAAGATGGAATTTGGTGACAGTGGAGCCCAGCATTGTAAAAGGCAAAGAACACAATGCTGTGTAATATTTAACTATGTAAAGGTATGTTACATTTGTTTACCCTGCAGAATATTACTTTTTTTGTTTTTTCAGACAGGGTTTCTCTGTATTGTTTTGGAGGCTGTCCTGGAACTCACTGTGTAGACCAGGTTGGCCTCCAACTCACAGAGATCCGCCTGCCTCTGCCTTCGGAGTGCTGGGATTAAAGGTGTGTGCCACCAATGCCCGGCTCAGAATATTATTTTAACTGTGTAAAGGTCTGCTACATTTGTTTATGTTGTATTTGTTTAATTAGAAGAAGATGTGTTACATTTGTTTCATCTTGCCTGCCTAAGGCCTCTGATGATTGGTGTAATAAGCTGAATGGCTAATTCTAGGCAGCAGAGGGATAGGCAGAGCTGGCAACCAGAGAGAATAAGTAGGGGGAGAAATCTAGCATTGAGAAGAATGATAGGATGGAAGAAGAAAGAAGAAATTGGGGAGAAAGACAGAGGCATACCTGGGGCCAGACAGCTGCCACCCAGACATGGAGACAGCAGTAAAGTAAGATATACAGAAAGAATGAAAGGTAATAATCCCCAAGGCAAAACATGGATAAAAAGAAACATTAAAATAAGAGCTAAGCTAAGGCCAAGCATTCAAAACTAATGCCTCATTGTCATTATTTGTGAGCTAGCTGTTGGGGGGGAAAAGCCTGGTACGACATATATTTGCTTTTATCTGGAAGCAGGATCCATTCTCACATGTATTATCAAGTGTTCTTAGGAGGGCTACGAACAAAGAATTATAGAAGATGTAAATACTGATGTCAATTTTATAGAAGGTAGAATCAATCACAACTCTGTACTTAGTGCTAAGTATTCTTTTGTTCTATTTGATATTTTTTATTTAAATTAGAAAAAAATTTTATTTTACATATCAATCCAAGTTCCCTCTCCTTCCCATTTTCCCATGCCTCTCACCAACACCCTCATTCCCCCCTTCCCATCCCACTCCATATCCATTCCATGGGGGATCATCAAAATCTGGCACATCATTGGCAGGGCTAGGCCCTCTCACATGCATTTAGGCTGAGAGAGTATCCCGCCATGGAGGAATGGGCTCCCAAAGTCCATTTACACACTAGGAATAAATACTGGTTCCACTGCAAGAGGTCCCATAGACATCCCAGAACTCCTAAGTGTCATCCAAGTTCAGGAGGCCTGGTTCCATCCTATTCTGGTTCCCCAGATGTAGGGCTGGGGTCCATGAGCTCCCACTTGCTCAGGTCAGCCCATCATGGTCTTGACCCTTTTGCTCATCACTCCTCCAGGCTACAATCCACACTGCCAGAGAAGCTAAGAAACGAGGAGGACCCTAAGAGAGACATACATAGTCCCCCAGGGAAGGGGAAACTGACAAGATCACCTGAACAAATTGGAAGCACAAGAGCTGCGGGAGGGTGGTAGGAGAAAGAGGAGGGGAGAAGAGGAGGAGAAAGGAGACCATAAGGGATCAGGAAGATTGAGTCAGGTGAGGAATAGAGGAGAGCAAGAAAAGAGATACCTTAATAGAGTGAGCCATTATAGGTTTAAAGAGAAATCTGTCCCTATGGAAAAGTCCAGAGATCTACAAGGATGACCCCAACTAAGAATTTAAGCAATGGTGGAGGGGCTACCTTAAATGTCCTTCACCTATAATGAGATTGATGACTACCTTATATGCCATCTTAGAGCCTTCATCCAGTACCTGATGGAAGAAGAAGCTGAGATTAACAGCTAAGCACTGAGCTGAATTCCTGGAATTCAGTTGTAGAGATGGAGGAGTACTAAGTATTCTTTAGATGACCAGAAAAGGCGATTCTTTGTCAGCTTCTTAACCCCAGAAACAGCTGACCTGACAAGGGTTAACTCTTGAATGCCAGGCTGATGCCTGGGAATCAAACATGGGACAGATCAAGACCCCCTGAATGGGGGTGTCAGTGAGGAGGCCTAGGTAATCTATTGAGCCTTGGGCAGTAGATCAGTATTCATCCTGAGTATACACATGGACTTTGGACTCCCATCCAACAATGTGAGATGAACTCTCACCCTGAACTCTTGGGGGGAGGGTCTAGGCCCTACCCTGGATGAAATGACAGTCTATGGACACCCCCATGGAGGGCATCACCCTCCCTGGGGAAATGAGGGGATAATGGGAGAGTTGGGGGGAGGGCATGGGAGAAGGGGAGGGAAATGGAGAGGGACCTGGAACTGACTTGTGAACCAGCCATGTTTCTAATCTAAATTTAAACTTAAAAATACAAAAAAATGTAATAATAACAAAAAAGATGTACATGGCTACAGAGAGATGACAATGAGACCTGAGTACTCACACTATGAAGAGGGTATTGTGAACTTGGTGCTCTCCTCTTTTTCAGTTTACTTGTCACATATTTCAGACGATGTTCTGTTTCCCCAACCCTCCTTCTGCAGCCCTCCATAAGGGGAATGGATGCCAGTATCTGCTCAGTGATTGGTTGCAGTTCTAATTGTAAGTGGCAGAGCTTAGATTGTATCTTGATTGCTCAGAAACATGTCAGTTATTTGATGAAGGAGGTAGAGTTAAGTGTTGGCTATCTGTGGCCTGGTCTGCAAGGAAGTTTGTAAAAACAGGCCTTGTAGCTGTTGGTGAAAGTAACCACAAAACTTGCTTTCTTGTTGCAGCTGCTATTGATGTAGATGAAAGGTTGGACAGCAATTAAGGCACTTACAGCCCATGTCAAATGAATTTTCAGAGGCTGGAAATGAGGCCCGTTGATATAGAGAGGGACTAGTCTTCAAGATTCAAGCAATGCCCATGAGTTTAGAAGGGTCACTGTGGTGTTTTCTCAGGTGTCACCCTGGATTCACACTGCTCAAATAACAACTGTTTGAATTAAAACTTTTTCTTGCTGAATTAATAAGGATAATTGTTTGTTAAATAAAATATACAAGTCTGTTGTCATAGAGTTGTAATGCAGCATCAAATTCTGAATTGAAATAGGCATTTATTATTACTCAGCCAAAACATTTCACATGATTTTAGTAAACAATACAGAAGCAGGTTGCTCACACACATGTTTGTAGTAGATGAGCAGTTGACAGTAATTGAATTTGCAATGCTTATTCATTAAACACCTATAAAGTTTACATAGTTAAATTCATTATTTCATTTAATGATCAAAACAGAATTTTGATGCAAGACGTTTTACTTTTACAGTGAAGGAATATGAAAAATTCCAATAAAGCAACTTTTATGCAATCATATATTTCCATTATACTAAGTCCATCTATTGTTACTACTTTTAGTTTAATAATTTAAAAAGCTTGACATGTCTGCTCAAAGCATGATATTTGTATTTTTGCCATGTTGTTGGTAGAAAAAGAGATTAACCTATAATCTAAAACCATGTATTCTCTTCTTATTCATTGTTTTGTTTGCCTCCCAAACAGGTTGAGTTCTACAAGTTTCTTGTTCTCTTTAATTGACTATTTTTGGTAAAAACTCATACTCCCTTGAGTGGAGAATAGAACAGCCAAATAGGGCCATGTGGAAGACCTCTGGGAACCAGGTAATTTCGCATTTCTTGGTCTGGGTGGGGGATTTCATGGAGGGAATAAGCCGTCACTTTGAAAAATTATTGATCTTTATAGTCTTTTGTTTTCTCTACTTTTTGAAATAGCCTACCTAATCCCAATCTTTATTTTCCATTTCCACTTGTAAGCAATAATTCAGTCTCTTAGTAAGTATCCAGGAAAAAATGATCTATGACAAACAAATTGGGAACTTGATGGAACAAAAGGGCCAAAAACTGCACATAGATTTAAACCTGGAACCACTAGTCTGTTGAGCACTATGCTCTTGTCAATGGAGTTAAATTAGCATACTCACTACAAACTTACCCTACCACAAATTTGCCTTTTTCACAAAATAAGTGTTATTTTTAACTACAAATAAATGAATCAGATCCTTGGGTGTGCTCTGTTCAGAGCTATGGACAAAACAGGATCAGAGGTTAAATGCCTTATAATTTGCTTGGAGCAGTTTTTGAAAATGCAATCTTATAAGGGCATCTCGAGCACTTCTAATTTATTAAACCTTAGAAAACACACAAAAACACAAATAAGATGTGGATGTTGGGAGGAAGGGCACCAGCAAACAGAGGAGAGGTAGATGGGGGGAGAACTAATAAGAACAAAGCATATAAATGCCATAGCAAAACACATTTCTTTGTATTATAACTTTAAAGGCTAAATTTAAAAGTCTGCTTTAAGATAAAGGTAAATTAAAAGGGCAAAAGATGAGAAAAAAGAAAAAGAGAAGTTATTGGAAAACAATCTGCTTGGCTGATTTCTCCTAGGATGTATCGAGGGAAACACTGGTGGCGGGTGTAGGAATTTTTTTTTGGTTTTTATGAGACAGGGTTTCTCTGTATTGTTTTGGAGGCTGTCCATCCAGCTGGACCTCCAACTCACAGAGATCTGCCTGCCTCTGCCTCCCGAGTGCTAGGATTAAAGGCATGAGCCACCCCCGCCCAGCTACGGTGTAGGAAAATTTAATGTCAGAATTCTTCTCTGCTTTGATAACAGCCAGACTCAGGGCATAACCAAAGGGGATAAGGAAAGAGTTATCAGGGATTGATCCTCTGATATTGCTTAGAAACCTCATTTGTGTTTGGCTAGTGTATTTTCCTCTTCATGTTGGCAAATGACACTGAAGTATATAAGAAGTCACTGGGTTAGACTGCCTATTGCACCTAGTCCAGGAAAGACCAAACATATTAAAATAGAATCAATTAGACTAAATTTCTCTGAAATGGAAAACTGTTCCCACTTTAAAAACTTCTGTCCAGAGAAATATTCAATCTAATATATTATTAAATGTAAGTTTTTTACCTATTCTAGAACAATTAAAAACCAGTTAGATCTATAAGATAAATTTATTTATTTATTATTAAATGATTTACCAAAGAAGCATAAATGCAGTGTGATAAAATCTAGGTAACTCCTATCTTTTCCACTCTCCCATAGTTTTTATGTACACAGACCATCTGGATTAAACGAATAGGAATAAGAAACTGAATCAAGTAACTATCACCATAATTAGAAACTGTCTCCCTTTGTCAAAAAACAAAACAAAACAAAATAAAAAAAGCCCTAACATCACTTTTTTCCCATAGGGGTAGGCCAGAATTGCAAGCATTCAGAGCTGAATAAGCAAACTTAGATTCAACTCCATCATCTGCCAAAAGATGTGCCATATCAGATAACAGGCAACATGCTGTAAGCTTTAGTTTCTTCATTTGAAAACCACAGCTATATAAGAGAGTTGTTTAAAAGAACATATAGACAAGATTTCTTAGTCTTTTCAAGCAGCAATAACAGAATACTATAAATGGGATGACTTGAAAGGAGGGCCTTATGTCTCTGAGTTCTGGTTGGTTTAGTTTCTGGTGAGGTTCCATTTCCTGGTTTACAGTTGATGTCTTGTCACTCAGTCCTCATGAGAAGAATGGGGTTGCTAAGATGCCCTGGTTTCTTTTGTTAGGACACTGATCCCCTCCATGAGCTTTCTGCCCTGATGACCTAATTACCTTCAAAGTCTCTACCTCTTTTGAAGTCACATAGGAGACTAGATTTCATCAGAAATTCTGAGAAACTGTAAACATGAAGATAATAGAACTTGGGTGTAAAGAGAAGCCTTCCCGCCAGCCTGGTTCCAGAGCCACATCAGTCCCAAATAAACACACAGGAGGCTATATTAATTATGAAGCTGTTGGCCTTGCTTGTTTCTTACTGGCTAGCTCTGACTTAAGTAATTACCCCCATAATTGTTAATCTAAGTATGTCTCTTACCGGAGAAGGTTCTGGGCTTCCTACCCCATGGTGTTACATCTTGACTTCCTGTGTTTCTCCTTCCCAGAGTCCTCCTGAACTCCTAGTCCCACCTATCTTGGTTCCCTATTGGCCAACAGTGCTTTATTGACAAATACGCAGGACTTCCCCCATCACTTGGGAAATAAGACGATTTCTGAAATATCTGGTGCATTTTTTGTGGAGAAGTTATTACACTGCAGGCTGGGTAATGATAAACACAAAAGATAAAGACAGCAATTGATTTGGGGTGAGTTAGAACATGAGACAGTCAACTCTGGCTATGGTAAACAGATAAGACTTCACAGAGAAATTGACGTTTAAACTTAGTCTAAAAGGGTTATATGAGATTGGGACACATAAGCATAGGGTAGGAACACAGTGGAAAAGATGGCGGGACAGCTGAAACAAGCATATGTGACTCAGACATCTGTTGGGTGCATAGGGAACAGTGAGTAGCTAAGCTGCAGGAGAGGATAAGTGGCAAAGGGTGTAGAAATTGATGGTGGGGCCTCTAAACCATCAGAAGAGGTAGCATCAAGTGTGAGAACAGGGCAGTGAAGCTTTTGGACAATCAATGTGGATATATTCGCACTTTTGTGATGGAAATGGCAAGTAGAGTGTTATGTAATCAAAGCAGAGTTTCAGCATAAGGGCTTTGCTACAGTGAGCTGCTGCATGGATGAGCATGGGGAGATCATCATACAACCCCAACAAAAGATAATAAGGTGCTAAGTGGGAACAGCACAGAGACAAGAGAACAGATTAAAAGTTATATAAAATATATAAAACAGATGCAAACCAGAAGTATGGTGGCTCATGCCTATAATTTCAAACATCTGCAAGACTGAGTCACAAGGATCACTGCGTGTTCAAGGCCATCTAGAATTACAGAGTAAGTTCTAGACCAGTATGAAATATATAGCAAGACTGCCTCAGTTGCTGCCATCCATCCCAAACAATGACAGAGAAGCAATAGGACACAGTGGTGATTGAAGAGAGGCAGAGAACAAAGATGGGGAATGAACTAATTATGGTACAAGGCCTGGAGTCAGCAGAAAGTGTAAGGAGGTGTAATGGAGGGCAACAAAGCAAAAATGTTAGTACACCAGAGACTTGTACCTAGATAAGTCAGCTTCTACTACTTTATGGGAACCAACAGGCAGATGTCCACTGACACTTGGGTTGAAAAAGCCACTAATGTGGGTAACTTTTCCATATTACAAAATCCCAGCTGTTCTAGCACTGATAATATTCTAGGTAATGTGCACATAAGCCCACTTCTACCCTGACTTTGATATACTATGAACACAATTCTACATCTTTAAATGAACAGAAAGCACTTTCTCAGACCTCTGACCTTGTCTTGGTTCCATTGTTAATACGATAGGCCCAGCAAAATGCTGCCAGAGCAGTATGATTTATACATGAAATATATTGTCAGAAATAGTTGGGGGAATATGTGAAGAGGCATTTCATTTGTCTTCATGTAACTCTTTTAAATCTGTTAGAGTAGCAAGATGACTGTATTCTTCAATAATCCTTTGATAAGGCATTAGGAAGCTGACATGGTAGCTCTTGATGGGCCATTACTACCTGCTTTGGATGCTCAGGACTTTCATCCACTGCAGACTATACTAATGAGGCAGGAAAGGCCTATCTGAAAAATGAAACCATCATCTAAGTATGCTTTTTTTGCTTTGTTAATCATCCCTTCCTTCTTTTTTATCCTTTACATTTCAAAAGTTGGTCTGTGTGAGTACAGTGGAGCCTGCTGGGGTTTCAGGAATAAGAAACACACACTATTGGCTCCCACTGGGCTTTACTGATACTGATTTTTTTTTGCTAGTGCATACAGGGTACAATCATTTTGATGTTTGTTACTGGGTTGCTTTTCCAGGTGCCTTTCTCCCTCAAATTTCCTCTTTTTGCTGGGCTTCAAAGGGTAAATGAGGAGTCAGTGGCTAAATTTAGCAGTTGAAATAGAAACAATAGCTTCTCAGGTGGTGCCCATAGAACAGATGTGTGGATGATGGTTCTACTGGCAATTCTGGGAGCAAGGAAAACTAAGCAGTGCCTGGCAAGTTGCTTCATTCAACAGAGCTTTGCCATCATTCAGAAGCCTTTTAACTGCAAGATTTTGTATTTATTTTATATGAAAGGGGCAAGAAAAGAAATCAGAATCATTTTTCAGATGCAAGTCACTAGGAGGCCCTGCCTGTCTTCTGCACAGAAGTCTGTGTTAATCCGTAAAAAATTGATTTATGTCACTGCCAGTTATGTGCTCATGTGGAGATGAGAGCAGGCCCCATGGAGATGAAGGGCTGTTCTTCATGCCATATTCCTCTGTGAACTTAGCACAGAATTGCCCTCATCTCCTCAGCTCCCTTCTGGGAAAGATAGAGTCTGGGTATGTTCAGGAATAGTGTTTGCTTAATGATGCACTTAATGAAAGTCCTTGATCAATGATAATTTGTGGGCTTCTAGTAGAGAAGGCTTGAAAAAGCACAATCATTTAGCTAGTATCTGTTTTCTGAGACAAAAAAGTGTGTGTGTGTGTGTGCGTGTGTGTGTGTGTGTGTGTGTGTGTGCGTGTGTGTTTGACAGGGGCATGTGAATCAATGCTTCAGATCTAGCAATCTGTAATAATACAACAGAAAGCTATGGATGCATAGATAGACCAAAGCTGTGGACAGTGCTGAGAGAGGGTATGTAAACCAAAGTGATAATCAATGGAAATGGAGATAAAAAGTGGCTTGGAGCAGCAGTTTGTAGAGAAATGGGACATTAACTAAAGAAAGAATTTGTTAGCAAGCACACACTTACTATAATCAACAAGTTGGGGAACAATCAGTAAAATGTACAATATGGAGATTACAACTAAAACTAAGTTGTCTATAATGAAGACAGGGAAATGGGAAATGATGGGTAAGTAGCCATTGGACATGAAGCAGGTGGTAGTGGGAGAGGGAGCTGCTGTAGCAAGGAGAAACATGGTTCCCTAGACAGTAATTCAGCAAGAGTTCCCCCATGGAATGGGTGAAGAAGGGAACTATGATGCCATCCCAAGGCCTGTCAGCCACTCATGCCCATTAAACAAAGAATCTTCTATTTCTTAAACCCAACGACCACATGGTGAACAGGCAATGTGGCACCTTCCCATCATCTACACAATTGTTCTCTTCTTTGTACTCTCTCACCTAGGAGGCTACCTTCCCTTTGCCTTTTGCAGTCTGTATTCTGTATTTGGTAATATAAGAGCAATCATTCCCCCTTTCTTTCCTCCAATTGAAATCCAGAATCACAGTGTGAAACCTTATATTTGGAATATACTTATTCCAATTCAAGAAATATGACTATTGCCACTCCCCCATGGGTGTCACTAACCTACTGCATCTTCAAAAAGATAGAAAGAGAAATTAATATGAATCTTTATGGTCAAGAGAAAAATATATTGGATATCATTGTGATGTTTCATAATTACATATGTGTGTGTGTGTGCATGTGTGTATCAGTACATTTTGTTCTTAATTATAGGTCTCACTGCTTTCTTGATCCCTACTAACTCTTTTGGCTGGTACCCTTCCTCTCCCAAACTATCCCCCACATTTCTATTTATGTCACAGACCCACTATCCTCTCTTATTTCCCATTTCTGTCTTTTATTCGACTGCTTGCTTCCCTTTTATAGTCATCTTTATAATTCCAGGTCCTACATAAAATGAACATATATATGCATAACAACTTCCAAGCAAGTATGGACTGTGTATGGAACACTGTCTTTAAACAACAAAAATTAAGTTAGCTTCTACCTTGCAATCTGGCCTAAAACATGTCCTGTCCAGCCCAAGTTCCACTTCTTGAGTTCCCCCTAATGATGGGGAACCCCAAGTTACACTGCTAACCACATTCACCCCACTGAGAGACTTTGCTTGCCACATCCTCAGCCTGGAAATCTAGACACCTCCCAAATTCTGTTTCACCTGTCCCAAACAGCACCATCTAGTCTCCTTATGTGCACCGTATTAGTTGGGTTTCTCTAAAGGAATAGTACTGATAGAAGGAAACTATGTGTGTGTATTTTTATTGTTACATGCATGTATGCATATGTATATGCATTTATGTTTCTAAATATATTCTGTTCAATATGTATAAAGTTATTTGTATATGTTCTGAGATGACAATTTGGTATTGGATAATTAATTGTTGTCCTCTCCCCTAGTGATGGCCGTCCTGCTCTCAGCATTCCATAGTTGCCTGTAGTTCATTGTCTATGGTTGAGGACTCCTTCCCACCCCATGCATCCACTTTAGCACATGTTTTGTTTTTGTTCTTGTTCAGTTCACACTTAGATACCCATGTGGTAGGACTTTATGGGGGTAGCTTCTTACATTCCTAGGAGACACAATCACACAGTATGTTAGTCAGGGTTCTCTAGAGGACCAGAACTTATAGAACGAATATACAACAGAAAGTCTGAGAACCCAGTACTTGTTCAGTCCATGAGACTGGATATTTCAACTGGTCTTGAGTATGAGTCAAAATCCCAAAGAGTAGGGGTTTATGCCAGTAAAGCAAGGTAGAAGGCAAGCAGGCAAAGAGTAAATAAATCCTTCTTCCACATCATTATACAGGCTGTCAACAGAAGTTGTAGCCTAAAATAAAAGTGGATCTTTCCACCTCAACAGATCAGGATTTAGGGTGAGTCTTCCTGATGTTGCAATGATAAACGGCACACTTACTGAAAGTAAAAGTAAGTATTTATTGTAGAAATTACTCACAAGAGACAAACAAGTAACCCAGATGAGCTGAGTAGTTTTCCACCGCCGAACTGGAAGCTGGAAAGCCAGAAAAGAGAGCGAGACGTATGCTGTTCAGTGTTTTATACCTTCCTCCATAATGCCCTTAGCCATGCCCAAAAGTGGGCCTAGCTAGTGACGTAGTTCACCACTTATGTCCGTATACGTCTTTAGTCATGCCTAAAGTGGGTGTGGTTAGCAGTGCGGTAAACTGCCCTTTTATTGCCTCATCTGTATGTGCCTCTAATAAGTCACATGGTTAATGGCGGAGCACTGTTTCCTCCTACATCATCCCACTTCAAATTATTCATTAAGAAAAGTCTGTCACATGTGTACCCAGCCACTCAGGTTTTAGTTAATTCTAGATGTGGTCAAGTTGACAACCAAGAATAGTCATCACAGCACCTAAAAAAGGCATAGTATTTTTCAAAATATTCTTTAATCTGACATAGAACAACTATACCTATTAAGGGTATATGGTAAAACATTATAACACATACAATAAACAACAATAATTTCTGGTTAATTAGCATAACTACCACCTCAGACATCTGTAATTTCTTTGAAATAGGAACTTTCCAAATATTTTCTATTACTTCCAAAAACCTATGCAATTAATTAGTATTAATCATGCATTTACTACTTAGCTGTAGGACATTAAAAGATAGTGTTGCTAGCAATGTGATTCTTAAATATGCCAATATTTCTAATCAGATGCAAATAATTACAGATGGAGAAACTGTAGAGAAAGGGAAAGTGTATATGGCTGTAACTTAAAGAATAGGCCATATTTTATAACTAACCATTTTGAACTCTATGGTAGGAAAGTTTCTGAACTTAAAATTTGCAAACACAGAGAAATAAATTTCTCATTCTTTCTTATATCATGTGTAGCAAAATGTAGAAACCTCTTACTGACCTGCTTGGAGGGTAGGATCCAGGGAACTGCTCTCATTTGTTACAGACAGACAGACAGACACACACACACACACACACACACACACGTGTATAATTATAATTTCTGAGACTTTTATTTAGTGATCTGTCTTAACTACTTTTCTTTTGTGAAAGTAGAAGAAATTTTTGCATATCTTCAGCATTTACCATTGTCTCATAAGACTATCTTGGAAGTAATGTCTATGAGCTGATAACTTCAGCACATGCATGGAAAATTTTGATGTCTAATTTTATATGTCTGCCTCATTGGATAGGAGGAGCCACAGAGAGATTGCAAAGTACTGTTTCTGGTGGGTTTGGAGAGTATTTCTTAAAGAGAGAAACATTTGAATCAGTAAACTGAATAATGAAAACAGACATTTTAAGTGTGGGTGAGTGTAGAGAGCATCCTTCCCACCAGCCTGGTTCCAGAGCTGCATCAGTCCCAAATAAACACAGGAGGCTATATTAATTATAAAGCTGTTTGCTTGTTTCTTACTGGCTATCTCTGACTAAAGTATTTACCTCATAATTGTAAATCTAAGTATTTTTCTTACTGGAGAAGATGGTCCGGACCTCTTATTCCTATGGCGGCTACATAATGACTCCCTGTGTTTCTCTTTCCCAGAATCTTCCTCAACTCCTAGTCCCACCTATCATGGTTACCTATTGGCCAACAGTGCTTTATTGACATATACACAGGACTTCCCCATCATCTCCTCTTTTCTGTGTAAATAAAAAGAAAGATTTAACTTCTCCTTTCACTAAGTTCCCCACTACTTCGCTCCGCAAGGCACAATTCCTGCCACCCTTGCCAACACTCACAGCCACGAACCAGCACCTTCTACCTGCTGGTAAGTTTAAGTGGTCTTCCGAGATTTCTCTCACGGTCATATGCTCCTTTATTGGCAGCCTGCTGAATTTGGCCTGAAAAAAATCCACTGGAAATAAACTTAACTGCTTTATACAATGGCAACTAACATTACAATGCAGGATTTAAAAATTTTTCTTGTTTTTTGTATGGATGGAATGTTAGAAAGGTTTGAGGACCTACCTGGAAGGTACTTTCTACCCACGATGGTGATTATCAGTTTGATAATCCATATACTTTCACTAAAGAAATGGTTAGAGAATAGGGCAAAAAATGACAAACTTGTACAGATCATATGGTCATCACAGGATGGTTATGAAAACCTTGTACAAAGAATTCAGAAAATGGAAAATTCCTTGCAGGATAGTAAGGGAGGTTTGGTCAAAATATTCAGGATATTCAAAATGATAATGTAGATCTGACAAATAGGTTTAAAGAGATGGAACATAAAATTGAATTACTTTCAGGAAAAATGTGTTCCATACCTATTGATTCAACAGACAGAATAGAAAAAGTGGAACATAATGTTGAAATGTTTAATCAAAAATAATTTTCCGTGTTTGATGATTTCACTATCAAACTACAAAGACTGGAACATAAGATTGAAATGCTAACAGAAAAGATTTGTTTCATGTCTGAGAGCAATGACAAACGTTATTTCTGGAAGGCAGTTTACATGCTATTGAGATACTTTCTAAGGATGAGAATATTAAATATTTTGAATCACATATAAATAACGAATGTAAAAAATAAACGATTCCATGCCATCCTTGGAAAATTATTTGACCCAAGAACTTCAAGTGCTCAGAGAAACAATGATAAATAGATTGCAGGTCTCAGAATACATCCAATCTGATACTTCAGAATCGGACATACAGGCAACAGGTCAGGACAGAGGTTTCCCTACACCTCTCAAATGCTGAAAAGACCTCCCTAAAGTTGATATGCCCTCTCCTATGGTTTTCCCAGTATCTGTAACCAAAAAAAAGCAATGAAAAGGCACCCAAATGGTTTCATTGCTTATCAATGGGAACCTGATGAAGGACCCAAAAAGGAATCAAGGAGGCCATTGTTTGTTATGGTCTTCATTCTCCCTATGTCAGAGAGCTCGTAACCTCATGGGCCACTGCAATTAGAGTAACCCCAAGAGACTGGGCCAAATTGGCTTCAGCAGTGCTCAAAAATTCATGTCATATTCAGTGGAGAGCTTTATGGAGGCAAGAGGGGAAAGCCCTAGAGATTCAGGTATTAAAATATGGCTATGAAGTTCCCCAAGACAAGATTCTTGGGGAAGGTGCTTATGCTGACTCACAGGTTCAGTCTGCATATGACGAGCACATGTTGTCTTTATGCCATACAGCCACTTTGAATGCTTTGGATAAGATTTATGAAACAGGAAGGATAATCAACTCTATACCAAAGTAGAACAGGGTCCAAGGGAAAGGTTCAGTGAATTTTTAGAAAGATTGTCCAGTGCACTAGAAGTACAAGTAACAAATCCAGAATCTAGGCGACTCCTTATAGAATCTTTTGCATATGAGAATGCAAATCCACAATGAAAAGCAGATACTTTGGCCATTAAAAATAAGATCAGTGCCATTGGAGGAATGGGTCCTATATACAGCTAAACTTGAATATAAAAGTCAGGAGCTTGGGTAGGTGAAGCGATTTCTACAGGTTTAAGGAAGCACCAGGATGCCAAATGCCTTACCTGTGAATATATAGAGGCCTGGGTAGGGGAGGCAATCTCCAAAAATTTCATCAGACATAAAGATGCCACGTGCTTTAACTGTGGTAGAATAGGACATCTGAGTAAGAACTAGAGATGATGCAATCCTAGAAATAATATTTCTACCAGGAATGCTTCGGACAGAAGGTCTCAGCATTCTGGTCTCTGCAGGAGGTGTGGCAGGGGTAGTCATTGGACCAAGGAATGCTGGGCGACTACAGACAGACAAGGTAGACCTTTACATCCTGGAAACGGGTCCAGGGGCCTCAGGAAGGCCCCAGGATACAAGGTAGTCTGGTCATTCCAAGTAACAGTGGAGGACAGCCTCTCCCAGGACAATTGTAAATAATATAGCACTGGATAATACATTAGCTACAGAGGATGAATCAATTATATCAGGAGGAAATACAAAACATATATTTTAGCAAACTTCTATATAATATCATAGACCCAAGTTACCAGTTAAGGTAAATAATATGGTGATTAATGGCATTTTAGACACTGCAAATGATGTCACCATCATAAATCAGAAATTTTGGCCCCAAAGTGGCCTCTAAAAGAGATAAATGTTCAATTTGTAGGGATTGGAACCCTGTCTCTAGGTAAACAAAGCACTAGATGGATTGACTTTATTGGGCCAGAAGGACAGAGAGGAAGGTTAAAGCCATACATTGCAGATATTGCTATAAATCTCTGGGGTCATGATCTATTGCAGCAATGGAATACACAGATTAACATTCTTCTTGTATCAGATATGAACCATAGACAGGCTCTTGGTGGTAGAAAGAATATTGTAAGGCATTACAGAAAACAGAGGCCAAACATACAGTTTGTACAGAAACAGGATGCTAGTGCCAAACCTACAGAGCAACCAAAAGCTCTACCCTTAAAATGGCTAACAGATAAGCCTGTCTCAGATGTCAATGGCCTATGACATCTGAGAAGTTAGAGGCTTTGGAGAAGTTAGTTCAGAAACAGATAGATCTAGACATATTGAGGAATCAACTAATGCATGGGATTCACCTGTTGTTATCAAAAAGAAGTCTGGGAAATGGAGAATTGTTACTGATCTTAGAGCCATCAACAAGGTAATTCAGCCTATGGGGTCTCCACAACCTGGAATGCCACTACCTTCTCTAATACCTAAGGATGGGCAATTATAGTTATAGACTTAAAAGATTGCTTCTTCGCTATACCATTACAAGAAAAGGATGGAAAAAAGTTCACCTTCACAGTACCTACCTATAATAATTCCCAACTGGTACGGTGATTCCAGTGGAAGGTGTTTGATCAAGGTATGTTAAATAGCCCAACATTGTGAAAATCTTTTGTTCATAAACCACAATCATTAATATATCATTATATGGATGACAAATAAGGGTACTGCGGAAAAGGTGTTTGAAGCAATAAAGGAAACTTTGTCTAGCTGGGGATTACAAATTGCCCCAGGAAAAATATTAAGAGGATATTCTATTAATTATTTAGGTTATAAAATAGACTCTCAGAAAATGAGACCGCGGAAAGTACATATCAGAAGAGACTGTTGCCAGACTCTTGGTCTTCAAAAATTATTAGGAGAAATCTCTCAATTATCATTGTAGAAGTGAATGATTTAAAACACTTGAAATTGGTTTTAAAAGGAGACAAAGTCCTAAATAGCCCATGAGTACTATCAGCTGGAGCTGAAAAGGAATTAGAATGGGTAGAAAAGAGAATATTAGAAGCACACGTGGACTGTGTGGTTCCAAAACTGGACTGCATTCTGGTTATGTTACCATCTAGAGAATACCCCTCAGGAATATTAATGCACAGGGAAGACATCATACTAGAATGGGTATTTCTGCCACATAAACAAAATAAAAACCTGAAGACATATATAGAAAATATCTGGGATTTGATATTAAAAATTAAGTTAAGGCTTCGTCAATTGCCTGGAATAGATCCAGCTGAAATTACTGTACCTTTAACTAATGAGGAAATTTCCTCCTTATGGAAGGATAATGATTATTGGCAAATAGCTTGCAGTGACTTTTTGGGAACTATTAGCAACAACTATCCAAAAACAGAGAGAATCAAATTCATAAAGAAAACAATTTGGATTCTTCTGCATCTTGTGAGACAAATGCCTATTTCTGCAGTTCTTACGTTCTACATGGATGCACACAAATCAAGTAAGGCAGGGTATAAATCAGGAAATATAAGTAAAGTAGTTCAAAGCCCTTACAACTCTGTACAAAAGGCAGAGTTATATGCCATTGTCATGGGTCATGGTACTTAAAGACTTTACAGAGCCTCTCAATATAGTCAGGGATTCTCAGTATGCAGAAAGAGTTGTCTTGCACATTGAGACTGCAGAATGTCTTCTTGATGGCACAGAATTAACCTCATTGTTTTTACAATTACAGGAAACCATCAGAAACAGGACTCATCCTATATATATATATAAAACACACATCAGGTCCCATACGGGTCTGCCAGGTCCTCTGGCGCAAGGCAATGATGAAATTGATCGTTTATTAATAGGAAGTTCATTGGAAACTTTGGAATTTCATAAGAAATACCATGTTAACAACAAACATTTAAAGAAGGACGTTCCTATCACCTGGCAACAAGCCAAGGATATAGTAAGAAATTGCCCCACTTGCTCATTCTATAACTAAACTGGGTTACCAGCAGGCAGTAATCCCAAAGGTATTAGCAGAAATGAAATTTGGCAAATGGATGTTTTTCACTTCCCAGAATTTGGCAGTTTGAAATATGTACACTATACCAGACACATTTTCAGGCTTCCAATGGGCTACTCCCCTCAGCTCTAAAATTGCTGATTACATTATTACACACTTCTCAGACGTGATGGCTGTTATGGGTATACCTGCACAAATAAAAACTGACAACGCTCCAGCATATGTCTCCAGTAAATTGGAACAATTTTTCAAATATTATAATATAAAACATGTAACTGATATACCTTACAATCCCACAAGACAAGCAGTGGTTGAAAGATCTAACCGAACCTTAAAAGAAATGGTTCATAAAAATCCAGGGGGAACAAAGACCCCCAAACACAGGTTGCATAATTTCTTTACTAATGTTGAATTTTCTTAATGATAATGAAAAAGGACAAACTGCTGCAGAAAGACACTGGACTACAGAGAAGACTTGTGTACTGAACCAATCGGTGTCTTTTAAGGATGTTATGACCTCAGTCTGGAAACCAGGATATGTGTTACATTGGGAAAGGGGTTTTGCCTTTGTTTCCACAGGAGAAGAAAAAGTGGGTTCCATCGAAATTAATCAAGATTTGATCGGAACAGAAGACATCTCAGGAGGAGGAAGGATAAAAGCTCATCTACAAAATCATATTCTTCCATGGGTAAAGTGACCTCATGAAAGGAAAGAGAAGTGTTTTTTTTCCTTGTCTTCATAGGAAACCTCAATGAAAGAATACTGGATGTATGGAGTCCTGAAGAAGAACGAATAGCTACCCTGAGGACCATAAAACAAACAATAACTCACTGTGTGGTATTGAAGTCTAAATCTCTCTATATTGTTTTATATAATACACATTTCTCTTTGTTTCAGAATATGTTTTAGTCCCCATTCATTTAACTGAAGCTGGCTTTGGAGTTGGATTGGCTCTCCTACTCTAAATTCAAGCGTATTGTTTAAACAAAATTCAGAATTTCTGTATTAGATCAAAGAGCCATTTATATAAGACAAAAGAAATAAAATTAGGGACTGTTATCTGTGGATTTCTTTTTCTGAAAAGTCTAATCTCCTTCATGTTTACCATCTTCCCTATTGTCACCTTTTTCAGTATGCATACATATAAAAGTTAAAAAAATTGTTTGTTAACATTAATGTTTGAGTTTTCCAGAGAACAAGGGATTTCCTGACAGCAATTTTAAACTGCTTTGGAAAGAGAATGGGGCTCCACTTCATCAACTATGCCTGATTTGACTGGAGGCATCTGAACTGCCCCATATCATCGACTCCACCTGATAAGCACCATCCTGAAACCAGCTTGGAACTACATCACTCGACACAACTCCAGACCAAGGAACTGATACAGTGTACCTTCTACAGTCTGGCCAGAGCTTCAGACGAGAGCTTCAATCAACACTAGAACTCCAGTCAGGAACTTCAATCAAGCATCTCCTGCCAAAACAGAGACTGTCTAATCTACTTAAGATTTTATTAAACTAACATTTTCTTCTCACAGGTCCCCATGAGATTGTCATCATTCCATCTCAGCAGCAAATAGTTTTGAGAATTCCATGTCCCCTCTTCCTACTATTAATATTGTAGGATAGTTTACATCTGTTAGTGTTAGTTTTCAATTATTTTAGATTTGGTATTGGAAGGAGGTGTTCAGACTTGGGTGTTTCTTTTAGATAAGTTTAGGTTTAGATGGGATAGATGTTTGAGACATTTTGTTCATTGACACAAGTTAGTTTTGTTTTACGTTTAAATATCTTTTTTAGACTAAAGGGGAATTGTAGGGGGAAACTTAGGATTTTGCCATTAGCCACGTGTCACTCTAAAGACACATACAGATGTGGTAAGGAAAGGGCAGAACTGCGCCGCTAACCACACCCACTTTGGGCATGACTAGAGACATTGCGGTGAACTATGCCACCAGCCAGGCCCACTTTTGGGCGTGGCTAGGGCCGTGTACAGAGGGAGGAATAAAAGACTGAGCAGCAGAGCCCCTCGCCCTCTTTTAGGCTTCTGGTTCAGTAGCAGGAAAACTACTTGGTTCATCTGGGTTGCTCCTTTTCTCTTGTGAGTAATTTCTACAATAAACAGTTGCCTATACCTTCAACAAGTGTGTCGTTTATCGTTGTACCATCAGGTGAGCACTGTTGAATCCATAGAACACAATGGTGGGAGAAGGGTAAATTTTTTCTTTGTTTGAGCTAGAACATCCATCCTCTCATATCCTCAGATAGCATAAGCCTAGTATCTCAGCCCCGGACTTTCATGTTTGGGTTATACCTACTTCATACATTTTCCTAATCCTCTACTTTGATGACATGCCTTAGCATTTACTGGTTACTGTAATTTTGCAAGCAATACCTCATAATATGTTCATGCCTATAGCTTTGTATATCTTGTTTTGTAATGTGTATTCTTTCCTGCCAGCTGCCCGGGTCCTACCACTGTCTCTGCCCCCAAATAACACACAGGACACTATATTAATTATGAAGCTGTTGGGCGTTTGCTATGTTTTCTTAATGGCTAGCTCTCACTTAATTATTAACCCATAATTGCTAATGTATATTTTTATAAGGTCTTATCAAGACCATAAGACTTGTGCCCTCTCTTCCAGGGATCACACAGCGACTCTCCACTGTTGACTAAATTTCCCAGAATCCTCCTTCTCTCCTAGTCCCACCTATCTTGCTTCCCTATTGGCCAACAGTGCTTAATTTATCAACCAAGACAACATGCACAAAGAAGGACTTCCCCATCATTCTTTGCTTATCTAAGGAGCTCTACCTACATACATATTATGAAAATCTGTTGGTTGATCAAGAATTACTCACTTAGTAAAAAGGTATAAATATTTGAGTCAGAAATGTCTCAAAAAAATGAAGAGTGAGATATGATTATATTTTGGGGAACTATTTTATAGTAGGTTATTCAATTCCAGAAAATGATTAATATTAAGATAAT
This sequence comes from Mesocricetus auratus, assembly GCF_017639785.1. NCBI lineage: Eukaryota > Metazoa > Chordata > Mammalia > Rodentia > Cricetidae > Mesocricetus > Mesocricetus auratus. The sequence continues at coordinate 113,800,715 of NW_024429188.1, read as the reverse complement.
ATGTATCAATAGTTAGAAATTGGTGGAAAATGGGAGATGGATTTTTGAAGCAAGACATGAAAAGTAACAATCATTTAAAAAGCCACTTAGGCCCATTCTCGTGGATTCATTACACTTATGAGGGTTACTCAAGGGTACTTTTATTAAAATTTATAAATTTATAGGATATGTCTAGAATGGTTAAAATTATATACAATTTAATCTTCCTGGATAAGAATTTTCTATAATAGTCAAATAATATTATGAATCTAATTTAGCAGTGCTACTATGGCTAGTTTTAATTCTGTAGTTGCAAAATTGATTGCAGGGAACTGCAGCATAAAATAAGAGGCATAACCACACTCTACCCAGATTCTATTACTGAATACAGACATTATATTTTTAACCTATTTAGGAAGCTGAAAAGTAAATAGTAGCAAATTGAAGAGGAAAGATAAGAATCAAATTGGTGGTAAGTCTGCCATTGTTTCATCCCTGAACACAATACAATTCAGAACCCAAGTTGGACTCCAGAAAATTAGGTCTTATTCTAAAAGCAGTAAGTAAAAGAGAGAGAAGGAAAAAAACTTGTAAAGAAAGTAGAAGAAACCACTATTTCAGTTATTTTCTTATTTTTTCTCTCTCCATTTTGAGAAGATAATCTTATAATAGTGGTGATGACATTAGCCGTGATGGTAAGAAGAATAGAACAAATTTTTAAAAGTATGAAAAAATTAACAAAATATTCAAGATAATACCAAATAAATGATAGCCTAGAAACCAGACCTGTCTATAATTACATTTAATGTAAATAATTTGAACACCAATTAAAATGTAAAAAATTGTCAGAATAAATTTAAACATCCATAGGACCCAATTATAGGATGTATATAACAACCTCACTTTAAATAAAATGGCATAACTACAAGAAAATGAAAAGCATGTACAAAAAATCCCATCATCCATCATTAACCAAATGAAAGCTCAAGATGATAAATGAATGTCACACATATTTGCATCTGAAACAAAGATTGTCATCGATAAGGAAGACTATTACAAAATGGTAGAAATGTTAATTTGCAAAGAGATATACTGATAAGAATTCGAAAACTGAAAGGAAATGGCCGACTTCCTGGACAGCTATCACTTGCGAAAATTAATTCAAGAACAGATAAGCAATTCAAATAGACCTATAACCCCTATGGAAATAGAAGCAGTCATCAAAAGTCTCCCAACCAAAAAAAAGCCCAGGTCCAGATGGCCTCAGTGCAGAATTCTACCAGAAATTCAAAGAACAGCTTATACCAATTCTTCTCAAATTATTCCATGCAATAGAAGCATAAGGGTCTTTGCCAAACTCTTTCTATGAGGCTTCAATAACCTTGATCCCCAAGCCACATGAAGACACAACTAAGAAAGAGAACTTCAGACCAATATCCCTCTGAGATACCATCTTACTCCTGTCAGAATGGATAAAATAAAAAACACCAATGACAATTAATGCTGGAGAGGATGTGGTAAAAGCGGAACACTCCTCCATTGCTGGTGGGAGTGCCAACTTGTTCAGCCATTTTGGAAATCAGAATGGAGATTCCTCAGAAAAATGGGAATAAACCTACCACAAGACCCAGCAACTCCACTCTTAGGCATATATCCAAAAGATGCCCATTCATACAATAAGGATGTCTGTTCCACTGTGTTCATAGCAGCATTATTTGTAATAGCCAGAACTTGGAAGCCACCTAGATGCCCCTCAACCAAAGAATGGATAGAGAAAATGTGGTACATTTATACAATGGGGTACTATTCAGCAGAAAAAAACAATGGAATTCTGAGATTTGCAGGCAAATGGATGACACTAGAAGAAACCATCCCTAGTGAGGTAACGCAGTCACAAAAAGAGAAACATGGCATGTACTCTCTCATATATGGATTTTAGTCATAGATCTGGGGAGTTCCAGCCTACAATCCCATGGCCAGAGAGTCTGGGAAACAGAAACTTCATTCAGTGGCTGATGGAAGAAGAGGCAGACTCCCCCGGCTAAGCACTGAGCTGAACTCAAGAAAGCCAGTAACAGAGAGAGGACTGATGACCAAAGGGATTAAGACTGGGCTGGTTTAACCCCAGAAACAGCTGACCTGACAAGGGTTAACTCTTGAATCCCAGGCTGATGCCTGGGAATCCAGCATGGGACTGATCAAGACCCCTTGAATGTCGGTGTCAGTGAGGAGGCCTAGGTAATCTACTGAGCCTTGGGTAGTAGATCAGTATTCATCCCGAGTATACACATGGACTTTGGATTCCCTTCCAACAATGTGAGATGCACTCTCACCCTGAACTCTTGTGGGAAGGTCTAGGCCCTGCCCTGGATGAAATGACAGACTATGGAGACCCCCATCAGGGCCTCACCCTCCCTGGGGAAATGAGGGAATAATCGGGGGGATTGGGGTGAGGGCATGGGAGGAGGGGAGGGATAGGAAGAGGGACCTGGAGTTGACTTGTGAAGCAACCTTATTTCTAATCTAAATTTAAACTTAAAAATAAATAAAAAAGGAGGGACTAGTTCCTAAAAAAAAATAAAATATGTTCTCTAACAGTGAAACTATGATACAAAACAATGAATGGAAAATGACTAAAATATTCCAAATATTTGGAAATTGGATAGTATACTATTAAATTATTAATGAATCAAGGATTAATTACTAAAATTCTAATTTGAACAGGAATGCAACTAAAGTACTATAGATCTATGGTAAGTCAATTGTCTACTGTGCACAAAACCCCATGTTAGATATCTAAAAGTACAAACAAAAACAAAACCAAGTGGTCACTTCTCAAATCTTGCAAAAATGCACTGAAGTACTGATTATAAGAAAATTTACAGCACTGTATTTTTACATGAGACACCAAGAGACATCTCGCCAAAATAATATAATATCTTACCTCATAATGCTTGTAAAATTAAAATAACCTTACATCAAGCAGAAAGAAATACTGAGACAAGAACAGAAATTAGTGTCTCTGAAGATAAATAAAAGAGAAAAATCAATGAAATCAAAAGATCCAACAAATCCATAAACTTCTGGCAAGACGATTGAATAGTGAAAGGAAGATTTTGGAAAGGAAGATCCAAAATTTCTTTTGCCAAATGACATGATAATTTTGGAGACAATCTCAAAGGATATAAATAAAAGCCTCTAATAACTAGTAGGTAAATTCAGATCAACAAACGAAAGTAGTTGTCTTAGTTTTAAACAGCGGCAATGAATAATTGAGAACTTATTTTTAAAGAAGAAATAAGGGCTTGGGAACATAGTTGAGCAGGTGAATCACTTGCTGTGCAAGCATGAGAGTCAGAGCTTGGGTCTCTAGTGTCCAAATACATGATAAGTAAGTCTAATAGCCTGTATGTAATCCCATTATTTACAAGGTGGAGATAAGAGATCCTGGAGCAAGCTGTCTTGCAACATTATCTAAAACAGTAAGCTCTTAGTTCAAGTGAGTTATCCTCCCTCAATATATAAGGTAAAGAGGATTTTAGAAGTCACCCAGCGCAACCTCTGGCTTCTAAATGCATATACATGCCTATATTATGGGTAGCCACTAGAGACAATTTATAGCCAACTGAAAGTCTCTATTCTAGCTGACAGGAACTACACTTGAGTATTTGGTACCTAGGTATAGGCCCAAGTGTGTAGAACACAAAGTTTTCGAAGGCAAAAAACCATCTTGGCATCGGCCAAGAAAGCAAAGGAGTTATAATAGGCACTTTTCAGAAAGGATACCAGCATACTTGCCCTATTTGCTTTAAAGGTAGTATAATGATAAACAAATAGACAATGTGCAAAGAGGTAGGCATGGTTCAGCAGGACAGAACATATAATTACAAAGGAGTTTCATATAATTATGGCCAATTTATTTTTAATGCCTTTATCGAGGCATGGTTTTTATGCAATGAAAATCACACATCTTATATAAATTTTTAGCAAATTTGGTGATTTGCGAACCTCAGAAAAAATTATTACCTCAATAAAATATCGAATTCCAACTTACATCTAAATCTCATCCAATTCTCAACCTTAGGCAATTAATTTATTTTCATTTAGGTTTTTGTTTTCTGGTCATTTCATATAAATAGGATAATTCAATAGCTTCTGATATTTATCATTTTTGATATTTTATTTAAAACAATATGCTTAACTAATTTTATTGAGTACTCATATTATGAAAGACATAATAAACTAGATTCCTGGCAACCCAAAAGAGACCTGAATATTATGGTTCATTGGGGGAAAACAAAAGTAACCATAGAATCATGAAATTCATAGTTTCAACTGAGCTTTCTAATGCTCTGGGAACAGGACTGGGAGTTGAGGCAAGGCTTCCTTGAGGAAGTTACATTTGACTGACAGTGTAAACTTGTACTCAACTAACTAATGACCAGAGAATTTCAGATATTTGGAATGGGCTATGCCCACTTAGTCAGAGGGAACAGAGGTTACTGAGAAAAATGTTCATAGAAGAAACAATAATGGTGGAACACAAGGCTAAGACAAAAGTTAAGTTTGGGTCATATTGGATCTATTTTAAAACCAATAGAAAGCCACTGAATTGTCTTAGACAGGTTGTGGAAGGAAGACAAGTGACATTACACATTTGATTACCAACAGTTTTTCTCACTCTAGTGGGAGGAATGTATTGAAAGAGACTCTGTATGAATGACAGACTAGTTATGGAAAGTTCTGAGCTACAATAGTTCCTTTGGGATTCATACTGGGATGTAAGATGTGTCACAGAGAATGATCATTACTCATTAACCTTTAGGGTGTATTTTTCAAAGTAATTTAGCATGCTTGATTGGGGAAAATAATAGTGTATACATTCAGGATAAAAAAAATAATCACAAGCCCTTGTACATATTTTTGGTGAGAAAACAAAAATGGTACATTAGCTCTGGGATACAGTTTTGCAATGTTTTATCAAGTCAAATCCTTTATAATACTGATTATTGAGGAGCAGATCTCTCCCTGGGTAACTAGGCAAATGCTAAACACTATTAAACATTATTAAATTCACTACTAGTGTTAGAAGTAAATTCTTTATGTTTATATTATAGGCATTCTTCATTTTCATGTAAATAAACAAAGATGTTGGAGATGGGGCAGTCAAACTAGTTAGCAATTGTTGAACTTTCCATTCATGTTCCTGATGCCTTGAGCAAAATGACTAACAGCCAAGTGGGCCACCTTATGGTAATATCAGCATCACTTAATACTCCAGGAATAACCTGAGACAACTGGTGAACAATCACAATTGATTGTTCTTGCTCCTGAATGCAGAATTTCATCCAGGGTTGCTTTATATAGTTTGTAACAGACTTTTTGTTATCACAACCCCCAATTAACACTGTTATAAGGCAGTCATTTCTCCTGAAGGCAGAGAGCAAGCACTTTCCCCAGGTAGTATGGCAGGGAAACTAGCCATGCTGGATGCTAAGAGGCAAGGTTAATACTATTCTAAAACCCAGCTTCAATGATTTGATTTTTCTAAGGGTTAAGGCTGTGATTGGCTCAAACAAATTTATTGATTGTTCCAAAACAATGGCTGTGATTGGTTTAAATGAACAGCTGTGATTGGTCAATACATGTAGGTACAGTTGCTTCAAACAAATAGATATTATTGGTCAATACAAGTGGCATCTTTTATACAGACAGTACCTACGACTCTAGGCTGAAAAGTTGTGATGGCTAGTGTTAATTGCCAGTTTGACAGGACCCGGAATCAGTTAGGAGACATACTACCACCAGAGGTTATGCTGATTACTTTAACTGAAATGGGAAGAATCACACTGAAAGTAGGCAGTGCCATTTTCTGGGAAAAGAATGATAACTGAGCTCATTCTTCTTATCCTGCCTATAGACGCAGTATTACCATTTGCTTCAATTTCCTATTTCCTTGACTTCCCAAGCCATGAAAGACTAGACCATCAAATCGTGAGCTGAAATACCTCCTTCTTTGCTTAAGTTGCTTTTGTTAGGGTATTTCACCTCAGCAACAGGAAAGGGGGTGTAGCACAGGAGCTAGGGATCCTGATAACTGAGGCCTATGAAAGGACTGCAACTAGAGAGTACCATTGACTGCCACTTCTGGCTGCCCACTGATGCCACTTATTGCTGCTAAACACTGGTGGGAGTGAAATTTTCCATCTTAGAGCACTTGAGCTTCTTCTTGCCTACCCACAATTTTTATTCATGTAGACTTAAAGAACCATCAGTTAGTTTATGGGCGATAATACTATGTATTACTTAGTAACGTCTGATTCTTAGAGAAAGGAAAACAACGTTTTGTACAAAAACTTGCACATGGTATTTGTATGAGTGTGTTTCTAATCACTAAAGGCCAGAATCAACACAAATATCATTCAATGAGCTATTGATTAAGCAAATTATGGTACAATTATACAGTATAAAACTACAGACTCACAAAAGGGAGTCTGATTGAGGCATAACAATTTTGGGTGAATTTCAAAGGCACATTGAATGAAAGAAGCAAGTATCAAAATATTCTGTACAGTATGATTTCATTTACATGAGTATTTGGAAAAACATCACTGCTGCAATGATAGTGAATGATCAGTGATTGTCCATACTGGGTAAATTGGGAGAGATGTCATTAAAAAGTAATAGGAGGGGGAAGCTTTATGAAATGATATATCTGTTGGTATCATGCTTATACTAGTGGTTACACAGATACTCTTAATTTGTAAAACAAAGTAAGACATCAAGTGTGTAAGCTGGAATAGAGTTTTTAAAATGAAATTGAAATAATAATAATAACAATGTTTGTATGATAGTTAAAACCAGCAGAAATTATCTTCTTGTTTTTATTTTGTTAGTGATGTCAAAATTCATACATCCATGGCTATTTCGCAGGGTACCAGTCCTCCATAGCAGCCTCCTCCCCCAACACTGAATCACAGCCTGTCCAATTGTTCCCAGCCTTGACGGAAAGCACCCTGCTTAATAGCAGGTAAACACAGTTGACTGACTGTGATTGCTTATTCATCAGAGAATATGATTCCAGAGCAAATTAATAGTAGCAGCAATAATATCTATTAATTTACATTAGTATTCTTTTAAGTCCAATTACATGTTGCTATAAAATAGACTTAAAATATGACTTTCTCTCCTGGTGAAAGTCTTAATTAAAGCGATGCATTTTAACATACTTTTGCTATGTGACACAAATTATTTCTTGGCACTCAATTTTTGTGATCTTCCCTTTAATAATCTTTCCTGTGTGGTGGTAAAGAAGAAAATTGGTGATTAATAAAGGAGTGAACAGGTGGCTACACTGCTTCTAAAAGATCAGCAGTGTAATAATTTCTTAATTATTATTATAGTCTAAAAGGGATTAAATACATGATGATACATTTCTTTCTACTTCTGGTGCCTCATAGCCAGTGGCATTCCATTTCAGTTCTTATACTAATTAATTGGAAATGGGGTATCTCTGTACATTTTACTCCTCTTGTTTTAGTCTCTTAAGTAACCTCCCTGTCATAGTTGTTATACAAATGCTGGAGCACTGCATGTAGTTTCAGGGATATGGGAGACTAGCTCTTAGAAAGCCTTGAAGAATTTGGGGGGAATTAACATTTTACTCCTGAAAGCAGAAATTTCTGTATGCTTTTGAAAGAAGCAGATGAAAGCTGCGTAATTGCTCTGTTTTCATCAAGGTGAAGGAACCAATGAAACATTGAAAGTATCAGACAATGGAGGGGAAAATAAGCTTGTCTTTTGTTTGGCGGCTGCTGTCTGTGAAAGGGTGCTAAATGCATAATTAGACACAGAGTACCTGCCATCTCTGTAATAACCACCCACTTCGTGGGATAAGTGCCCTGCCATCCAGATAAGGCTTGTGTTTGATTAAGGGAAATAATTCAGTTTAAATGCTGGCCTACATAGCCAATCAAAGCCAGAGTCAGTCTGTCCATTATGAACCTGTCAATCATGTCTGTTTGCTTATTAAAGTTCCTTTAGTGAGCCCAGTGGCTTCCCTTTGGTATGCTAAGCAGGCCCAAACCTTGCTAACATCTTAGAGTGCAGTCACCGGCCCTTGAATGACTCTGGAAGAGTCTACAGGCCTTCTCCAATTTACCATTGCATTTTGTTCCAAAAGTTTGTTTGTAAGTCAGTTGTTTGGAAGTTGAGAAGCATTTTCCCATGGACACAATGTTACAAATGGTGGGAAGTTTCCCAGACCAGTCCACAAAAGCCTATTTAACTGAGAAGATGGCTGGACTATGAAGTCTATAGCACTGGGGAGCCAGCCACCATTAAGATTACTGTTTCTATGGGAAAATGTTCACTGAGGCTAATTGTGGATGCCAATAGCAATTTCCCAGCCCTGTCTAGCCTCTGGCAGCTGGAGTCTGGACACTCTATAACCATTCCTCTTTCCTTTAGACTAGTGAGATGAGAAGATGGAAAGTCTTGCAGGAATCAAAGAGGCAGGGAGTTGTGGGGTAGGCAAGAGATTTCTGAAGAGGACATGAGGGTGGCCAGATTAGCAAATAACAATAGTGGGTGGCTAGTTAAACTGGACATTCTGAGAAAGAATGGATGTTTTTAAATATGTTCAATAGAATTTTAGGATATAAACTTTAAAAGTATTTATTTGAAGTTTCACTTTTAGCTGTGTCCTGATACCGTGCCATAATATGAAATGTTTCCTCACAAGTTCATGTGTTTGATTACTTGATTCCAAGACTCCCATTTAATGGCCCTATTTGGGAGTCTGTGGACCCTTCATTAAGTAGGCTATGTCACCTAGAACAGGAAGTCATCAGTGTTATAGATTTGTCTTAGTTTCCTTGTCTTTTGCTGTAATAAAATTCTACGACAAAAGCAACTTAAGGCAGAAATGATTTTTTTATGGCTCACATTTCAAGGGTATACAGTCTTTCATGATGGAAAAGTTAAGGTAGCAGGAGCTTGAAGTAGATAATACCATTGTGTCCACAATCAGGAAGCAGAAAACAGATGGATGAATTCTGCTGCTCAACTTCCTTAATTTATAATGAATAAACAGACTTGACTGATAGATTGATAGACAGAGTAAGCTGGATTTGATTGGCTACATGGGCCACTCATGTAGTTCAAGATCCCAGTGAGTGAATGATATCAATCACAGTGAGCAGGCCTTGTTACCCAAATTAAAAGAGTCATGCCCAGGAGTTTAGTTCCCGTTGATTCTAGATTCTATGTTGTTGTAATTCTGACTACCACAAAATCTTATTTCTAGTCACATGTAGGAATGACTATCTACCTTGGACATTCATTTTGTTGTTGCTTGTTTGCTTGAGAGTTGTGCGACTGTGTTGACTAGGACAAAGTATGGCCCCCACTGCTGTAGCTATTCTTTTTTTCTGGGCATAATATTTTTATTGATGATTTGTGAATTTCATATCATGCACCTCATCACACTTCCCAGTCTTTCCATGCCTTCCCCAATCTTGTGCCCCCAATAAAAATAAAAAATTAGAAAAAATAGAAAAATAATAAAGTACAATTTGTGTTCTCTCTATATTCATTGCAGCATGGTCAAATTCTCAGTGGCCTGTTACTTAAATAAAACTGAGTCCTTCCCCTCCCTACTCCAGCCAAAAGCCTCCTATTATAGAGAGCTACACTTACCCGTCCTCATCACACTTTCTAAGGGTTCTCTTTGATAGCTTCCTGTTTAGGCTATTACTTTTGGAGGTGTGGGATAGAGGTAGGTGTTCTCACTGAATCCTTCCATGTCCTGCTTTCTCAACTGTGCATCTTCAGTCATTGATATCACTGCAAAAGCAGCTTCCTTGCTCTTTATAGTCAGTGTGAGCATGGATTACACATGGTTTCTAGCAACAATACAGACCAAGAATATGACCCTTGGATACAGTAGGACCATAGACCCAGACAAGACCCTTGGAGGCAGTCCAGATCATGGACATCATCGCAGGCCACTCACATCAGTTTGCAGGCTAGTGGCAACTCAGTCCTTGAACACCAATATGGTTTCAAGCAGTAGCGCAGACTCTGGACATCTGCATGGCCTTTGGTGGTAACATGGGCCACAGACATAAACACAGACCCCAACTTCAGTAGGACCATGCCTGTAGATGTTCTTAAGGCCTCAACGGACATGTCCATCTCTTTATATAGCCTCTTTTTTAGATCCTTCTTGTCCTCACTAATGTCTTTACTGGTCCCAATAGCTTCACAAGTGTATGCCAAGACTGAGATCCTGATCTCTGAGGTGTCTAAAATCCTAGTCACCATTTTCTTTACAGATCAGTCTAGATCTTGTAAATTGATAATAAAGATTAGTCAGCTACTCGGTCATCTAAGTTTCTTATATATTCTTCCTTATTTTTACTGTGTGATGTTGTTATTCCTGTGTCCTTATGATCAGAGCCAATCTCTTCTGCTAGCACAAGAAGCATCAAGTGCCCATGTTTCATTTTCAATTTGTTAGTTCAATGAAAATCTTTCTGTGCATGTAGTAAAAGTATTTTTGTTTTGATCTTATTTTTTCTCAAACAAGGCAAGGTCTCAATATGTCCCCCAGGCTGGCTTTATTCTCACAGTTCTCCTACCTCAGCTTCCTAAGTGCTGAGATTGTAGATTTGTGTCAGTCACTAGGCCTGGCTGTATTTCCCCTTTGAGACCTTGACCTCTAAACACACACATACCAGCACTGTAAAACAAGAAACATAAAATCTTCCAGGTATCACTGTTAATACAAAATAGGAAATCGGTTCTTCAAGAAGAGATATATGCTACTTTCAATGTAATTGACACCCATAATATCATAAGGAGGGGCACTATTAAGAAGTGTGGCATTTTGAGTAGGTTTTGGAGGAAGTGTGTCACTGTGGGGGTGGGCTTTGAGGAATCCACATATAACCCAACTCATCTGTTATACAGTCTTGTCCTTTCCTTCTATATAAGCTTGTTTTTGCAATAAATTGTGACTTGGCATCTAACCTATTGACTTGGTTGGTCTAAAAGAATGCAGGCCCAACTCCATGATCTTTTAATGATTACTATAAAATACTTTTCTACCAAAATATGAGAAGGAGATTATATTTGAAGAGGCTGAACAATTATCCACCATGCCTGGTAACGTCCCTTTCTTGAACTCTATACATCTACAGTGATTATACTATATGAACATTGTAGTCTCTTCTACAATGACTTTCATATAGGCTGGAAAGATAGCTCAGAGGTTAAGAGCACTGGATGCTCTTCCAAAGGTCCTGAGTTCAATTCCCAGCAATTACATGGTGACTCAGAATCATGTATAATAAGATCTGGTGCCCTCTTCTGGCATACAGGCATATATGCAAACAGAATACAGTACATGTAATTGATGGGGGAAGTCCTTTTGTGTATATGTTATTCTATTGGTTCATTAATAAAGCACTTTTGGCCAATAGGGAAGCATGATAGGTGGGACTAGGAGTCGAAGATGATTCTGGGAAATGTAGTCAAGAGTGGAGAGTCGCCATGTGATCCCAGGAGGAGAGAATACAAGTCTGGCATTCTTGGTAAGATAAGACCTTATAAAAATATATATTAGTAATTATGGGTTAATAATTAAGTCAGAGGTAGCCACTAAGAAACCATAGCAAATGGCCAACAGCTTCATAATTAATATAGTGTATTGTGTGTAATTTGGGGGCTAATGCAGTGACAAGGACCAGGAGGACAGCTCCCAGTGCTGGCAGTAAACTTAAACTTGCCATGATGGAAAGTCAGTGACTAAAGCAGCCACTACTGCTTTTATTTTAGCAATTCTTTTTAGCAGATAACAGACACATGGCCAGAAAAAAACATAAAGATTTACAGTAAAGTCAGATTCAGAGGTAAAACCTCTAAAAGGTTTATAATGTGTTAAAAAATATATGTACGCTTGGAAGAGAAAAAGAAGCAAGATAATGGCTGGGTGTGGTAGCACAAGCCTTTAATCCCAGCACTCCAGAGACAGAGGCAGGCAGATTTCCACAGAGAAACCCTGTCTCAGATAAATGAATAAATATATAAAAGTAAAAGAAATAGAGTAATAAAAAAGCTACATAAGATTGAAATGTATAAAGAGAGTCTGGATACCTACTGTATGCTACTGCGTTGTCTTTGAATTGTTTGACTGCTAAGAAATTAGCAACAACTGCTAAAAGAAATGCTACTGAATTAATCCAACTTATATATTTTAAAAATGCTTTGACTTCTAAATTTAAATATAAGGACAGGTTACTTGGGAAAAGAATTTCTACTTGTGTTTCCACCCTGAAGCAGTGGCCCAGGTGATGCAACATCTAAAACAGCTGAAATGATGCAGTCTTGCAGACTACAAAAAACAAGGACTTAGGCAGGTTTCTGTGTTTTGTCATGACCCCCATGGTATGGACAGTGAACCCAACCAGCAGGAAACAGTTTGGAATGAACAATGCACAAATTCCCAAATATTGTTTATAAATGTTTGTCTTCATTTATACAGGGTTGGTTATAAATGGTAATGATCACAGTCAATCTCTTTCTAAAGGAAAAAAAGGAATATAATATAATAATGAATACTTTATATTGGAATGGATTTTCATTTATTGATAGAAATTTAAGATCAGTTTTGTGATATGTATATTTCTCCTCTTGTTTAGGTATTGTGTTTGTATAACTAATTTAAAAATGTAATGTATAATTAAATACAGATTATAGATAGTTACCTATAATAGTCAAAACTTACAGTTAAGTTAGGTTTTCTAGACATACAGAGATTTATTTGAGATGGATAGATTTTCTTCAAACCTTTCAAAGAGCTACAGAATATATAGCATTTAAATGATTTAAGGTTTTTCATAATAGTGAAACACTACTACTCCTAGCAAACAAATTACACCTGAGTGGAAGATGGGCATAGAAGAAATCATTATGGAGTTTGCTTTCAACATGGCAAGATTAGGCATTTGGGCAAGAAACTGCTCTTGCCTAGCCTGTTTGATTGTTGCTGTATAAACTGAACATGCAAGACCCAAAGAAAAGAAACTGCTAAACTTACAAAATAAGATGGATAGTCCTACAGGGTTCGTGCTTCATAGAAGAGTCTGGCATACATTATGCAAGACACAGAGAAATGACTGACAAACTGCCAATTCAGATGGACAGTTTACAATTTCCTGCTTTGCTGAAAAGTCTGCCAGACACACTGTGGCCTATGGGATGAAGATGGATGCCCCAGCATTACAGAGGAACTAGGGGTGACTGTCTAGGTAGCGAGGTGTCTCTGTCAATTCTACTGTTTATATATTAATTATGCTTCTGTAGTGTTTAATGGTGTTGAAGACAGATATTTGAAATTATAGTTTTCCTTAGTTGTGATAAAAGATAAGCTATATATAAGACTTTAGACACACAGAGATAGGATAGATGATATTTTCTTTAAATCTTGCTAAATGTTAATGGGCTAAATATTGTATTTACAGTTATTGCTTAATAACTGCGTTGTTATATATTTTATTATGTTAAAGTTAAGGTCTGTCTTTTTATTTAGACAGAAAAGAGAAGATGATGGGGAAGTCCTTCTGTGTATATGTTCTCCTATTGGTTTATTAATAAAACACTGTTGGCCAATAGGGAAGCAAGATAGGTGGGACTAGGAGTTGAAGAGGATTCTGGGAAATGTAGTCAAGTGTGGAGAGTCCCATGTGATCCTGGCAGGAGCGAACACAAGTCTGGCATTCTCGGTAAAATAATAACTTATGAAAATATATATTAGCAATTATGGATTAATAATTAAATGAGAGCTAACCATTAATAAACCATAGCCAATGGCCAAAACTTCATAATCAATACAGAGACTTTTGGGTTATTTGGGGATTAAAACGGCAACGAGACCCAGGTGGGATCCTGCAACATATAATAAAAAATCTTTAAAATAAAAAAATCCATTCCTTTGAAAAAGACTTTTCATACCAATGGCAAATAATTAATGTAGATACTGTGTTAGCAGCCACGTTGTGTTCATTGTGGTGGGTGTGTGGATCCTGTTGCCACATTGGGAGCCAACTAGGTGTACATTTATGACTGCAAACTCACATAATCCTATTCTAATGAAAGATCATGATGTTTATAAACAGAGACTTGAAAGTGTTAAACATTTAGTTGTTATCTCAGTTATGGTTATATAGTTATCCAAGTAAATGACTATTTCTTTTTCCCGAGAAAAACCACAAGAATTTTGACAGAATATATATTTATTTTTATATTGCCTATCAGAATGACAGGCACTTATACCTTACCAATATGTTTTTTTGTTGATTTTATATACTTATAAGACCCATCCTAAGTCTTTTCAGGGTTCTTGCTAGGATGCTAGTCCTGTGTTTCTCACGAGTGCTTCTATGCCAATGTCATATATACAACTTGCTCTGATTCTCTCCAATGCTCCTTGATACAATATTGTGAGAGGGAAATTCCATGAATACTGACCAACCTGGATTTAAATCCAGCAACTGCTTCAAGGTCAAGTCTATTCCTTCCTCAGGACCCAGACAGGTAGTATTGGAGCATAACCTCACTATTAAACTATATACCAGTAAAGGAGGCACATGAAGGCAGATCCTGGGTTTCCACATGTTATTTTTAGAGGAATTCCTTGGTGCCATCTTCAGAAAGTAGATAACATTTGTGAAAAATATTGAGGTATATTCGCAAATGCAGAGGGCTTAGCTGAAGCCTGACTATTCCTGATTTGCAGATATACACTCCTAGCTATTCAGCTCCTGTGATGTGGTACTCCATTATTTTTCATTTAGAAGCCTGGCTTTTACTTCATAGATATATGATTGGGAGAGCTTCACTGGAAATCTGTTGCTTAGATGGTAAATTTTTAGGCATGGGCAGCTTTCTCTGCTCCCAAAATGCAGGAGATAAAATTTTGTTTTTTTTTTTTGTTTACAAGAGAGGGCTTCTAGTCTTTCCACTTGTCTCAATTGCTTTTGTTACATTACTGAAGCATCAATCATACTTTTTAAAGCTTCCTCTTTGCATTCTTCCTAGTGAATTTTTCCTGAGTATATCATATCCAAGTTGCATATTGAAAAAAGTTAACAACTTTTGATGGTGATTCCTGTGCCTGAGGATGCTATGTCTTTAAACTTTATCCATAATGAACCATTGGATATAGGGTATCCTTGGAAATAGACAGTTTTTTCAGCCAAGGCCATGTGTCAACGAGTTTTCCAGCATCTAGGGAACTGAGCTCTTCGTTTATGAAGGCAAATTTGACTAAAAGAGCAAAGCATTCCCATGGAATATTTGTGTATGTAAGATTACCCCCGAAGAATGAGAACCTCTGAAAGGAGGCCTGGCTAGCAAGGAGGACTGGGTATCAAGAAAGAGACGGTGCTGGACATGTTTTCTGGAAGACAGGTCTAATTCTGAAGTCCCAGGGCACTGAAAAAGAGAAAGTTCAATGTATTTAAAGAACAAAAGGTCAGTAGTTGACACATTGGGAAAGGAGAAGAGGAGTGAAATATGTTACAAGTGGAACAAGGACCTTTCAGGCAATATGGAGCCTTGCAAGTCATAAGAAAACAAAATTTTGGTTTTATTCCCAATGTAATGGGTAGACAATAGAGGCATTTCATCAGGAGATAATGGATTTATTTATTTATTGAGACAGTGTCTCAATGTAGCCCTGCATGTACTGGATCTCCCTATGTAGACCAGGCTGGCCTTGAACTCACAGCTCCTGCCTCTGCCTCCCTTCCTGACTGCTAAAGGCATGTGCTACCATGTGCAGCTGTTTTATTTATTTTAAAGATATATTTATTTGTTCATATGTTACATGTACAAGTGTTTTGCTGGCATGTTTGTATTGCCCTGTGTGCCTGTGTAGAGCCATCAGAGGTCAGAAGAGGCTATTTTTAGCCCATAGAACTAGAGTTACAAATGTTTATGATCAGCCAAGTGGGTGCTAGAAACTGAACCTAGGTCTTCGGCAAGAGTAGTTAGTGTTCATAACCTCTCAGCCATCCTTCTAGAAGCTAGACTTGTTTTCTGTTAATGTTGCTATAGATGCAGTGTTGGTAATAGGCTAGTTGTTCCTAGATTTGTCCGTGTTGTAGAATATTCTAAGATGTTTTACATATGTTTATACTGTGGGACATTTGTTTAATGATGCAAAGATGTGTTGCATTTTTTATATTGCATTTGTTTCACTCTGTGAAATTGTGATTATGATTCTTTGCCTGTCTTAAACACCTGATTGGTCTAATAAAGAGATGAAAAGTTAGTAGCAACACAAGAGAAAGGAATGGTGGGACTTCCAGGCAGAGAGAATAAATAAAAGGAGGAGCAAGAGAACAAAGAGAGGAGGACACCAGGTGCCAGCCACCAAGCCACCCAACCAGTCACAGAGTAAGAGTGAAAGCAAGATACACAGAATTAAGTAAAGAAAAAAATCCCAGAGGCAAAAGGCAGATGGGTAATTAAGTTAAGGAACACTGGCAAGAAACAAGTCAAGCTAATATTTTGCATTTATAAGTAATAACAAGCCTCTGTATTTATTTATTTGGGAACTGGGTGATAGGCCCTCAAAAGAGCAAAAGAGTAAAAACAACCAGCAACATTCCTGTGCCTTGGAATTACCTGAGAATTCATTAAAACATATTGATATCTGGCTCACATTCTAGTCTGAAGTTTTAAAAGCATCAATGAAGAGTAAGAAAGGAGGTTTTGGGGTATGATCTCAAGGAAGCTATGTAAAAGTAGTCCATAAGGAGACCATTTCATAAACTTATGATGCACATACATGCTTTCTCAAACAAGGCCAAACTTCTTAGTTGTTTTTACAGTTCCAGCAACTGGAGGTGAAGAATTCAAATACATGCGCCCAAGGGACCATTATCATTTAAAGCACCTTATTGGATTAAGCTCCTGTTATAAGGACCAGAGTTTAAAGACCTCAAAACCCACATAAACGTGGCCTTAAATCATGTGAAAGTTTGATGGCTAGATTCACCTGCTTTAATCTGCAATTTGATAACTATAGGCCAGTAAACAGTCCTACTTAAACATTTGTGTATTGTTTCCATATGATCTTTCCCTATATGATCTTTTCAGATGTATTTTTCCTAATTTTATTTACCTTCCCTACAATTTTTAAATTATATTTACTTTTAAGTGATTCACAAAACATGAATTGTATATTTTAAATGGTGTTCCATGTAATGTTTCATATTATGTGGACTCCACATTGTGACTAAAATTAAATGTGATTATCTCATCATACTTACAGTTATTCACTATAATCATATTCAAAACTGATGGGGAAGTCCTGTGTATTTGTCAATAAAGCACTGTTGGCCAATAAGGAAGCAAGACAGGTGGGACTAGGAGTCGAGGAGTACGCTGGGGAGGAGAAACACAGGGAGTCATCATGTAGCTGCCATTGGGGTAAGAAGTCTGGACCTTATCTCTGGTAAGAGAAATACTTAGATTAACAATTATGGAGTAAATACTCAAGTCAGAGCTAGCCAGTAAGAAACAAGCAAAGCCAACAGATTCATAATTAATACAGTGTCTTGTGTGTTATTTGTGGACTACAATGTGGCAGAGCCCAGGTGACTGGTGGGGAAAAACCAAAGCGGCTGTCAAAGAAAAGGCTTCACTCAACATTTGTGTAACTTTTGAAAGATATAGAGCAGCATTGTTATCAAGTTACCCTACTATGCAATAACATATCCCAGCTTGTTTATTGCTCTCTGTTACTTAGTACTTACTGCTCAACTGCCATCCACCCTGTTGACCTCACTATTTGAACTCTGATAACTGATAGTTTCCCCTTAAGTACTCAATGCATTGTTCTTCTATTTGTAAGATTTGTGTGTGTGTGTGTGTGTGAACTTAAGTTGGCTGCAATTAACCAGGTATTTAATCAAAATTGTTTTGGATTTACTTATAAAGATATATTTTGGAGAGTTTATTGAAACCAAAGGACTTTGAGTAAGTTGTCTTCCATAATGTGGTGGACCTTACCTAAACATCTGACAGCATGAATAGAGAGCAAAATGAAATAGAGAATTCTCCAAAAGAAGCCTTTAGTCTTCATCTGCCCTCCTTGTCACTTACAGTTCTGCTGCAGACTATGTTCAGGCTCAAGTATTAGCTCTTCTGATCTATAGTCTGTACAGAATCACTTAATAATTTTAACTTTCATATGAGTCAGTTTTTAAATAGCAAAAATATCTGTATAAAAATATGCACATGTTCTGTTATTTCTATTGCTTTGGAGAATGCTATTGAGCTGCTCTTTATTTGCAGCAGGTTGCTCCACCTTATCCAAAGTTAGAATAAGAAAAGTTTCCCACCATTAAAAACAGATTATTCTTCCCTTGGGGGCATTATTGCCTCAGTTGAAAATGTATTCTCTAGATTAGTATTACATGTTCAAATACCAAGTCATCATCTTTTAGCTGTATGCTCTGACATTAGTCTGTTTTGACTATGTGGTATCATATAAATGACGTTGTATAGTTCCCATGAAGAATGAATGAGTTAAGGACTTTAAGACCATGCATTAATACATTGTAGGTTCTGTGGACTATTAAGAATGTTTTCAGTTAGGGAATAAACTATGAAATCTGGGGTAGATGTACTGAAATTAACAGAGACGGTTCATATCCTAAATCAGGCAGTACTAGTACTTAAAAATCACTTCATACCCATGGACAGAAATTGATTAGATACATAAATGTTAAAAATACAGTATTAAAGCTCTCTAGATGATTCTAATGCACAATAAAATTTGGTAAATGGTGCAGTAGATCAGTGAGACCTAGAGCAAAAGCTGGAAGACCAATTAAGAAAGTTAGAACAGAACTCTAGGCAAGAGATGGTTGCAGCCACAGGCAAGAAGATTCTTGCCAGTGGTAGTTGGAATCAGTCATTCTTGTTCATGTTTCTGACCTCCTTTGTCTCTATTATAACTCCCATGCTTCTTTTAGTGAAGCTCCTGAATTTACCAAGTCTGTTGATGCTTTATCATCTTTGCACTTGCTCTATTGTCTAAATGGAATCCTTGCCCCACATTTTTGCAAGGCTTGCTGCCCTGTCATATGCACTCCTGACTAGAAAGCCACATTTTTAGCAGCATTTCCTTTCAGAGTGCTTTTACCCCTGGCCTCACTTGTTTGGTTCCTAGACCCCTTACCCTTGTATATTTATAATCTCATCACTGCCCAATACCACATGCTCTCATGCTTCTCATCACCCTTCAGGCTGGATATTTGGGGAGTGGTGTTTATTTTCCCATCTTGTTCCCTCCTTTCTCCTTTGTTTCAGGATCGTACTTGTACCCATTATCTGGGAAGTTTATGGCACTTCTGCACCCTAGCATCGTGAGACTTATCATCATCACTGCAGTGCTCTTTTTGTATGAACTCCAGTGCCATGTAAGAAACAAGGATGAGATTATGAATAAGTGTGTTATTCATGGGGTTAATTGATATTCCTGATCTGCCTTTATTGGTGCTTCCATCTTTCATCCCAGCTCTCAGAGACCTGTTTCTCTTGCCTTTTTCCCTGGGAGCCTGCATGTTTTTCTAAAGGATATTGATATAGATTAGAGCTCTTCAGAGCCATACCTATAACTAAGTGTTGACACCCAAATTACTTAAATTTGGAATCACTGAGTAATTCTAGACTATGAGTTCTAACAAGTGTCTCTGTGCTGGGCTCATTCTCATTAATGACAGCAGGAGTCCCTGGCTTAGGTCTACTTTGTGCTGTCTAATTGTTATACCCTCTGTTTGTAGAGGATAGTAAGATATTTCACCTCCTGTGACTACCATGGAACTATGTGTGAGTTTTCATGTTTATAAGCTTAAGACAAGTGATGCAAGCATTTCTCAAATCAACCTCATGTGACAGAAAAAAGTGGACATTTCCTGAGCACTTTCTGTGTGTCAGCCACTGGGTTAGGTGACACTGTGTTATTCATGTACTTTTCAAATAATCTAGGAGTTAGATGCCATTTATGTATGAAGAAAATGAGATATAGGAAGATGAAATAATCTGTTACAGGTTTCACAG
This sequence comes from Mesocricetus auratus, assembly GCF_017639785.1. Lineage (NCBI taxonomy): Eukaryota > Metazoa > Chordata > Mammalia > Rodentia > Cricetidae > Mesocricetus > Mesocricetus auratus. Next base: position 113,780,597 of record NW_024429188.1, on the reverse strand, counting down.
CTGAGAAACAGTAATATCTTTGGGTCTTATATAATTACATACTTAATAAATATGTTTAAAATGCTTGACAAATAAGAACAGATAGTATATGAGTCTGGGAAAAGACAGTACCTAATCACAGAGCCTGTTAATGTAAGAAAATATCTGGATAAGCATCAAGATCATATAGCAGTGGCATTAAGTAGCCCTTTATTTTGTACATACACATAAATCATCATGTCTTCACTTTACAGGTGGTATATTCTTTAGCCATAAGTTAATTTAAAAATGGAATGGTTAAAATTCAGATTAGACTACATTTTAAAATTTGTTTTCATTTTAGTATTTTCAATAGAAATAGCATCTACAGGTATTTTAAAAATGTGGCATCTATATGATGATTACCAAATATTTATATGCTGTTCAAGTGTTAATTTTGGGGTGTTACTATATATCTTAATTACACAGATGAGGATACAGGACCACACTATAACAGATTGAGAAAACCAATAAGAATTGGAGTTTCAACCTCAGCACAAAGACACTGGGGACCCTAATCCTGATTACTGTATCTCATTTCTTCAGTCCATGTTAAACACTTGGCAAAATTATAAAGATACTCAAATACTTACACTTTTGCAGCATGAGGAGTATGTGTTTAGAGTTCAGGTCAATGGGGTTCCTTTCCTTGTGCCTCAATGGCCAACTTTTTCTGCCACCCTACAAAATATCAGAAGATGAACAAATGACAATTGATGATTGAGATCTATCAAGTATGCTCCTCTTCTTCTGAAATGATGGGCCTTCATACAGCAGAAATAGGAATTCCAGTTTGAAGCCCTTGTGAGAATTGTGAGCCCCACACTCTGCAGAACTAACGGCCTAGGGTGTCCAATGATGGAGATCAAGGCCCTGTACAGTGCACTGAATATTTGCTTCCCTCCATTCCATATGTACATATTCTCAGCCTTGGGGTGATAGTGGACAGCCATGGAAGGCATGTTCTCTATATAGTGTGTAGATCAAAATTGGGATTAATGACTTATAAATGAAGTTTAGTCAAGAGAATAAGCTCACATTTTTGCCAATAGGATACCATACTGATGGTCTGATATTGTGATTTCTTTTATAATTTTACTAAAAAATAAAACTTGAGAGTAAATATTAGGGAATAAACCATAGAGATACATGGAGCAACTGAGAGGTGATCGATCACCCTCCTCTCCCCATTTCTTGGTTAGAAAGGCTGTACTACCCATTGGCTCCTCCTTTTCCTCCTCCATGTGCCCATCTATTTCCCTCTGAGTCAGTAAGGGAACTATGTGGTCCACTCTGGCCAGATAAATGTGGACTTTGTCCTCTGAACTGAGGTCAGACTCTATAGGTGCTCTCAGAGTAATCAATAAAACAGATCTCCCCCAACAATACCAAGACATTATTCTGTAACACGAAGGGGACCTACCAAGAACCTTACCTTGTTGGCCACTTGATTTTAGTTTGCCAGTCTTCAGAGCACTCAGAAGAAATTTTTCTTGTTTACAAGCTACACCATCTTAGGAATTTTGTTATGGAAGTTCAAATGGATAGGAACACACTGGCTTCACACTTCATCACTGGTCTCTCTACCTGTGCATCTACTCTTGAGTTTTCGGGGCCCATAATATACTTGGGTTGTGTTTGAAAGCACAACATTAAAGTGGTTTTTCTATTTGTTGCTGGACAAAGTCTTCATTTTCTCATTTAATACGAGGAGTGGGATAGCCTAATACATGATAAAAATTCTAAAATTAGAAAGGTGCTAGGAACTATGCCAGTACTAGCCTGGGTCCTCTTTTCCTTGGTTGTGGAGTGTGCCATCACAACACAAATCCATTGCAGCCAGGCACATGCAACAACTGCTGATGTTTCTCCAAATTAATGATTATCATTTTGTTATGGTAAAAATACTATGAAATTTACCACTTTATTAAATTTTAAGTATACAGTATAGGATTAGGCAACTATTATTGGAAACAAATTTTTGAATTATTTCATCACAGCAGCTCCTGACACCTACATTTGTTTTTATTTCAATGAGATTGACTTCTGTAGATGTTACATGTGCAGTTTTTCCATTATTTTCCCTTCTGTACTTATCTTGTCTCCTTTATCATAATTTGCCTTAGGTTTACCAGTACTGTAACATGACATAATTTGCTTCTTTTAAAGGCTGAATGGTATTCTGTTTGTACAATGTATCAGTTCCACTTATGTTGCTGTGACTAAGATAGTTCACAGAAATGACTTAAATGGGGAAAGGATTATTTTGGATTGAATTCTAGAGGATTTCAGTCTTTATATCTGCGAAATGGGTGTGCATGGTGGAAGCTGGTTGTACCGCAATAAACTAGACAGCAAAGAGAGCACACTTGAACTCGGACTGCATAATTTTTAATGAACTAACCCTGATGTCCTACTGTTGCCAGCCTGTCACAATTTCCTAAAGGTTCCATACCTTTTGAAATGGTATAACAAACTGGAAGGCTATTGTTCAAAATAAACCTGTGGGTTACACTTCAAATTATAACTACAACATAAATATGATAACTTTTATCCCTCTAATCATTTATCTGATGATAAACATTTTAGATAGTGTATACCTTGAATGATGACACAATGAATACAGGAGTTCAGGCATCTATTCCATCTAACAATTTTATGTTCTATGGATTAATACACAGAAGTAGGATTATAGGATCATATTATAACCCCCTGTTTAATAGTCTGGGGAAGAACTTATACTACTTTTGTAATGGCTGCACCAATTTACATTCTCAGCAATAGGGTACAAGGATTACCTTTGATCTACAACTCATCAATGGTTATCTACTGTTTTGTTTTGTGCTTTTCATGTAGTCATTATAACAGGTATGGTATAGATTATCTCTTTAATCATATTTTTAATGTTGCGTTTTTGGTGCAAGAGAACTTGCCAAATACCAGCATTGGAATCACAAGATTTAGAGGCTTTGTTTTTGAAAGGAAATTGTATTTGCTTTTCTGTGTTCTCAGTTTGAAGCATATTTGTTTAACAGGAAGTATGTGTACTTAATCCTGATTAGAATCTGTTGCACTGCAGAAAATTCTTGGCTTCTGTGAGTTAGTATCTCTAATGAGAGAGAACTTAGATGAAGACTAGAAATAGCTACTAATCAACTATAAATCAGAGATCATTGATTACTGAAATTTGTCAGTCTTCTCAGTTTAGAAGACTTGTTCTTATCAGTTGTAAATGGTGAAAATAAATGTTCACTAATTAGCCAGTGGACAAATTACATCACAGGGATTAAAGCACCTCCAAATGTGATCACTTCCACCTTTTACATGGCAATTGGGCTTGTACAGCATTAGTTGAGAGCATACTTTAATCTATATCCTTTGAGAACAAGGCTCTCAATGTATGTGCCATCGATAAAGGATCAGAATGTGATTTAGCTAGTCTCTTAAGAGCACTGCCACATGTCAGAATTTGAGTGCCTACCACAGTATTTATATCACCATTGCAAAATCCCATTTGCCATGATGTTTCAGTTAGTGTTCTAAGAATAGGTAAAATCCATTTCACACCAAATTCACCAAGTTATATTCCAACCCATTCCCCAAACTGCCAAAATATAGAAGATGTGGGCATGTCAGTGTGGTTGTGAAAGTCTGGACTACAAGCCACTTAGGAATTGAGACTTTCTTGCTCAGCCTCATCTTTGGAAGAATCTTAGCAGAGGAGGTGATAAAAAAGAAACTCCTGTATAAATTCCTTGCAGGTACACAATGCCCCTTTCTGTAGTTAGGTCACTATTAACTCTGAGAAACTATAAAAGAAATAGATGACATGGTTTATATTCTGCTTGTAGGCAAGAACTTGGATTTTTTCTGTCAAAGTATGGAGGGGGATGAAAGAAGGTTTGAGTGCTCTGTATGTACCATCTTCCTGAATATATGGCCCTCCATTTTTTGAAATCAGCTTTATTAGATATTCATGTCTGTTGGAGTATGTGGAGAAAATCAGGGTTTCCAAAAGAGACAAAGCCTGTTTGTTTCAGTAGATCAATGTAAGGGCAAGACAAGAAAGGTTTTCCTCCAAGTACTCCCCATCTTCTGCTGATTTGGGCATTTTACAAGCATATTTTGCTCATCACCTTTTTTCATGTTAGAATTTGTGAATGTTTGAGGCAAAGTCTCATCCAGATGTTGTTGAATCCACTACAATTATTAAAAGGTCAAAAAGATCTCTTGATGTCCTGACAACCTACAAAGCCTTTGCCGACTTCTTTCTCTCCACTGAGATGGAAAGAACAGCACAAGGCTCTAGTGGGTCATAGCCTTATTCAGAACTTAGAATTCAAGACTATTCAAGGACTTCAACATTAGTGGGTAACATATATTGACTATTAGAGGAATAGCCCAAATTTAAAAATTGTCCAGTGAAGGAACTAGTTCCATATTTACATATGCAGGCAAGAAGCACCAACAGCTGAAGTCTTGGTTTTGAATGCATACCAGATTTAGAAACTACAGTGATCCTGTGAGAAGTGTACTATGTAACATATATTTGTTTGCTGTTTCATCTTCATGTCATCTCCATGTGAAATAGAAGTCATACAATTGTATGCACCTGGGAAGTAGCAATGCAATGAGAGGCAAGCCATTTTACAAAGTTCTTACCTTCACTATAGGAATCCTGGCTTCAAATGCCCGAGTAGAGACAAAACTGATTACATAATGTGGAAACCTACTTACTGTAAATGAAACCATGACTCTTAATTAAAGCATTACTAATGTCAGGATTGCAACCAAAAAGTTTTGAAATGAGTTACTAGAGCCATCTAAGGCATGGGTCCCTCTGTGGTTTTGTACAAAGTGTATGCTTGTGGAATCAGCTCTGGCTACAATAAGTTTCCAGTTGTTAAAGGAGATACAGTGTGATCAGGTCCTGTACATATAATATACTAGACATAATGGGATTCTGGACTTGGAGAAAAGGCATGGTGGGGCTTACTCCAGGTCTTCTGTTCCTAAAAGCAGGCCAAGAAAATTGCTGTCCTCACCTTAGCACACAGGCATTTGGTTTAATGAGGTTTCCCAGTATGTCCAATGGAGCATTCATTTCTTGGAGTTCACTGCTTGCTCACTCAAGATATAGTATACTACTTAAACATTTAGAAGGCAGAGCAAAACATATCTTGAAACTAAAAAAATAATACTAGAACACTAGGGAAAATAATTCTAGTTCAAAGAATTGTGGAATATTTACAGTTTAGAAAGCTGTTATTTATGGTTTTAAAGAGTTTGAAGGCTGTTTGTGGTGGCGCAAGTTGGTAGGATTTGCTGAAGGAGCCAGAGGCAGCAGGATCACAAGTTTGAGGCCAGCTGTTGTTGGCACACACCTTTAATCCCAGCACTCAGGAGGCAGAGGCAGGCAGATCTCTGTGAGTTTGAGGCCAGCCTGGTCTACAGAGTGAGTTTCACGACAGCCTCCAAAGCAATACAGACAAACCCTGTCTCAAAAAAACCAAAAAAAAAGAGTTTAAAGAACTTTTGGACAGAGAACCATAAAACCTAACAGAAAAATATGAAAAAGATCTGAGTATAAGACATATATAACCCTACTTTTTACTTCTGTTAAATATACATCCATTCATTCATTCATTTTGTGTGGGCAAAGTGCCATGGTTTGTATGTAGAAGAGGCAAGTTTGCAGAGCTCAGTTGTCTCCATCCATCCTGTGGATTCTGAGTATCAAGCTCAGATCATCAATCTAGATAGTAAGTGCTTTCACTGTTCAGAGCCAGTGAGAGGGGCTAGTAGGCTAAAGTGCCTGCCTCCAAGACTCACAACCTGAATCCTTTTCTGGGACCTGCATGATGTAGGGAGAGAACAGACTCCTACAAGTTTTTCTCTGGTCTCCATTAAGGCTCTGTGTGTCCCCATAAACACATGCATGCACAAAAGATAAATAAAAATTAAATAAAGTTGTTTAATATCACTAAGCTAAGTATAACAAACTGAATATCTGTATTTCCCTAAATTTATAAATTGAAATTCTGAGAGGTAAGATGGTTATATTAGAACGTGAAACTATTGTGAAGAGTTTGGATGGAGATGCTAATTTTCTCATGAGTGATTTAGTGCCTGATTCACTTAGTGAATTAGTACCCTTAAAAGCATGACACAGAGTGATCTCTTTTCCCTTCTGGAATGTGAGAACACAGTGAAAAGTGATATCTTTAATATAGAAGACACCAGATCTGCCAGTGATTTGGTCTCAGGTGGGACAGCCTTTCAAACTGTGAGACATAATTTCTGTTGTATACCAGCCACCAAGTTTATGACTTTGTTATAGCAGCCCAGGAAGCCTAAAACAAAATGATGTTTTAAATTAATTTAGAATTTAAAATGGAAGCAACCTAGATGCCCCTCAACTGAAGAGTGGATAGAGAAAATGTAGTACAATTACACAATGAAGCACTATTCAGCAGAAAAAAACAATGGAATCCTGAAATTTGCAGGCAAATGGATGGCACTAGAAGAAACCATACTGAGTGAGGTAACTCAGTCACAAAAAGAGAAACATGGCATGTACTATCTCATATATAGATTTTAGACATAGATCTGGGGAGTGCCAGCCTACAATCCCATGGCTGGAGATTCAGGGAAACAGAACCTTCATACAGTGGCTGATGGAGGCAGAGGTAGACTCCCACGGCTAAGCACTGAGCTGAACTCAAGAAAGCCAGTAATAGAAAGGGAGAACTGATGACCAAAGGGATTAAGACTGGGCTGGTTTAAACCACAGAAACAGCTGACCTGACAAGGGTTAACTCTTGAATCCCAGGCTGATGCCTGGGAATCCAGCATGGGGCTGATCAAGACCCCCTGAATGGGGGTGTCAGTGAGGAGGCCTAAGCAATCTATGGGGCCTTTGGTAGTTAACCAGTATTTATTCCTGGCATACAAATGGTCATTGGGTGCACATCCCACAATGGGAGATGCGCTCTCACCTTGGACTCTTGGGGGAGGTTCTAAGCCCTGTCCTGGATGAAATGACAGACTATGGACTCCCCCATGGAAGAACTCACCCTCCCTGGGGAAAGGAGGGGGTGTTGGGTGGGTGGTGGGAGGGGGTGGGGGGAAAGGAGGGAAAGGGAGAGGGACGTGAGATTGACATGTGAAGAAACCTTGTTTCTAACTTGAATTTAAATTTAAAAACAAAAATTTTTAATAAAAACACCTATCTCAAGGAAGGGAAATTGACTTAAAATGGACAGACTTTAGAATTAGGTAAGAATATTAAAATACTATAACTGCATTTCATATGTTAAGTAGGATTGTGGAACATAAGAAGACTACCAAAAATGTACTCATGGATATGAAAGACATAGTGTCTATCTGTTTATAATTGTAAATGCAATATGTGGGGTTAATAATAAATTATATTTGACAGAAAGTTCTGTACTTGGAACTATATCACAAGAAACATATACAAAGAAGCAGAGTGTGGCAGTGGTGGCTCACTCTGATGAGGCAGAAGTTTATCACAGGAATTTCAGGGTTGGTTAAACATTTGAAAATCAGGCAATGTACAGAAGCACTCCTTACAGAGATTCTTATCAGGCTAGAAATACAAGGAGACTTTTCAGTCAGACAAAACAAAAGGAAACATGACAATGGGAAACTGAAGCTTATCCAGAGATTTTAGGCTATATTTTCTCATCAATTGAAAATATAATATTCCAAACAGAAGGAAATATTTCTTCATATTTCCTCCTCAACATAATATATTTTGTGTAATACTCATAAATTTTATAAATGCCCAGAAAATAAACATAAGAGCAAAACTCTATGTATCAATGGTCTTACAAATAATTACAAATATAAAATATATGATACTTTAAGAAATTGGGAACATATGCCAAAATTACCATTTAAAAACCCACAAGTACTGGAAATGTCTTTTCTTGTAGTTTCTTTTTGTTCTGTAGTCTTTTATCCCTTGTTATTGAAAATATGTATTTCCTCAGAAAAATATCCTGATTACTGTTTCTTCACACTCTACTCCCAGTTCTTCCCCACATTCCCTCCCATACAAATCTAACCCCTTTCTGTCTCTCATTACAAAACAAACATGGTTTTAAGGGCTAATATTATAGTATAATTTAAGATGTAATATAATGATAAAATATACAGCAGCTTTAGCTGACTGTCTAGGCAGCCTGGTGTCCCTATCATTAAGTAACATTTCATCCTTCTAGGGCCTTGATGGAGTTGAAGACTAGACAATTATAATCATAGTTTTTCTTAATTATGATAAAAAGTGATAGTCACAAAGATAAAATAGATAATAGAATATGTTCTGTAATTTTGCAAAATACGAATAGGCTAGATACTCTAACTAATTATTACTTGATAAGTGTTTGTTATATATATAATCTTAATATGTTAGTTAAAACATTCCTTTTTAACTAGACAGACAGGGGGAAATGCTGTGGAATAATCCTCTTGTATACTGTAAAGATTTGTCATTGTGGAGGATGATGGACCTAATAAAATAGGACCAGTTTTTTTCTTCTCTGTTCATATCATAAACTTCTACAGATAGCATCTGTTAGGTACAGTCCATCTTAGTGTACCCACTCTCAACAAGCCAAGCTGCACCCAAAGCATCAATGACAAGGTGGTTTGTGGCCTCAGGAAACAATATACTTTGTCTTTGAGATAGGTTTCAATGGGATGAGGAGATTGCTGATTTTGAGGGCAGTTATCTCCTTCCTGCATAGGGTGGAACTGGCTGGCAGTTGAGGTCACTTTCTACCTTTTGTGCAAGAGTTGTCCTTGTCATTCCACATAATATACCTCTCACTGTCAGGGTCTCTCTATGCCCTATTGGTCACTCCTGTAAAGGGGAGGTTGTATGCACTGCCATCTTGTGATTAAATTTGTCCTCCCCTACATCTGGTTCACTATAGACCCCCATCCCTCCCTTCTTACACATTTGCCTCTTGCCCCCCCTCCACAACTACCCCAATCTTCCCTAGCACCCACTTCCCCTCTACAACTCCCAACTTTGCCATATCATTTGTCTCCCTTCCTGCCCTACCTCTAGCTCTCCCCTCCCCCATCTCTCACTCTCCTTAGACACCCCACCCTCTCCAGATTATCCACTCCCCTGCCTCCCATCAGAGAACACACAGACACAGGTATTTACTCCCAAGAGTTTGATTTTATTTTCGTCATCAGCGACCACCAGTAGCTACAAAGTTAAGGTCTTCAAAGTTGCCTCCTGGTCAAGAGTGAGACCTCTGGACACTTGACAGGTGGTTCTGAGATGTCTTGCCTCCATCCCACCTCACTGGATGTACAGGTCATCACTTGAGGTGCTGGGGATACTGTCATTGCTTTTTTCATCTTCCTCTTGAACATCTTGGTTAAGCTTCTCATTCAGCCGATGATAATGGCCAGATCTTAGCATTTTTCTTCCCTTATTCACCTTAATCAGGGGAGTCTGAGCTTTTGTAGGGAATGACTTCTTCACACACCCTTGAAAGAATTTCTTTACTGCCAATGGTTTCTTAAGAGATACAAGAAGTCATTGGTTTGGGGTAAGAAGTTGGAAATGGGAAGGGAACAGGGGATCATGGGAAGGGATGAGGTCTGATGAGGGTATGTGGCTGTGAGAACAGGGTAGGGAAACTAGCTCACCTTCACCTTATATTTGAGTTTGTCTGCCTTCTTCATGACTTGGATGGTGGCACTTGTCGATTCAGATTCAGCTATAATAGAGTCTTGTAGCTTTGTAGCTACCACCCCCATTTTGGTGATTGCCAGGAATTTAGTCAGGGCCTCCAGACCTACTGAATACCCCTTTTCCTGGATAACTAGTAACCAGGCCCTTACATTGTTTAGTCACAAAGCCCCTCCCCCATCCAGTCTAGCCCTATCTTTGGGCCCTATCAAAGGAGGGCCAGCCAGGTGGTCTGGATAGAAAGTAGAGGCATTTCTTTAGGATTTTAGGGTCTTTCATACTGGCATGCCAATCTGTCCTCACTTCTCCACATCAGTTTCTGTGGGAAATAAATCAAAGAGATAGTGTTCTTCCTTACTGTTCCCAAACACATGAGTTTCAGTGATAAATTATGATTCCATCCCTGCTCCCCTCCCCCATGTGTGTGGAGATATGCTTCCATACATTTCTTGATATTTTCTCTTGGGTACCTCAATTGCTTCATTTCTTGCTTAACCACTAGGACGCATTTCTGCCTCCTGGCTTTTTCCTAGAGTCCACTGATGTTGCCCTTGGTTTTTGTCTTCTGGTGAAAAATCATTGCCTTTAGCATATGTCTTAGTTAGGGTTTCTATTGCTGTGAAGAGACACAATGACTGTGGCAACTCTTATAAAGAAAAACATTTAATTGAGGCTACTTTACAATTCAGAAGTTTAGTCCATTATCATCTTGGCAGGTGGTGTGTGGGCAGATAATGTGCTTGAGAAGGAGCAGAGAGTTCTATGTGTTTATCCACAGATAAAAGGGAACTCTGACCACACTGAGTGTAGTTTGAGCAAAGGAGCCCTCAGATCCACTCCCACAGTGACACACTTCCTCCAATAAGGCCACACCTACTCCACCAAAGCCACATCTCCTAATAACGCCACTCCTTTGGGGGTCATTTTCTTCTAAACCACCACAGTGTTCCACTGTGGGGATCCTAGTCTTATTTAATATCTGAGGGTCATGTTCATCACTGTAAGTTCCTTACTAGATTTGGGCTTTATACTGTGTTTGGGAGCGTGGTGATCATGAGCTGAGGCAAATATTCACATACCAGAGGTTGGCCATGCAGGAAATTGTGACCTAAGATTATTGTGCATTCACGGGGGAAGCAGTTGGCTTAACCAGAGGTGAATGAGCCTACAGTGTTCTTCACATGTGCCATTAGGAACCAGGTATTTTTCTTGCTATATTTTATTTTGTCCCAGGAGAAAATGGGTTGTTTTTATTATTATATTATATACCATATAATATTATAATATAATAGGAATTATGTTACTAAATATTTAGCAAGTTCAGCATTACTGAGGTTGTCACCTAGGCCCACAAAGTTTTACCTTTGTGCGGTTTCTGGGGTTTTCTGTGTACACTCACTTCCTTTGGGTCAAAGCCAAGGAATTGTGGATCATAGACCATTGACATCACTAATCTATGAGATGTTTTTGCTTTTAAATGGAGAACATGATAGAAAAAATGTCACAAAGACATGAAGGTGCAATTGACACTAAAGACGTGGAGGCTGCACTTAATTCATCATTATACTCCTAAGTATTAATTCAAAGGATTTAAAAACTTACGTCTAAGCTGGGCGTTGGTGGCACATACCTTTAATCCCTGCACTCTGGAGGCAGAGGCAGGCAGATCTCTGTGAGTTCGAGGCCAGCCTGGTCTACAGAGTGAGTTCCGGGTCAGCCTCCAAAGCAATACAGAGAAACCCTGTCTCGAAAAACCAAAAAAACAAAACAAAAACAAAAAATCAAAATAAAACCTTATGTCTATTGTAAAAACCAACACACAAATGTCAATAAAATTTTTAAAAGAAATTTTATTTAAATTAAAAACAATCTTATTTTGCATACCAATATGTCCTGACCTTGCAGGATGTCATCCTGGAGCAAGAAAGAGACCTAAAGACCGGGGATGAGGACAAGAAGACACAAAGGAATGACCACACGACAAGCAGCTGATCATGTGGCGATTTTTATTTTTCTCAGGGCAGTTAATATACTTGGTAGAGCAGGAGAACGGGAGGGGGTGAGAGGGTTGCTTTGTGTACCAGGTGTGCACGTAGCAGGGTATTGTTTAAGCGCATAGAGCAGGATATTGGCAAGGTAAAAAGTTCAGGAGGGAGAAGAATGGGTAGGCTAATGGCCGATGTCTAGGTGATGGTTAGGGTTGGCTGAGTTTGGACAAGCTTTCTGGGTCATGGTATTCCTATGTTCTGCCTATGCTGTTTCTCTTTTGAGTAACCCCCAGAAGGCTCCTTTGTTAAGGCAAAAGGCCAATTACATAAATCTTTAGACTTTAGAAAGTACAGGTTTGGCTCCAAAAGATCAAAGTACCTGAGGCACTCTCAACACCAATCCCAGTTCCCTCTCCCTCCTGTCCTCCCATGACCCCACAAACCTCACACCCCAACCCCCAACCAACTTCCCAGGGAGAGTGAGGCCTCCCATTGGGGATCATTAAAGTCTGTCACATCAATTGGAGCAGGGCCTAGGCTCTCCCCCATGTATCTGGGCTGAGTAAGGTATCTCTCCATAGGGAATGAGCTCCCAAAGCCCATTTGTACACTAGGGATAAATACTGGTTCCACTGCCAGAGGCCTTATAGAGTGCCCATGCCCAGGGGCCTGGGTCAGTCCTTTGCTGGTTCCCCTAGCTGGCAGACTCGGTTTCATGAGCTCCCACTTGTTCAGGTCAGCTGTTTCTGTGGGTGTCCCCGGCATGGTCTTGACTCATTTGCTTATCCCTCCTCCCTCTCTACAACTGGATTCCAGGAGTTAGGCTCAGTGCTTGGATGTAAATCTCTGCATTTGCTTCCATAAGCTACTAGATGAAGGCTCTAGGATGACATTTAAGGTAGTCATCAATCTCAATACAGGGGAAGGACATTTAACTAGCCTCCCCACTATTCCTTAGATTTTAGTTGGGGTCATCCTACTGCCAGGTTTCTCATTAAACCCATAAGGTCTCCCTCTATTAAGGTATCTCTTTCCTTGCTCTCCTTCTCTGTTCTACCCCCAGTTTGACCTTCCTGATCCCTCATGTTCTCCCCCTGCCATTCTCTCCACTTTTTCCTATCCCTCTCCCCATGTGCTCCCAATTTGCTCATATATTGTCCCTTTTCCCTTCTTTGGGAGTCCATGTATGTCTCTCTTAGCATCCTCCTTGTTTTCTAGCTTCTCTGGGGTATGGATTGTAGGGTGGTTATTCTTTGCTCTATGTCTAATGTCCACTTATGAATGAGTGCATACTATGTTTCCATCCCTGATTTTAAGTGCTACCTACAACTATAGTAATGAAAACAGCTCAGTATTGGCACAAAATCAGATAGGTAGACCAATGGAAATAAGTTGAAGATCCTGATATTATCCACACACCTATGAATACCTGATTGTTGACAAACAATGGAAAACAGAAAATAGAAATCATCTTCAAAAAATGGTGCTGGCATAACTGAATGCTGACATGTAGAAGATTTCAGATAGAACCACATCTATCACCACGCACAAAACTTATGTCCAAATGGATCAAAGACCTCAACATAAATCCAGTCACACTGAACCTCTTAGAAGAAAAAGTGGGAGATACCCTTGAACAAATTGATACAGGTGACCACTTTCTGAACATAACACCAGTAGCACAGACATTGAAATAGACATTTAATAAATGGAACCTCCTGAAACTGAGTTTATTAGAATTTTAATGGTATTTCTAAATTTCCAGAGTATACTAGATATCTAGAAGCAATTATACATGTAAGATTACATTTTTCACTGTTGATATGTAATGATACAGAATATGGATAACAAGCCAGAATGACCTCCACGACCCTGTATTTGAAACATAGAACAGTGAGAACATGTGTATCTTAATGTGTATACACATGAACATTTTATGCCTTATGCCTGAATAGTTTCTGAGCTAAGTATATGCATAATTTATAAGGCACAGGTATGTTACCTCTTTATACCGAGAAGGGCTAGAAACAACAACAATTCCATAGAAGTTAGCACAGGTCACCCAGAACTTGATTTCTAGTGCTGTTTTGTGATGAAAGAAACTTGAGAAACTTAGCAAAATAGTGGATTACAGTGCTGGAGAAGGAAATATAGAAGATGAGCATAGAACATTTCTTCAAAGGACAGAAAATAAGAAAGAGATCAGAAAGCAAAAAGAAGAAAGAAAATCAGTGTAATCTGAACAGTGGCAGTTTGAAACAAATCGAGTAATAAAATGTATAAGATAATGCTAGGCTACAACTTAAGCCAAAAATAAGTCCATGGTTGATAAAAATAAACATTTGAATGAGTAAGTGAATGACAACAGACAAATTCACATGTAATTGAAGAGTAACTTACTTTGCAGTAGAGAAACCTGACAAATTTTACCTCAGCCAGGAGATTGAGGTGAACATGTACAGCGATAAGCCAATCCGGTAGCATGTTCCATTGATAGGAAATAACAAAAATGGAACTTAACCTCTGTGGTTTCCTTTTTCAAAAAAACTGCAACTACAAGCTAATAATAAGAAAAATATTAGACAAATTCCAGTTAAGTATCATCTGACAAAATATCTAACATTACTTTTGTTTGTTTTCCGAGAAAGGGTTTCTCTGTATTGCTTTGGAGGCTGTCCTGGAACTCACTCTGGAGACCAGGCTGGCCTCGAACTCACAGAGATCCAGCTGCCTCTGCCTCTCGAGTGCTGGGATTAAAGGCGTGTGCCACCACCACCCGGCTCTGACATTACTTTTTAAAATTGCCATGATTGTTACAAGGGAGCTCTCTCAAAGTCAAGATGAACCTAAGTAGACAGGAGAAGTGACTACAACCCTGCATATGATCCTGTTAATTAGAGGAAAACTAAGGGAAATGGGAAAAATTACACTTAAGTGATAATAGTGTATTGATACCAATTCATTCATTGTTACAAATGTATCACATTAATACAGCATATTGACCATAGTGACATTTTTGTGGACTACATTAGTATTATTTTTACTATCTATGTAACTTTTCTAAAATCTAAACCTCCTCTGAAATAAACTTTTTTTTTATAAAGCCAAAACCAGTTCTTTTTCTAAATGACCTAGGAGGTATTCTGGGGATATAATGATGGAGTTGGTAGACTTGTGGAATGGACACAAGTCTAGTAATATAAAAAGCAGCTTGATATTTTTGCTTCACTTGCTTAAAAATACAAAGAGTAGTGTTAAATTGAAGAGTTTAGATGCCAATTCTGTGATCATTGGAAATATCTAGGTAAATCAAACACCTGAGTTATGATACTGCATGTACAGTGGTCCTGATTATAACCCATATGTGAACCTGCAACCCTGTCCCATTCAGAGTACTCATGGTAAATTTTAAAAACCTGTTTATTTTTTAAGTTAAATGAACAGTTTTCATAGAAAAAGAAGAGGGAGATCCCAGAAGAAAATGAATAAATCAATGTTAAGAAGCTAGATCTGGTGTCCCACACATGTAGAAGCTAGCACTTAGAAGGAAGGAGCACCCCTGTGAATATCTAGGTTAGCCTGGTCTACATAATATTTGAAGTCATCAAGATATTATCTCAAAGATCCATAATAACCCATCAAACAGAAGACATATCTTAATAAATTCAGCATAAAATAAATCCAAATTTCTAAAAACAATCCACAGACATAGCTGTTACAAATTTGTTTCATACATTTGAAAGTTACTGAGATGAGGTAAGGCAACTAATGTTTAGAGACATAAAATGAGTATTCCAATACTGTTGAAGTTTGTACAAAAAGAAAAAAGAACTTCAACCATATCTTTCTAAGTCCATAGCCTCCAATTTTCTCATCTCTGAGTTAAAGAAAGCAGAGAAGCACTGTGCTTCCATAAGTCATTTTTTGCATGTGAGGCTATAGAATTAAGATTTTGTTTACTTCTTGATGTATATCTTCCCCAGGAAGAAAGGAAGAAAATCACCACTGCTGTCTGTGGCCTCTCAGAACTCTTCAACATTGTGTGAGCTATAGAAAGATTGATTATTCATCTCCCACTTCTAAGCCCTTACCTGAGTTGCCACAGGATGGAGGGTGGAAAAGGTGGTAAGCCAAGCTTTTCTAGGTCAACTGTTTCCCTAGTATCACCATTCTTCTCTTCTGTCTTCCCTTAGGAAGCTTAATAGAGCCATCACTTACTACAGTCCTATTGTCATCCTTTCTCATATTTCCTACAGTCTTACTGTAGGCACCTTCTAATTGCCCCCATTTACAGATGACCAAACTGACATTCAAAGGGACTGAATGGTTAGAATTAAGTATGTGACTAGATGACATTCTAGCAGGTGGCAAGAGTTTAGAAAATAAGGTGAACTCAGGCTTTCTCATCTCGTTTTGTGTGTGTGTGTGTGTGTATTATGGATTCAGGAGAGAACGTATGTTGTTACCTGGGTTTAAGGCTGGGTGCTAGCTCGGTGCTTAGAACTGTTTACCAGACATTCAAAAGTATCCTGGTTCGCATCTTCTTTAGTTAAGTATATTAATATTTTCTCTTTAATTAAAAATGGGAAGTATATAGTAGAGTAAATCACTTCAGTCAAGTTACTTGAAAAAAGCCAGCAGTTGATTGCCTGATTAGTATTATTATTTATTTTCACTTTTCAGGTGAAATTTTTGGCACTTACTTAGACAGCCTAAGGTCCACAAGCCTGTAATTATCCATAAAACAGCTAAGTCAGTGTTGTTCTTAATTATACAGGAAATGAAAGGGAAAGGGATTTTTTTTTCAGACTGAATTTTATCCAATCCAAACTGCACAAAATTTCAAGCCATTGCCAGGCTTATGGAGCTGGCAGTCTGGGTTTGACTATGTTATTTGTAACTTCTATATCAATTCCTAAACCAAATGGAACTAGAAATTACTGTACCTCACTTCAAAAAACAATTGCTATTGTGAAATATTAGATTACTTAAATACCTTTTAGGGAAAGATGGAAATGCTTTACCTTTCTGTGCTGAAAAATGCAATTGAGCTGTTCAACCTCAGCCATTTCCACTTGTTTTTGCTCCCATGAAGTCCGGATTCAATGAAAAAGCATAGTAATTTAACTTAAAAGGTGATTATATATCAGATGAATTTTTTATTGTCTTCACTCTGTACAATTATACCACTGTTTAGTAGGCATTCAAATGGAAAAGGGTATTTATCAAGTGAAGGCAAAATCATGTTATATGCTAATTTTGCAAAAGAAAATGTGGTTTTTATGTTAAATGCATATATATTTCATGTATCTGGAAACAATATGCAATTATAAAAGCACAGGTTTTATGGAAGTTTAAAATGTCTACCCTTGTAGAGACAATTTCTCATGTTAGGAAGGAGAAGCTACTAAGCAGTTCAGAGATCACAAATGAGTCAGTTGGCTCAATACGACTGGATGGACATCTCCCCTTGCTGACTGGCTTTAAACAATGACTATCTCAATGGTTACCTCGATGGTCACAAGTAGATGTTCTCTCTCAAGATTCTTGGATTGAGTAAACCTTGCTCTTACTCTATCCAAAGGAAGCAGGGAAATTCCTCCATTTATTAGCACATCACCAAAAAAAAAAAGAAAAAGAAAAAGAAAACAGAAAGGAAAGACAGAGTTCTGTGAAAGACAAAATAAGGACCTCTTCTCTTGAACCTGTGAATGTTACCTATAAATAACATGACTGTGTATGTATTGTTCTTTAGCTCAATGAACCTTGAAAAAAGAATTAAAGTTAAGGACCTACAGATGGGGCACTTATCCTTTCCTGTAATTTCTTGTGTTCTAGATCATTTTCAGTTGCTCTAACAGAAAAGTGCAGACAGAATAAGCCATAGAGACTGAAGTCTAATTTAATTTACAATTCTGAAGGCTGGAATATCCAAGAACCGAGATACCAGCACATTTTGGGGGGAAGATATGTTCCTTGCTCTATCACAACATGACATCACATTGCAAGACAGAGAAAGCATGCCTGGAATAGCTGAATTTTAACAATAAAGTTTCTACCAGGATATACTATTAATCCAGTGATGCACAAATGGCAGAGTCCTCAAGATTAAATCACCTCTTAAATAACAAACTGTAACTGTGGATGTTTAAATATTTTAGTGCATGAGAGTGTGGGGACACATTCAAGCTATTTCAATAGCATTCCTTAAAACTAGAGAAACTTCCCTAACTATAGTCAGAAAGAGATATCACAATGGAGGAAGGGATAAGATAAATATAATATTGTTGACACTGTGTATGAAGGAATTGTCCAGGACATGTATCCAGAGTTTGGAAAGACCAAGGAAGAAGTTTCTTGCCTACAGCCTCCAGAAAGTAATGTAGCCTACCCTGAGTTTTATGTTCTCCATGTCTGAATACTTTCCCCATAAAAACTATAAGAAACTAAGTTTCTGTTATCTTTCCATTAGCAGTAATACAAAATCAATATAAGCTGGTATATTAGTCAACAGGTAATTGATCAGGGAAGCTATTTTCTACATTAGAATACAATGTTAGCCTAAAGAAACTGCAGAATCTGTGCCTATGTAACCATTCGTAATATATTATAGAATGTGTTGAATGCAGGTCAATTTGGCAAATGGGATTCTGTGCTTGGGGTAATGATAAAGTACTTTGGATAGCTGACCCACATCCAGTTGGTCACAGTTTTTGATACCAGTGCTGACTTCTACAAGAAAGGAAAATTCAGAGAGCAGGAAAGGAGATCAAGCAGGATTGAGAATGTTCTGTCTGGTGTTTTTGGCCACATTCAGAGTGTCTGAGCTTGCAATCTTCTTTACAAATCAATTTCAATAGCTTAAATGAAAAGAGCAGTCTCATACACCATTGCTATTCTTATAGAAATCCTTCTAATGTTTTAGCTTTAAACTGTTGTCCCAAATGGCTTATGTACAGAGATATATATGTATACATGCCCACATGCATGTGCAGATGTGTGCACGTGCATGCATGGGCTCATGCACACACACACACACACACACACACACACACACACACACACACGCACATACACAGAGAGAAAGAGAGAGAGAGAGAGATGAAGTGGTGTTTTTACATGCTTCTAATTTGAAAAATATTATCTTTGGCTTCATTGTGACAAGAAGAAATACGGATATATAAGCCACCTAGAATATAGCATTAACGGATTTCGTCATTTTCTCAATTTTTGCTCAAATGAGGTTTCCTCTATTTCCTGAAAAAGATCATGTCAGGAACTCTTTTGTAAGATGTTTATATGTGCAGTTGGATTATTCATTCTCTAGTTAATGAACCATCTTAATCTAATATGTAACAAGAGTCTAAAAGCTAATCAATAATGGAACACAGATCTGCCTATGGAAGTGCCCAGGCCTTGGAGAGGAAGCTGCACAAGACAGCACGCCTCCAAAGGCAGTTTCAACTTGATATTTATTTTATGATATTATTTATGTGTAATTCTTTGTATTGCCACTTCCAATTGTTTTTGGAACAAACATATCAGGGAAATGAGTTACTTTTTTTAAAAATTGCATTCATATTTGATAAATAGCTTACAGATTAGACAGAAGATGTTTACTAAAACCAGGACTCAAAGCTTTTTTCCTGGAGGTCAGACTAAACCACTAGATTAAGGATGATAAATCTGTATTGCCCAGGCCATCTGAAGCTAATTGGACAGTGCTAGGCTGAGTTGATTGTGGAGGCAAGAGGATTTTGACTCTCCAGCTCTGGGCAGGCTGAAGTTCAATAGCTTCATGTTCAATAGTAGACCAAGAGGAAGCAAAAATGGACAGGGACTTTTTTGGTTTGATGGACAAGAGCCATCTTCCACTTTCAGCATCCTGTGTGTATACTACCTAATGGCTGCAAACACTGTGTTTCTTTTCCTGAGTTCTTTATTCCTTTCCTACTTCAATCCCATTACACTGTGTGAGCATGGAAATCCACAAAAAATTTTCTTTGTGTCCTATGTTTGAGACTCTCTAAATTGGAAGTGAAACAATTCTTATCTGTGTGATTTTTATTATTAAGATGTTCTACCAACTGACATAAATACTTGAGAAATGTTTTGTTCATTCATTCTTTATTCACTCACCTACTCCAGACATTCTGACATTAGATCATCTCCATTGTTCTTTTCTTTCTTTTTTTTTAATTTATCATATTTTTATTATTATTATTTTTATTTTCCATTTTAAATTTAGATAAGAAACAAGGTTGCTTCACAAGTCAGTTCGAGGTCCCTCTCCCTTTCCCTCCCCTCCTCCCGTGTCCTCCCCCCATCCCCCCCCCCGTTATCCCCTCATTCCCCCAGGGAGGGTGAGGCCCTCCATGGGGGTGTCCATAGTCTGTCATTTCATATAGGGCAGGGCCTAGACCCTTCCCCAAGAGTTCAGGGTGAGAGTGCACCTCACATTGTTCTATGGGAGTCCAGAGTCCGTGTGTATACTTGGGATGGGTACTGATCTGCTGTCCAAGGCTCAATAGATTACCTAGGCCTCCTCACTGACACCCAGATTCAGGGGGTCTTGATCAGTCCCTGGTCAGCTGTTTCTGGGGGGTTAAACCAGCCCAGTCTTAATCCCTTTGATCATCAGTCCTCCCTCTCTGATACTGGCTTTCTTGAGTTCAGCTCAGTACTTAAGCAGCCACTAAATGAAGTTTCTGTTTCCCAGACTCTCTGGCCATAGGATTGTAGGCTGGCACTCCCCAGATCTATGTCTAAAATCCATATATGAGAGAGTACATGCCATGTTTCTCTTTTTGTGACTGGGTTACCTCACTCAGGATGGTTTCTTCTAGTGTCATCCATTTGCCTGCGAATCTCATGATTCCATTATTTTTTTCTGCTGAATAGTACTCCATTGTGTAGATGTACCACATTTTCTCTATCCACTCTTCAGGTGAGGGACATCTAGGTTGCTTCCAAGTTCTGGCTATTACAAATAAAGCTGCTATGAACATAGTGGAACAGACATCTTTGTTATATGAATGGGCATCTTTTGGATATATGCCTAAGAGTGGAGTTGCTGGGTCTTGTGGTAGGTTTATTGCCATTTTTCTGAGGAATCTCCATACTGCTTTCCAAAGTGGCTGAAGCAGTTGGCACTCCCACCAGCAATGGAGGAGTGTCCCCCTTTCACCACATCCTCTCCAGCATAAATTGTCATTGGTGTTTTTGATTTTAGCCATTCTGACAGGAGTGAGATGGTATCTCAGAGTTGCTTTGATTTGCATTTCCCGGATGGCTAAGGATGTTGAGCACTTTCTCAAGTGCCTCTCAGCCATTTTAGACTCCTCTATTGAAAACTCTATTTAGTTCTGCAGCCCACTTCTTAATTGGGTCCTTTGTTGTTTTGGAGACTTGCTTCTTGAGTTCTTTGTAAATTTTGGAGATCAACCCTCTGTCAGATGTGGGATTAGTGAATATTTTTTCCCATTCTGTGGGCTGCCTTTTTGTCTTGCTGACTGTGTCCTTTGCCTTACAGAAGCTTCTCAGTTTCAGTAGGTCCCATTTATTAATTGTTGATCTCACTGTCTGTGCTACTGGTGTTATGTTCAGGAAGCTGTCTCCTGTACCAATTCGTTCAAGGGTACCACCCACTTTCTCTTCTAAGAGGTTCAGTGTGGCTGGATTTATGTTGAGGTCTTTGATCCATTTGGACTTAAGTTTTGTGCATGGCGATAAACATGGATCGATCCGCATTCTTCTACATGCCAGTCTCCAATTATGCCAGCACCATTTGTTGAAGATGCTTTCTTTATTCCATTGTATATTTTTAGCTTCTTTGTCAAAGATCAGATGTTCGTACGTGTGTGGGTTAATACCCGGATTTTCAATTCGATTCCATTGGTCTGCCTGTCTATTTTTGTGCCAATACCAAGCTGTTTTCAGGACTATAGCTCTATAATAGAGCTTGAGGTCAGGGATGGTGATGCCTCCGGACGTTGCCTTGTTGAACAGGGTTGTTTTGGCTATCCTGG
Organism: Mesocricetus auratus; assembly: GCF_017639785.1. Lineage (NCBI taxonomy): Eukaryota > Metazoa > Chordata > Mammalia > Rodentia > Cricetidae > Mesocricetus > Mesocricetus auratus. The sequence goes on along the minus strand of NW_024429188.1, from coordinate 113,758,824 downwards.
GTCTTTTGTTTTTCCATACAAAATTGATTATTGTTCTTTCAAGGTCTGTGAAGAATTGTGCTGGGATTTTAATGGGGATAGCATTGAATCTGTAGATTGCTTTTGGCAGGATTGCCATTTTTACTACATTGATCCTACCTATCCAAGAGCATGGGAGATCTTTCCATTTTCTGAGGGCTTCTTTAATTTCTTTCTTTAAAGATTCAAAGTTCTTACGATACAGGTCTTTCACTTGTTTGGTTAGCGTTACCCCAAGGTATTTTATGTTGTTTGTGGCAATTGTAAAGGGTGATGTTTCTCTGATTTCTCTTTCAGCCCTTTTATCATCTGTATATAGTAGGGCTACTGGCTTTCTTGAGTTGATCTTGTAACCTGCCACTTTGCTGAAGGTGTTAATCAGCTGTAAGAGTTCCCTGGTAGAGTTCTTTGGGTCATTGATGTAAACTATCATATCGTCTGCAAACAGTGAAAGTTTGACTTCTTCCTTCCCAATTTGTATCCCCTTGATCCCCCTTTGTTGTCGTATGGCAATAGCTAGAACTTCAAGTACCATGTTGAAAAGGTATGGAGAGAGTGGACAGCCTTGTTTTGTTCCTGATTTTAGAGGAATTGCGTTGAGTTTCTGTCCATTTAGTTTGATGTTGGCTGTTGGTTTACTGTATATGGCTTTTATTATGTTTAAGTATGTCCCTGTTATCCCAGATCTCTCCAAGACCTTTATCATGAAGGGGTGTTGGATTTTGTCAAAGGCTTTTTCTGCATCTAGTGAGATGATCATGTGATTTTTGTTTTTCAGCTTGTTTATATGGTGGATTACGTTGATGGATTTTCGTATGTTAAACCATCCCTGCATCCCTGGGATGAAACCTACTTGATCGTGGTGAATGATTGTTTTGATGTGTTCTTGGATCTGATTTGCCAGTATTTTATTGAGTATTTTTGCATCAATGTTCATGAGGGATATTGGTCTGAAGTTCTCTTTCTTGGTTGTATCTTTGTGTGGCTTGGGGATCAAGGTTATTGAAGCCTCATAGAAAGAGTTTGGCAAAGACCCTTCTGCTTCTATTGTGTGGAACACTTTGAGAAGAATTGGTATAAGCTGTTCTTTGAATTTGTGGTAGAATTCTGCACTGAGGCCATCTGGACCTGGACTTTTTTTGGTTGGGAGACTTTTGATGACAGCTTCTATTTCCATAGGGGTAATAGGTCTATTTAAATTGCTTATCTGTTCTTGATTTAGTTTTGGCAAATGATAGCTGTCCAGGAAGTCATCCATTTCCTTTAAATTTTCGAATTTTGTGGAGTACAGGTTTTCAAAGTATGACCTAATGATTCTCTGGATTTCCTCAGAGTCTGTTGTTATGTCCCCCTTTTCATTTCTGATTTTGTTAATTTGCGTGTTCACTCTCTGCTGTTTGGTAAGTTTGGACAAAGGTTTGTCTATCTTGTTGATTTTCTCAAAGAACCAACTCTTCGTTGCATTGATTCTTTGTATTGTTTTCCTGGTTTCTACTTTGTTGATTTCAGCCCTCAATTTGATTATTTCCTGGCGTCTACTCCTCCTGGGGGAGTTTGCTTCTTTGTGTTCTAGAGCTTTCAGCTGTGATGTTAATTCTCTGGTATAACTGTTTTCCTGTTTCTTCATGTGAGCACTTAGTGCTATGAACTTCTCCCGTAGCACTGTTTTCAAAGTGTCCCATAGGTTTGGGTATGTTGTGTCTTCATTCTCATTGAATTCGAGGAAGTCTTTAATTTCTTTTTTTATTTCCTCTTTGACCCAGGGATGGTGCAGTTGAGCATTATTCAATTTCCATGAGTTTGTAGGTTTTCTGCAATTTGTGTTGTTGTTGAATTCTAATTTTAAGGCATGGTGGTCTGATAAGATGCATGGAGTTATTCCAATGTTTTAGTAGCTGCTGAGGTTTGATATGTTGCCAAGTATGTGGTCGATTTTTGAGAAGGTTACATGTGGTGTTGAGAAGAAGGTATATTCTTTTTTATGTGGATGAAATGTTCTATAGATATCTGTTAATCCCAGTTGGGTCATTACTTCTATTAGACCCTTTGCTTCTTTGTTGAGTTTCTGTCTGGTATTCTTGTCTAGTGGTGAGAGTGGTGTGTTGAAATCTCCCACTATAACTGTGTGGGGCTTTAGATGAGATTTAAGTTCTAATAATGTTTCTTTAATGAATGTGGATGCCTTTGTATTGGGGGCATAGATGTTCAGGATAGACACTTCATCTTGGTGGGTTTCACCTGTGATGAGTATGTAATGACCTCCTTCATCTCTTTTGATTGATTTTATTTTAAAGTCTAGTTTGTTAGATATTAGGATTGCTACCCCTGCTTGTTTCTTGGGTCCATTTGATTGAAAAATTTTTTCCCAACCTTTAACTCTCAAGTAATGTCTGTCTTTGAGGGTGAGGTGTGTTTCTTGTATGCAGCAGAAGGAAGGGTTCTGTCTTCGAATCCATTCTGCTAGTCTGTGTCTTTTTATGGGTGAGTTAAGGCCGTTAATATTGAGGGATATTAATGACCATTGATTGCTCATCCTTCTTTGATTTGCGATGGTTGTTGGTGGTGGAATTATGGGTGGAATTTCACCCCTTTGTTCTTTTGGCTGTTGGTAGAGAGGGATTCTCTAATGCTTATGTTTTTCTGGTTGTAGTTAGCTTCCTTGGGTTGGAGTTTTCCTTCCAAAATTTTCTGTAGGGCTGGGTTAGTGGACACATATTGGTTGAATCTAGTTTTGTCATGGAATATCTTGTTTACTCTGTCTATAGTGATTGAGAGCTTTGCCGGGTGTAGTAGTCTGGGCTGGCATCCATGGTCTCTTAGTGTAGGTAGAATATCTATCCAGGACCTTCTGGCTTTCAGAGTTTCCATGGAGAAATCAGGTATAATTCTGATAGGTCTGCCTTTATATGTTACTTGACCTTTTTCCTTAGCTGCTCTTAATATTCTTTCTTTATTCTGTATGTTTGGGGTCTTGATTATTATGTGGCGAGGGGATTTTTTTTTGTGGTCCACTCTATTTGGTGTTCTGTAGGCTTCTTGTACCTTCATTGGCATGTCTTTCTTAAGGTTGGGAAAGTTTTCTTCTATGATTTTGTTGAATGTGCCTTCTGCCCCTTTGAGCTGGATTTCTTCTCCTTCTTCTATACCTATTATTCTTAGGTTTGGTCTTTTCATGGTGTCCCATAATTCCTGGATGTTTTGTGTTAAGGATTTGTTGGATTTAAGGTTTTCTTTGGTTGATAAATCTTTTGTTTCTTGCCTGGACTTTGACATTGGCTTCCCCCTAGCTCTTAGCAGTTTATTTGGAGAAGTAGCATGGCTTAACACCATCATCATTCATATAAGGATTATTTGGGTATTTGAATGACCTCTGTGATTTGAAATGTTTTCAAAACTGATCTTGAGTTTTAATTGCCATCATAGCATTAGCAGGTAAGGTTTTTAAGAAGTGATCAGGTTGTGAGTGTACTCCATATCTAAAAACGCACTAATGTTATTGTTGTGGTAGTTTATTCCTATAAGAAAATAAATCTAGCCCACTCCTCTCTCTCTTTTCTTCTTTACTTTCTACCTGCCATCAAGATTTGATTCAGCAAAATGACCCTTACCAGATGTCTGTGTCGTGATCTTGGATTATCAATTTCCATTACTGTGAGAAAATGCATTTCTGGTCTTTATAAACTACTGTCTATCAGATAGTGTGCAATATCAACACAAGACAGCATAAATCTAAGAAACTACAGGATCCTTGTTTTCAGTGTGGCATAAAGAAAATATCCAGACCTCTTTGAATATCTAGTTCATTGGGTTGTTGTATTAAATAAGCTAAGACATGTAAAAAATGTGCCTACCATGGTTAGGACTTTGTCTTCCATGGTGACAAGTATTTCAAAATTGAAATGATAATTTAAATTATTAGAAATAATTAACTCATAATAATAATTAATTTGGATCTATTTTATGCACTCTCACTCAGAGTTTTCTCAGAATCTTAGGTATCCAGTGGAAGAGCTAGGTAGAGTCTACTTTTATGAAGTGCACAACCCTCCTAGGGAGATCCATTCAGCCCCAAAGAACTTTTGATTAGACCTCCTCTTCAGAGAATAAGTCTTGCTGTTAGCAAGCACTGAGGGATTCCAATTTTACTCTGTGAGGCCACTGTCTGACTTTCAGGAGAATTGACCATGTAATATGCATGCCATAGTTCTTCTTTTCAACTTAACTGTGAATACAGTAGCTTCCATGTTAATTTCCTGATTCAATATTCTTATGCCTTCTGTCTCTCATAGTAGAACTATCATGTGGACACTGAGCACATTGATCATTGTACTTGGGGCTGTGCCTTCCCAAATAAGCATTTGATGTGTTGTGCTGCTAATAATTTGTTAATTGAAGGGTAAGGCTTCTAGAAATACAGAAAGGTCAAAGTGAGATTTAGATGTGACTTCCAGACTCACCTCATTGTCACTTCATGCTCTTTAGAAATCAAAGTAGTATCAGTATGAACAAAGATCCAGCAGGAGTCACTAATAGTTGGGAATCACTGCAAACATTGAATCTGTGTTTGATTAGGATTACAGTACAGTGTCAGGGGCTTTATTTATGCTTTTCAAAATTATGATAGAAAATGTATATCATAAAATTTAGCTTCTTAACTATTCCATGTTTATAATGTTTTAATGTTAAGTCTGTTTACACAGCCAATCTCCAGAACTTTCCCATCATGAAAAAGTAATCCCTAGTAATCACCATTGTGATTTCTCTCTTCATTTATCTGTCTGCTCTAGAGTCTTCATAGAAACAGAACTCTACTGTATTTGTCTTTTGTGAGTGGCTGATTTTACCTATTATAATATTATTAAGGTTGAACCACTCTGTATTATATTCTTTTTTGTATCATCCTTTTGTTCCATTTTTTACTTTTTTATTTCATTTTATATTTAAGTCACAGTTCTCCCTCCCACCCCTCCTCCCACACTCCTCCTTCCATCACCCAGACCCCTCTCCTCCCAACCCCAGTCCTCTCCTCCTCCTGGGTAAGGGCTCCCATGAGGAGTCAACATAGTCTGGCTCAGTAGGTTGGGGCAGGGCCAGGTCCCTCTCCCATGCATTAAGGATGACTGTGGGATCCCACCATGAGGAGTGGGCTCCAACAAATCAGCACACGTACTAGGTTTGTGTTGTGATCTTACTGCCACTGAGCATAGCATCCCACACTAAGGAATGGGATCCAACAAAGTAGCTCGTGTACCAGGTTTGTATCATGGTCTTACTGCCAGGGACCCCTCAGCTAGTCCAAGCTTCACAACTGTCTCCCATATACAGAGGGCCTAGTTTGGTCCCCTGGAGTCTCCACAGTTGTAGATCTAGAGTTCATGAGTTTCCATGAGCTTGGTTCCCTCCTCCCTCTCTTGACTGAATGCCTGGATCTCAGCCTGGTTCTTGATTGTGGATCTGTGCGTCTGGTTTTATCAATTACTGAATGATGGCTCTATGATGATAGTTGGGGTATTCATCAATCTGATTGCAGAGGTGGGCCAGATGCCCATCAGTCAAAGGATGGATAAGAAAAATATGGTATATTTACACAATGGAGTACTACTTGGCTGTAAAAATTGATGACCTCATGAAATTTTCAGGCAAATGGATGTACCTAGGAAAAAAACATCCTAAGTGAGGTAACCCAGACTCAGAAAGACACGGTATGTATTCACTTATAAGTGGATACTAGATGCAAAACAAAGGATAACCAGACTACAATCCACAGCTCCATATAAGCTAGGTAACAAGGAGGACTCTAAAAAGAGCACAAGGATCACCCTGGGAAGAGCAATCAAATGAGATTCAGGGGGCAAGTTGGGAGCAGGGGGTGGTAAAGATGAGGGGCGATGAGAAAAGGAGGGAATGAGATGGTCTATGGCCCAGGTGGGGAGGGATGCAGTGGAAGAGCAAGGAAAGAGATATCTTCACAGAGATAGCCACTATGGGCTTAGGGAGAAACTTGGTGCTAGGGTATCTTCCAAGCATCCACAAGGCAGACACAGCTAAGACTCCTGTATTATATTCTTAAGGTTGACCCATTCTGTATAATATGACAGAAATTCTTCTTTTTATGTCTGAATAATATTATACTCTGTAGACATAACATTTTATTTACGGTCAGAAGACATTTGGGTCATTTTCAGCTCTTGGCTACTGTAAAGAATGCTGCTATAAACATGGATATGCAAATATTTCTTTGACATACTATTTCTTGTGGCTATATAATCAAAGGACTAGGAGAGCAGATTAATATAGTAGTGGTAGTTTTTAAAAGATTTTAAGTAGGTCAGTTCCTACAGATAGAGATGGAATTCAGGATTTTACACCAAGTGTTCCACCACTAACTTCTCCAGCCTTGACCGTTTGAGACGACAGGCTCTTACCATGGTGCCCAGGCTAGTCTGGGACTCCTGATCCTGTCCCAGCTTCCAGTGTTGGGATTCCAGATGTGCCTCATTTACTCAGGGTCATTCTGCTCTTCTAAGCAGCTCCCAGATACTTCTATTTTCTATGGATCTATATGTTACATAGTAAGGGTTTGGAGCTCGCAAGTTCCTAAAAGCTTTGTGTACTGCCAGCGTACATACTGCTGAGAACAAGCCAGCTGTCCCAAGGGTCTCATGTTTCAGAATAGGTGACTAAAGTTGACTTGAAAGGCTTGCAGGGAAGGATTTCACTAGCTGAAGGAGTCAGTTCCCTGCACACGAGGGACCAACCTCATGTTCACACAGCCATTCCGATAACTTTGCAGATGACACACAAGAGACCAAGACTTTCCCTGAAGTGATTAAGCCCTTGGTGCTTCTAAATAACCGCAATCCTGAGAGGGCACAGCCTGGGTTCCTTGTCCCCTCAGAACCCAAGGAACTGGAGGAGAATGAAGTCATTCCCAAAGGGGTTTCACCCTCTGAAGTGGATAGTGATATCAACAGAGTGTCCATGTACAGCACTGCCCAGGATGGCAAAATTTTTGAGAGAATGGAGGTTCTGGAAGCTTTGATTGTGGGCGGCATTTTGGGCAACCTCTTAGCCATTAGGACTTGGGCAAGAAACCCATCTACAAAAAGTCCCACCAACCAGCTCTATGCATAAAGTTGTCCTTGAGTGCTGCTTGGACTTAATGGGGAGGGGATTCAAAGATTGGATGGTGGGCATTTGTAGAGAGATGGACCCTTAATACTGACTTGTCAGTGTCTCCATCTCCTTTCATCTTTCTGTTGTCAGAAGAAAGATCATCTTCTACTGTGCTGCTTCGCTTGGGTTTGGGGATGCGGGTGCATGTGTCTCAGTTGCCCTGGCATAAAAAAAATGGGTTAAACTTGCCCTTTCTAAAGCAAGCCTGTGTTTGGGTCATTTCGTTTCCTCCAAATTTCTAGAATAGAATCTAGGACCAGTGTAGAGCCTACTGAATGTGCCTCATCTATGACTGCCTTGCCTATGGAAGCCAAGTTGGCTGTCTTCCACATGTTATACCCTGACTGTCTGTCAGAAGAAGCTGGGGCAAGAAACTAGAATCCACTACACTTTGTCCACCCTGAGATGAGTCCACCAATGAGTGGTACACACTACGGAGTCCCTGTGGCACACCTCGGGCCTTTGTAGGCTCTTTCAGTGACTTTTGGATCTCAACTGCTTTTTGTGGGTTTGCTTTTGTTTTTGTTTTGTTTGTTTTTTAAATCTGGGGAGGGTGGGGTGAAGTGCTGAAACGCATTTGTAGAAGATTAATAATGATTAATTTTTAAAATATGGTTCTTTCCTTTCTGCAAGTTTCTGTATCTGGGATAAGAGTGTGGGAATGTGCAAATGTTCTGTGTTGAACATTTCCATTGCACCAGCTAAGTTGGCGTGTCTTAGATTTTATGTTGTTTTGTTTTTTGAAAATGAGAGAAGAGTTGGAGATCATGATTTTTATTTATGTTGTTGCTATTTATAGCTTCATACAGGGCTGCTTCTTCATCTTACTTTCTTTCCTGTCCCTCACCATTAAAAAATACTCTGCACTCTTTTTTATGACCTTAGCCATTTCTGAAGTTGCCTTGTCTTAAGAAGTAGCTACAATGTTCTAAGAGATTCCCGAATATAAATTAGGGGATAGTAGAACATTTGTGTACATGTAGGGGATAGTAGAACATTTGTGTACATGTTCTTATGGTATATTATCCTTACTTGGCACTAGAAGAATATTTTTTAGGATATAGAATGGTTTTGCCAGTTTCATGTTGGCTTGGGTGACTGCATGAGTAAATTTTTGTATGGTTGAGTATGTTTTGCTCCCTTCTCTTGTCCTGTTCCTTGTGCCTTCTTGTGATTGAGCTGGAGTAGTCGAGGGTAGCTGATTCTTAACCCTCCATCCTGCCTTCTGCTCGGGGCCCAGCATGGCTTCTAGGCTTCTCTAGATGACACTGACCTCATGTGGCTGGATAAATCAGGTCAGTTCAGACCACATGGTTAGAAATCCTTTCCTCAGTTGCACTTGCCACAAATAAGAGCACTCAGTCACCATCCACTGAGCACATTGCTAAGAGACTTAATCTGGCTTAGCAGGTGACCACTCAGCTTGTCTCCCTGAGCAAGGGAATGGGACCATGAGGAGGGTGATGAGGCCCTCATGAGTCCTGTTGCCTGGGACTCTCCCTCTTACAGAGTGACTTGCAAAGTACAGGGTGTATGTGAGTTGGGGAGGTCATATTCCCTCACCCATACCTGTGCCTGCAAGTCCCATCAGCACCTCAGGGCAGTTCCAGCTTCAGTGCCTGCACATTTTCTGTATCCTCCTCACACTGATGTATGTTACTGATTTCTTTTTTGATAAAAAGATAATAAAACCTGGTACTTTCTAAAAAAATATTTTAAGTCACCTTCATGCATTATTCCATTGACACTATATCATTTTGTATTTTAATTGACAATATAGTAATTCTAGTTTTGCCGTATTCCCTTTAACATGCAAGGCTTCCAATTTTACTGATAGCAAACATCCTAATGAGTGTGAAATATTTATATAGTTTCAAATTTTATCTTTGTAATAATTTTTCTGCACTCTACAGGTGAAATGTGGCTTATCTTATCCAATATTACAAAACAACAAAGAACAGCATACTTTGTACACTTAGTAGCAGTTACTTAGTAGCAGTAAGCATACTTGGTAGCTGCAAACCTAGGAAACAAACCTTAGTATTGGCTTATTTCAAATTTCATATTGATTACCTGATGTATTTATTAATTGTTATATTCTCTAAACCATTTAAGAGGAAAAACAGTAACTGTTACTTCTTTGTGCATAGTATTATATCATTATTTATATATGTCTGTATCTTATAGCACGTGGGTACCTTCAAGCAATTCCTCATGTTTCTATCCAAAAGATGGCTATTTTCCTAGCACCTTTTAGCTCGTACCCATGACCCAATATTAAGTACTAGTCTCTTCAGTTTATCTCAGGGCACTGAGTTGTTACTATATTTAGAGTTGTTTCTAGATTTCTGGTTGTTTCCATAATTTATGTGTGTAATCTTGAGTCAGTCTGCTGAGGTTCAACCTCTACTTAATATTTCAATTTGCTCTATGACCGTGGGAATATTATTTTCCTTATATATGGGCTTCAGGTTCTTCCTCTGTTATTTGAATATTATAACATCAACTTCATAACCTCGTTACAAGAAATAAGTTAGCATTTGTATACAGTCTGGCCAACTACTTAAAAAAGTGTCTGAAGCATGAAAAGAACTCAAATATCTTCAGTCTTTGTATAGTTACAAAAGTGCCATTACTGTGTTATATTCCACTGAAGTTTAGATGTCCTGGGTTTACTTTGTTCATCGTAGCTTTATTTTGTTCTGGCTTACAATATCTAACTTTAAAATAGGTGAATTATTAGACTATTGAAACCTGATAGTTTATATATTTGTCATCAGAGAAAGAAAAAGGATCATTCTTTCTCTTTAAATTGGTATTTGTTTGTATTTAATGGTTCAGGAATACAGACTTTTAAGCCAATAATCCTGAGTGTTTAACAAGATTGTTTTTGTTGAACTTGTAGGTAATTTGGGTGCAGGGAGATGGCCTTTGCATCCCCTCAAAAAAGACATATCTTTATTTAACTCTTTTTATGTAATGGGAAAATAATGGGGTTATTTGCTACAAGCTAACAAATAAAGAGCCCGGTACGAGGAATGAGTTACCATTTTAAGATGTTTTGGCCAGTGAAGTCCCATAGACACTCACAAGCAGCACAGGCAATTGTTAATGCTTTTAATTGCCCTGAAGAACTTGATGGTAAAATTTATTGGTGAAGTCACCAGATACTTGAGTCATAAAACTTGGAGAAATCAAACTGGTACTTAACTGGAAGCTTCATCCCTACTGACTAGCTTTCATAGTGATGGAAGGTACTGTGTACCCCACCATGGGAAAAAAGTAATACTTAAGCTTACTCAATTGTGTACCCTGTAAACTATAATAATGAATGGCCTAATAAGGCATACCCACTGGTGCAGTAGTGGCACAGATATCATAGGAGCAACCAACCACTTTCTAATTGGCTTTAAGGGTCACACCATAAGTTGAAATCTATACCTGGCACTGTTACTGAGGCATGCATGCAATTGTGGCTAGACAGGTCATAGGCCCTAAGGGAGAATCTACTGTAATTCTACTAAATTCTCATAGAATTAGCTTGACACCCAATGACTTGTTATGATACCTATAGAGTAGTCATCTCTTAAGCCTCATCAGTGAAGTTTCTCTTTGTGGTAGACGGCAAGTAACACAGAGACCCATAAATCATCAAGGTGCAAAGAAAAAGATATTGTAGAATGCTAAGCCCTAAATTTATAACACATAATTTCCTCTAAAGTCTCCGGGTTCATTGTGCTAGAAGGGGTAGATGACTACAAGAAAACAATATTTTCTAGACATTGCAGGTCATTTGCACATATGAATTCAGAGCAGTTGTGATAACATGCTTGAGATCTTCACAAGCTCAAGGTGGAAAACTATCTCAATGCGGAAAGAAGAGGTATGAATAAACTTCTATCCCTAGCCAAGGCAACTGGTAGCTTCTGGGAGAGGGAGAACCATTTTTAAACAAGTGTTACTGTATATTATGTGGGCCACAGTCTGGTGGAAAGCCATACATTCAAGAGTATAAGGCCACCACATACTTTACTTGATGAGTTTTTAAAAAGAAGACTAAAATTATGGCGGGTAGGGAAGGAATAGTAGATTTGGGAGGAATTACAGAAGGGGATAATATGATCACAATGCACTATATTGAAATTCTCAAATAATAAAAATGAGAAAAATAAAACAGAACCAAAAAGATAGATCTTTGTTAATTTCAGTTTCAATTCTAAATTTTTTATTAAGGTCTAACTTAATTGATCCAGGCAATATAAAAGAAAGGGGGGTCATGTGTTCATACTCAAGCCAGAATAATTGGTAACAGATGAGGGTCACACTGTTGTGGGAAACCCACTAGAGATAATCACTCAGACACAGTTTAGAGCCAATTGAAACTCTTTATTTCAGTGGACTGGGAATACACATAGGAAATTTGAAACCAAGTATAGCCTTGGGCATTTAGATCAAGTGGATTTTAATGGCAATAAACCACATCCTCATATCTTGTTCAGTAGCTGTAGGGGGAAGTTTTATGCAAGCAAGCAGTTTAAACAAAGCTAAGATTATCTGTTGACTAGAGGGAAAGTTTTGCACAAATAGGTAGTTTAACAGAAACTAAGATAAGCAGTTACAAGGAAGGGGAGATTTGTATAAGAAGGCAGTTTAACAGATGATAACAAAGACAAGCTGTTGGCTGGAGAGGGAGTTTTGCACAAATAGGTAGTTTTTTTATTTTTTTCCTTTTTTAAAAATTTAAATTAGAAACAAGCTTGTTTTACATGTCAATCCCAGTTCCTTCTGCCTCCCTTCCCTCCCTGCTCCACACTGACTCCCTATCCCATCCCATTTCTGCTCCCCAGCGAGGGTGAAACCTTCCTTGTAGGATCTTCAAAGTCTGTCCAATCATTTGCAGTAAGGTCTACGTCCTCCCTGTCCTCCCTCTTGTGTCTAGGCTGAGAGTGGGCTCCCAAAGTACATTCCTATACCAGGGATAAATACTGATCCACTGCCAGAGGCCTCATAAATTACCCAGGCCTCCCAATTGACACCCATGTTCAGGGATTCTGGAACAGTCCTATGATGGTTTCCCAGCTTTCAGTCTGGGGTCCATGAACTGCCCCTTATTCAGGTCAGCTGTTTCTGTGAGTTTCTTCAGCCTAGTCTTGACCCCTTTGCTCATTGCTCCTGCTGCTCTGCAACTGGATTCCAAGAGTTCAGCTCAGTGTTTAGCTGTGGATGTCTGCACAAGGAGGCAGTTTAACAGAAGCTAAAATGAGCTATCTGGGGCATCTTGAACTTAGGTTCCAAGAACAGAGTTTGGTAATTTTCCATAGGATTCTTCATCAAGCAGATCAAGTTCTTGTTAAACCTGAAATGGCTTAAGCAAGAATATAAGAAGGATGAACTTCTACACTGTCTTGCTCTGTCGTAACACTTCTGCTCTACCCGCAATCTACCTCCAGTAACTATAATGTTTGGGGCATTTGGAGTCATTGAGGACATCACTGGAATATGTCCTTATGATTTCATGAAGTAGCATAAACTATATCTTACAAAGTTGGCTATAATTTGAAGAGATTCCCTATGACAAGGAGATTGACAGCCTTGATGGCTATGAACTTTATAAAGTAGTTGGAACCATCAAAACAAGTTTGTGCATGAAATTTATTTTTAGAACCACTCATTCTCAGTCTGGCAGGGCTTATCTTTAAGGCAATATGACTATCCTACCCTTAATTTTCTAGCCAGGGAATCTAGAAATTTAGAGAGGAATCCATGTTTTGTGACCCAAAGCTAATGACTTTGAAGTGAGGATCCTGGATTCCTGTGTGTGTGTGTGTGTGTGTGTGTGTGTGTGTGTGTGTGTGTGAGAGAGAGAGAGAGAGAGAGAGAGAGAGAGAGTGTGTGTGTGTGTGTGTGTGTGTATGTATGTATTTCCTACCCAGGCCTATACTAGACCCTTAGATACAATGGTGGGAAAATCAGCTAACGCCATCCCAGTTAGTTGTTCCTCTTGGGTGTACATGAGCAACAGTGGTAGTGGGTCCCTAGAACTATTTTAGTGAATCCGTCAATTTACATACACATTATGACTATTATTTTAAAGGTGATAATTTGAAGTATAAAATACTGAATTGTTACCACTACTATTATTCATCTATCACTCAATAAGCATCCTTTAACCCCACCTCCACACAAACTCATTTGAAACATGATTTTGGCACTGGTGGAAGGTCATGGATGATCTAAATTTGTGGAAGATACCTAATGTAATACCCAGTATGTGATGATAGATAACATTTCTTGAGACCATCTTATGTGCCAGACTTGTACACTTCTATAAGAATTAGATCACTTACTTTTACAACAACCTTGTGTGGGAGGTAAGCTTTTTTGTATTACTGTCATCAGCTTAAAGATGCAGAAAATGTAGCATAAGTAGCTGAAGAAAGCTGATTTGAGTACATATAGCTAGCTACTAAGTAGTTTTGCACCTTAATAGGTACTATAATTGTGTAGTTGACCATCACCAACAATTTTATGAGGGGATGTTGAAACTGGAGGAATCCTTAGTGACCTTATGTGAACCCTTCTTGCCTTGATGGAGACTCTGAGACCAATAAAGAATAGCTGTATTAGTTTCATCCTGGGGATTAAGGGAAAAGCCAGGACATTACCTCAGAGCCCCCAGTTCTCAGATTGCATAGTTAGTTTTCTAAACATTATGACTGCTTTCTATGGGTGAGCAGGGAAGACATGAACACTTTTTAGGCCAGTTTGTCTTCTTCCTTTCCTCGCAAAGGGGTGCTGTTTTCATAGGACACAGCATAGGTTAGAAAATAGTTTTCAAAATTCATTTGAAAGACTGCCAAAATGACTTGGTCAGGAAATGATATTGCAAAAGAGTTTTTTGTTCTCTCTTCTGTGAGCAAAATAAATGAGGACCTTTGCTAACATCTCTCTGTGAAGATTTAGTAGCACATTCACTTTCAAAGGGCCTTTTATTTATAAGATATTATTAATTTCAGGATTCTTTCCCTTGGCCCCCAACTATGGGTTCGGTGATTTAAATGGAATGTACTTTGTTAGGTCTGGGAACCTTGGGGAAGAGCTGCCTCTGTATCTTCTCAGGCAAGACTGACCTTGTGTGGGCTCAGGAGGAAGAATTGCAGGCCTCTCACAGAAGAGCAGTGATGCTTTGGGGACCTACAGGCAGTCAGCAGTGACAGAGATGAAGAAGGCAAGAGCAGTTTACCCTTCACAAATATGGATAATTACACAGAACGCAAAGCAGCAGAGAGATTAAGAAAGTTCAGAGGGAGTCTTGGGAGCTTTCCGAACTTTTGAGGATTTATCCATAATGAACCTTTACCCTTTTGCAGTTCATCTTCAACTAATAAAAAGAAATCAATTGCAGTTATAATCCTGATGAGTTATCCAAGAAGCAAGCTATCAGAAAGGACAGATCTTGAGATGTGCCTGTCCTTGAAAAACTATCTAAATACAGAAAGGCATTCATTCTCTTTAGACAATACCTTCCTGGCAAACTGCCTTCCCATATGCAATGCATGCAAATGTACCACATTTTCAGGGATTAAAGCTCTTCTTTTAGAGAGGAGAAGGAGGTGGTGCTGCCCTGTGTTGTGATGTCAGCATTCAGGAGGGATCCAAGCTGAGAATTAGGCAGATAACCTGTGTGGACTGCAGACAAAGTCTTTCATTAATCAAGATCAAACCAATATGAGAGGATTTCATTGCTTTTTCCAATCAGCACAGTCAGGCAGAATAGGTCTGAGCTCCCATCCCAGACTTCTTCTTTCTGACTCTCTCATCCAGTTTCTCTAGGAACCCCTAATTTTTTCTGCAAAATGAAAATACTTTCAGTAGTACCATGAAAGCCATCACTATTAATAAAACCAAGTATAATGAGCACAAATTAAGTGTGTATTATGCACTAGCCACTTTTCTCCCGAGTTATGCCATTAAATTGTCATCATACTTCTAAAAGGAAGACAGAACTAAGCAAAATCCTACAAAATTCCAAATATTTAACCATTTAACGGAGTTGAAACAAATATGGCAGGAGATGGTAGGATATCTACCGAGGCACCCAAACTTAATTGTCTGATTTTATAGATGAGTAAAATTGGGCATATAATAATAAGCTGCCTAAGCATAAACATAAAATTCTTGACATAAATAAGAAGAGGTAGTATCCATTGTATGAAGCAATCATGAGAATTAGCTGATCTAATTGGTACAAACTTAGCACAATGCCTACATAGAAAAAATGCTTTAATATATAAAAGCTGTAGGGGCCTTGGGTAGTATTTATTCCTGGCGTACAAATAGATTTGAGTGTCCATGCCACAATGAGGGATGATCTCTCAGTCGGGAATCTTGGGGGAGGGCCTAGACCCTGCCCTGCATGAAATAACAGTCGCTGGAGATCCACCATGGAGGCCCTCACCCTACCTGGGGATAGGAGTAGAGATTGGGTGGGGAACTGGGGGGCCTGGTGGGGAGGTCAGGGAGAGTGAGCTGGGACTGACATGTGAAACAAGCTTGTTTCTAACTTAAATAAAAAAAGAGAAAAATATATAAAAGCTGTATTTCACACTAATTCTTTGCTGAACTCAACACTAAATAAAAACAGGGCTCTTGGGATGATAAAATACTTCAGAGTGTTACGGTATTTGTCACACAAAGCATGATAATCTAAGTTTGATCCCTAGAAACCACATAAAAGTAGAAGGAGTACATTCAACGAAGTTGTACTTTGACCTCTACACATACACTGTGTGACCTTTCCATTATCCACACACATAATAATATTTTAATTAAAAGGAAAATACAGGCTCTTTGAAAGTAAGGAAGGAAAGTGATTTTTGAGATTAGAGAAATCTAACATTTATTCTTTCTGGTCTATCCTAGTGACTTTTACATGCTTTTAACACCATAATCACAAAATTTCAAAATGAGTACAGACCCTCAAAGATGCTCAGAGGATCCCATGATAACTCCTTGCTGCCAGATTTCTTTTCACAAGCTTTCAAACATTCACATAACACCCCAGCTTTTTCATCTGTTTCCCACCATTCAGCCACTTGCACTTATGGTATATGACAGTTTTCTATAGATGACAACATCCACTCCAGGACACCCCTAATACATGAATCAGAGTGGATCAGAGACTTATTGTTACCTACATACTAATGTGCTATAATGCAATGTTTTCTCTATGATCTTGTACAGTACCTGACTCAGATCCCTGGGCCCTTCCTAGGGGAGAGGACCCCTATGGTCATAGAGGTGGTATGCAGGAAGAGTCCAGATGGTGACTAGAGTAATGGTTCAGAGGCACAGGTAGCTGAGAACTCATTTTAGGGAATGCAAAAATGCTTAGAGTTGGCCCCACCTATCATTCTACCTGATTTGATATACAAAATGCAAATCTGAAGAACAATTATTAAAAATTCTAAGACAGTGACCACGGAGTATTAGGCCAGCATGGGTCCTTCCTGAGTACTGAATTTAAATTCTTGGCCACATGTCCATGAAGTCAGTATTGACTGAGCATCACCTGCTGTATCTAGATTGGTGAGAGTTGCAGAAAGAAGTACAAAGAGGAATCAGATCTGCCTCTGTCTTATAGGTATAATAGCCCAGTTCTATAGTATAACAAAGCTCCTACCTAGGAAAGCACTGTGTGGTTTCAGCTATGTAAGAAGGGGTTAACCCCAGAAAACCTTCAGAGAGATGAGCAAAGTAGAGAGGACACTTGTACATCTGGCTTTTCTGTAGCCGGGTCCAGACCATCAGGCTATATATCTGATCAGCTGACACATACTTGCTGCATCCATCCTCACCTTGTTACACTTTACTTGAATGTCCCAAGCGTCTCATGTGCCCACAAACTCTTCCTAAGAGATATACTAAGAAGACATCTGTGAGTTCTAGTTTGGAGTAAAAAATATCATACTTTAATAAACAATAAAATTCTATAGCCTGGATTTCTTTTTTCATGATGAATGTTTTATTTCTAGAAACACTGATTTTTTTTATTAAAAACTGAAAGGAACAAGCAGCCTAGAATAGTGCCTCATACCTGCAATCCCAACCCTCAGAGGGCAGAGAAAAAAGAAACTGCAGGTTTACAAGATGTTGTCTAAAAAAAAAAAGAAAAGAAAGAAATATAATAAAATCAAAAGCAGAATCTATGGCTGCTTCATGATTCACCCCATCTCATGTTATTCTGACTGGTTGTTAGTACAAGCTCTGAAACATAAACAAAAACCATCCTTTTAAATTCCCATAAGTATAACTATTAGTTCTTTGGGTGCTCAGTGCATAGTCAATAAATGCAAGGACAATAATGTTTTTACTTAGAGAAGGGCAACATTTGCAGAATCCAAGGCTGCAACAAACTCAGACCTAGATGTGAGAAGAGGTGGAAATATGATAGGTGTCCGTGGTGGTGGATGATTATAAGGATATATTGTCTTCTGAATGCAGTATGTACCCGGGATTTCTAAATCATAAAAAAGAGTCTCATTTTTCTCTCAAGGAACTCTTTTCAGTCCTCCATTCTAGCTTCCCAACTAAAAGGCTGGAGAGAGATACACTAAAAAGACGTGCTGTGGAATTTAGCTGGTTAATACAGTTAAAGTACTTGGAATATAAAATGTGTTACATTAATTCTGCATTCCATTATTGCTAATGAAGGCTCAACCTTCACACATCAGAATATCCAGAAAGGGACATTTGATTCATGATGAGTCAAGAGTGATTTAAAGTGTTGACCCTGGCTCTAAACTTAGCCAGAATTTAATGTGAATCATATAATGCAATAATTGCTATGGTAACCACTCATTTATATTAATTAGAGGAGTAAATAGAGTTCTGTAATACATATTCCAGACTAACACCAAGAGCATAAGTTAGATCTCCCCATTGAAAGGATTAATTGATGCACTTGCCTTGTAGAAAAATTTACTTTTTTTCTTTATAGGCACATTTAGCCCATTTAAAGCAATTTTCTTTTATACTCTCTTTCCCTTCTGCCTTGCACTGCCTCTGGGACTTCAATGCAATTAGCCATTTGTGTGGAGGAAAAGGAGACCTTATTATGCAGTGATCCTGAGATTTTTTTATTTGAGTACCAGAGACATTTTATGACTAAATAAATAGCAACAGATGCTTCTGAAGCCTTGGATACTACATCAATTCTGCTAGGAAGTGCAAAAACGTAAAGGTGATATCATCAGGTGATTTTTAAAGCTATCACTTGGAAAATACAAAGACATCTATTATGGCTTTATTGAGTTCTCAACTTTTTCAGGGAAAAAACAAGCAAAATCTAGCAACAATAACACAGACTTTTCAAGGTCATCAAAAAGTCAGTCACAGTTTTCCTATGTCCTTGTCAAATACAAATTCCTGTAACGTGAAAGTTTCTGACCCAGCTAGGTTCCACAGCCTCTTCATCCCTAAATGATCACACAGACACTATATTAATTATAAAGCAGTTGGCTGGTGACTATGGATTCTTATTGGCTAGCTTTATCTAAATTAACCCATTTCTAATAATCTTATCTTACCAGATAAAAGGTATGGGCCTCTTTCTCCATTGGGGTCTACATGGCATCTGCTCAACATCTCCACAGAGACAAGAAGAGAGTGATTTCCTGTTTGTCTCTGCTTATATACTGATTCTGTTTAGCTATGTCACTTCCTGCCTGGACATCATCTCCTCTTTTCTGTCTAAATAAAAAGAAAGGTTTTAACATTAACATAGTTAAATTATATATAACAAAACAGGTATCAAGAAATATAGTTGCAAAATTTAGTTCATTAACATTTAACAAGATTTAAAGAAAATATTCTATCATCTATCTTATCTTTGTGAATCTAAAGTCTTATATGTAACTTATCTTTTATCATAACTAAGGAAAATCATAACTATAACTATCTTTCTTCAACTCCATAAAAGACTACATAAGGATAATAAATAAACTCTAGAATTGACAGAGACATCTCGCTACCTGGTCAGTCACCCAAAGTTCATCTGTAGTGTTGCAGAATCCATCTTCAGCCTGTAGATCACAGTGTGTCTGACAGACTTCTCAGTGAAGCAGGAAATTGTAACTGTCCGCCTGCATTGACAGTTTGTCAGACATTTATCTCTGTGCCCTGCAGAATGACTGGCTGACTCTTCCATGAAGTAGGAACCCTTCAGGGCTGTCCAACTTGTTTTACAAGTTCAGCAGTCACTTTCCTGTGGGTCTTGTATTTCCACTTTATACAGCATACAGTCAAACAGTCTAGGCAAGAGAGGTTTCTTGCCCAAATGGCTAGTCTCACCATATTGAAAACAAACTCCATAACAAGTTTCATTTTTTACGACTTTTTTATCATTTTTTTATTTTAATTTTAATAGCTTGTTTTAAATGTCAATCCCAGTTCCTCCTCCCGCACTCCCCTTCCCCCCCACCCTCCCACCCTATTGCCAAATCCTTCCACATAGGGGATATCTAGAGTCTGTCATTTTACTCTGGGTAGGGTCCAGACACTCCCCTAAGAGTCCAGGCTGAGAGAGCATCCCTCTTTGTGCTATAGGCACACGAAAACTGTTTGTATACCAGGGATAGACACTGATCCACAGCTCAGGGCCCCATAGGTTGCCCAGGCCTTCTCGCTGACACTCACATTTGGGGGGGTCCAGATCAGTCCCATGCTGACCTCCCCACTGTCAGTCTGGGGTCCAAGAGCTCTCCCCTGTTCAGATCAGCTGTCTCTGCTGGTTTTGCCAGCCCATTTTTTGCCAATTTGCTCATCACTCCTCTCTCTCTGTCACTGGGTTCCTTGGGTTCAGTTCAGTGATTAATTTTGTGTTTACCTCTGCTTCGATCAGTCACAGGATGAAGGCTCCCGGATGGTTATAGACATCAAGTTCATTATCAGGAATGGACATTCGAGGTGGTCTCTCCACTATTGCTTAGCTTGCCAATTGGTGTTATCCCTTTAGAGGTCGCTCTGGTGCCTGATCTGTATTCGATCCTATGATTGCCTCTTCCCCCTATTCTACCCCCACCCCCTCAACTTCCTGTTCCCCCATGACCAACTCCCTTCCTCTTCATCCCCTCTCTTCTTCCCAGGTCCCATTCCCCCCCACCCCTCGCCGTGTTCCCCATCCATTCAGGGGATCTTGTCTCCATCCTCTTCTCTTGGGTACTATGCATATATGCATATCTTTTAGGTTCTTTCCTGTTTCCCAGACCCTCTATCAGTGGAAGTGCAGACTGGCACTATCCTGATCCATGTCTAAAATCCATATATGAGTGAGTACATACCATGTTTGTCTTTTTGCGACTGGGTTACCTCACTCAGGATGGTTTCTTCCAGTGCTATCCATTTCCCTGCGAATTTCAAGATTCCATTGTTTTTTTCTGCTGAGTAATACTCCATTGTGTAAATGTACCACATTTTCTCTATCCACTCTTCAGTTGAGGGGGGCATCTAGGTTGCTTCCAGGTTCTGGCTATTACAAATAATGCTGCTATGAACATAGTGGAGCAGATGCCATTGTTGTATGAACTTGCCTCATTTGGATATATGCCTAAGAGTGGAATTGCTGGATCTAGTGGTATATTAATTCCCATTTTCCTGAGGAATCTCCATACTGATTTCCAAAGAGGTTGTATGAGTCGGCACTCCCACCAGCAGTGGAGGAGTGTTCCTCTCTCTCCACATCCTCTCCAGCATAAATTGTCTTCGGTGTTTTTGAATTTAGCCATTCTGACAGGAGTAAGATGGTATCTCAGAGTTGTTTTGATTTGCATTTCCCTGATGGCTAAGTATGTTTAGCACTTTCTTAAGTGTCTCTTTGCCATTTTAGCCTCCTCTACTGAGAATTCTCTATTTAGCTCTGTACCCCACCTTTTAATTGGATCCTTTGGTGTTTTGGAGACTTGTTTCTTGAGTTCTTTGTAAATTTTGCAGATCAGCCCTCTGTCAGATGTAGGGTTAGTGAATATCTTTTCCCATTCTGTGGCCTGCCTTTTTGCCTTTTTGACTGTGTCCTTTGCCTTACAGAAGCTTTTTAGTTTCAGAAGGTCCCATTTGTTAATTGTCGATCTCAGTGCCTGTGCCACAGGTGTTATGCTTAGGAAGTGGTCTCCTGTACCAACTCGTTGAAGAGTATCTCCCACTTTCTCTTCTAAAAGTTTCAGTGTGGCTGGATTTATGTTGAGATCTTTGATCCATTTGGACTTAAGTTTTGTACAAGGCGATAAACATGGATCTATCTGCAGTCTTCTGCATACCAGTACCCAGTTATGCCAGCACCACTTGTTGAAGATGCTTTCTTTTTTCCATTGTACAGTTTTAGCTTCTTTGTCAAAAATCAAGTGTTCATAGGTGTGTGGGTTAAAATTAGAGCTTTCAATTCGGTTCCATTGGTCTACCTGCCTATTTTTGTGCCAATACCAAGCTGTTTTCAGGACTATAGCTCTATAATAGAGCTTGAAGTCAGGTATGGTCATGCCTCCTGAAGTTCCTTTATTGTATAGGGATGTTTTAGCTATCCTGGGGCTTTTGTTTTTCCATATAAAGTTGATTAATGTTCTTTCCAGGTCCTTGAAGAATTTTGATGGAATTTTGATAGGGATTGCATTGAATCTGTAGACTGCTTTTGGCAAGATTGCCATTTTTATTATGTTGATCCTACCAATCCAAGAGCATGGGAGATCTTTCCATTATCTGGTATCTTCTTTGATTTCTTTCTTTAAAGACACAAAGTTCTTGATATACAGGTCTTTAATTTCCTTGGTTAACATTATCCCCAGATATTTGATGCTGTTTTTGGCTATTGTAAAGGGTGATGTTTCTCTGATTTCTTTCTCAGTCACTTCATCATCTGTATATAATAGGGCCACTGATTTTTTTGAGTTTACCTTGTATCCTGCCACATTGCTGAAGGTGTTTATCAGCTCTAGGAGTAGCCTTGCGGAATTTTTTGGGTCACTTATGTAAACTATCATATCATCTGCAAATAGTGAAAGTTTGACTTCTTCTTTTCCTATTTGTATCCCCTTTATCTCCTTTTGTTGTCTTATTGCTGTAGCTAGAACTTCAAGTACAATATTGAAGAGATATGGAGAGAGTGGACAGCCTTGTCTTGTTCCTGATTTTAGAGGAATTGCTTCGAGTTTCTCTCCATTTAGTTTGATGTTAGCTGTTGGTTTACTGTATATTGCTTTTATTACATTCAGGTACATTCCTGTTATCCCTGATCTCTCTAGGACCTTTATCATGAAGGGGTGCTGGATTTTGTCAAAGGCTTTTTCAGTATCTAGTGAGATGATCATGTGGTTTTTCTTTCGCAGATTGTTAATATGGTGGATTACATTGATAGATTTTCTAATGTTGAACCATCCCTGCATTCCTGGGATGAAGCCTACTTGATCATGGTGGATGATTTTTCTTATGTGTTCTTGAATCCGGTTTACGAGTATTTTATTGAGTATTTTTGTATCAATGTTCATGAGGGAAATTGGTCTATAGTTCTCTTTCTTAATTGTGTCTTTGTGTGGCTTGGGTATCAAGGTAATTGTAGCCTCGTAGAAAGAGTTTGGCAGTGAGCCTCCTGCTTCTATTGTGTGGAATACTTTGAGGAGTATTGGAATTAGCTCTTCTTTGAATTTCTGGTAGAATTCTGCACTGAAGCCATCTGGGCCTGGGCTTTTTTTATTTGGGAGACTTTTGATGACTGCTTCTATTTCATTAGGGGTTATAGGTCTGTTTAGATTGGTTATCTGTTCTTGATTTAGTTTTGGCAAGTGATATCTATCCAGGAAATTGTCCATTTCCTTTAAATTTTCAAATTTTGTGGAGTACAGATTTTCAAAGTATGCCCTGATGATTCTCTGGATTTCCTCAGAGTCTGTTGTTATGTCCCCTTTTTCATCCCTGATTTTGTTAATTAGCATGCTCTCCCTCTGTCTTTTGGTTAGTTTGGACAGAGGTTTATCTATTTTGTTGATTTTCTCAAAGAACCAACTCTTTGTTTCATTGATTCTTCTCAGTGTTTTTCTGGTTTCTACTTGATTGATTTCAGCCCTCAATTTGATTATTTCCTGGCGTTTGCTCCTCCTGGGGAAGTTTGCTTCTTTTTGTTCTAGAACATTCAGCTGTGCTATTAATTCTCTAGTATGACTGTTCTCCAGTTTTTTCATGTGGGCACTTAGTGCCATAAACTTTCCTCTCAGCACTGCTTTCAAAGTGTCCCATAAGCTTGTGTATGTTGTGTCTTCATTCTCATTGAAATCGAGAAAGTCTTTAATTTCTTTTTTTTTTTGTTCCTTTACCCAGGGATGGGGTAATTGTGCATTTATTCAATCTCCATGAGTTTGTAGGGTTTCTGCGATTTGTGTTATTGTTGAATTTTAATGTTAATGCAGACAGAAACTTAACAAAGAAACAAAAGAACTAATAGAAGTTATGACCCAACTGGTTTAACAGACATCTATAGAACAAGTTTCTTTGATGTCCATCTTCCTCTCAGATTTAATTGGTGTTGCCAGGAGCAGTTTTGTCTCACTGTCATGAAAAATCCTAAACCATGTTATATGCTATATTCTAAAGGTTTTAGAAAAGTTTGAAGAATATGTGTCCATCTCAAATACATCTTTCTCTGCATATCTTGAAAACCTAACTAACATAAATGTAAGTTTTGACTATTATATGTGACTGTATAAAATCTGTATTTAATTATGTATTACATTTTAAAAGATCTGTATAAACACAATACCTAAACAAGAGGAGAAATATAACATATCACAAAATTGACCTTAAGTTTGTATCAATAAATGAAAACCATATCAATGCAAAATATTCATTTCTATATCATTTCCTCCTTCTTTCTTTAGAAGGAGATTGACTCTGATCATTAACCATTTATAATCAATCCTGTAAAATGAAAACAAACATTTATAAACAATATTTGTGATTTGGGGTGTTATTCTCTCTAAACTGCTTCCTGCTCTCAGTGGGTACTGTTTTTGTGATCCTAAGAAGACCCAGAAATCTTGGCTGTAGTAGTCTGCAAGGCTGCCTTGTCCCAGCTGTTTTGGATGTTGGATAACCTGGGCCACTGCTTCAGGAGATCTTGCTTCATCAAACCATATTAGTCTGGAAGGAATCCACAGCTTTCCATTTTCAGTGGAAACACAAATAAAATCTCTTATCCAAAGTAACATATACTTATAATTAAAATTTGAAGTCAAGGGATTTTTAAAATATATAAATTGGATTTATATAAATTAGATTAATCCTTCAGCATTTCTTTGAGCACTTGTTGCTATTTCCTCAGCAGTCAAACAAGTCAAAGACAACACAATAGCATACAGTGTTCATACTCTCTGTGTATTTTCCATCTTTACTTGAATTATTTATGTATTTATTTATTAATCTATTTATTTTACTTCCATTTTTTCACTTTTTTGAAACAGGGCTTCACTGTGTAACTGTAGTTGAGCTTGAACTCACTCTGTACACACAGCTGGCCTTGAAATCACAGAGATCTGCTTGCCTCTGCCTCCCAAGTGCTGGAAATAAGGCGTGTGCTAACACCACCCAGCTACTTCTCTTTTAAAATTCTCTCCCAAGCCTATGTGTATTTTTAAACACACAGTAAATCTTTTAGAGATTTTTCTTCATCTGAATCTGACTTAAATAGCTAGTGTTGTTGAGTTTGTAGTCTGACCCCAAGTAGTTCATTTTAGGCATATTTAAGCATAGCACAACTTGGTGATACATTACTCAATCCAGTGTACACAATAAAATAAAAGTAAGCTTAAATAAAGATTGGTTGTGACTACACTGAACTCTTAGTAAAGTACACGTGACACCTTCCATAAAGTTGGATTCTGTAAATTGACTGAGAAAAACAAACTTACAATAAGGGGCTGGGGAGGATCCAGTGTGGTCTCTGATCACTAGTCTATTAACTGTGTCCACCACTTCCAGACTTCTGGGTGGATAACAGGTTGTGCATTCCTTCCTTTGAAGGAACAACCCTTCTGGTATGTTTTACATTTGAGATTACTTAGTGCTTATCTGTGAGCCCAAGAACATATGTGCCTCCTACAACTTAGGACAATAGAGTGATCCTCCTGGTCCCTGAGTCAATGTGCTTTCTGTCATTTTATAAAGTCTTTCTTATCAGAATTAGATAGATTCATGTCATATTCTACTGACACTGCCCCTAAACTGCCACAAAGAGATGATAATTGATATAACTCATCTCCATCTGGATTCCCTAATAATGCAGTTTATTATGCCATAGGAAATCTTCTGCATTTACTCATGTAGGGATTACCTCAATGGTATGATGGTTAGCTTTAATTGTCTACTTGATACAACCTATAAATACCTAGGAACAGAGTATCAATGAAGGATTGTCTACATTGTTGGCCTGTGGGCTTGTTTAGAGAGGGAGTTGTCTTTATTAAATTAATTGACCTAGAAAAATCCAGCCCACTGTTGACAGCCCATTCTGTAGGCCAGGGCTTCCTGAACTTTCTAAGAGTAGAGAAATTGAAGTGAGCATAAACACAGTCAAGTGAGCATACATGCATTTATTTGTTTCTGCCCTTAACTTTGTGGATATGTTAACTAGCTGCTTCAGCCATTGTGAATTCCCTGCAACGCTGGAATTGTAAGGTGAAGCAAAAGCCCTTCTCCCCTAAGCTGCTTTTTGTCTGGGTATTTTATTATTACAAAATAAGTGAAACTAAGACAGATGATGTGATAATCTTCATTGCCAAATTCATGAGGTTTAGTGGGTGTGAGGCTGTTTCCAGAAAGGTTTAGCAAATACGGGGATGCCCACTTTGATTTTGGGTAGTACCATCCCATGGATTGGCATTCTGGAGTGAATAAGGAGAAAGTGAATTTAGCACCAGTGATCACCTTTTATTTCTCTGCTTCATGACTGGAATTATAACCACCTATCTCACACCCCTGCTTGGCATGACTTCCCTGTCATAGTGGAGTTTATATCTTCAAACTGTGAGCTGGACAAGCAAACACAAAACAAAAATCTTTCTCTTAAGTTATTTTTATCAAGAATTTTGACTGTAGCAGTAGGAAACGTTAATAAAAATGGATTTTATTGACTATTTTTCCAAGTTATTTAGTCCCTTGCATAACCCTAATGAACCATCTCAGGCTATGAAGAAAAGAGGTTCAAATGTCCATGTCTTATGGTGTTCTTGTCAGATTCTTAGTGCTTTGTGAGACATTATATGGCAATAGATAAAGAGTACATGCATTTTTATCTTCCACCCTGCTAAATATATAGCACTTATTTCCTCCTAAAGGTCTCTTCCATAAGCACTATAGGTAGATTTGGTTTTCTACCTCTTGATACATCATAATGGGGATTAAATTTAGTTACATGAATGCTTGGAAGCATGGATGAATGCTGTATAAATCCTAGAACCTGGGTAAGTTGTTCAGGATTATGCTGGGCTCATGCAACATTTAGGTCATGGTAGAAGGTTAAACTTTGAATTCCAAACTTTGAGGAAGGGTTGACTATTTTTCTCCTTTGTTAATTTCATGATAGCTTTCCTATGACAAATACCTAAGAATGGCTAAGACTCAGGCTTAATGCATCATTATCCTTTTTGGTGTTAGCTGTCTCTGGCTCTTGTTGTGCAGTGAGTTCTCCCTATTGACTGATCAAAGCAGAGCAAGATTGATCCTTAAAAACTGCTCAGTGTGAGGGTTGTGAGAGGAACACAGCTAGCATTTGGTATGATTCCTTCAAGAACCTGTAAGCAAAGTACTTCAATGATGGTAGACTAGTGTGTACTGCAGTAACAAACAACTCCAAAAATTCAGTGCATGATGCCAAAAGTTTATTTTTAACTCATGCTACATTTCCAGCATGGACCAGCATAGAGGCTCTGCTAATTGCAGATGCTTAAAATCTAAAGCTTATGGAATTTCGGCCTCATTTAGTGTATAATCTCATGTTTACCTTACCAAATGGAAGATCATGCAGCAAATTGCACCAAAAAATAATGGTGATACATAAAGTTGATCAAATTGAACTTGGAAAACAGTGGGAAAATATATGGCCCTATAAGATACATTGCAAGATATATTGTTTAGCAACACTAATGTTAGCCACAGCAAGTAATTTCCAATGTGGCAAGATGTTGGGAGCCATGCAACCTAGTCTTGGATCAGCACATGGCTACCTGTTCAATGGATTTCCTCAGGGCAAGACATCTCTGGAAATGGACTCTCACTTAGCAAGGGCCAGTAGTCCATGGGACAGCATAGCAATTTGCAAAATTCATGCAGCTTTCAGGGTCTTTTCTTCCTCATTACATTGTGGATTCTTTGGGCAGTTTTTAGATTTCCTTTGTCAGTTACACATCAACTGCTGTAATTTTTCTGGAAATCCTGTTCCTTTTCAAATATTTTCCCCTAAGATCTAACAGGGGGCTAATGTTTCTCAAATCTTTTATCTGGGATTACTAAGTACTACTCTTAATACTGGGAGCTTTTTTTGACTCAATAGAGATAAGTACCTATGAGAAAACAACACTTGGAGCATTATCCATGTCTCACAGTTCTGGAAAGGATAGTAGGGCTTGCATACACAGACTACAAAAATATCTCAGGAATACACATAGTGCCAATTGTTGAGAGTAAGTTCCCTAGAACTTACAAAGACATAGAATCAAAGATAAGATCTAGTATATTCTCACGGGAATAATTCAAAATAAAATATGGAATGGATATATCCATCTTTACAATACACAGGAGCTTATATTGGTGAAGAAGTATAGTATACTGAGATGGGAAAGGAGTGCTTCATCGAAGTCTGCCTTTTACCAAGAGACTGAGACATGGGACCCTCTTGTAAAAAAGGGAAATGTATAAAAACATATCTTGCAGACATGAAAGAATTATCTGGGTTTGAATATTGTTTTCTTTAAAACATTGTGCCATGTCTATTACTTTTTTAACTTTGTAGCTGTTGGCTGACATAAGTGCTGTAAGAGAAGGATGTGTCTGACTGGATATTTAATTAAGCCTGCACAAATGCTGAACCCTATGTCTAGAATAAGGCCATGCAGGGGGTGAGAAAGTGTATTTAGGGAAGCATAAATGGGAACAATGGTGGCTTTTCATAATGATCACCGTGTATTCCTTAAGTTGTGTGGGGCCACTTCTTGCTCTTATGCCGTTTCTCTGCCTTAGGACCTATACGGAGCTGAGTCTGGACCCCAGCAGTAACATTACAAACTAATGATGAAGGAAGAGATTGAGGACGAATTGTTCATTTACAATATCTCTCTGTATAAGGTTCAACTCTTGCATCCCTAGCACATTGACAAAACTTCATAATTCAGGAAGGACAGTGAGGTTTTTCTTAATTTATATTCATTCTTTTTTGAAGAGAAATATTTTATTATAAAAGCATCTATGATTATAATATAAATTTGTTAAAAAGGAAGAAAAGAAAAATCACTAGTAATCACATTCCCAAGAAATAGTCATGGTACACTTTTAGAATTCTATCCTTGCAATCTTTTCTTCTCTTATTTTACACTCATGTTTTTTCTAAATGTAAAAATATATTATATAGTTTTTCATGCTTACATCATTTCTTGTAGCAATAAAGGAGAATATTAAAGTGACATATGAACTAAAATCCCTAAGTCCTTTTTCTAATGTTGTAAAAATGGCTATCTGTTACAATAACTCTTCCCTCCAGACTGGCCCCAGTGCCACATCAACCCCAAATAATACACAGAGATTATATTAGTTACAATGCTGATGGCCAATTTCTAGGGCTTCTTATTGGCTAGCTCTGTCTTAAGTACTAATCAATAACTACTAAAAAATATATATGGTCTTATCTTACTGAGCATGCTAGACTAACAGGTCCTCTCCTTCCGGAATCACATGGCAACTACACTTACTACACTTCCCTGAATCCTCCATGTCTCCTAGTCCTGCCTATCTTGTTTCCCTATTGGCCAACAGTGTTTTATTCATCAACCAATAAGAGAAACATATGTACAGAAGACTTCTCACCATCAGCTATTTCATATCGAGTGGCAGGAAATTTTTAAATTGTCATATCAGATAGAATTTATTTATAATTTACATTTCCTGCAAATATATGAGCTATTTTATTTCTTGCTTTACCATTTTCTTAATTCTTTGTAAACAAAGGGAATTTTATTGTTTTTTTCACTAAGACCTGTAGCCTTTCCCAAAGTTGTGAAGATATTTCTCTTATGCTTTCTCTTATTCTGTTTCCTAGCAGTTTTATTACTTTCTGTCCAACAATTTAAACATTATTATCCATGTAATTAGTTTAATCCATTGCAGGTCTATTTTTAGTTCTGTAATTATCCCCAGGTAAGTTTTAAATATTTCCGTGGTACATCTAAATTCTTTAGGTCTTGAAGCTGTTCTATTTTCTTATCTTTTTATTTTAATATACTTTAATCTGTGTCTCTATGTACTCATTTTTAGATCAATCCTTCAATATTATCTCCCAATTAGGTAATTTTCTCTTGGCCTATTTCTAGAATAAAAACTTTCAATATCAGGTTTTATTTTCATGTATTTATATATATCAATGGTGTGGTGGTCTGAATAGGTATGGCACTATAGACTCATGGGCTTGAATTCTTGGCCCATAGGGAGTGGTACTATTAGGAGTGTGACCTTGTAAGAGTAGATGTGGTCTTGCTGGAGGAAGTGTGTCACTATGGAGATGGGTTTTGAGGTCTCATATATGCTCAAGCCATGTCCAGTGTGATAGTTTACTTCTTGCTTCCTGGAGATCAAGATGTAGAAGTCTCAACTTCTGCTAAAGTATCATGCCTGCCTACATGTCACCATGATTCCTGCCATGATGAAAATGGACTAAACCCCTGAAACTATAAGCTAGTGCCAATGAAATGTTTTCCTTTATAAGAGTTGCTTAGGCCACAGTATCTCTTCAAAGCAATAAAATCCTAACTAAGACAGGTGGACACACACACATACACACACACACACACACACACACACACACTTATGTGTGGTTGCATAATTTCTTATTTAAACTTTTTGTTTTCCGTATCTGATTTAATAATTACTTTTTCATTTCTTGAACTTTGAATTCCTTGGTCATTTTGAGGATCATAAATTCACTTACTTCAAAGTTTCTAGTGATTTTGCATTAGGATTTATATAACATCCTTGAACCTCAAGTCTAGAAGAGGTTTGCCTTCTGGTCTGTGATACTGGAAACATCACAAATACAAGTATATGGACATTAGTAGGTTAGACAAAGAGCTATGTGGGCAGTGTATTTGTGTTTTCCCCTCTGAGCCTAGATGTGTTTTATATAAACCGTATCTCAGATGCAGTAAATAGCAGTTTGTTTCAACCCCCTTTATACAGAGGAAGATCCCCATCCTGGGACAATTTACATTGGCTCACTCTTTCAGGAAGTGCAGTCCATCATCACTTAGTTGCATGTTTCTGAGATTCTGTGAGGCAGTATATCATGGTGAAGGGCAGCTTTTAACCTCATGACAGCCAAGCAGAAAAGAACAAACAGGAGGGTTCCAGGACAAGATGTATCCTCCAATTATGTACTTCAAGTGACTTACTCCAGCTAATCAGTCCTCACCTGCAAATACTCCATTGATTAATTAAGTGCTCTCATGATCCAGCATCTTCACAATAAGTTGGCCAGTTGTGGACCAAGATTTGAATATATATGCCTTTTGAGGGACTCATTTCATACCTAAATCACAATATACAGGGAGGGAAAAGGGGAAATATGACAAACCATAACTCAAATCACAGACCATATATGCCTTCTTGATTAGAAATCTCCATTTTTTCTTGGAAAAATGTGCTTGTATCATATTTTTAACATTGAATCAGTGTTATCTGTTTTTGTAACTTGCAATGTTTTCAATTTTTTGCCATGCCATTTCAATATTATTCTATAGTTGCTCACTTTTATTTGTACTTTTTGTACTTGAGTATGATCATCTTCATGTATAATCTTTCTACTATATTTATTGAATGTGAAGCAAGATCCTTTATTCTTCTCTACTCACAGGGTATCACAGAGTCAGATTCAGAAAATAGTTAATAAATTAATGAGATCTTTGATTGCAATTAAGTATACATCATTGAACTATACTGACTCTGTGACTGTGATGAAGGATGTACAAAAATGAGCAGATGAGTTCTCTAGGGTACTAGCGATATATTTCAAAGCTGGAAATCCAGTTGATGACTGTGCCTCTGTTTGTCTTGCTGATATAACTTGATCACTTAGCTGTGCAGTTTTCCTTGGATCTTGATACCTGGATAATTGCAAAAGAAGAGATCAAGTTTGCTGAAAACTCCCAGGATTAGAGTCAAGCAAAGGCATTTCCTATTGATATGAGTTTCTGTATTAAAACAGCAAAAAAAATGAAATTTATTTTGTATTGCTTTCTAAGGCATGATAGCTGATGTTGGAAATTCCAGATTTAGTAGCTAGGAGACCTTTACAACTACTTTCCAATTATAACTTCATAATTCTTGAAGATTCCAGAACAATTTAGGATTCTTAATGCTCTTCATTTTCTGTTTGCTCTTAAAACCAGCATCTTGTAAATCTGGAAACTGCCCAGCATGTATGCTGTCAATCACTATATGTTTTTCATGTATGCTGTCAATCACTATATATTTTTTATAAATACTGTTGTATCTCAAAAAATATCTGTTCCTTCTGAAAATTCCCCCACTAAATCAGTATCAGCCATTATTAGTGATCAATATGGCATATTTCATAGAACAGTAACAACTATGAAAGGTCAGGACAACACAGTTTGACCTAAAGAAATCAGGAAACACAAACCAACCTTCATCTTTCTGGGTGTCTCTCTCCCCACTTACATTCTTCCCCTTTCCATGTCCACAGAGTTAGTAGACATAGTCCTAGATCCTCCATTTTTACAATGGCTCCTAAACTTTTGCGAACTTTGTTGAGATGTCACACTCAGCTCTCAGGATGGAGAAGTGAAGAATCAGTTTTGCACAGAGTAGATAGAAACATACAGTGTTACTAAAGGAAAACCCGTCCTTGTTGTTGGTTCTTCTTTTTTAAATCAGTGCCTCCATGTATTTTGATGTTTTCATCTGCTAGGCTCTCACTGAATCATAACCTATTTCAGCCTTAATATGCTTGCTGTTAAACAAAATGCTAGAAGACATTTTTGAAGAGTTTGAACACTTCAAAAGAGTATTGAATCCACTTTTTAAAATATGTTTTTAAAATTTTTTGAGATTGTAACATAATTATTTCACTTTCCCTTTTTTCTTTCCTTTCTTGCCCCAAACCATCCTGAGTGCCCTCCTTGCAAATTTATGACCTCTTTTCTTTAATTATTGATGATAAAGGTGCCATTCAGACTTCCAAAAAGAGGAGGCAACCAACAGTCCTACCCAGCTATGATTCTTATGAACCACAACAACCAGCATGGCAACATAACCCGAAGGGGCCAATAGAGACATGCATACCTTGGGATAACCAACAGCTCTCTAATTTGAAGTGAATGGCCCAAAAATGTGCAAAAGTAAAAAGATATAGATTGTTTCAGGGTCAGTTGGTGCTGAAGAGCCCTAGCAGCATGAGTGACAACAGTGATACTTTTTGCCCCATGTTAGTCATGCATAGTGAACAGTAATAAATAAGCATATATGCTCTGAGTAGCAAGCTGTGGACTCCAAATCCTTCACGAATCTTCATGTGCACTGATGGCAGAACAAACAAGCATCTCAGTGCCCCAGCTTGTCCTGTTAGACTAACAGAGAAATAACTGCATCTCAGGCTGTCTTGTGAATTTTGTCAGGCATATTCTCATCAGGCATGTCATTTAAACTGGAACCAACAAAAATCTTTCCTTGAGGTTCTGAATGTCCTTGGCAGATCACCCTGTCTGAACAGCCCATTCCTAGCCATATTGTTTTCTTTTTAGCAAAACATTTATTTATTTATAATCTACCTCTTCGGTGTCCCTTTCTCTGCGTGTCTGTGTACATGTGCACATGAACAAGTTTCAGAGATTGGTTCTTGACTTTCACTATGTGGGTTCTGGGATCTGAACTCAGGTTTTCAGGCTTGGTGGTGACCACCTTTACCCACTGAGCTATCTTTGTAGCCCTTGCCATTAATCTTTTTTTCACACTATAAGATGGAGAATATATATATGTTTAAACTCACATATTCTGTAGTAAGTAGAGTCAGGGCCCAAGCAGGGTAAGAATGAAGACTATGGCCTGGCGTGAGGAGAACAAAGTCAGTAGGGAGAGAACAAGGTTCACATAGAATTTTAGTACAGTCTAAACTTCCAAAACTCAAGGGAGTAAGGAGGCTGCACATAAAATAGGATTGGCCTGATTCTGTAAAATGTGTTCCTTGAGTTAGTTATATAGCTCCTCTAATTCACTCATTTATTCATTAGTTCATTTATTCCATTGAACTACTAGCCACATACTGTGCTACATCACAGTGAATGTTATACAACAGTCTTTCTGTGATCACTGCACCCATTCACATGGCATGTTCCACTAAGAACGAGAGAAGAACTCCCTGTGGGATACTCTCTCTCTTGTGCTCAACTCCTATTTCTTCTATGACCTCTGTGAGCTTCCTTTCAAGGTGGGATTTGTTTTTAGTTGTGACTTTCATGTGCAAGGGCTCTCTAGGGAGTGCCTCTGAAGAGCCATTTGCTATGCCTCATTCCTGTTCACTACAACCTGCCGTCAGGAGCAGCTTTC
Organism: Mesocricetus auratus; assembly: GCF_017639785.1. Classification (NCBI taxonomy): domain Eukaryota; kingdom Metazoa; phylum Chordata; class Mammalia; order Rodentia; family Cricetidae; genus Mesocricetus; species Mesocricetus auratus. The sequence goes on along the minus strand of NW_024429188.1, from coordinate 113,724,771 downwards.
TCTCCCTAAGGGGCCTCCTGGTACCATTTCCTCTGTCAATAGACCTCATTAGGCCAGCATAGTAAGTATCTTAAAATGAAAACTGAAATGGCCTTTGCAAGAAAAAGAGTGGGATTTTCATGTCTCCAACTGAGCTCTCATTTAGTAGGCAATTGGAGGACCTCTGCCAATACTCACTAAAGAGGGGGCTCTATAAATGCAGGACAAATGGCTGCAGAGCTGACTGGCCACCCTTTAGTGAACTTTGTACCATGCCCCATATTCAGCTCTTCTCTCAAATCTTTTATTTGTTTAGCAAATATTCAACGAAGGCCTACCTTGTATCAAATAGCACCAGGTGACAGAACTGGAGCAATGGACAGAATTCCCTTCCTATAGTTTTTAGGCTAAAAGATTTGCATATTTAGAAACAGATGTGATCAGGGAGCAGGTTTTAAAGGCAGTGGTAAAAAAATAGCATAGAATAGTGATGTGAAGGAAGGGTCATGTATAGTTCCACAGGTATTGAAAGAGCTGTCAAGGAATCTGTGAGTCAGAGACCTTCACTATTGGCCCTTTTTGTGAGTTGACATCTGCATGCACAGTATGAAAGCCACAGTGGGTGAAATTGCTATAACCCAAGTGGAGTTAATACAAGTGACACTAAGATATACTAGACTTTGTCTTTCACTGACAAACATGGGCAGTGACAACTACAACAAATTAGTTGCAGTTAATAATGTCCCTGATAAAGTAGAGAAATAAATATTAATTCAATTAAACATCAAACTTTGGATCCACTGGCTTTCTAAATTTGTGTCATGAACATGGGAACTGTGTAAAGCATTCATTATCCTGCAGTATGATGGTTGACTGGAAGAACAGCACAAGTGTAAATGATTGTGAGATGAACTGACTGCTTGCTTTTTCTAGAAGCCCATGTTCACTTGAAAGAGAAAATACAGTGATGGTTTCAACTTGAGTATTTACTTGACATTTCCTTAAAAGGGAACAAACTAAGCCTGCCACCTCAGAGAATACAATGGGCAGAAGTTTTTATTAAATGATAAAAACTGAACTTTCATGGAAAAATGTGAATTTATAAAAACTTAGGCCCTCTGCTCCCTTCCCCCACAGTAAACTTGACAGTTTTCAGGTTCTTAAAAATACATTGCTGAGCAACCTGTCAGATGTGTGGTGATATTTTAAAACTATCTTTACAATATTTTGTAATGAAAAGTACTGTTGTTTGGAAGATTGATACAATAGAGGATATCCATGTATTCTAAATGCTAAGTGCAAACCATTATAAAATAATGACTGTTTCAAAGATCCATTCAATGTATAATACAGACAAACTAATTGTTTTATATCTGAGTACACGAATTCCATTGATATCTTTCCATATATTTATATTTTCCACCCTTTTAAAACCCTTTTCTTGGTAAGATTTTTATTTTAATCAAATACGAATATGCAACTAATGGAAAAAAAACATATTAAAATGCACTTGGAATCAATTTGAAATAGTTTGATCCAACTTAAATCTAGATTGGCAGGGATAAATCATGGGATGCAAAGACCAGATCAAGTTTGCTGACCTAGGCAATTTAGATGGTTGGATTAAGTAGAAAGGCTTTATGCCTCTGCCTCTCTCAAGCTAATTCAATTGGCCAGGCTACCATATGGTATATTGAAGAAAGACTGTTTCAGAAAGAAGAAAACAGAAGTGATATATTTTCCTTGAATTCATGGAAATGAATTCATTCTGTAGGAAATGTGCATTACTGAGCGGTCAACCTCTTACTTACCAGGCTCATGAAGTTGATAACGAACAAGTGGAGTCTGCATAGACAAATATATATGAGTGTACCCTCTTCACCATCACAATAGACTTTATATTGGACCCAGCAATTCTTGTTAATAATTTCTGGCTTGACTTTACATGTGCTGTCTTCACTCTCCAGTAGTCACAGTAGCACATACCACGCAGAATATTTTGGTAATTCCCATGCATAGATAAGCAAACTTGCGATCACTTGTGTGCAGGTGCACACAGGTGACTATAATGGGACTCAGTGGTTCCAGATTCTGTTGTGTGAAAGCCTGGAACTCTAGCAATGGGAATTTTGTAATTGGAGTCATGAATGTTCCAATGGACTTTAAAATGTTAATACAGAGCCATAAAGACTTTGGCACACTTGGAATTTGAGTTGCTGTTTGATGGGGCAGCAACAGAAGACTGTCTGACGCCCACAGGAATTTGATCAATTGAGAAATATGCCCCCAGCATTCTAGGCCAGGGAGTGTTGCCAGATTAGTCCAATTCCTGCACATTCTTCCAACTGACTCTTTCCAAATTAGCACAAGTGTGTGATTTTTAATATCCTTCTCAGCATGAACTTCCTGCTTTATAATCTTAATGTCTTCCATATGAGAGAGACCTTGATCTTTCCATCTTTCACTGTGGACTAATGGGGTCTGAACAATTTTCCAGAAATCATGTCTTTCTGACTTTTCATTCTGTTCTAGGGGTTTGTAAACTCCTCTTGTGATGTGAACTATCCTTCCTTGACCATTATCTTGTTTGCTTAGGAGCATATTCACTGCTATAATTTACCCATTTGTATTGGCCCAGGAATGAGTATAAAGGACCACAGCTTTATGCACTAGTTTGGGCTGAGTTGTCACTCTCAGAATTTACACTACAGGAGAGAGAGCAAAGCAGTTCAAAGATTTACATGCCTCCAAAGGAAATTTGGGATGGCACATGGCCAGAGTCCTTAAGATAGGTTTTTTTTTTTGGTCTTTAAATGGGACCGAATGGTGGGCTAATCTGAGAACTATTCTGGAGAGGCTTGATTTTTGTTTTTCTCTTTTGAAAGGTGGGGCCAACAGAGCAGCTTTGGAACAGGATGGGGTAATTAGCCAATGAAAAAGGAAGACTGGTCACTTTCAGAACATCACCTCCAGCAAAGCCTTGTGAAAATTTAAAAGGAGATGAGGAACAGCAAAACATCTAATTTAGGAAGCAAAGGAGGGGTAAATAATAGGCACTGCAAAAAATGATACAGTATGGGAAATGTATACTAGATAGAAGACACTCAGGGATGGCTAGAATGGAGAAATGCATGCCTGCTTGTAAAAGTGGTGAGGGAGGATGATAAAAGCTACATTGCAGTGAGAGACAACTAGAGCATGGAATTTCTTGGGTTAAACATTTTGGTTAGAATTTTGTGCAAAATGTTTCCTGGAACACTGGAACATTTCATTCTAAGATGTGTGTGCCAATGTTCATAGCCTTCCCCCTCTATCACAGTGGGTGAACAGTCTGTACTTCTATGTCAGGCCAACCCTCCTTTTCTTTTTCATTTGATCCTCTCCCCAGTCCTCCTCTTGACCTACTTTAGCTGCAGTTACTACCTGATGTTCTAGATATATGAGTTTATATTGTGTATTGCCTATCTTCTTCACTGCTGTGAGCTCCACAAGAGCAAAGACATTTTGTCCTTTTGTTTCAATGATGAATTCTCAGCACCTAAACCACTTATAGCACAAAGAGAGCACTCTGAAGTGGTTGATGGATTAATGGTGTTAATAGTTTTTTTTAACAGCAGTCATAGTCAAATATCTGTGGGAACTTGAAAACTATCAGTAGTTTTATAGCTTTCCACCAGGGAATGTTTTGGAATCTTTTTTAATGCTAATGTGCTAGTGAGAGAGGAAGGTTGCTTAGTCCCTGGTGAATATAGGGGACAGTGGAAGGAAGGAGATGGCTTACTGATCTGTTTTAAAGGTAAAATTGGCAAGACTGCTAATGGATTGTATATAAATGATTTGGGCTAGAAGAAAGGTAAATTGTGTGTGTGTGTGTGTGTGTGTGTGTGTGTGTGTGTGTGTGTGTGTGTGTGTCTGTGTGTGTGTGTGTGTTTTGCCAAACCACAAAGATTGATTGCTAACCCATTTTTCTGAAGCTCTCCATAGGTTGGCAATTGCATGGAGAAGCAAGGGCTATCTGGAAAATAAGGAAGGAATGAGGTCATGCAGGACTTGTCAGATCACAGGAGGATTTCTGGAGTGATAGCAATTTTTATAAGATTTTAAATGGGAATAGCATAATAAGATTTATATCTTTAAAAGATAGCTGGTGTGTAGACAGAATGTATTGACTTTGGAAAGAATATGAACAGAAAAAAACAGGCTATCTCTGCTATTCCAGGGCCAAGTGCTCCTGATTTTACACCTTGCCAGTCAAATGCCAATCAAATCCTCTGAGCCATGTTTACATCTGACCAACTCAATTGTCATGTAGTCCCTCATTCTTCAATTGTTTCCTACATAAGATCCTGATCATAACAGATTCTTCTTTAAATATTTGTGGGCTCTGAGAGAATGTAGACACACAGATCTTGTCCCCAGTACCACTCTTGGCAATGAGTTTCAGGATATCAAGTCTGCAGGGTTAGCTGAAGTCACCACTCCATCTTGGATTATCTCCATTACAATCTCATCAGTCAAAGTCTAGTTTTATTTTCCTATGGTTTTACAAATCAGAGCCCTTAAACTATTAGACAAACAAATGAAAAAACACAAAAACAAACAAAACCTCCAAAATACTCCACTATGATGTTATGTTGTAGCCAGAAAACACTGAACAAGATGTGTCTGGGCCATTGCGGTTTATGAATATTTAGATTTAGGAGGTCTGTAAAACATACAAAGGGAAGATGGTTCTACTGTATTACTGGCTAAAATGTAGGAATGAGATGGGCTAGCTTCCCATATGTCCTATGAGAGCTGAAGAACATTTAAAGAACATGTATCCTTTTATCCATAAATAAAGAAACTGAAGTACAAAGGGGGATGCTAAGATGCTCAGGCCAATGGGCACGTAGGCTCCAAGGCAGTGAGTACTTCCAACAGGATAGAACAGGCAGAAATAAAACAAGAAAATCTGCCCTCCACATTTGCAGGCTTGCATTTAACAGCTCTGCTCTCAACTCCCTCAAGGCTCAATTGCCTGAAAGGTGGTATTGAGCCCTCATTTAGGTTCATCCAAAAAGCCTAAGGTTCCCTCTCATCCCAGATTGACACCCTTCTCCCCTATGGGCAAGGATGACATTTCAAGCACAACAGTTTCAGACCAGCTCCTGTGCACTCAGTTCCTCATTACACAAGGAAACATCAGAGACAATCAGCCTGATTCCAGAAACTGGAATTCAATAAGGTGAAAAAAATCTCTGCTCCAAAAGTTTACACCTGAGCAAAAATAAAATTGTATCCCAACAGCAAACCTGCTAAGCTGCAAGTTTAATAAGCTATTAAATGGCATCATCTGAATCCTGCAATCAAAGCAAAAACACTGTAAAATAAATCAAGAGAGATAAGAAAAGATTTCACATTGTTAAAAGTTTATGCTGTTTCTGACTTCCCCCAAATGTTACCATTAACCAGGGAGTTAATCAGAGTTTTTCATTTACCTGTTGTTCAGAGCCATAATGAGCACTTTAGCAGGGTAAATAAAAAGATCTAAAGAAGCAATAAACTCGAATGTCACAAGTGGCAATCATCTACCTTGTGAGGCTCATGCATTACAGAGCATCGCGCAGCTGGAAACAAATGATTCCACAGAACACTGTAAATAACCTCCAAGCCTACTCCTAATTAAAGTGAAGCCCTGTTTTCTCATGGGCATTGAATATATGAACCAATTAAGGAAATATCATTTATTTCCTGAAAGGGCCACGTCTTCTTTCTAAAACTCTTTCTGTCTCCCTCCTTCCTCTCTCCTGCCTCCACTCTGTCTCTCCTCTGCTCTGTCTCCCTTCTAAACTATTTCCCACCAAATAGCTGGCCCCCAATGTTCCCAAGCTGCAATAATGAGACATCCTTGCTTTAAGCAAATTTTGCACCTGTAACCTGCAGAAATATAGCCATAGCATTTGAAAAATTACCTGTACACTGCACAGTGCCATGAAAATTTATCTTTGAGATGATTTTATTGCATGGTTACCCTAGGCAATTAAATCAATAAATCTTAACTGTCAGGAAGGTTGGCCCCGTGCCAGAAATAAATGAAATGCGCGAAATCAGTAAATAAAAGGTTCCTGACAACTCATTCCAGAAATTATTTAGCAGTTGCAGTTGTGGGGGGTTTTGTGTTTCACTCCTCGGCCTTTATTGACATCCTCTCTGAGAAATTATTATGCTAACAAACACGATAGCTCCGCTGCAAAGAAGTCAGAGTTTGCCAAGCCATAAATTATTGTCCTTGAAAAGCAGGAAGGAAATAGAGCCACATGGGCAGAAGTGGTAGGCTTAGAGCAGTTTGGGTTGGGGACAGGTTAGGGAATAGCTCCCTGGTGCCTTTGAGAGGAAACCAGTCACTGCTCCTTGGTTCTGCTTTTTTATGGCTCTAGCCTTAGCCCTGATAGGAATTACCCTCTGCTCAGGGAGTCCCAAGGGCTTGCCTTGTATTATGTAATTTATAGGACTTCCTGAGCATTTCTTCAGTGCTGTATCCTACAGATGTGTTCAGTCATAGGAAGTGAGCTATTATCCCCATTATGCAAATGAAAAAACGAGGCAACCCCGAACAGTTAAGTGTTAAGATGGCAGGCAAGTGGAGCAGGGCTGGCCTCATCAAGGCTTACTCAGTACCTGCACTACCTTAGTGTGCTTCTCTTTGGCTCAGGCAACAGAGAATGTAATGCGGGCTTTGGACTCATTATTTCTTCCTGTAACCCTCATTGCCTTTCTCTTTTGAGTTCTCTGACCCCTTCTCAGCTTACCCTCCTTTAGTGACGGTCCTCTATTAATATTCTTTCACTGGTGACAATGGCTAAATGGCACTGACATGTTGCTCGTGAGGGTTATAGGCCATTTGAGAGCTACCTGAGAGTCTGCCTAAAGGCCTTTGTCTTTCTCCTAACATCATGACTTTGCCTCTCTTCCTAGGTTTCCTGATTTCAGTACATTACTACCCTCTCTGTGGAGTCTTCCTCATCTAGCCATACCTAGCTAACACAAAAGCTTATAGCTTATGGTTTATTCACAGTTGCCCCATTATTTGCACTTTTACCCTCATCGTGTGAGTTTTCTGCAGCATGGCTTCTTATCCTACTGGACCACAAGGTCCATAAATGCAGGGACCCTTCATCCTGTGCAAATAATGACCAATTACCAAATGACAAATGAGATTGTCACATGGAAGCAGACTAGGTACCTCAATCAAAAGAAATCTTGGGTTTCATAGGATAGCCCAAGATCAGTGGCAGCAGGGCTTATTCTGAGGACAATGAGATAAGTTTGTGGTCCATGTCTCTTTCCTTATGCATTTTCATTCCACATGACATTGTCCCTGTATGTAAATCTATCTCCAAATGTAGCCTCCAAAGTTAAGGATATCAGCCATCATAGGTTAGGACTCATCTTAATGACCACATTGTTAACTTGAATGCAGTGATAAAGACACTATTTGAACACAGTTGCATTATGAGGTATTAGGAGTTAGAACTCCATCATATGAAGTCCTTGGGTGGGCGATATCAGCCTATACATAGGAACAACTGACCTTACGAAAGAGATTCCTCAGACTTCTTTCTGGAAAGTCTTTAGAATTTCTTTTTAGTGCAGAGATCAAGATAGTAGCAGATCCTTTCATATCTTGCATCTTTAACTCTGCACACTGCAATATAATCAACCTGTCCTTGAGAGGATCCCGGATGAGCTGCATGGCTCTATCATCAATGGCTACTTGAAGGAGAACGGCAAAAGTAAGGCAAAGATGTGAAACAGTCCCTTGCTATCAGAGCAAGAGCATTCGCTGTAGCCATTGTTGAGACTAAACAGAAAGCTTCAGATTTGGGCAACTCTAGGTCAAGGCTCACTTTCCTTTCCATGATCACTCACTTAAACCTTTCTTCTATTGTTGGAATTACTCTTTATTATATCGCCCTATGGGTTCAGGAGATAGAGACTTTAATAGGTCTGGAGAGTTCCCTTTGGATGGATATAACTGGAAGGACAAATACAGGATGAGGGAGGGGAAAGCCTTCCAGATATATGAAGCATGTCTGTGGAACATAGATTCCCCATGACCAAGAGAAGGATGGAGGTCAATGAAGCATTTTAGGAGCCCATCAATAACGCAATGGGTGGAAGTGGGCAGGGGTTGGAAGTAAAGCACAAAAGAATGTTATGTAACCACTTGGAGGGTATATGTTATCTGGGGAGCAGGTCCCACATCTTCCAGGAGGTTGTAAGAAACAGCAAATAGGAAAGAAAGTAGCTCTTGTCAAGTCCCTAGGGAGGAAAACTTGAATCATATTGGGGCAACTATAGCTGTGGCAGGAAGGAAAAAGATGCTGATTTGAAACTTGCCAGTGAAAACACTGGGGCCTTTGGGGGATTCAAGGGATGCTGAAAACCTATCAGCACAGCTATTCTGTAGTCCCTGGAAGGTAGGAGATGCAAACTGTTGAGATGTTCCTCCTGCTTCCTTATTAGTTCTCTTCTTCAAGCTTCAGTTAATGCACATCTTTGTTTATTTTGTTTTTGTTCTTCATTATTCTTGCTGGCAAGATCCCAGGCCAAATAATTTCCTATCAGTACATCATGACCAATTAATGGTTTGAACCAAAATACAAGCATTGTTATTGAACTAGAGGTTGATAGATGGCAAAGCCACAATATCTAATAACTAAGGGCAGACTTTGCAATGACAGCCACAAGATTTCAAAATAATAATAATTTGCATTTCTATAGCACCTTTTGTCTGACTAATGAGCTTAACAAAATTAATTCATTAATTTACTGTAGTATCATAGACAACAAAGAAGTAAAGGTTGCTTGAATAATTTCATGCCTGGAGAAACTAAGGCAGGGAGAGAAAAAGATTATTTTGCAGTTACTGTTCATGAGGCTTTAGTTTCACTGTTCCAGTTAGCATGGGCAGACAGAGAATCCTCTATGTAAGAGCAAAGTCTTTATGAGCCCTGCTTATTGGTAAAAATTGAGAAGTTTGATATGACCCTCAAGATTCTTGTCCCCCAGTATATATACCTGGCTAATACATCTCCAATGTGGCCAGGGCCTATGGATAGAATGAATATTGTGTACATGGTGGAACCAGGGGGCATGGAGTGATATTACATGCAAAGATGAAAGAATTTTATAGAACAAATTAGGGCTGCCAATCAGTTTGATTTGAGTTCACCAAGATGCAGATTATTCTGGTTGCATTGGTTTGCCATAATTATGTGAGTTCTTTGTTTGCTTGTTTGTTTATTTGTTTGTTTCTGTATGAAAACCTGTGGTGCATTTTCTTTTTTCTTGATTTTTAAAAATTTAAGTTAGAAACAACCTTGTTTCACATGTCAATCCTAGCTCCTTTTCCCTCCCCCTCCCCCACCCCAGTCCCCCACCCAATACACCACTTCGATCCCCAGGGAAAGTTAGACCCACATAGGGGGATCTCCAGAGTCATTTCATCCAGGACAGGGCCTAGGCCCTCCCCCATGTCTCCAGGATAAGAGAGCATCCCTCCATGTGGAATGGACTGTCAAAGGCCATTCTTATGCCAGGGACAAATACTGATCTACTACCTGAGGCCCCACAGATTGCCAAGGCCTCCTAAATGACACCTGCATTTAGGGGACCTGGATAAGTCCCATGCTGGCCTCTCAGCCATCAGTCTGGGGTCCATGAGCTCCCCCTTGTTCAGGTCAGTTGTTTCTGTGGGTTTCACCAGCCTGATCTTGACCCCTTTGCTCATTACTCCTCCCTATCTGTTAATGGTTTCCAGGTGTTGGGTTCACTGTTTAGCTATAGGTGTCTGCCTCTGCTTCCACCAGGCACTGGATGAAGGCTCTAGGATGGCATATAAGGTAGTCCTCAATCTCATTCCCCTCATCTATTGCATAGTCTACCAGTTGGTATCATCCTTGTAGATCTCTGGAAATCACACTAGTGCCAGATCTCTCCTCAATTCTATAATGCCTCCCTTTATTGTGGTGTCTCTCAACCTGCTCTCCTCTATTCTTCCCCTGTCTCAAACTTCCTGCTCCCCCAGGTACTCCCCTCTCCTCTGCTTCTCCCCATCTCTTTTTCCCAGTTCCCTCTCCCCTTCCCCCATGCTCTCAATCTGCTCAGGAGATCCTGTCCCATTCCCCTTCTCTGGGGCACCATGCATATCACTCCCTGTTTCCCAGACTCTCTGGCAGTGGGATTGTAGGCTGACACTTGCTTGCCTGATCCATGTCTAAAATCCTTATATGAGTGAGTACATACCATGTTTATCTTTTTGTAACTGAGTTACCTCACTCAGGATGGTTTCATCAAGTGCCATCAATTTGCCTGCAAATTTCAAGATTCCATTGTTTTTTTTCTGCTGAGTAGTACACCATTGTATAAATGTACCACATTTTCTCTATCCACTCTTCAGTTGAGGGATATCTAGGTTGCTTCCAGGTTCTGATCTATTATAAATAATGATGCTATGAATATAGTGGAAAAGATAGATGTCCTTGTTGTATGAATGTCCATCTTTGGGTATATGCCTAAGAGTGGAATTGTTGGATGTTGTGGTAGACTGACTCCCATTTTCTTGAGGAACATCCATACTGTTTTCCTAAGTGGTGTACAACTTGGCACTCCCACCAGGAGTGGAGGAGTGTTTCCCTTTCTCCACGTCATCTCCAGCATAAGCTGTCATTGGTGTTTTTGATTTTAGCTCTTCTGACAGGAGTGAGATGATATCTCAGAGTTGTTTTGATCAGCATTTCCCTAATGGCTAAGGATGTTGAGCACTTTCTTAAGTGTCTTCCAGCCATTTTAGACTCCTGTACTGAGAGGACTCTATTTAGTTCTGTAACCCACTTTTTAATTGGATTCTTTGGTGTTTTGGAGATTTGCATGTTGATTTCTTTGCAAATTTTGGAAATCACCCTCTGTCAGATGTGGGGTTGGTGAATATCTTTTTCCATTCTGTGGGCTTTTTGTCTTGTTGTCTGTGTCATTTACCTTACAGGAGCTTCTCAGTTTCAAGGGAGGTAATTTCATACTCATCACAGGAGAAATACACCAAGATGAACTCTTAATTCTGAACATCTATGCCCCAAATAAAAAGGCATCCACGTTCATAAAACAAACATTACTAAAAGGCAAAACACACATAAAACCTCACACACTTATAGTGGGAGACTTCAACACCCCACTCTCACCACTGGACAGTACTACCAGACAGAAACTCAACAAAGAAACAAAGGAACTAATAGAAGTTATGACCCAATTGGGTTTAATAGACATCTATAGAACATTCCATCCAAACACAAAAAATACACCTTCTCAGCACCACATGGATGCTTCTCAAAAATTGACCACATACTTGACAACATATCAAACCTCAGCAGCTACAAAATAATTGGAACAACTCCATGTATCTTATCAGACCACCATGCTTTAAAGTTAGAGTTCAACAACAACACAAACTGCAGGAAACCTACAAACTCATGGAAATTGAATAATGTGCTATTGCACCATTCCTGGGTCAAAGAAGAAATAAAAAAAGAAATTAAAGAATTCCTAGAATTCAATGAGAATGAAGACACAACATATCCAAACTTATGGGACACTTTGAAAGCAGTGGGAAGAGGAATGTTCATAGCACTAAGTCCCCACATGAAGAAACTGGAGAATAGTGACACTAGAGAATTAACAGCAAAGCTGAAAGCTCTAGAACACAAAGAAGCAAACTCACCCCGGGGGAATAGATGCCAGAAAAATAATCAAATGGAGACTTGCAATGTAATACACCATGTAAACAAGCTGAGAAACAAAAATCACATGATCGTCTCAGTAGATGCTGAAAAAGCCTTCAACCAAATCCAACAACCCTTCATGATAAAGGTCTCGGAGAGATCAGGTATAACAGGAATACACCTAAACATAATAAAAGCAATATACAGCAAACCAATAGCCAACATCAAACTAAATGGAGAGAAACTCAATCAGGAACAAGACAAGGCTGTCCCCTCTCTCCATACCTCTTCAATATTGTACTTGAAGTTCTAGCTAGAGCAATAAGACAACAAAAGGAGACCAAAGGGATACAAATTGGAAAAGAAGGAGTCAAACTTTCACTATTTGCAGATGATATGATAATTTACGTAAGTGACCCAACAAACTCTACCAGGGAACTCCTACATCTGGTACACACCTTCAGCAAATTGACAGAATACAAGATCAACTAAAAAAAATCAGTAGCCCTACTATATACAGATGCTAAAAGGCTGAGAAAGAAATAAGAGAAACATCACTCTTTACAATAGCTATAAACAACATAAAATACCTTTGGGTAACACTAACCAAACAAGTGAAAGACATGTATGGCAAGTCTTTGAAGAAAGAAATTAAAGAAGATATCAGAAAATGGAAAGCTCTCCCATGCTCTTGAATAGGTAGAATTAACGTAGTAAAAATGGCAATGTTGCCAAAAGCAATCTACAGATTCAATGCAATCCCCATTAAAATACAGGTACAATTCTTCACAGATCTTGAAGAAACAATAATCAACTTTATATGCAAAAACAAAAGATCCAGGATAGTCAAAACAACCGTATACAATAAAGGAACTTCCAGAGGCATCACCATCCCTGACTTCAAACTCTACTATAGAGCTATAGTGCCGAAAACAGCTTGGCATTGGCACAAAAATAGACAGGTCAACCAATGGAATCAAATTGAACACCCTGATATTAACCCAAACACATACAAAAACCTGATTTTTGACAAAGAAGCTAAAAGTCTATTATGGAAAAAGAGAAAGCATCTTCAACAAATGGTGCTGGAATAACTGAATGCTGGCATGTACAATACTGCAGACAGATCCATGTCTATTGACATGCAAAAACTTTAGTCCAAATGGATCAAAGACTTCAACAAATCTAGCCACACTGAACCTCTTAGAAGGGAAAATTAAAGGTACCCTTGAACAAATTGATACAGGAGACTGCTTCCTGAATATAACACCAGTAGCACAGATACTAAAATAGACAATTAATAAATATTAGGTGAGTTCTTGAAAGGGATATGTAGAATCCAGATTTCCTTTCTTATTGACATCTAAGAAGTCAGGTGATAGGAGTGCCACAGCAGCAAGAAAATTAGCTCTTCAATAATCTAAATTTGAGCTGGGTGGTGGTGACGCAAGCCTTTAATCCCAGCACTCGGGAGGCAGAGGCAGGCGGATCTCTTTGAGTTTGAGTCCAGGCTGGTCCGACAGCCTCCAAAGCAATACAAAGAAACCCTGTCTCATAAAACCAAAAAAAAATCTAAATTCGCTCAGAAGCAATATCATACCTATTCATGAGCTCATAGCTCTGACCAGCACATTGACTATAGCTGTGGGAAGACCCTGAATTATTGTACAGCTAACTGACACTAAGACTCTTGACTAATGGAATCTGTGAGGAAATAAATGTATGCAGTGCTTTAAGCAGCTGTATTCGTGATACTTCATTACTAAGCAGCAGAGAACCAATATGAGACATTATACACAGGCCTCACAGATTTTGTGTTTTGTACTCTGAACTGTCCCCAACTAAAGGTTATAGATACTGGCTTATCTTAACTCAAATGAAAGAGCAATTTTACTTGATAGTTGGGCTCTTAAAGATCATCATTATTTATTGAATGACAATTGCTGTTGGTAACAGATCTGACAGGGATCTTAAGTAATATTAAAGGATACACGGTGTAAGCCTTGGTGTCTGGATATGCCTTTTAAAATGTGTTTTTATGTGTGTACTGTGTTTATGTGCACATGCGTGTGGATATCCACGGAGACTAGAAAGTGTCGTCAGATCCCTAGATGTTAGAATTACTGGCAGATGTGTGCTGCACAATGTAGGTGCTGGGAACTAAAGTCTAGTCTTCTGAAAGAGCAACAAGTGCTCTTACTCACCGATCCACCTCTCCAATCATGTATCTATTGACATGAATAACCTTTAATCACTTGCAAAAAAGGAAAACAATGGAGCAGAAATTCAGCCATATGTAAGGATTCTTTCTGCCCATCAAAGAAATTCATATGCTGTTACCAGTGAGGGTAAGAAATACATTCCTCACTGGAGAAACTTTGATAAGAAAACTGATTTTTAATCTTTATTTGAGATTGGGACCGCATAGAGGGTTGTATTTGATGGTAGACATGATCATTTGCACCTTTGACCCTGATACTTAAGAGGCAGAGATTGGTGGATCTCTGTGAGTTCAAGGCCATCCTGGTCTATGTAGCAGTTCCAGCATAGCCAGAGCTACACAATAGAGAGACTACTGTCTCAAAACAAACAAACAAACAAACAAACAAACAAGAGTATGATGTTAGGAGAATTATGTCAAAGTCATCTATGCCTAGTAGATACCGGCCATAGTTTCATAGGATATCTAAAGCAGGCAGACTCTAAGTAGCTGAAACTGCTTCTCAGGGCTAAATTTTTAACAATTAGTTTTCAGTTTGAGGAATGTGTGCCTTTAAGTAAGGTGTGTATTGTGAGGACCAGTGTAAGATCTTGTGCATGCAGTTACTATTGCTGTATGCTCCTTTGTACAATTGCCCTGATGTTTCTGGAAAACATTATTTCCTTGTATTCATCTACATCTTCTGGTTTTTACAGTTTTCCCACCTTCTCCACTGCAATGATCTGTGAGCCTTGGGACAAGTAAAGGTGATACAAATATCCCATTTAAGGCTGAGCATTCTGTAATCCAGACAAAATCCCAACATGGAGGTGAGAGATGCTCACCAAGTCCCGTGCACAATTAAGGAGATATTGGCCATTGGAAACTTCTGGAGGGGAGGTAAGCTTGACTAAAGGTTTGGCTACTGGTATGTCTGTCAATTACACTCCAATGGAAGGTCACAAATCCATAAGTATATGAGCAACACAAACTGGACATAATGAACTTAAGAAAAAAAGAGAACACAAATTCGGATTGGTTAGAATGAGGCAATGCATATTTAGCATTATGAAATTCATTGAAAGCTTTGCCTCCATGCTTAATTTGTAATGTTCTTTCCTACAAATGTTTTAGTTCAATAAAGATGAATGGAAGTACTTTGGGTTTTTTTTTTTTTTTTTGGTTTTTACGAAACAGGGTTTCCCTGTATTGCTTTCGAGGCTGTCGGTCCAGCCTGGCCTCGAACTCACAGAGATCCACCTGCCTCTGCCTCCCGAGTGCTGGGATTAAAGGTGTGCACCACCACCACCCGGCCTGGAAGTACTTTGTAAATGAACTCATATGACAGATGTTACCTTCCAGCTTTCCAGCTTCCTGAGTCATTGGTGTGTCCCTGGAGTTGGGAACTCTGTTTTTCAGATCACCACTACTATCCCTTACTCAACATTCAGGCATGCTAATTGTGAATGCCTCTAGAGACACACCACTCTTTGAACATTTCCCCTTACATCTAAGGCCTGCTGTAAGGACAATCTATTGGTAAAATAAGAATACAGTCAGGGGATTGTTGTTGAGATTACTATAAAATTCATGGATACTTATAAAATTGTGAAAGAAGTCTGTTCCATGGAGAATACCCTGTGTTGGTGTCCCGTGGAATATTTTCTCTAGAGGGCTAAGAGCACCATATGGCCTGTGCCCTGGGATGGTGTGTGGGGTGAATAAGTAATTGGACTTTTCTCTATTAAGGTCAAATAAACAGTTCTTCATCTTGGCTTCATTGTGAATATAATAAAGAGAACTTTAAATGTTTAGTATTGTCAGGTAGGCCAAGAAACCTGTGGCTAGATAGACCATGGAATCCAGGGGAGAACCCACTACTATTCTGTTAAATGAACATAACATTAAACATAACTTCTAATGCCTTCTAGCTACATCTATAGATCAGTGCTTCATTCAGCAGAATATTCAGGAGAATACTCTTGCAGTAGATGATAATTAATAGAGATTTACAATCGGTCAACATGCAGAGAATAAGAGACTTTGAAGTGCTAGGCTTTAAATGTCTATTTCACACTCCTCCCTAAAGGCTCAGGTAACTTTGTGGACAAGGAGGCAGAATATTTTAAAAGTCAGGAACTACTGTAGATGATTTCAAAAAAAGAGTGTTTTCTAAACACAGCAGAGCAAATAAGAACTCACAGCAGTTCTGACAGTATGCATAAGACTTGCACAAGCTGAAACTGGACAAAATCCAAACATGGAGGAGGACAGAAAGCCATGAAATCCTGATCCCTAGCTGAGGAGATGTTGACATCTGATTGCTGTTGGGAGATGAAAGCCCAGTCATAGTTGGACAGTACAAACTGAACTTTGAGCTTGATGTGTTTAAATGGAGAGGGAGGGAAAGAGAGATCAAGAGAGAATTTAGGTGTGAAGTGGAATGTGATATTCAAGGAGCTGAAGGAAGGATGATTATGATAAAAACACATTGTATGGAATGCTCAAAGAATTAATAAGAAAATATTGTTAAAAAGAAAATATTCTAGAATTGAGAAATGATAGTTTATGTACAATTTGCAGACTGTACTAAAATCACTCAATTGCATATTTTAAAATAATATATTTCATGATATAAGATTTATAATTTAGTAAAACTTTTACTGAAAAAGGAAGGACTGATACCAGTAACCTCTGACCCAGAGCTCTTAAATGAGCATCTCTTGAGCAAGGCTTATGTCTGCACATAAGGGCATTTTCTTAGGGTGAAGAGGAACAGGGCTGTTTTCCTTTCTGAAAAGAGAGTAGGACATTGTTTCCCTGTTATAGGATAACAACTATATATAAGAAACTTCTATAGTATTAGGTTTCCATGTCTTTTAGGAAAATTTTTATTTAATTTTTTAGATAATATATTTTGATTATGTTTCCCACCCTTGATTCTCCCAGATCTTTCCTACCTCCCTACTCACTCAAGTTTTCTCTTAGTGAAAACTTTCTCTCTCTCTCTCTCTCTCTCTCTCTCTCTCTCTCTCTCTTTCAAGTTTATTCTCTCTCTCCCTCCATGTCTCTCTCCCTCTACCCCTCTTTCACTCCCTCCCCTTCCTCCCTCTTACTAATTAATCTTACAAGTTACAGACATGCTAGCTGGTACAGCAGTGGTAGGAACATCATTGGAGTAACCAACTACTCCACAAGATGAAACCTACACCTGGCAACATTATGAGGCTCAGAATCTATGCCTAGACAAGTCACAGGCGCTAGGGGAGAACCTAGTACTATTATACTGTTAAATGGACATTGTATTAAACTGACTCCTAGGCATTTAGTGTTACAACCAACATATGGTCAACAAGAAAATAAGAGACTGTAGAATGTTTGGCCATATTGAGAAAATATATACCACATGCAAGGACTCAGGCATTATGCTCTCCTGCCCCTGTCATCTGGCAGAATACACTCAGGCAGTACTCTAGTCAGCCCAGGATTCCATGATTACTACTCTGCACACATGTGCAAAGGATTACTTTCAAAGACAGACCTCTGACCACTTACAATCTCTTTCCCTCTTGCTTTCCCAGTGTTTTCCTGTGGCAGATGGGACATTTCCTGTCTCCCTCTTCTCTTCTGTCCTCTTTCTGTCTCGGTATCGCTATGTCTTTTTAGCTTATTTTCTTACCTCCCCCTCAATAAAACTTCCAATATGAGTGACTCTGGTTCCCTTGCGGTCCATCACCTGCCCAGGGAGAATCTATCCTCATGGTCCCAGCACAGGACCAGGGACCTGCTGTGTCAACCCACATGGCATTATTCCTAACACCACACCCTCTTCCCAAGGCTCAAAATCACTGAAGAAAAGGAAGAAGAAAGGTCATTAGACCTAGAGGCAGTGTAGTACCAAGAAACACTATTTTCTGGACACAGAGTAACTACACATACTAACTCATAGCTGTTGGGAAAGCATGCTCAAGACCTGTGTAAACTCAAACCAGACCAAATCCCAGAACGGAGAAGGGAGTTGGGCTCACAATCCCACACTGGTCATGGGGCTATTGGAAATTGCTAGCTGTAGAGAGAGGGAAAGACAGTTTTCTCTAAGAGTATAGCCCCTGGTAAATCAACTAACTCTCCAGTGGAAAACTGCATATCCAATACCACTTGGGCAGCACAAATAGGTCGTGGAAGTTTTTTTTTTAATGGGACTTAAGCTTAGTGGCTAGGGAAAGGGGGTAGATTTGAGAAGAAGTGAGGAAGAAGGATTAATATGACCCAATCATGTTTTATGAAACTTTCAACTAGTAAAAAATGGGGGATCAAAGAGAATGGGTGACAAAATATTCTGCTCAAGCCCCAATATGCTTCCTAGAGAAAATCTGAAAGCTAAATGTTCTCTGCAATGCATGTGTTTTCACGCACTTTCTGCCTTTTATGTGCTATGCTTTGTAATCACCTACCCAATTGTGTCATATGTGCTGTTGTAGCTTCAACCTTGAAGCTGTCCTCACTACTCTTATACCTGTAGAGTATTAAGACTATTGGCCTTGATAATGACAGTGTGTCAAAGCAAAGATTTTGGAGAATAAAATCCTCCCAGCTGTTGAGATGAAATATAGGATGAGAAATACCAGTGTGAGTGTCAGGTAAAGGCTGATATCAAATCCATTTCATAGAAGAAAGTGGAAGGCAGAAAGGTTAAATGTCAGGCAGAAATAACCTGCTCTAAAATCCTGCCCCAAAGCCTCAAATCCTGCAGGAGTTAAGTGGAGTCTGGGTCTGTCTTCACAGCACACTGATAATAAAACTCCATCAGTCCATGCCCTGCCTATCCTCTCAGAGTGACTGGCCAGGAAGGTGGTGCTAACTCTCTCATTTTTCTTCTTTGAATCTAAAGGGGACTCATGACACTGAACCTTACTGGAGCTGCAGGATTCTCTTGTGCCTTGGTCTCAATCTTTATTGAAGAATGTATTTCTGAAAGGCTGGCCCAGTGCCCTTTCCTTTTACCAAAAGGACATTAGTTCCAGGCACTCAGTGACCCTTTTATGTTTTGTTTTTATAATGAAAATGATACATACTCCAACATCAGAAATCAAGTACATTGGTACCACACAAGGCACAGATTTTGCCTTTGTAACCTTTGACAAACAGCTTAACCATGTGGTGTCTCCATGTTGCCACCAATCCAAGAGACATATAATAATTTTTATTTTATAGGGTCATTTTGAGGACTTTATACACAAATGTATATGATAATGTCAGAAGACTGTCAGGCTACTGGTGTCCTTATTAGTGATAATAAGCCCCGTGAAACAGATCAACCTATGTAACCTCAACACTTTACTTTTTAAAAAATTCAATTCTGCATATTTTTTCTAGTTCTCTGCATGCATGGCATATATTTTTGAGAGGAGTAAAAACAACATAGTTGCTTGAGAAAATATATTCCATTTAGTTTTATTTCTTTCTTTTATCACAACAAAATTTCATATTTGTAGATGCTATAAGTTTCATACTAGGAAAAGCAATTTGAATTATTATTTAGGCACATCAGTGTTCATACCTAGATTATGATTGCTACTTTGCAATGTCAAAATACCTGATAAAGGCAAATGTAGCCATATTATCCCATAGGAAACTCAGCTAAAATAATTGCTAATGTTATATTCATTGGCAGATACTATGTGCTGTATGATGTTAGTATTATAATTCCTCATTCACATTGGTAGATAAAATTTTCCATATGTGAGGAATTTTGAGGTACCTGAAACCTCTTTTTTATCTGTTTGGAGGATGTTTAACATTTTAAACAATTTAGAATCATTTAAGAATTAATAATTCTGACATAATACAAAGCATACACTTAAAATAACTTAATTTCTTTCTGATGGTTTGAAAATAATAATGTGATCTAAAATCACTGTCCATGTTGCCTTTCCACACTTGGGGCTACATGCCCCTGTAGTAAACAGCCATAGCCACTTGACCTTTTGAGTTTTTAGACTAGATTTATCATTTCTGCTGTCTTTCTCTGAAATAATAAGTTATGCTCATATGCTTTCAAAGACTTTTTCCTCTGTATACAAAGAATCCATAAAACCAAATATTTAAAATAATTTCTCTTAAATGTAATTTGCATGATTGTACTAGTGACTATTTTTTACATTGAATTGAATCTGTGACAATTATTTTTGGCCCTTGATTTTACTATTGTGGTAAGTAGGAACACTGGATCTGTATTACAATGTGAAACAGGTAGTAACAAAGTACTTATTGAAGAAAAATCTGTAAGCAGAGTAATGTACATGTTGAGAATGAGGTTTTCCTAAAAATTTATTTTGTATTTTTGAATAATTCAATGCATCAGCAGTATAACAAGTGCCTTTATGAGAAGACCAATGCACTGACCAGCCAGTATCAGTTTTACAAAGCTGTTTTGTTGCAAGATAATAACAGCATTAAAATGTTTGTATATAAAGTTACTACACAAAAAAAGGAAAACATATATGTCACACATTTGAAATGCAAAACTGTGTATGTAGATACAGGTTATGCATATAATGCACATGAAGTCATATTTTAAAAACCAGGTGACAGATAGTTCATTAATAGATTGATGTTAAACAATTAGTTGAGCCTATGCAGAATATCAGAACTCACTGAAATTCTGATGAGACAAGCATGGTTATTAAGGACAGAGACAGTGGCAAGCCTAAAATTTGCGTGAATATTGGCATTCTACACCTGTGAAGAAATAGTCCAAAGGCATAATTGCTAAAGCCAAAAGGGCACTTCCTGAATGATCATTGCATTTTAATGGCCATCTGGAAGGCTATCAATATGGAAGAGGAATCTCTTAGGGACAGGGCATCAGGAACTTTTTCTTAGGAGCTAGGGAAGGCTATTCCTAACGGCTGTGTTCCTCTGTTCAATTTGGAAAGAGCCCAGGCTAAACACTGCCCAGGCCAAACACTGACCCCACAGATCAGAGTAGTATGTATAGCTTGAAGCAAAGTTATTTCTATCATGAGTGCTCAACTCTGTTCATTTTGTTGGAATTGAGATGGCCTGTGTCTTTCCTGTCATGTTTCTTTACCTACAAGTTTCTCTTGGAAACTATTAGATGTGAACAAAGTCTATTCCTAACAAAGGCCAATGGAATCCATTTGATTGAGCCATGATATTATGACATAAGCTTCCAAGAAGGTTTTGAAATTCTTCCTTGGTATACCAGTGTAGCCATGGCCTCCTGTAACTGTGAAATAATTATTTTTCAGGCAGGAAACATTAAAAATCCCATGGAGAGACAGCCAGAAAAATCACACACACACACACACACAAACACACACACACACACACACACACACACAAGAATGAGTGCTATTTGTGCAATTTTGTCTTAACAGAACAGTGGTCCAGAGACATGGTTGTCAAGTGCCTACAACACACAAAAACCACATATGCTGACATTTTCCCATTTGTGTCTTGATTAATAAAAAATTTCCATATGGTTACATATATAATATTTGTTTTAAAAATATTCATGAAGATGTTGCTTCTGTTTCCCTTCCAGGATAAAAAGAAAAAATGTTACAGGGTCACATTTTCATTTGTAAAATGTTGGAACTATCTTTCTGGGAATAATATGAGATACTATAAATGGGCACACAATATAGGAATATGTTTCTTAGTTATGAACACATGCACTACAGAGCATGAAGAAGATACTCCTGGCAACTCTCATGAGTATTTATATGTTCCAAGTAACTTACTGTAAGATAGTTGGAGTCCTCTATTAAACTAAATTAAGTCTCAGGGGATATTATAAGAACACTCATTTGCAAAACTACCTTTATCCTTCTTACCATTTGTTCCTGTGTGAGGTAGAAGGACACAACAAAGAGCGGGTGTCCCTTTTGGCTATCCATTAGTGTTTTGCCTAGATTGCATTCCTGGATGATATGTTTCTTGGTATAATTAAAGTTTACTAATGATTCCAATTTTAATATTTAAAGGGGACGAGGGAATTGAAATAAAAATAATTCTCCTGTGAATAAGAACAACCAACATTCCAAAAATAAAAGGGAAAACCCAAATGAACATAAAATCTTTTGAATGAAGTGCTCTGGGAAATTAATTGAAGAAAAATTTGTTATTGTATTTTCAATAGATACAACAACATCTATGTTTGCTGCTGCCAGACTTCCAATTAAAGTTCATTAAAATGTCCTGATATAAGCAGTTTTCATTTGCCAGCAACCTTTTTACTTGCTCCAAAACTGTGTAACAAAGGTCCAAATTTATATAAATTAAATCAGTAGAGTATATATCCATGTAAAAGTATACTTATTATTTTACTATGTTTTCATAATACAGCATGACTTTCCAGGTAGCACATCTCAAATCAGATGTAACTATTTTGATTAATTCATTGTGTCTTAGGAGCATGAACAAGTACAATTCAGAAATTCACAATTAATTCAACTATTTGTTTGGAGAGAGAAACAGCATCAGCAGGGACACCATTAGGAAGTATTTGGAGGACAAGGATGAACAAAGACAGGCAGAAAAATATGCATTTCAAGGGAGACAGGGAAGGAAGGAGCCAGAGTGTGAGACAGAGTGCAACATGCACAGTCTCGACCACAGCCACCACTACAAGAACAGAAAAGAAACTAGCAAGTCCCTCTTGGAAGATCCTAAGTATGCACAGCTCATGTAATGAGATGTACAAAGGAGAATTTTAGGTATCTTTTAAACCAAGGGTCCATTTCTGAACATTGTATCTCTCTAAGCCTCGTGGTTCACGTGTTAAGTTTACATCCAAAATTCTTCAGAAGTACTCCTTTGATGAAAATCAGAATAAAAAGACAGTAATTAGTAGCATTAAGTAAATGCCTAGGAATTTATCTCAGAGATGTCCCTGCTTAACATACCCAGAGATAGGAATCATCCAGGAAGGCAACTATTTGACAAATCATCTTGAGACAGAACCAATCTCATTTTTAATAATTATGAGTGAGAATGACTGATTAGCAAGGATGGATACACAGTAGCCAATGTACCAACTGATCTTAAACACACTTGTAGTTTCTTGGAGTCATGAAAACCAGTTCATTGCCTGTGGCATACAGAATCCCTGTATACGTACAATACCACTTTAACCAGACCCAGATGTTACCATTCTCTGGTAAGAAAAAAAGTTGCAAGAATATCATGAAAGGATACAGCATCCAAACCCTGCCATTCTCTAGCCCCCCAAATAATCAAAGAGTCAAATGACACAAAGGCCAGGAAGTATGAACAAGACATGCATCTCTTACAAGTTTTGGGTTGAGCTTAGACAGAATATGGTACTGTTTAAAGAATAGTAACACATTAAGTCAAGTTGTTCAAATTTTTTATACAAAGCTCTTAACTGCATAAGATGTGTACGCCCAGGAGAAATGGTTCTTTGAGCATTTCTGTTAACTCTCAAGACGATTTATAGTAAAGATCCAATAAAGTCATGTTTATATTTAATGAAAGCTTTGTTTTCTTAGAAACAGCATAGATTATATCTTCTTGTTAGCGACCTTAATTTTCTTCCTAACTGCTGAAAAAGAACTGTCATTTTGGAATCGTAATTATTGCTATTCTCGTTTGGATTCAGAGTTAGAACAGTGAGTAGAGACTTTTAACTATGAACACATGTTAAAGATTTAACTGAAATAAAAGTCATATGGTCAACAATGTGCATTTGCCATAATTGCTGTGTTTCCATAGAACAATAAAAAACAATTAATTTTGAATTGTGTTTCTCCACAAAGACCCTGTAACTATTTTATCTATATTAAATTTAAAATTTAGAGACACTGCTTAGAGAATGAAAACTAGAATTGATAAGCTAACTTTGTGTCCTTTAAATATAAAAATGAGTTATGGTAGTTTTCTGTTCGTCTCACTTCCATGTAACCTTTGAGGTATAGAGGGAAAATACCTCTGCACTGATCTATCTGTGTTGTCAGATGTTGAGGATTTCATTCTGTCTAGCCAGCTCCAGACTAAAAGTTAGAATTCCAGAATTTCCCATACACCAGGGCCTCATCATTAGCTACATTAGTATATTGGTTCATATTTAAGCCTCTATAATAGTTTTAGTTATTAAATTGGCTGTGGACATGAACATGCACATAAACAAATGTATGAAATATAAGCCCTCTTTGGCTGTGTCAAGTAATGTGCTGGAGGTGGCTTGGTTCACAGGAAATGATAGTATTTATCCTTCCCAAGTTTGCTTTCAGTGAGGCCATAATTGCTAATTTGTTGTCAGCTATAGTGGTATAATTTCCACTATGTGAATTGGAAAATGATAAAAATGAGGTGCTTTGTATTAACTATTTGGTAAAGGTGGTACACAAAAGGTCCGAGTATCAACCCAGGATCTTGAGGTTTTGCCAACTTTGCTTTCTGCAGTGGAAACTCTGAAAAGCCACAGAAGCACCTGAGCATCTGGGTAGATTTGGTTATTATCATCACGTTGGGGCTCTACACAGAGACATGCCTGTTTTGTAGCCACATAATTGATAAACTCGATAAAACATTGGAATCCCCCTGGATAAGGCAGCTGGCTTCCAGCTGTGGAGATTAACAAACAATGATTCTCCATATGAAAGAGTTATCCTCAGCTGAAAGCATCCACCAGGCCATTCTTCAGGAGGGTCTGCGTGCCTTTCTGCATGCTGCTGCTCACAGGCAACTGCTTGTATGCAAGCAGGCCTGTATTTGCTGCTGCAGCATCCCACCACCAACCCGTTAGCAGGTTTCTTTTGCTTTCCCTTTCCCACCTCAAAGTCTGATACAATCAAACAGCCAAGAAAATAGAGGTCATTGCCAAAAGAGTTTGCAATTTTGAATGATTTTTATTAAACACCATTAGTCTACACTGCACAGTTAATGAAACAGCAAAGCTCCAATCTCAGATGATTGACCATGGATCTGAAAAGCAGTTCAGTGTCCCCTAACCCAGTGTGAGCACTATAAATGATTCTTTAACATTTTATGTCAGAAGCAGTAAGGGGCATGAACTGCAGTCTGGCCTCCAAGGGCTTTCCCACCCTCCACCCCCCACCCACACCCCCCTCTGCCCTCCCCACAATGCAGTTTTCTTTTTGTTAAAAGATTACAGAGGAAAATGTGATGCTCTTGGTACAGAGGGCTTCTAGATTCATGAGGAGGGGAATGGAAAGGGAACTAACACTTTCTCTTTTGCTGGAAATATCAGATGGTAGGATTAACGTCTGAGAACAGCCTATCTGATTAGTCCCCTGCCAGGGTAAATGTTGATTATCAATACACAGATGCCATTTCTGTCACTGGAGTTTGCTAACACCAAAGAGAATGAATCAGAGTTTAATTATGAGAATAAGGCTGTGCGAGTGGAAATGTGAAACAACAACAGCAACAACAAGAACAACAATGACAAAGAATTGAGTCTGCCAGTTGTAACAGAACCCTGACAACTGGCTCAATATTTTTCCCCACAGAGTAGAGTTTGGGGGCACTGAATCACCCATTTGTTAGATATTGTGTAGCTATTTCAACTTGCCACACATTTTTCTCAGTGGGGATAGTGATGCTTCTCTAAGCAAGCAGTTCATTGCTTTACTGAGTAGTCCTACCCAGTGATCCAGTTTGGTTCTCCCACCTGCTAACTCATGCAGGTGAATTTTATTATGTCTGTTGAGAAGGAAGTAAGGGCTTGACCCTTAATACTTAATCAAGTCTGCCTTCAAAAGTGATTTTCAACTTCAAACTCTAACTTCAACCTCCGGGATCCAACTTCAGATAAAACAAAATCTGATTTAGATAGCTTCAGGTATAGTACAACTAGCATCTTTCCAAAGCAGACCAAATCCAATGTGTTTAACCATCCATCCACTTGGAAACTCAACAAAACATATTTTAGGCAATGGTATCTAATTTTGCTACTTTTGACTAAAGATTTGGATCTTTTCATTTCACTACCTGAAAGAAAAAAGATATATCAACCATAACTATTTAAAAAGCTGCAGAAGCTTGTCTCCTTTTTCCAATTATGTTGTCTGAATATAAAACTACTAGCTTTTCCCAATGAGATTATTAGGCAATTAACAGTCTATATGCTGGCTAACAACATGCTTACAAGTAAATTCTACCCCAAGGACCACACTACCAAACTCTTTTCAAATTAATCCTACCTACAAAACTCAGACAGTAATATGACAAAACCACTAAAAAATCCAAAGCTAATTAAAGGTACAAAACCAAGCCAACATCATAACACAAACTTGTCTGACTCTCTATAGTTGGAACTTGTGTGATAAATGAAGGCATAGTGCTGGCCCTACCTAGTTGTAGGACTGTGCTTATTTCTTGTATTTGTTTGGCAGGGGCGCTGTCTATTACTCTGCCCATCACCACACCTGCACAGACTTGTTTGGATGTGGCTCACTAAGCCTCCACCAATATCCAAAGGCACAATCTGTTACTGCCTTCCATATTTCTCATATCCCTCCCACTTAACTGGTATACTGAAGAGATTCCCTTGACAAAGTCCTCAATCTTTCAATCGTGCAGATAGCTACACACCCATGATGAACATCACCATTTGTACTGTGATGACCAGAGTGCCTAGGAAACAGTAAAAATTCTTAATAAGGAAACCAAAGACACCCCATCTCCAGGGATAGGAAGATATTCCATTCATCCTCCATGTTTAATTCATTTCTACAAGTGGGTCTACTAAATAATCAGTTGGTGATCCAGAGCTCAATTGCCACATTTGATAATCATACTGCTGACATGACACTTTTTATTCAGCCACCATAGATGACAGAGCATCTTCTTGCCTCCCTGTTGTATATAAGAAGATAAAACAAGTTGTGAAAATTAGAGCTACAAGTCTTTTCCCTATGTGGCAATTTGCTTGTTTCTATGGAAAACTGCCCCTACCATTATAATTTATAGTTTCTGGAAACTTAACTTCAAAAAGAATCTGTATGTAAATCTAGGATGGCCTAGGATTGTGGACTAGGTTTAATTTACAAGTCAAGCCAGTAGGTATCATTATAAAGCAATAACCAGGAAAGATTCCAGGTAGGCCATGGAAAACAGAGAACTGGAGTTACTGAAAGTCATCAGCTCATTTATTTCATGTGACACCCATCTGTGGTGTTTTGTCTTTCACGTTTTCATTTTCCTCATTTAAGAGGCATAGAAAAGGTTTAGGTTTCATTTGTGTGTGTGTATAAATGTAAGTGTTGTTGTTGAAACTGTAGACTTAGAGCTCAACCACATTGGGAGCAGAAATAGTTTAGGCTTCGGCAGCTAGGGTGCACATATCACCTGTAGAAACAGCATGGCTTTAGCAATTGCAATGCAACTCCCATAACTTTATTATACAACATAGGGCCTTAAACTCAAAAATGATTAGAGCAGAACTCAAATCTGGCTCTTTTGCAACTGCGGAAGTACCTAACCTTTCCAATGAGAGTACAGAGTGATTGCCTGCTGTTTTTAATCACAGACCTGCATAACTTGCTGTAGAAATCATACAAGTTTGCGTCCTTCATGTACGTATCTATTATTTATCTGGTCATAACTTAGTGAAGAGAATTCAATAACTCAGCAGAATAAAGGTTACATGGAATTATATGCCAGCAGGCAATTAGAAGTAACTAATGAATGTATAGTGTTTACTATTTCTGGAGACATTTTTCTGGTGGGCTGGAACACTGAAGAGGATATTTACAGGGTGATGTTTAGGGACATAAGATGAAAGTAGAGGATCAAAAGGAGAGATAGTCATAATTCATAAGGAAAAGCTCCACATTAGCTGAACTGTTCCCAAACTTCAGGAGAATTTGTAAGGGTCCCAGGGTGAAGCACTACCCCAAGATTTTTGTCATTTAAAAAGAAGAGTTAGGTTTTACTTACAGAGTTTAGTGTTTTCTTTCTAATTTTCATGTAAATGATTCATAATAATATAAACTTTAATAAGAATCAGTGATTGTATTTTAGCCATGATCTCCTGGAAGAAATAATAACAGAGTGGGAAAAGGAAAAAAGTTCTAGAAAATATGGATAATATTTGGAAAGTCCAGATAGAGAGGACATTAGGAAACTAATTGTACGTTATTAATTCTAGGAAGTGATAATTTGACTTTTGATTTCACACATTTGATATGCAAATCTATGAAAATACTTGACATTAAAGATTTGCCTACTGGCTACAAATGAGGCAGAGGCAAGAAATTCTTTGAGGGCTGTCCTTCAGTCCAGTCTGACTTCTCAAGTCTAAGATGAGTGTGATATTTTGATGACTAAGATGTGCATCTGTCAAACTGCTCCTTGTAAAAGGAACTTTGCACAAAGAGAATCCCAGGTAAGGAGTTGACCTGATGCCATAAAGTTATCCAAATGTTACTTCTCCTTCTCACCATTAAAATAGTAGGAAAATAGGTAATCATTAACAGGATGTTAACAAAAGAGTGTTCTGGTTGCAATAGTAGAATTCTTATGCTTGTACTTTTCTTGCTACTCCTGATTTTATAATATAGTTAAAATACAAAATCTATGAGTTGTGATAATGGAGATTCTCATGTGAAGATTTAGTTTGTGAGAATCACAGATAATGTTTAACAGTGGATTCTGAAATACATTCTTTTCTGGACCCAAGAGCATAGTTTGGGGAATGGCCACTGCTGAAATCTCTGCAGGTCCCTTGTTCACATGTATATTAGACCGCTTGTTTGAGTTCTCAGGAACCTCTCATCATCACATGTGCTTCTAATTCTTTGTTTTGAATCATGTGGATTTAAATCAATATTGTAGGAATTTAGATTCCATAAAGCACAAAAATAATGAGATATGAGAAATGCATATCAAATATAAAAAAACATACAGTTCTCACAAGTTGTAGTGTCCACTAACAATGACTTCAGTTTTATGCAGACATCAAAAATGCATAAAAACAAACATAACGAAAGAGAACTTTCCCAAATGAGTGGAGTTCCACCAGTGACCGTCCAGGCACTGGTAAAGGTAGGGGGTTAATGCTAGAGCTGGGAGAGTGCCCACTACAACAAATGGGCATCGATGCGCAGCCAACACAGTCCCTGGCGAACATAGCGGACTAGATTGGTCATGCTGCTGTGCTGGGTCAGAGGCCCCATCAGTGTATCCAGATCGCCAAAGAATTCTGAAAATCAGAGCAGTACATGGTCAAGCTTTTATTTAACATCAAGGAACCATGCATCAGATGAAAAAGCTTTACTTAATACCATAAATATTCAGTCATTGAAACATTTATTCAGTTTTTCATCCACCCATTCATATATTCCTTCATACAACCAAAATATAAAGGGCTTCTTAGGTTACCTATCTATGTATCTATCTATCTATGTACCTATCTATCTGTCTATCTATCTAATATCATCTATCCTTATGGAATTTATATATACTTATCTTTATATATGTATGAATTACACATATATAATATATATAATTAGTTTATGTTTATTGAAATCCAAAAACTTGACAACACAATGTTTGTGTTATTGCAATCAGTGAAACAAAACTAATTTAAATTTGTTAATTCATGGTAAGTATTTTTTAAAAAAAACTCTATCCTTTCTCAAACAGCATGTTCGAGAACATATTTGTTACATGATCTCTCTCTCTCTCTCTCTCACACACACACACACAAAACACACACATATTTGGCAACATATTTCTGTAAATGTATGAGAATATATTTGTTTGTAAAATATACAGAAAATACATAAATATAGTTGAATATTGTACATAGTATGTTTGTATAAAATATTTTATATAATATATATATGTGTTATAACATTTTAATGAAAGCTCCCTAATGCAATAAATAGATCCTGATAAGCATCATGATTTCTGTAATGCAAAAAATTTTATTTATATGCTATTAAACTGAAAATATATTTTCTTTTGGTCCAGGTGCACTTTTTTTCTGATCTTTTTTGACAGAGTATAGGAAACTCAAGTGAACCTGAGTATCAATTATGGCTATTATCATCCAGAACTAAATACATGTCTTGGAATAATCTGGGTTAAGAAGCTTTGCTACTGATTTCTTGGGGTAGAAAATGACCTGTAAGTATCCAGCACATGCCAACTTCTGCCACACTCTTGGGCATGATACTTCTGACTGACTTGGGAAATGGGATAGCCCTGAGGCTACATTACTAACTACTCACCTGTGTGACTAGAATGTCTGACTGGGAGCGGGGTGTATGTGAGAAAGACTGTATGGCATCTAAAAATTCCCTAGGCACCATTTTGTTCCATATGACTTATCTGATACTTTGTTCCAAGAGGGTTCACTGACATTTTTTTCTTGTTAGCTTCCCACAGAGTCAGCCTTCCACAAGAAACCATGCCTGTGCTGGGTAAGAATGAAGAACTCAAATTGAGGGCAGGGGTGGGACTGGAGGTATCCTAAAGTGGCTGAGATGTTCTTCTGCCTTCTTGGAAACCAAATTCTATGCATAGATTACATGTACTTGATTGCTCAGCAAATGATACTTTACTGAACAAAGCATTTATTCTTTATGTTACATATAACATATGGTTCCTTTGCCAGATATCAACTTAATTTCATTATGTGATACTTTCTAACCTGGGAAATGTAATAAAAGGAATTTCTGCTAACAAAGAAATAAATTACTTCTGGCATCTAAAATATCTTTTTTGGTAATACAATACTAAATAAAATATTAAAGAACTAGTCATTGCTGAATGAATGTGAGCATTATGTGAGTTAACACATCCTCTGAACATTCTGTGAAAAGCTGTCTCTGGAATTTTAAATTAAATTTCCAGGTCACCATTTTAATGACCACTTCAATGGAGTAATATATGTACCTAGGGCAGGAAAGGGGTATGACCTCTGGATCAAAAGGCAGAGGATAGCATCAGTACTTTGGCCTGTTTCAGCACCAGAACCTTCTGTAATAAGCTATCTGCAGTTGTGGGAATGGGCAGGCAGTTGCAGGGATGAAGGCTTTCTACCAAAACAGCCAACACTGCTCATTATCCATAAACACAACTCCCTGTGAGAAAGTCTTCTACATAGTTGTCTGAGAGGGATGTAGAGTTTCTATCTAAAGAGAAGCTCCTGAGTTATGTAATTTCTACTTATGCAAGGTAGATGTAAGAAGAATCATCAAATGCAAGCAGGTAATAAATGACATGTGTTAAAAGCTAAAGGCTGTGAATACAAAATTCCAAAATAGAGTCTCTTCCTAGTCCACTGCCAAGCCCAGTGGCAGCATCAACAACACGTATTCTCTCTGTTGGTACAGTGACAGTGTTGTTTTGATTCAATATTAGGCAGAGAATTTAGTAACTCCTTGGCTGTCTGTGCTAATGACAAGATTAGCACTATTTCACCCTAGTATCAGCACAGTCATCACTGCTCCTGGAAAGTTCTGCAATTAATTTAGAAGAAATTGCTTGAACAGATTTTGAAAGTAAATGCAATTTTAAAAGGAAATCCATAGATATTGAATCTTCCTCAAATGACAAATACAAAATAAGACAGATTAGAACCAGATAAACCAGACATATCTTAAGATGCCCAGGTCTTTGCTTGCAATTGTAGAGCATTTGTGGTTGTCTACTTGCATCTGGGTTTCCAGAAGTCAAGAAAGGAGGCTACATAAGAATTGCCTTTGTTCAGATAACTGAGTTCAAGCTTTTCACCAAAGGTCTCTAAATACATGCTACTGAATATGCTTTCTGGATAGGAAGAGTAGCCTATTGGTTTGAATTCAAATTCTGGATTCAGATACTTGCTGCTTCTAGCAAACTTAAAGATATCTGATAAACTGGTAGCACAGGTCTTTTATTACATCACTTTGGAAGCAGAGGCAGGCAAATCTCTGGGATTTCAAGACCAACCTGGTCTACAGAGTGAGTTCCGGGACAGCCAGGGCTATACAGAAAAACCCTAATGGGAGGGAGAGTGAGAGGGAAGAGTGTGCAAATATTTTAACTTCAAATATCCTCAGTGCTCAGTGTCTTCAACTATAAAATAAGGACAAATTAGACAGCAAAAACTAAACAGAGTAGTACACAGGATATAGCAATCTGTACAAACAGATATAACTACATGCATGTATTCTTAGGAGTCAATTAAAGTTGATAGCAGGTTCACAGTTAATGTCTCAAATTATTAAATGAGCTTTGGTGAGCATACAAGTGTGTGTGTGTTGCATATAAATGCATGCATTTCTATTTTTACACAGTTGTTACGGGGTGCATATGTGTTTGGGTATATGTGGAAGCCAGAGTGTCTCTGTCTCTGTCTCTCTGTGTCTGTCTCTGTCTCTCTCTGTGTCTGTCTCTCTCTCTCTATGTGTGTGTGTGTGTGTGTGTGTGTGTGTGTGTGTCTGTGTGTGTGTCCTATATCCTCTTTCTGATCTTTGAAAATTCATATAAATGCCTAGGAACTAGCACAACCCACGTCTACTCCAAGCAACCTAGATTGTGGAAGAGGCTAATTGCTCCCCATTATTAGTCATACTTCTATTACTCTAGCCTGTTTGTTACCTATTTCATGTTGATTCTAGTAGAGCCCCATAAGTTCCTACCTTGTTTGCATCTGGACTTTCTATAATGAAATTTATAGAATGAACCACAGCAAATTAATGGCCAGAGCAAAAGTGTGGTTTTGGTTTTACTTCACAATGATATTAGGTTGGTAAGGCTTTATTTGGAGTCTAAATGACGGCTGAGGTCATGAATGGTAGCAAAAGTCATCAATGGTTATTGATTTTTGTGAAACAGGGTTTCCTTTGCATTTGTTCTGTAGAAAAACTTGTGTTTCTATAAATAGGACCTTAATAGTCCTATAAGTGTGTGAAGAAATCCTAGCTGATGTTTAGTCCTTATTTGGAAATGCAAACTGTGTTGTTATATATTCATCTGTAGCTGATATGTATAATAAAGGTACATGACCTTAGTTCTACCTAACCTCTCAAAAAATAGACAGAAAACAACAAGATCTTTTTTGAATTACTCTTTTTGTCTTAGTAACCATTTCTCTATATGAACCTTGTCATTGAGTGAAATTCTGAAAATAACATGTCTTAAAGGAAAATAAATATTTAGGCCTTTACTAACTCTAAATGTAAAAATATGTCACTATTTCAGTCCTAAGCTAACTTCCTATCAACTGAGACATAGATATCAGAACTGAATAATGTAAGACTATTAGGTACAAGGGACCTAGTCCTTCAAAGCATAAGTGACTGAATCCTCATCCTTAAGCAAAGAGTAGAACATATAATCATACCTTTATTGTCTCTTGTCAGTTTGTCAGCCATATCCCAGTGTTCATAGCCCCGGAGCACATTACTGGTAATATTGACATGGCTAGCAGCCATATGGTGGATGCGCTGGGGGATGGTGACAGGACCATTGTTACAATTTCCCATTGTGTTAATGGGAGAAACATTGTTTAGAGACACTGGGGATGGAGTGTTCCTGGAGAATGGAAAGACATAGGCCAGGTTAAATTGGTAGGGAACAGTGATACAATCGTTTTAGACTCATACAGCATGGAGGATCCCTTGTCACAGTGGAATCTATTCAGAATACCTCTATCCAGAACAAAGTTTAGTGTGATAAAGATTTACAAAGCTTCAATTGAGTCCCCACATCTCAGTGCCTCTTCTAAGACATCTTATAACTCTGATCAACATCATAGATTTATTTGGAGACACTGGTGTAGGGGAAACCTATTGCCACTGCAGATCTATACCATCTGACTAGCCCACCCAGGGGGTATAGTGCTGGTTCTAGAATAAATCACCTGTGTTCATTTTCTAATTGGAAATACTGAAGTTCTCATTGTCTCAAACAACTGTAGAGCCCTCTATGTACACTGCTGTTTTTGTTTGAAAACAGAGAGAGGAAGATGGAGAGGAATAGGGAAAGAGAGAGTTACTTGGGTGAATCTTTCTCTAGCAATAATACCACTTACAAATGTAGCTCTTGCTTTGAGTATATATGACATGTTACAATGTTTCAAGAAAGAAACAGCTCAGAGCAGTGATGCTTATACCTCTTCAGAATGGCAACTGGCAGTTAGAAAACATGATGTGAAATATTGGTCTATCTTCAAAGAGTTTTGTGGAAACCACAGTGACAGTTCATCACAAAAACAGTTGGCACAATAAGCCAAGTGTATTTTTAAAGCCCCTCAAAGTGCAGCTTTAGAGAAGCTAGAAAAAAGTATGACTTTGAGTATCTGTTAAGGATTTTCTAAGATGTGCAAAGGAGGTGGGCTGTTGACTGGTGATTGTTTAACTTCATGTTGGTTTATAAATAGGAGTCTTCCAAGAGCTTATTTTTGACAGTTCCAGTATTTGGACACGTTTTGTTGAGTTCTTTGACAGCAGTAACAATGAGTTACCTGTTGTCTACACATAGCTTCAAAGTAACTATTTTCAGGACCTAAGCTTAGCATAGTGATGTAGACTTGCCTAAAGACAAGCCTGAATGCATGAGCAATCTCCTGGCCATGGCAGCAAGATCTATGCACCACTCATAGGGAGCCTTTTTTCAGCCATGCTTTGAAGCAACTTCCTGAATAGATGTATCCACTTTGGGCAGGACATCTTGAGGGAGTAAAAGAAATAGGCAGCACTATGTGGTGACACATTCCCATAGCTGCAGATACCTGAGAGGCTAAGAAATGAAGTTTGTTTAGGGTAAGGATTGGAAACTAACCAGTCTAGGCATCAAAACCAGATAAAGTCTCTTAGAAAAAAGCAAACATACACAACAGAAACAAGGCAGAATTATATTTAAGACTACATGTTTGAAGGAACCTCTTCTCCATGGAAGAGCATTGCCATGAAGCCCCATACCATGCTCCAATCCCTTACCAACTTCTATTATTGACAACTTTGTGTCTCCAAGGTTTCTCAGAGTCTGTGTCTGCTCATAGCTTAGAGACACACTTGTTTGGAGAATGGGTAACATACACCAAGATGCTGAAGTGCTGTTGACAAATTTTATGAACAACTGCAGCTGAAATCCTGTTCTTCAGATACATATAGATTTTTCCCACAGTCATGAGGGAAAGTTCAGGCATTTCTGCAAATGGAGTCTGTCTTATGGTATGTTCTATTCTTGGTAGAAAGGTGGATCTTCAAATTTCCTATGTATTTGTGTGGTTGAAGACCATGTAAGGGTTTTCACATCATGTTTATGAATTCTGAAATATTTTCCTGATTCTCCATAGCATGATTTATTCTCAAGGCAGGGATGGGATATGAGGATTCCTAAGCTAAGGAACATTAGCAAGCAGGGCTACTTAGTCATATAAAAATAAAATTCTTTGACATCACAGGTTACACATGCTAATTTATAATACTTTTTCTTTAGTGATTATCATTAAGTCTTAAATATTAGTTTATAGCTAGAAAACCATACATTCTCATTTGTAATCTTTAGAGTAAAATGGCAAAGCTGTCAGGAGACACATATTGAAAAACAAAATATAGGTGCTAGAATCCCAAGATTCTATGATTCTAACCCCATCTTACTACAAAATTGCTATGTACCACCAAGCATGTCCATTCTCTTTGACAGGCCTTACTTTCTTACACTGAAATAGCAGATTGGATTTAGTGTTTTCTATCATGTCTGTAAGTTGTAAGAAAAAAGTAAAGCATGTTTCTTTGCCTCATATATCTTGAAAAGTCTATTTTCATTCACACATTTAGTCTAAAAAAGATCAATTTCATAGAAGTAGCTGGTAGAATCATGGCTAATATAGGCTAAGAAAGAGAAGATGGGATAATTTGACAGCTGGTCCAGAACCCAGTTATTTACACAGGAGTAATAAGTTATAGTGTTCTACACACAGTAGGGCAAGTATAAGTTTTATAAGAACTTACTACATGTTTTTTCAGGAGAAGAATTCTAAGGTTACCAGCAAACAGAAATAGTGCATACTTAGGAACATGAAATTCTGATTATCCTGATTTGATCGTTATATACCATGTAATTTTATCAGATCATCACATTGTCCCCTTGGTCTCCTTTGACCTCATGGATTACATGGCCCCCTTCATTTCTCCTTGCTTGGAATCCTCAGTTGCAGATATTCCATGGCCTGCTCTGTCATCCTTTGCCAAAATCTTAGTCAAGATCGTTTCGCTGCTTCTCTTGCTCCAGGAAAATTTTCTCTTGCTTTTGTTTCTTCTATACAATTAACAATAATCTAGACTTATATAATAAAAACTTTAAGACTTTGAAGAAATAAATTGAAGATGACAGAAAGATATACAATGCTTATGGATTGGTAGGAACTTACAGAACATTATAATCTCCACTGAAATTTCAACTCAATTCTTCATTGAAATTGAAAAACAATCTTAGGTTTCAATTAGAAACACAGGCATGCACATATGCACACATAACAAGATAACAAAAGCAATCTTCAACAATACAGGAACTGCAGGAGGTACCACTATTCCTGATTTCATGTTACACTACAGAGCTATAGCAATAAAATAGCGTGGTACTGGCATAAAAACAGCCACATTGATCGATGTCAGAACTGAGATCCCAGATATAAATATACACACCCAGGGCACCTTGCATTTTGAAAAATAAGTAAAAAATACACACAGGAGAGAAGGCAGAATCTAACAAATTCTTCTGGTCAAACTTTATAGCTACATGTAGAAGAGTGAAACTGGAATATCATATATTGTTAATTATATTTCTCTTCTAATAGAACAGAATGCACACCAGGACTAGGATTTTCATCAGTTTCCTCCTATGCTATACCACAGCATTCTAGAACATTGCCTGTCAAAAAGCATATATTCAAACAATACCAATTGAATTTCCTTATTTTGTAACCATTATAAAATGCTCTTGAACATATAAAGAGAGCAATCTGCAATAGTATAATTGGTATTTGCTTGTAAAGGTGCAGTGCCCGTGCCACAAGCAACCCCGAGGTATTAGGAAAGAAAAACCAGATGTCCAGCTGTTTGTACTAAGAAGTGTCTTTATTTTGCAAGTGCCAAGAGGTCTCTCCCTTGTAGGAGGAAGCAGTCTTATATATAGTTTTACAACGCAGTAGAAAAACCCCAGGTGGAAGAGAGCATGTTTTCCTCGTGCTACATGTTGATGTCAGTGGGGCAATGCTGGGGCAGTAAACCAGGACTAGAAAACAGGATGCACCTGTGGCTATCAGCTGACAAACAACTCAGAGACCCTGTGGGGGCTAGGCCCCAACATAAAAGCATTGGCAGAATGTTTGCTATACTATAGGTTCTTGGCAAATGAAACAATGAATGGTCCCTTATTTAAAAGAAATACACAAGGGAGCTAGAGAGAGATGCTCATTGGATAAAGTGCTTACTCTGTGAGCATAAGGAGCTGAGTTCAGATCCCAACACTCACTTCAAAAGCTAGGCATGATGGGTAGCACCCATAATTTCAGTGCTGGAAAGTGGTGATAAATAGATTTTAGGGACTCCTTCTGTAGCCAATCTAGACCATCCGTGAGCTCCAGATTCAATAAGAGATTACAACTTTAAAAAACAAAGTTTCCTAGAACCTCCATCCAGTGACAGATGGAAGCAGAGACAGACACCCACAGCTAAACACTGAACTGAACTCCTGGAAACCAGTGACAGAGAGGGAGAAGTGATGAGCAAAGGTGTCAAGACTGGATTGGTGAATCCCAGAGAAACATCTGACCTGAACAAGGGGGAGATCTTGGACCCCAGCCTGACGGCTAAGAGGCCAGCATGGAACTGATCCAGACCCCCTGAATGTGGGTGTCAGTGAGGAGACCCAGGTTTTTGGGTAGTAGATCAATATTTATCCATGACACTCAAATTGACTTTGGGGACCCATCCCACAACGAGGGATACTTTCTCAATTTGGACACTTGGGGAAATCTTGGGCCCTCCCAGGAATGAAATGACAGACTCTAGAGATCCCCCAGGCAGGACCTTACCTTCCCTGGGGAATGGAGTGGGGATTGGGTCAGGAACTGGGGACCGGAGGGAGGGAGTGGGCATGGAGGGGAGGGAGAGGGATCTGGGACTGACATGGGAAGCAAGCTTGTTTCTAACTTAATTACACAATAAAAAATAAAGTTTCAAGTGATTAGAGGAAGATAAATGATACTGATAACTGGTCTCCAGACAAGTGTTACATTCATATACACATGTACATACACATACACTGCACACATGAATACACTGTTGTAGTGAAGGAGAAAAATTCATTATTCATTCGCAATCTAGAGCAGGGTGAGTTCAGAATAAGAGCTGTAAGATTTTGTGGAGCATGATTGGTTATGTCATCTCACTTTAAGAGATAATGATAGTAACAATAACCGTGGCAGCAGCAATAGCCACTGTTGTTTTGTTGCTATCTTTTGGTTTTGTTTTTTTATTTTTATTTTTTTGAACAGGGCACTGAGCATAGATATTACAGATTAATTACTATTATCACTAGCCTCCTGCCAACACAGATATTTGACTTGCCATTGTCTCATAGATTGGAAAAAAGACTTCAAAGTAGTCGGCTTCTTCCTGAGGGCCATGCTGCAAATTACACAGACATCAGGATTTGATGACAGGTCTGATTTCCTTTGAAGCCCTTTCTATATCAGAACTACCACACTACCTCAATCTTTCTGTGTACTTGACTAAATATTTCATCTGACATGTACCCTCTTCTATCATCATCTTTTTATCTGTATTGGTTGACTTTCAGTGTTCTCCCCAGATTCATGACTTTGTTCATACCACTATTGCCTTTCACAAGCTTGTATGTGATGGGGAGGTAGTTTTAGTTGCTATAGATGGTATTTGCAATGACCACCAGAACCCTTGCATTACTTGAACTGGCCAATGTCCAAACAAATAGAAAATTCTTTTTGTTTTAAACCGTTCAACAGAATATTCACCACTCACGTGTCTACCGAAACAGCTTTTAAGGGGACTTCAAACAAGTTTCTAAATTCAAATTCCAGTTGTTATCCCCACCTTCTTTTTGTTACCTTTCTATGAAATGTGAGATGCATGTCTAGCTCTTTAAACCCCTGCATAATGACTTCTAGAATTCTCTATCATGGATCCATAAATTTGGCCCAACTGCTTCTATGTGGCCTGTGAATTAGTAGTGATTGGAAAAGACAAGCAGTTGCAATTGATTTGATATGAGGACACACTAAATTTGCAATACAATTAAACTGTATATATAAAATATATATATATAATATACATGTATATTATATATATATAATCAAATTGATGGAGTTGAATTTCAAAACATCTACAAGTATTTTTGTTGTTATATTTTAAATTTTACCAGGAAATTCATTGTAGAAATTTGCTTCCTCTCCCCTTTTATTCTACATAATGTACTTGGTTATTCCTTGGGTCTACAAAGCCCAAAACAGGTATTATCATAGAAAATATTCTTGCTAGTTTTTCTTTACCCTCTAAAAGTATTTTTCTTCTCTTTTCTCCAATTACTTTTCTGGACATTTTTTCATAGTCTCAACAGGGATAGTTCCCACAAATCTATTCTCAAACATCTATTCATCTCTCCATGTGTTTTCCTGTGGTAGACTCATGCAAGAATAACATGTTCAGCAGTACCTCTTGGCAGGTCACTCTCCAATCACTAGCCAAGTGAGATTTTTAAGGCAGGGGTGCTGCCTGGAAGGTGCTGTGTGAGGCTGTTGAAGGAGTACACCATTCTTACTAATTGGGAAGCTAGGCTATCTAGTATTGGCTTGAGATAAGAATGCTTGTTTGGATAAGCCCAAACACCCAAACTCTTTCTACTTGTCTTCCATAGGATTTTTCTTTATACTTTTAACTTCCCTCCACTGAACTCTATTCTTCTTTGGTACAGAGATTATGTGGAATTCATCTCAGATTCCATCTGTCATACAGGGCCTGGTGTGGAGAAAATGGATTTGAAGTAGTTGCCAAAGAAATGTGATGTCATCATTGTGTGATTATTTGGAGTGGCCTCATTTAAAAGCATTACTGTCAACCAAAGGGAGTGCAGACTGAAGTTGCTAGATAAGCATTGTGTGAGTCTTTTAATGTGACCTCACAAGCTTAGAATGTATTCTGAGTCCCTCTATTTCAGAAAAAGAAATTTCCAGTGCTTCTTTACTAAGTGATCACCTGACCTTGTCCTTACGTTATTCCGTAGTCAGAGAAAAATACCTTTCTCTGGGCCTGTCAACGGTTATTCTTCTTTTTCTGAACTGCCAGAGAGAGAAACATATTTCCTTTTCGTTTGTCAAGAGTAAGAACTAATTCAACAATGGAGCAGTGCTTCCTTTTAGTGCAGTAATCGAGCTAATGTGTAGTTTTTAATGGATCTGTTCCCTCACTTTGAATGGTTTTATGATCTCAAAGTAGAGTCCAGTGGCCTATTGCTTTTGGAGTATATTTTGTAGATATTTACAGAGTGACAGTGGAGGCTATTTTACTCATGAGGAGGACGTTTTGATCTGAGATGCAAGATTTGGGTTTTTCGGGGTTTTTCTTCGAGACAGGGATTCTCTATAGCTTTGGAGGATGTCCTGGAACTCTCTCTGCAGACCAGGCTGGTCTTGAACTCACAGAGATCCACCTGACTCCGCATCTCTATTGCAGGGATTAAAGGTTTGCACCACCATTGCCTGGCAAGATGCAAGAATTTTGAGACAATAAAAATGGCAAAGGCAGTTAGCTATAACAGGCTCATTGTGAATGTGTCCATTGACATTTACTTTTTCTTACTACACTGGTAGGAAATGAGTTGGAAGGGATGGGAAACTTTTGAAACCAGAGGTGAGATGCCTAGTAATAATTGCCCTCTCTAAGGATCTTCTTCTCTGTGGCCCCAGTTGGCATAAGACCTGGCCCCTTTCATTCAGTGGGAGAAGGGCAAATCCAGAAGGTGAGGGGTCCATTTCATTTAATCAGTGAGATGTGTGCAGCCTCAGGTATACAGCAAGAGTCTCCTTCAGACGCTCACTGTAGGGTTGTGAATTCTGCGGGGCTTGGGGGGACTCTAAATTGTTAAGGTTCTAAATAAGGCTGTAAGTCTAGGGATGTCCATGAGTCCATGAGGCCATACATCCTCATCAGAATACATAATTTTATATTTAGGTCTAGGTGTTTCCATATTGATATAAAAATCTTCATGAAGACCCAGATAATTGGCTAAGTACCTTCACATTTTTAACTCTGTTATGACTTTGGTTTTATTAAACATCACTTAACATTAATCAATGTATATTTCATTGACTTTTCATTACCAAGTGAATCACTGATAAATCATTACAGTGAATTTAACTTTATCCCACCTCCCAGAAATGCCATGTGGCTTGTTATCCCTTTAGCAGGTATTTTATGGCCATAATTTAGCTTACAGATCTTTAAGGAACCACATCAGATGAAACTTTTCTGTCTCTCTATCAGCTGAAGTCTGGCTAGAATTCTGTGTGCACAAAAAAAAATGACTGCCATCTTGAAATTGTCCTTCACTCTTGAGCAATCAATGCAAAATATGTGAGGTATATCAAATCATTCATTTTCATGAAAAAACAATTTTGTGATAGAATACTTACTTTCCATTGCCTCCCCAAGGAGATGGTATCTGAGCGACTTTTGAAGCATTTTGCTAAAAGGGAAAGAAAGAGAGGGAAATAAGGACATCTATTTTGTGTTTATTAATTCAGAAACAGATGCAAGTGTGATTTAGAGTACATTAATACTGATTACAGCATTTTGGGATGCACAACTTGGATGTATGTGCACATCAGCACACCATGACGCACACTCGATGAAAATAGCTGGTTAGGATAATTGGTGGGCTCCAATCAGGACCATAAAAGTCACTTGATGAAAGATCTTATATACTAAAAGGCCCAGTGAAATCAGACTCAGTTCTCCGAAAGTGGTTTAATTATCCTCATCTGAAATTTATTCTGCAAAACAAGTCCTTCGGAGTACAAGTAAGATTTTCACCTTTAACTTTAGTTGCAACCTTTTCCCATGGGATGCAGATTTGTCTGTTATATTTGATATTTAAGGAAGATGTCAGAACCAAGCAATACATTCTTGTTTGCCTGTTTGTTTTCAGGAGTCATTGTGATTTGTGGTCTTTGTGTGCAAATTTCCATGGCTGATGGTTTTCCCTGTTTAGCAAAGAAATAGTCCAGGGCTGCATTGTAATGGAAGTTGGAACTCAAAACCTCATATTTCTCTGTCAGAATCTGGCTGATTTAAAGTACTGGCTTCCTGGGGATAGGGGCTATTGTTGTTTTGTTTGTTTGCTTCCAGTCACACTCTTGTGGTTGAGAGAAAATCCTGATATTCAGCACAACACCTCCATGAAAGGGCAGGGATCAAGCTCATAGTGACAGGAATCTGAGTCATGACAAGGCTGCTTTTGGCAGTTGGAAACAGGATGCCTTCTGGCCTCTAGTCCCGCCCCCTTTGCAAAAGGAGTATTTGAGAAGGAGAATCAGCATTTTCTAGAGTCCAGTAAGAATTCAGTGCTACCCTGGTATCACGGAAAGCTGGAAATTGTGTGCATTCTGTAGACCTGATTCTGTTTTAAACCTAAATGAGTACAACACATGTATAGGCAGATAGGTTACTTAGCATCTGTTTGATGTTTTCCAATTCCCTGACAGGACACAGAGGACAGATAGTAGGACAGTGGCTATCAGTGAGTTGACAAACCCAGCAGCATGAGAATTACTTGGAAACTTGCTAGAAAAGCACATTCTCAGGCCCCAGCCCAGGACACTTGTTTGAGAAATAGGACCTGACACTCTGGTTTTATGGGTCCTCTAGGAATTTTAGACGCCTGATGAAATTCAAACTCCACCTTTCTACAGTGCACTGTGAGAAGGTAGACATAAGAAAGGACTGGTGAGCTGTTGTATGAGATCTCTTTTCAACCACATGAGCACTTAGCTTCGCAGCATTATATTGGCACCACCTAGTAACTAGGGATCTTGCTCATGTTCCCAGTTAAGTACACACTATCATCATTCAGATATACACAGTACTCTAGTACTCACAGGATATTCGTGATGTAGTTCACTTTAGACAACCCAGATAACCTTTAGATGCAATGTGGCCAAGTGGTCTCATGTACTTGACAAAAAGTCATTTTCCTCTGAGGACAGGACAAAAAAAAAGAGCACTAACCCAGCTCAATTGTAAATTATGGCCAGTGTTAGTAGGCAAAAGTCATATTGTAGCACAGAGCAGCCAAGACTCATACCAGGCTCCTCCTTGGATTTTTATGTGGGTTCCCTCCCAAATACTGGCATTGCATTTTGTGATTATGTCTCTTGCTTCTTTGTAAATTAAAAACAAAACCAAAAAAAATAAAGCCACCCAACTCCAGTTTCCCACAGGATAACTTTGTCCATTTGTTTCCTATGGTAACCAACAAATTCAAATTCCTTAAATGGAAACCACAGCACTGCAAGATTTCCCATGAGTAAAACATCTTCACCTAGTTAGCTATGGTGACTTCTGTTCCTGCTGAAGGATTTCTTTGCTGTCCTTTTTAAACACCCAGACACAACTTATGGCCACCTTGATGGAAAACAGAATACATCTCCAATAACTGCAATCAAGAGACTGCCACAGGCCATTTGCACTGCTGTACCTTCTCACATGGGAATCAGAAGACTGTGGCCAGCTGAATTAAAAGAGGGTAGGCCTATGGCAGTATCTATTTTCTCTTAGTCATCTGATATCTGGTAACATGCCTAGCATGTTTCATTAAGGTTTTGATAACTCTTTACCTACCAATCATACAAAATAAGAATTACCTTAAAATATTCCATCAGTGATCTGGAGTACTTCATAGCATGATCCTTCTTCAGTTTAAACATCCTCAAATAGAGAAGTGACAAACATCGGTAGCTGGGTGAGGATAAAAGGATTAATTTAGCAACAATGCCACATGGAGTCTATACACTGTTAAATACACAAATCCTTATTTTGCAGTCACTTGTCTAATCTCATATTGAGGAATGTGTAAATAAAGACACTTAGCAAATGAAGGTGGAATTATTAAAATCCCATTTTGATAAGGGTATAAATTGAAATGCGTGTAGATGTATAGTCAGTGACTGAAGAAATCCATTAGTTATCCTTTAACACTTCACTGGAAAACCAGAATAATGATCTGGGGTAAGCTGCTTAAGTAGATGTGGAGTGTTCACATCCCACTGCAGCATTTCAGCAGTTTTCTTGTGACCTCCTTGGAACTCACCATAATACTGCTAGCTTTTTGTCCCCATCAGAAGCCAAGGGGCTTGCAAAGTTCTTCAGCCTCATCGCATACCTTTAGAGAAAAAAAAGAAATACCTAAATGGGATCTTGGTCCTTCAAAATTCTGATTGCCTAAATGACTTGCCTTCCTGCTTTTTCATTAAGGCAGAAGCCAGACTAGTCCTTTTCTGGAACCATATAGAAAAGGCTGATCCGCACAGCATAATGAGACTTTATGTGACATCAAGAACCTAACTCTACAAAAGCCAGTTTGATCATAGCTTCATGTTTCTGGCTATGTATAAATGCTGGCTGGCAAAATATTGTTTCTGTGAGCTTGCTAGGTAAACAGTATTATTGGTTTTATATGCAAGTTAGGCAAGTATGTTAGTCTCAGTTCACTTTATAACAGATGAGGCAATAATAAAGAAGTGTGTCTGACATCGGCTAAGGAGCCCTCAATCAGGTAAAAACTCTTTTCTAATGGCTCAAGCTTTGTGCACGTTTTTTAAAAAAAAGTGCACACATGCATGCATATTTGGTGTGTGTGTGTTAAACAACTGATTACGTAGCATTTTAAAGCCTAAGCAACCCTAATTTATGGGACTTGTATATTTGCCTTTCCATTTTTTAATTGTCATTGTTCCATGCT
This sequence comes from Mesocricetus auratus, assembly GCF_017639785.1. Classification (NCBI taxonomy): domain Eukaryota; kingdom Metazoa; phylum Chordata; class Mammalia; order Rodentia; family Cricetidae; genus Mesocricetus; species Mesocricetus auratus. Next base: position 113,679,825 of record NW_024429188.1, on the reverse strand, counting down.
GCAGTGATAAAAGACCAAGTAGTTCTCCTTTCTTTTTTATTTTTTCCTTCTAGTTGAGTACATCTCATTCTGAATGTTCAGACTTGAGAAATCAATTCATTGCGTAAAATCATTGTCTGAGCTTTAATACAATTTCACAGGTACTTATAGTAGAATAAGTAATTGAGTTCACTGTGGCAGAAAAATGAAGTACACGTGCAGGCTGTCTGGGCTAGTCCTCCTTTATGGAATGCAATAGAGAGCCTATCATGTCCTCTTACTTGCCACTTATAACAGCCTCTCCAGAACACCAGGAGCCCTGGATCATCCCCACTCAAGACTTTGTATTTCCTCAGCATTCTATCTGCACTGCTTTCATGAAAACTTCTCAAAATCTGTTGAGTGAACATTTTCAGCAGTGGGGATCGCATACTTGATGCAGGAGCTTTCTGTTGTTACAATGGCATAAAGTGGTATTTTTATATTGTAATATGTCTTACTTTCTTAGACAGTTGGATTACTGAAATGTCAGTCATTGTGGAATATTCCTGCTTTCACAAATACATTTCTATTGTAGATTACCAGGGTTCAGAACAACTCTAATTATTTGAAAGAAAATAAGCAGGAGTCTCCCTGTATAGCCAGCATATTGTTGGAAAGAGAGCAATAAAAATCTATTCCATATAATATTGTACTACTAAACTCTATATCCATATAGCAGTTATCCCCTAATTACAACCACATTTGAGAGTGACTTGATGGTGGATTTTCAATTGCTGAAATGGGCCTGAAGACCTAGTTCATTTCAACTCATTTTATTCCCAATAGAAATTCCTCTAATTAAAATATGCACATCACAGAAAATATGATAAATAAAGAGTATAGAGAATACAGAAATGAGTTCGTACAAAAATGGGGAAACTCTAAAAGGAATAACCCTTTGTGAATTCTAATGAAGTCCATGTATTATACCAATGACAGGGCCCTGGTTGTGATACTGAATTTCAGTTACAGAGGATGTTACCATTGGAGGAAATGTGGTGAAGGGTACATAAATTCTATGTATTAGTTCTTAAAATTGCACGTGAGTCTTTAGTAACCTCAAAATAAAATTTAAAATAGTGACATTAGAGAGAATGTCAATAAATTCTGTTAGCTGTCACCAAGATTCCACTAAAATATATTTCTGTTAGTACTAATATATCATGGAATGAGAAATTATAGCTTTTTTACAAGTAAGGAAAATATTTTTAGAATAATTATTTAATGATTTGCTTCAAGCTTTTACCACAGAATGAAATTTGGTGTCTGGCTTGTGAATTTTAATCATTGTTATTCTTAAATTTGAGGGTTTCTGCACAAGTTTATGTGCACCACATGCTGCATGCAAGAAGCCCACAGAGGCTGGAAGACAGTGTTGAAAGCTCTGGAACTGGAGCTATAGGCAACTCTGAGCCTCCCTGTGTGTGCTAGGAACAGAACCTGGGTCCTTTGCAAGAGTAGCAAGGGCCCTTAATTCTTGAACCATCTCTACAGCCCCTGTTTGTGTACTTTTAGAAGAGCAGTGATTTCACTAAAAAGTAATAAAGAAAAATTTGTAGAGAAGGAAAAGACCCACAATGTCACCCTTTCACAATTACAGCTACGATCTTATTTTCTTCCACTTTGTTTTAGAGGCACACACATTTTTCTCATATTGTAATTTATATATAATTATGCAGCATGATTTAAGTGTTGTGAAGTACCGGAGATCAACTCCGTGGCCTCCCACAGGATAGGAAAACATCTACCACTGAGCTCAGAGTTTTTCCCCCACATGATCGCATTGCTGTTTAGCCCCAAATAGACACACAGGGACTTACATTAATTATAAACTGTTTGGCTGATGGCTTAGGCTTCTTATTGACTGCTCTCTTAATTATTAACCCATTTCTATTAAACTGTGTATTTCCACATGCCCTTCTCTTACCGGAGAGTGCCCGGGCATCCTACCTTCCCAGTAGCTACATGGCATCTGCCTGGTAGCTACTCTCTGTGTACTCGCCCCAGAATTCTCCTTGTCTGGAAGAATTGCCTACACTTTCTGTCTGTCTACTGGCCAATCAGTGTTTTATTCATAAACCAATGAGAGAAACATATATACAGAAGGATATTCCCCATCACTGAGTCCTGGCTTTTACATTAATACGATTTCACATCTTCATGTCATTGTTTAGACTTCATCATTAATATGTGTCAATTGCTGCAAAACATTTTGAATGGTCTATGACAAAAATTAATTACTCTCCTATTACTACTTTTTTACTTCTAATTGAATGTTGTTACATGCATTCATATGGGTGTATCTATCTACCCATATATATGTGTATGTGTGTGTGTGTGTGTGTGTGTGTTCTACTCATACAGTTATGTTTTTCTTTTTTCCTTTGTTTTGCTGTTCCCCTGTTTTATTTAGTAGACTGAAACTTTTAGATCAAAATAAACTGAACAGTATCCCAATAGTTCTTTTAACTTTACTGGAGTTGCCTCCTTGTCTTGTTTGAAGCTATGGAGTATTTGGAGGAGGGTAGGGCCCGTTTGATTGTTTTGTACAAAAAAGGGAAAGTATAATAATTCTGCATTGTGAAAATGCCCTTAAGGAAATTCATGTTTTCAGAAGTTGAAATCCTATGTCCAGAGATATAAATGTGTTTCTGTTGCTTTTTTTATATAATTCCAAATTGTTTGCAATTTTCAATGATGAATTTCTATTCTTTTCAGCAGTAGAGGAGTGGCCTACAATATGATTTTCTTTTTCTAAAATGAGATGTATTAACAATGTAATATTTTCTTGCTAACATAGTGCAGTTTATTTGAATTTGCATATTTACATGATTCAAGGAACACAAATTGTTTGTTCATTGTTCATTCACTTTTGCCAATAATTTTGTATTATACTTTTCCCAGAATTCTTCTCTTATATAACTTCAAAAATTATAGGTATTTTGACTAATAAATCAATTTCTCCTTGAAAGCTACCAAAAGCTTGTGGCACTGATTGTTTCCACAATGAATAAAATAAGCTGAAGATGAATATTTTCCTTTTTCTGGTTCCTATGTCTCGGCATAGCTCCAAGACAAACATTTTGAGTGAGAGTATGGGCAAGACTATATCTTTCCTTGGAATCAACCTTTGTTTATTACTCTAAAATTTGTGATAGTAATATATGAAGAGAATAGTGGGTAAAGGGAGAGTAGTGGGAACAAGAGAAGGTAAGGGAGGAATACATGATGTACATTTTCTTCCATGTACAGAAATTAGATTTAATTGTAAACAAATTAATTACAAATATGTGTTTTGTTTATATATTTTATGTTACATAACATGAAAGGTGAAAGAAAATTATTTTAGAAGAGGAAAGGAACCAGACAGAAGGGGAAGGGAAAGGGGAAGGAGGCAGGGGCAATATGAGCAAGGTACCACAAGATCTATATGAAAATATAGTGAAATGTCTTACTTCATACACTTAAAAAATCATGGAGGGCCTTACCCTCCCTGTGGAATGGAGTGGGGATTGGGTGGGGGGCTGGGCGTACTAGTGGAGAGGGGCAGGCATGGAGAGGAGGGAGAGGGAGCTGGGACTGACATGGGAAGCAAGCATGTTTCTATTTATCATATATTTAAATATATAATTAAAAAGTGTTTACAAATTAAAAAAATTCCGTTCTGTCGTTTTTATAATAGTTTTCTCTTTTTGCTTTTTAGAATACTTTCTTTGGGAAATTCTCAGTGTAAGTCTGGTCAACGCTTGTTTGAAGGCTTCGTACAAATATCTGAAGCTATTTAACAGTTTATGTAGAAAAAAGCAAGATAGTAAAAGGCAAGCCTTGCATTGCTATGAAATGGAGCTTACAGGAAGAGAATATAAGAATCTCTCAGATAAAGAATTGCTTGCTCAGCTTAAACTAATATGGTGGTTGGTGGATATTGCTCAGTGGCAGAGTACTTACACAGTCAGAACACGTGTTTAGGTATCATATTCAATATAAAAATGATCCTTTTGCCCATGCAATGAACTGTGGTACATGTCTACTATTTAGGGAGAGGTTAATTTCCTTTCCTAAGATTTTCAAGTCACTGGAAAAATTAGTGAGTATTTCTTCCTCTAACTCCTTTTTCTTTAATGTTTGATTTCCAATACATTCCCAATACATACCAAGACATCAGAAATTTTCATTAAAATATGAATACAATAATATACACAGTTAATATATTCTCCACCACTATCTTCATTTATTATTGACCTTCAGTCCTGCCAACACTGTATCTGAATTTCTTATTCCATATGCAAAAAATTCTGTGGTAGACTTATGACCTTAAATACTGACTTTTTGCACATATGCAATAGTCCATGTTTAGAGACCAAAAGACAACTTGTATAATGGAATTCTTCCCTTTCTGGGTGTGGGCTCTTAGGACCAAACTCACATTGTCATTTTCAGCAGCAATCACCTTTAACCTACAGAGATATCTTGCCAGCCCCTCCTTCCTTTTATAATAACCCAAACAGAAGGCCTTAGAAAATATGGCTCTTAATAGAAATCTGGAGAACACAAGTTTGTTCTGAAAAGGCAAGTTAATGCCACATGATAAAATGATTATACTTTACTTTCACCTGCGACATCTTAATTTCCATTTAATGAATATTACAAATTATCAGGCTCACATTATAACCTCTGAAGGGGATAATTTATAAAACACTGTCCATCAATTATAAATATTCTATGGCATTAATAAAATGGCAGGAACTAATTGCAGTGACTTTTGGACACATTAATTGTGGAAATGATATTTAATCAAAAAACATTAACAGTTTCTTACTCTGCATAAAATTACTTTTACAATATAACTCTAGGAAAGCCATTTACCGGAGGAGCTCCACAGTCTCTGAATACATGGTATATGGGGACTTTGCTTCCAGAGGATCACGTTCCATGGCATTGCCACATTCAGTGAAGGAGAGGGCTGCATCAGCATAATTCACGGCTTTGCCAAATTTCTCAAACTGAAACAGGAAAATGACTGTCAACATGATAGTCTTTCTTTAACTTCATATAAAGGAATAATTCACAACATTGAGTATTTGTCCTCATTCTTCGGGAAACACTTAACATTCAATAGAGGTACTTTGAGTGCTTACCACTGGGGATAGGAGGCACTTAAGAAGATACAGACTAGAGATACTTCTAAGCATCATAAAATGCAAGGGGTACCTCTACAATGGAGAACGTGATGTTCTAAACATTCAGCTGAGAAACCCTGATATGGGGAGATGACAGTGTGCAAATTTGTATTAATTATGAAGGAACTGGTTTAATGCTCTATTGTACTGACCTTGTGACTAGCTGAGAAAAAGGAAAATGCAGCCAAGGCATCAAAATGGATTGTGGCACCATTGTTGACCAACCAGGATCTAAATTAATACCTTGACTAGCTTCTAATCACAAAAATGCACTAAACTGAACACAGATCAAAGTGTCATTTAGTGAGCTCTTGCAACCGATCTCTGTTTCTGTTATCTTCACAGTCTGCTTCTTGTTTTAGAATGTCATGATAACATCAACCTAATCCCAAGGTGGACAGTAACAGATTGCAAAATAAGAAGCTCAAGGATGATCATTTTTATTGGAAATGATGGGTTGAAATAGTGTCAAAAAACCAAAAATACAGCACTGTTAAATATTTTAATTTAGTAAAATTTTATTGCAAGTTTTTAGCCTAGATAATGGTCATGATTAAACTGGCATAGCCATATTGATTTCTTTTTCATAATGAATATTATATATGACACATTTTAGTGAGCATTTCAACAGGGCTTTATAGTTTCAATTTTTGATAGTTGCATGTAATTATTCTACTAATGTAGAACTTTATGTAAAAGAACCAGTACAATGAAGATTTAACTATTTTAATTTTTGCATGTCTTTTATTGAAATACTGTGTATGGAATTCTGAAGATTACAACTGTCAAAAGGGTAGAGTAGCTCTCTCTGGAAAAGGGTTAAATACAATTATACACTTATTAAGAAATTCTGTGCTTTATTTCTGTAAGCTGATGTGCAGAAATACTGCTTTCCATTAATTCAACTTTCTGTTATAGAAACCTAGGTGTATGCATGCAAGCTACTTTCTTTCTATTTTGTCTTACTATATTATTCCCATATATCTTCAGAGTTCAACTAGCTTTCCCCTTTGGGAATTTGTATATTTTGTTTTTCAGGTGAATTTTCATTCACAACTCATAGCTGAATGGATAATTAAAGATTATCAAGACTCAACCTTATTCCCAAAGGAGAAAATACTGAGGTTCAGAAAGAAAATTATATAGCCATTGTGCCTCACTTTCTCCATTCTCAAATTGAAATGTTTGAACTAGAAACTTGTTTCTAACCAAAAGATAGATTAAAATCTCAAGGAAAATATCATTCTGATTGTGTCTCAACCTTTTCGCCTATGATCACACTCCTCGAAAGAAATATCTGAAGGCATTTTATATACTACCAATGAAGTTTTAATAACAGAAAACACTGAGTATCTCTTTATGTGATTGTTTTAAGGGCCCCAGATCTAGATAGTAGCTAATAACTTTCCACTTTAAGAATAAATTTTTGTCCCCATGGAACCAATGTCTTCACAATTGTCAGTGATATAATTCTTTAATCATAATTTTGGGGATCTCCGTAGGTTTGAATTTTCTTAGTTCTTCAAATGGTCTCACATGTGCATCCTAGTCTCTTTATCATCCCATGTGATACCTTGTCAAAGGGACATTCATATACTTCCACATTTCAGAATTGACACCATTTGGAGAAACCATTAGTGTTCCAGACAGCATCACTGTCACCCATTAGTTTTTAAATTGTTGGCCATCATCCAGTGACCACAGACAAAATCTACCCAGGTCTTTTCAGTGGCATCCTCAAGCCTACCTTGTTATTTTTGTCTACAGTGTTGTGGGAAAATAGTTTCCAGGGAAATGTTCATAATTCATCTAAAGGTTAGCTGTAGAAAATAGCTAGACAATTTAAACAGCAGTGATAAATGACAAAAAATAGGGAAATGGGCAAAGACAGTTGATGTTAGCCATGCATTAGTTATAATGTAGAGCTTGATATGATGTTTCATCACTGTTTATGTAGTGTCAACTGAAGCTAAAGCCCAAAAGGATACAATGTAGTGCTTGAGGATAGTATTGTTTTCCTCATAATGTTATTGAACTGATAATCACAATTGTTCTGAGATACAGTAACGATGAGGAGCCCAAAGCTAAGACTGTCTCTAGGATAATGGTTCTCAAATGGTTACATTTGGAAGACAGTTGGGGAGCTTTAGTTATTATGGCAGCGTCTCAGTCCTATAAACTCTCAGTCCTATAAAGTCTTATTTTATTGTTTTGGGATGTAGCCTGAGCAACTGATATGGTTGCCACATGTGGTTGAGACCCCCTGTTAGGAAGATCAATTAGGATAAAGGGTTCAACATAGTGAACTCATCACTAGTTTAGGTCACCTATGACCCTGAGAGATAGCTAGAACTTATTTCTTGAGAAATCAAGATGACAGCATTGTCATCCTCTGATCAGAAAAGAAAAGCCTGACCATGAACCTTATTGTCATAACATGGAACATACTGTATCAATAATATAAGCTTTGTATGTAGCTTACATTCCCTTAAATCAAAGTTTGAGACCCAATAAGTGTGACTCAACATCTTCCGTGTTTCCACCCCAGATTTGGCTTACTGGATCCAATAGAAGCTCCCATCATATTCAGAGAATGTTGAAAAGTGATTTTAATTCACAAAAAAAGACAACGACAAGGGTACATGTGAGTGAGCTTCTAAAGTTGGTCCAAAGGAAGAAAAATTCATAAAGTAATAATAACATGAAAACCAAAGAACATTGGGGATCATAGTACTACAGAATTCACAAGCTCTTTTATCTCTATGTAAGAGCAGCAATGCTTTATAAAGGTCTAGGTGATGTTACTTCAAGTTTTGGAAATGCATTCCTTGTTTTTGTTTAAAATATCATCATTTATTATGCATTCCTTATTTTTATTTAAAATATCATGCTTTAGTAGGGTGAAGCAATGAGAAGTAGGAAACCTACCAGTGCATCGGCTTTGTGTTTCAGCTTCTTAGCCTCTTGCATGTAAAAATCAGCATTGTGAACACTAAACAAACAAAAGAAGTTCTTTTACAAACCAGTGGTTTATCTTTTCATTTAGAAACTGAATAGTACAAATATTTTGGTCTATTAATTCATTCCTACACGGTACTTGACAAAGGCATACTAATATTGTCACTTATATATAATAATGATACCATCCTTGAAATGACACTATAACTGGGCTCTGAAGTGCAGGATGACCTATTAGGACAGAAACCTATATCCTCTAACTCCAGTTGTTAGAGTTGCCCAAACAGGCCATGTAAAACCTGGCTATAAATCCCTCTATATAACTGAAGTCATGAATAAGAATCAACAAAAATAGCCTAGAGGAAAGATTCCACCTTGGGAAACAGTAACAAAGGTCCAGGATTAAAGTGGTCTAAAGATACTTCTTATTGGTGATAGAGGTATGTGTGTGGAAGGGGTTTTCATTTAACATTATAGGAGCTGATATGAACTTCTTATATGGGGTGACACATGCATGGTACTAGAAAATGTACACTGTTCCCATCCCCAATCTCCACTACAAACTAGGTCTGCAATAATCTGAGAGCAACATACGAGTCATCAAAAGTGAGCTTGGGTCTCCGGACATTGGTGCTGCTGCTGGACAGGAGGGGCAGGGCTGCCCAGGATGTCATCTCCAGGTGACTGCTATCCATTAGGCCAGTAGTGATTGTAGAGGTGATGGTGGAAATAGTAGTGGTGGTGGTTGTGGTGGTGGCCGTGGCAGTGGTAGTGGCAGTAGCTGTGACAGTGGCAGTGACAATAGCAGTAGCAGTGACAGTGGCAGTGGCAATAGCTGTATTGGTGATAGTAATGGTGGCAGAGGCAGCCTTTTTTGGAGCATCTCCCTCCTGGAAAAAAGGAAGATAAATAGCTTCCATTATATCTGGCTTTCTTAAACCATTCCTTTAAAATGTCAGGCACAGAAGAAAACACAGCAAGGAAAATGGAAGAATATACTCAGTGTGAGGATGGATAGGTGATCCTGCATATTTTATGAATTTTGGGGATCATCAGCTTTTATTCTTTGATGACACTAAACAGGAAACTAGCCAGGTGTTAGGATTACATAGTCCCATGGTCATATTAAGAGAAATGGCAAGGGTTTAAATATAGAAGGAAATCAGAAATTGGAGGGGAAGGAATGATCGAGGAGCAAAGAAAGAAGTTGGAGAAAGAGTGAGAAGTGGTAGGGAAGGAGAGAAAAATATCAAAGATTTGGCACTATTCTGAAACAATCAGTGTCATGACTGACTGGAAGCAGACATACTTTCTTTCCTCATAAAGTCATGACTACTATCTGACAAAGTGAATGCCTTGGTATTTTGAAGCCTTGGGAGAGTAAAACCTCATTTGCATCAGGTCAATTATCAAGTGAATAAGAGACTTCTGAGGGCTTTGCTTTGAACTGGTATGGCTGAAGTAAAGATGCAATCCAGAGGAAAGCATGTGTTGTGAAAAGGATCTATGTGCTTGCACTGTGTCGCAAGACTGCCTGTCATGTTCTTGTGCCAGATTGCTTTTCCCCACCTGGCAACTGTGGACAATCCTGACTTTTCTATCTCTGCTAATAATTTCCATGGTGACACTTATTCCTTATATCCTTACTAGTTTCTGCCTCCGTAAGAATTCTGTGCCTCAAGTTTTGTCCCTCAGTTAACTTCTTTCTTGATCATATTTGTCAAAGTTGCATGTGTTGACGCAGATTCAGTGATGAACAGATGATTCCAAAATGGAAACATCAATCTTACCCTTCTGAATTTGCAGTGACCAGTTCTGAACAGGTCTACCAAGATGGCTCAAATTTCTCTCAGAAAATTGGTAGGAAAACAATTATTTTTATTTGACAGAAGAATGGTGTTCCATCTCATCACTTAGAAGCTTGCAATTCAGTTTGCCAGTTCCTGTGGTTATCCTCATCTTAGCGTTATTACAACAGTCAGGGAGGGATAAATGCCCCCTCCAGTAGCAAAATGGCATCGTGCTTGTAGTCAGATGAACTTTCATGTCCCTTGTACCATTCGCAGACCTGTCTCTCTTCCTTTTAAGATACAATCACCAGCCATTTTATTTTCTCCTTTTTACACAAGTGTGTCTCATTTGTCACTGCAGATTAAAAGCTGCATCTGGTTTATGACTCTGCCCTTTCACCCAGTGCAATTAGAGTTTGCTGAGTGTGTCCAGGCATGTAGGAATGCACACTTGCTGTAGTGAAAGAATTCACTTTAAAGATAAAAAACTAAGTGTGGTAGTCCTTAAATCCATGAAAAATTGATCTTTTCCACTTGATCCTTGACCTTCATGGCTATAAGATAATTCTTACTACCTAGGCCACTTTGAGACAAATGTAAAGAAACAATATATGTTTGTAAATTATTCTGATGTATATAGCAAAATAAAGGCCATCATAGATTGCATGTAGGCCAGACATGTACAGCTATAGTAGAGTTCTATACCAGCTCGATGTCTACACTGTCTGAGTCAGACTTACACAGATCAAACAGCAGGGTTAACTTAGGACAATGTCAAATGTTTCTATGACCAAAATATGTGACATGAACCTTGAAACACCACATATACCGTGCATACGGCATTGATGATAGTACTAAAACTTCTAACTGGAAAAGATTAGATAGTCATGATTGGGAAAAGTATATAAAAATGAAATCTGCCTACAAATTCATTCATTGTAAGAACTCAGAGATGTGTCAAACAACAAAAAAGAATGATGCATTTCCAGGAGAAAATATACTGATATTTATAATATTTCTGCAGTAATTTTTATCTCTTGTGTATCTGACTGTACCTTCTTGAAGCATTACCTTTTTCATAATAAAACATAGAATACTTAAAGTAGTTTAACTATCAACATTATGGATTATTTTCAACTGAAGGGATGGGTAATTTGATGATTCTTTATCTTATGTGAATACACACACACACACACGTGCATGCACACATTTGCAAATATGGAAAATGTCAATTTCACACTACTAGAAAATTTTATATTCGTAATGATATTTAGCTAGATAAGTATGCCATCTCAGTCATCTTAGATATCTTAGATAAGGGAGGCTTTTATATTGGGGTCTTCAAAGCTAAGAGTCCTCATTGCCTTTTATGAGTTATTAAATGGACTACAGAGCTCAGGTCAGAAAAAGTTATACCAGACATCTAAGTTACTCACTTTTATTCATTTTTCATATTTAAAGTAGAGTAGATACATGTGGGTGACATATGTCTGCATTTATTGATATATGCATATATGTATTTATATCTATATTCAAGGGTAAAAATATACTTGTCATTAACATTCTTTATTGCTTAAAATTAACATATTTTAATTCTTTCATAGTTTCAATAGTTCACATTCCTATACCTGAAAAATAAAGTGACATTGTGTACAGATATTGAAATGATGCCATTCAATGATCTATGCTAATCAAGCTGCAATGCACCAAATATTGTGCCTTTTAGAAATAGATTCACCTTTGAAAATCAATACCATTTAACCATGGTTTATCCAAGAACTCACATTTGCAAATCTAAGTGATAGAAAGGAACAAATTGGAGTTCTAATTCCGGTTTAGTGACCTTGGGTGACCTTGATTCAATTTATTTCTTTCATCCACTAGAAGATCAGTGCCTTCCATGTGGTAGTTTCTGTGGTAAGAATTAAGGCAGTGCCTTTCTCACCCTTAAGATACAGCAAAATTGAACCAGAGGGCACTGTATTATTATAATAAAATAATAGTATTTAATAATAATATTGACATTAAAATAATGGAGAGTTTGAGTATTTGTATACAAAGACACACTTGGCTTTTCTGTGCCTTTCACACCCTTGTAACATTCTAGCTAAAGTCATGATGGTTGAGCTGTATTACCTTCTTTTACTTGACATAGTATTTCCTCTAAAACACTTACATTTATGCTTATCCCTTTGAAAGTAGCACAGAATTTGCCTTCGCTTCTCTTAGGCTTGGTAGATGTGAGTTGTCCTGCCATGGAGATGTTTTTGTCTTGACTGAAGAGCCCATTGTTGCCACTGACATTTCTGCGCCGTGGAGGGTCCTCTGGGAGTGGGGAAAGTGCAGGAGGAAATAGCTTTTCTTCTTTTTTCCTGTTTCCTCTCCTGGATGAATTTCTGTGGAAATAAAAAGTGTAGGGTGCCATAAAATCTCATCTTACTTTATTTGGAAATTCTGTCACTATGCTGCTATTTACAGTTAAAGTGATCTGTAACTTGATGATTCTTTACCTCATGTGAACATATATCTATAAACAGAAAAATACAGAATTAGAAAGAATCTCACTACATATATGTGAAGATATATGCATATGTATATACACAAGATTCGTCATGTCTTTTAAGTATTGCCCCATGACCAATGTAGAAATTTAATGTGTGCTACAGTGAGATATCTAAAATCCTATCAAGATTATTATCAATTAGATTTTGTTTTATTTTTAAATTTAAATTAGAAACAAGGTTGCTTCACATGTCAATTCCAGGTCCCTCTCCTTTTCCCTGCCCTCCTCCTGCGCCCTCCCACCAACCCCCTAATATCCCCTCATTTCCCCAGGGAGGGTGAGGCCCTTCATGGGGGTGTCCATAGTCTGTCATTTCATCCAGGGCAGGGCCTAGACCCTCCCCCAAGAGTCCAGGGTGAGAGTGAATCTCTCATTGTTGGATGGGAGTCCATTTGTATACCTGGGATAAATACTGATCTACTACCCAAGGCTCAATAGATTACCTAGGCCTCCTCACTGACACCCACATTCAGGGGGTCTTGATCAATCCTATGCTGGATTCCCAGGCATCAGTCTGGGATTCAAGAACTTTTTTTTATAGAAAATGCAATGTATACTTCAACCCCTTTATTTTTTTCAGGATACTTTCTACTAAGACTTAACCAAACAATCCAGCAATAAATGGCACAAAAAACAATATATTTCATATTTTAAGAGATATAGTATACTTATACAATAAGAAATAAATTATACACTAATGACTAGTGTAAAAACATTGTAAATTAGCTATAAAAATGCTGTATACCAATGCTAAGGGAATGAACATCCACTCACCTTAAATTGTTAAATTGAAGTACTTCAAACACTCGACTTAAAATATTCTTTGGTGAAATCGACAAGAGACATCTACAATACTACAAGTACCCCTGTACTTTTGAAGTGATTTATCATTCTATTAAATGGGACCATCAAACAAGCTGAGACTTCAAATAAAACAGAACAACTAAAATCTTATGCTAACTGGTTTACATGGTAATTGGGTCATAGATTTTCATTTTAGTTACTGTCTTGGACTAATCAATGAAGATTACTTGAATTTTAATCTTTTCTTAGACAACTAGTATTGCACTGTGCAGCCATTTACATTTTATGATTATTGACTATAATTTTCAATAGCAAATCAAGCAAACAAGAATTTATGTTTTCTTCTTGGTCAATTTCAGTAGTGCCTAGATATATAGATTTGCTATATCTCAGAGCAACAAATCAAGGATGAACAAGCATTCAGGTAGTCTGATTTCCTGAAGGAAAAATAAGTGCAAGCTTCTTTATTCCCTTTTACGGTGTCAAAGGATTTGGCAATTATAATAACACATGCCCTCTTCCTCATCTTTTGTCTCATAAATGTATCTCTATTTTATTGCCAAGTAGTGAACCTTTTAAACCATGAAAATGTTTTTTCTATCATCTTAAATGACTAAAATTAATATAAAATGTTTCTAATTATTTTTAAAATTTCTTTGAAATGTCAGCCATTTTAAGCACAGTTGTGATGACAGATAAAATGATAGTGAACAAATGGATCAAGATTTTTTAGATTTCTTTTATGTGTTCTTCCTGTTTACATATATGTGTACTGATGCCTGTGGTGGTCAGAAGAGGGTGTTGGAGTACCTAGAACTAGAGGTACAGAGTTTGTGAGTCACCATGTGGATGCTGGGAACCAAACCATATCTAGATCCTCTCCAAGAGCAACAAGTGTTCTGGATCACTTGGTAACCTCTCTAGCTGCTGATCAAAAGATTCTTATCCATGAATATATTCTACCAACAATAGAACACATAAAGTATAATATCTGCAGTGGTACTTGAACTTTGGAGAGATGTGTGTATGTATGTGTTTATGTACACACACACACACACACACACACACACACACACACACAAAACTAAACCGATGCTGTGACCTCTATAGGAGGTAATTCATTATTTGTAACCAGACCCCCTCCACTTGAGTTGGCTGAGAAGGTAGTGGGGGGTTTCAAGTGAGAAGCTGTTTCTGAGAGGTAATTGATCTTAAATTGAATGTCAGTACGTTCCTATCTGCTACTGACCTAATAAATGGAGAAACAGTCCATTCTGGGAGAAACAGTCCATTCTGTGCAGTAGGTATCAGTGTTTTAGTATCCCTTTCATCTACCCAGTAGCAAACTAGAATTGTTCGATATTTAATAATCTCATTGACAAAAGACATCCACGGGTCTTTTACTAAGAATGCTCACTGATGGTTTCCAACCACAAAAATGTTTTTTAAAATATTTTTGTCCTTCTTTAAATAGGATAGAAATGAAGAAAGAGTATTACCATGGTTTTATCAAACTATAAATGTGGTGAGATATTCAAAAGAATAATCACTGGGTTTATGGGATAACTCCAGTTGTCATAATCAGATATAGCATCTTTTATGGGTTTAGCATGTTCATTTAGAAAAGTGAATATTTTCCTCTTAGGAGTTTCTAAGGATCTAGAGTGAAGGGTTAAAGAATAGAGGAACAAATAAAGCTTGCAAGAGAGTTCCCAAAAGAATACCCTTAAGATACCAATCTGCCTCATCCTTCCTCAATTTCTAGGACTTGATGCTGTTGAAAAACGTATGAACCCGTTGAAGGCCCTGTCTGAATGATAAACACTCCTCCCATGAAAATAATAATTTCATATTTACTATAAAAACAAAGTGCATACAAAGCCTGTGTTGTAAAAATACCATTTCTTAATGGTGAGTTACTTTACCCTTGATAGTGCCTCTTCCATAAAACAGAGTAACAACTCATAGGTAGCTTAGTAATGTTGCTTAGTAAGGCATTGCAGGCATGGCAATTTTTCACTGCCCTGACCTCTGTCTTTTATCCGTAGGTAGTCTGAACTGAGTCCAGCCTTGGAACTGAGGAAGTATTGCACCACCACTATGCCATGCTAACCTGGAAGAAAGACTAGGATGATTATATTTGACCATCAAGATCCATGCTTCCTCATATTCCTGGTCCATCCTGAGCAAAACAGTTTCAGGTTGCTTCACTGGGTTTCCCTTTTTGAGAACTATGTTAAGCATGTTGTAGAGACAGAGTCTACCAGAGAGTACATATACATGCTAAAAATAGTAACTGAGTTTCAGAATGAAGAACAGGCATTGTAGGAATCAAATGTTATTATTTAGAATAAATTTCATAAAAGGGAGTCTGTTTCTGCCTTTCATTTCAAAACAAGATGCCAGACCCATGCAAGCTAATATCTCATCTGTGGCAGACTGATGCTGAGTCACTGATGTTAAACAGTAATCTGTGAGATCAATTGTTAGCAGCAGTTGTCCAGATTGCCTCTCTGCTTTGGACTGCTAATAGACTCCAAAACTGAGCTTTGATGGGAGTAATCTCCAATGTTGAATGAATTTATTGCAATAATTACACAGACAGAATGTCTCGAGTAGCTGACATGATTGTTAGTTAAGCGATATTTATAAAACAGAAAGAACTCAGTCACAATGCTGGCTAGACACAGAGTGTTAACCTTCTCTGGAGAAGGGTGATATCCTTTGACTGGAGAAAGGATAATGGGCCCTCCTGCTTGATCTTGGAAATTTGCCAAAGAGAAAGAAGGAAGAGGAGAGGCCAGTTGGTTAGAATCAACATACCCATCTCTACCAGTGTTTTCTTAACTCAGAACTGCCCTCCGTGTGGGTAGAGCACAATTTCCCAAGCGCATCGTTCTCCTGGACTCTGTGGAGTCAGGATGAATTTACTGGTCTTCTAGCTTTATATTACCATTAGGAAATGGCATTCAAAGTAGCACCTTATCAAGATCAAGGGAAATTGTTTAGTCACCATCACAACTGAACCCTGGCCAAAAGCAGATTGATCTCATAAAGGTATGTGCTTACCTGATATCTTCTCTTTTTAATTCACTTTTTAAAAATTTTTTTGTTTGGTGCAAAATCACTCTTGATTCTAGGAAGACATTCTACTGGGACAAGAAGTCCTCAATATTGTTCAAACATGTCTTTTTTTTTTTAGTCAAAACCCTCATACAAGGGCCATTACACTGCAACACAGAAAACTTACTCTCTAGCGTTGGGAGGCTTATGGGGTGGGGCTGGAGAAATGCAAGGAGGAAGTAAGCAGAGAGTAGTGTTGTCCTCCAGGCGTTGCTTCTTCTCAGGGATTTTCTCTGCAGTTTCTGCTGGCTTTTACAGGGGAAAAATACATAGAGCTTGAAATATACCACAAATCCAGACAAGCATGTTTCACACATTAAAAACTGAACAAGACAGTTTGCTTCTATATTAACTTCTAGATTAGGTTGAGGAGTCAAATTTGTGCTTTTGATCAGACAGAAAAGCAATCACCTTCCTTAGTCTAGTCCTATGAAGTTGACATATGGTAGGATTAAACTTCAATGTAAATCTCTGACTAACAATTGTGTAGCACAAGAGCCTCAAAATGAAAGTGAAGAAATGTACCATTTTTGCACACTTCTCTCATCCACAGTGACTTTACAAAGTGATGGGAAATGAACATTGCAATCTCAATATGGTACAAAAACTGTTTAAATAGCATGGAGCTTGTGGGTGAGCTATAAAATTCTCTATAAAATCAACAATATGCAAGGGAATGGACCATGTATAAAACGTGTGTTTCCTTCTTAAATGTGGTCATTGCAAAGACACATTTTCATTCTACTGTTGCCATCAATAAGAGAAAAGAAAGAGGGGCGGGTTATGGGTCCCACACTTCCTATTCAGTGTTCTGGAATCCTTTCAATGGTTAGATTCATGTAAGACTCACTAAGGAGTATTTGGGATTCTCTGACCTGAAAGCCTCTCTTCAGGACTCACCTGAATCCTAGAATTGCTCTGCCCCCGGAAATCTCCTTTAGGCAGTCAATCTCTCCAGTTTCCCAAACTACAGCATTCTCATGACTCCTATTGTTTAATTTCCCAGTACCCTCCTGTCTTCTTGTGTTCCCTGGCACCTGGGAAGGACCTGGTTCTTAGCATTCCCCTGTGTCCTAGTCTTTTAGAGGTTTTCATTCTCACAGTATTTGACAGTCTCACAGTGTTCCCTAGGCTTTAATGGTTCCCAGTCCCCTAGCACTCCAAGTCTCCTATTACCCAGGTATCCACTAGGTCATTCTCCTAACACTGCCCAGTTTCCTAGTAATAGTTTGTATCCTAGTGGTCCTTAGTCTACTCTCTTAGTGCACCAAGTCTTGTCTCCTAATACTTGCTTCTAGTCTCCTAGGAACTTCCTGCATCCTGGTGCTTCCCATACTCCTAGAATTGCTTAATCTGTCAGAGTTTTAGCATCTCTTACCACTCCATTATCTCTTAGTACTTCACAGCTTAATACTGCCCAGTCTTCTGCTTCTGACTCTTCTAGTGTTCCCCAATCTCCTAATACTTGCTGTGGCTTAGGGACCCTCTCTCCTAGATGTCCCTAGTCTACAAGCATTGCAAAAACTTTTAGCACTGTATCTCTTTGTACACCCCACTTTCCAAGTTCTTGTCTCTAACCTATACCTACATCCCTAGTGTTTCCTCCTTTCCCAGCATGTAAATCTCCTAGAGTAACTCTGTATGCTAGCACACCCCCATGTCATAGCATTTGCCTGCCTTCTAGTACTCTGCAGTCTGTCACTGTTCATTAGAATAGTGCATCCCAGTGGAATAGTGGGTCTCATTGTCCAAATATGTTTTGGTCTAGTAACACTCAATACTCCCCAGTATTTTGTTTTTGCCTATCCCCCAGTCATAGATCTCTCTGCTAGAGATCTTTGACTTACAGACTGTACAAATACCTAGTCTCCAGGCATATTCTTTCAGCCAAGCACAGTAACCTCTTAATGTGCTCCAGTATACAGCTGCTCTGTAGTTTACTCTTTGCTAGGATCAAAGTGCTTATAGTCTAGAGTTTGACCCTAGACACCTGGTGTTCCCAGTAACCCAGGCTTCATGTCTCTTAGCACTCCCTAAAAATGAGTACTCTCCTGTTTCTGAGCCTTCCCTGTCTCTAAGCACTCACTGTCCCTGAGCATTCTCTGGTCTTTTAGTTCTCTACCTTCTCTGAGTACTGCACTGTCCCCTAACATTGTCCTGTCTGAGCACTACTCTGTGTCCTAGCACTGCCCTGCTTGTGAGTACTCCCATGTGTCATAGTACTCCCTTTTCTGAGTACTATCCCTTTCTTTTCTTTGATTGCTTCCTGACTCCTAGCACTCCCTGGGTCTTCTGACTCTTATGTACACTATCAATCTTCAGTGTTCTACAGATCCTTGGTCTCCTTATTCTCTTTTCCTTGTACTTACCTATCTGCTAGTGTGGTCTGTTTCATACAGTTCCTCTGTGTTCTAGAGCTTTAGTGCCTTAAAGTTTGCCATTTCTCTGGAACTTGCCAATATTCTACCACATCTCAGGGTCTTGCTGCTATTTTCTAGTACCCCTCAGTTTCACATCCATATGTAAAGTACAAGTGATGCCTTACCCCCTAGTGTTCCTCAAATCTAGTATTGCCTGCGTCCCAGTGTTCAGTGGTCTTCTAAATACCATACTGTCTTCATGCTCCCCAGAGTCATAGTGCTCCTTTGTCTCTAGCATTCTATAGTCTCCTATTAGACCTTTGCCTCTGAGTACTTTCCTGTCTCTAGTGTTCCCCAGTGTTCTAAGGATTCATTTCCCTCTGTGGTCACACTCATTCTCTTAAAACTCCATCTTTACCTAGCAGTTCACTTTCTTCAGCACTTTTCAGTCTACCCATGATTCCAGGTTCTTTTCTTCTATATGTCCGCTGAGTCCTAATGCTCCTTGTTCTCATACCCCTCTCTTCTGATATTTACTAGGTTTTAGTCACCTCCAGTCTCTTCTACTTTTTAGCATCCTAATTGCAAGGGAATAAATACTCTTAGAGCACCCCATTTAATAAGTCACTCTTACCTACAGGTGATCTCTTCTTCACTAAACTGCATGAACAATGGTCATATTCAAGAGACTGTCTCCCAGAAACAGAGGGAATAGACAAAGGGTTAGGAGTTGTATCTCTGCTAACTGTGCTGCTTTGGGGAACACTATTAGAAAAACACCACTACAAGAAGGTGTGGTTCTAAAAAATTAACCAACTATACAGGTAAATAAGAAAGAGTATATTAGCTATAAACTCATATGTCTAGACATATTCTGTTTTTTCATTGGTAAAAGTCACTCTGGATTTCCACTTCTGTTGACCCTATGTGCTCTAGAATTGATACTGATACCAAAACATGTTTAGGTGAGATTTCCACAGCCTAATTCTTCCAAATAGGTCAGTAATCCCAGAAGGTTTTCTAAAACCTTTGTGTGCTGCATGCTAGTATACCCCAGAATAGGTGACCTGTGAGTGCATTAATATATGTCCAGAGAAATGGACAAATGTAGAAGATTCACTTGACCATTGTGGGCAGATAGGCACCCTGCTGACACTAAAGTGGGAAACTGTAAGAGATTAATAGGAGTCACTTGCAATTGGAGCAACTTAAGGAGCTGACTCCTGGAATTGGCTACCTTGGGAAAGAGGCTTCTTTGTATTCTTAATTCTTATATGTCTTAATTTCTCATATTCATTAACAGCTATCTTTGCCAGTGGTTACCATCATAACATGATCATTCCTGACAATGTTGTCATATGCCAAATATTTCATTACTTTTAGAAAATATCTGTTCCTTTTTATAAGAGTTTGTGATTCCCTACCATTGGTCTCCTTCAAAAAAAAGACTACAGACAATGCTAGTTAGACTCTGCTCATAGCCACCTGGCACACTCCACTCGGCAACTCACCTTGTGCTTACGCTTGCCCTTGGGGGCAGGTTTTTCAGCGGCAGTGCCAGCAGTTTGACGCTTGGGTTTCAAGGCAGTCTCCTTGTGATCTGTCTTGGCAGGTACTGCTAAGACTGTGTTTTGGCCTGGTACTCTCGAAAGTAAATCAAGGTTAATCTTCACCCAGAGGTTTTTTGGATTCTCATGATCTTGTAGAGGGGACAAAAGCTCAGTTTGCGTGGCAGAAGGAGGTGAAAATGCTGTTTCTTCATTGCTGGTGGATAAGTTGCTGCTGCTGCTGCTGCTGCTGCTGGTCAAGGTGCTGAGGGTCAGGCTGGCATTAGAAGTATCCTTAGATTTAGAAGTGTTAATTCCAGGAGCAATGCAAGGAGGCAGTACTTTGATCTGCAGGGTCTCTTCCTGGTCTGTGTTGGAGTCAGATGTAGATGAATCTGTTTCAATGAATTCCCGGGACTTTGGCACAATCTTTCCAGGCCCTCTATACTTCTTCTTCTCAGTGGCGGAGGGGGCATGAGGCCTCGGCTCTTTCCTAGGGACTGGTTTATGGGCAGTGGCTTTGTTGCGGCTTCGAGGTGGCTCAGGAAGCTCCACACTTTCCTTTTCTTTGGAAGTGGTGCTGGTAATATTTGCTTTGGGCCAGGTAAACTCCTCAAAGTTAGTATTTTTCTCAACCTTTTTGAGCTGTTTCTTCCCATTTGTCCTTTGAGAAACTGTATCAACTGTTGTTGACAACTTATGTTTCAAAGCCTTTGTTTCTGGGTTTTTCTGAGTGGGCCTTGGTCGAGCCTTCTCCCTAATGAGGCTGAGGAGAGGTCTTTCTTTGGGTCCAGTCACAGTCTGACTGGGATTTGGTTTCACTTTGACCTGGACTTCAACTGGTTGTATTATTGGAGGAGGCAGAGAAATGGTCTCCATGGGTGTCTCATTTTGGCCACAAATAAATGACTTGTTCTGGGATGTGACTTTGTTCAGCCATTTGTCTAGCTGCCATTTGTTGGTTGAGGGTGGCTCAGGCTGCAATTTGAGAAACAGCAACTAGGATGACTTTAGAGTGACTTTCTGTATAGTGACTATTTGCTAATAAAATCTTGGATGATGAGGACTGGAAATGTAGTTAGTAGAATAATTGCCTAACATGCATGGGTTTCATTCTTAGAACTACATAAATCAGGTGTTGATGTGAACATGAAGGAGGATCAAATGTTCAAGGATATTTTAATTACATATCAAGTTTATGTTTGCGGCTATTTTCAGCTACCTGAGACCTTGCAAACAAACAAACCAACAAACCAACAGACCACCTTGGATGGTGACAAACACACACACACACACACACACACACACACAGTCACTGAGAAACATAATTTCAATGAAGATTAAAATAGTGATTTGTTTTCCCTTTGTAACTAACTAGATAAAAGCCATTCTGCTGTAAATCAACCAAAGTCTGTTTTTCTTTAGCACAAGTTTCTATTGTCCCTTTGAAAAATACTCCCTACTCTAGCTGGGAAGTAAAGGGCTCTTCACAAGCAAATGCTTCAGACTGTAGCCCAGGGTTCCTGACAGAGAACACTTCTCCTAAAGTCTTTTGCTAAGAATCATAGATCAACCTATCACCAGGATACAGAGGTAATGTTGTCTGATTCTGAAAGGAAATCTAAGAGTATCTCAAGCATGTTCAGAAGGAACAGCTTTCCATCTTCAGAAATCCTGGGGTCTATTACAACGATGCTGTAATTCTCTGTGTTTTTACTGAAGGATTAAAAAACTTGACCCCCTCAAACCACAACACTTTCCTAAATACATGAGCAATAATCAATTTATAGGGATATGTATGTAGATTTTAGCATTCACTATTAAGCAATAGAAATGGTATATTCAATTCAGGCTCTTGATATTCAACTCTGAATTCTACCAATTTGAATAAACATCCATCAATTTTATTAGAAGAGATCGTCTCCTGAAAACCAAGCATGTGGCACCAGTAAACACAGGATGGCAGAATTAAGAAGAATTAAGTAGCTGTGATCCTTGCCTGTAGAAGATAATAGCAAGTAAGCATGAAGGAAAGTATATGAGCTGCTATGGCAGCACACTGACCTGGGTTTGTCAGTCCCAGCTTTACTACTGTATAACTGTGAGAGCTTGGTGTGGTTTGGGTTTAACTTCTCATAAACATACATTGTCACCTATAAAATGGACTATAGTGAGAGAGAGTACAGTATCGGGTTGTTAGTAAGAACAAATGAGAAAATGGAAGTCAAGTGTCCGGCACAGCATTTACTATTTTTAACAGCCATAAAATGACTATTGCCTTCTATTATTCCTTTCTGATTTTTGAAAAAAAAGTGTATAAAGAGCCATGAGATGAATTGAGATGAATTTCCTTGCTGCACCATATGCAGGCTCAGGGAACTAGAGCACTTATCCTCAACTCATATAGAATAGTAGGGAAAAATCTAATTCTCCTATTTCTAAGTTATTGTTCTGATGTTTTATTGTGCTAGGCTAAACATTTCATAACTTATTTTCAGACACATGGTATGAATTAATGTAAGGAGCATGTGACTACTTGAGTCTTGTTTTACCTTTATGGAAAGGTGCATTTCTCAAGACTTCATTGTTTACTATCCATTTATCGCTTTAATGATTTTAAATAGAATTAAGGATAGGTATCTTCAGATCCAGAAGTGGATTGTGACTGGCTTTTTTGGTTCATGTAAATAATTAGTTGCAAGCTTCATCATTAATGTACTATTTTTGGTGAGATGAGGCTTAAGGCTCAGACTAGCTAAGTGACTCCCACAGAAAATCAGTCATACAGCAGCAAGCAATCTGTGCAACACACATTGAGCCACACAGAAGGAATCATACTTATGCTTGGACATATACAGATATATGTTTTAGAGAAACAATCTTATCAAGTCTCTAGTATGCAAACTGGTGACATATGTGACATGTTACCTGATGCATCAGCACATAAATGGATGTTGGGGCCTTGGCAACTTCACTTACCTCTGGAGTGGCCACTCGAGGAGCCTCATTGGATTCACTGTCAGTAGTGCTGCTTTCAGTGTCTGAATCCGATTCTGAACTACTCTCAGACTCACTGGAGCTGCCAGACCCCCCATTTGCTTGGGCCACAGGTGGAGCCTGTGATGTGGCCAAGAGTGGGCTGGAAGAAAAATGACATCATTTATTGCCTCATGCACTCTCAGACTAGAAAGTAACAGCCATGTTCAACATAAAGACTTATTAACTGTGAGCTCCAGGCAGAGTAGAGCACGAAGACAAAGTATATGGCTCCAGGAGTAGAGAGACCTGGCCAATGTCAAAAATTTGATTAGAACCAAGCACCTTGGCCAAGCATAGTTTTCTATTCTTCCAGGAAAATCTGCCCACCTTCATATTCCACATGAAAACTTTCAGCAGATATTTTGTAAGCTGAGACTTACTTAACTGTTAACTGTTCCATTTATTGATTTCAGTTAAGTTTTTGTTATCTTATAGACATCCATCCCTAAGTTCTTAGAGTATAGCCTAGTGTAGTCATATTTACAAGAACTGGTAACTTCAATTTTTCTTTTATTGAAGGAAAGTAAAGTCCAGGGTCAAGGAGAGGCTTTCCTAGACCTCACAGCAGAGGATAGCATCCTGGTTCCATAGCTCCTTCAAAGGAGCTGTGCTCTGTTCATATTATTCCAAGGGTCTAAGGTGTGGTCCTCAATTTCAATCTGTTGGGTCCAGGAGTAAGGAAATGAGAAAATGTACTTCTTTGTGTTCTTCATTATCACTTTTGTAAATGCTTTGACACTTTTATCAAGGAGGTAAGATCCTGAGGTAACAACTATCTCCAATGATTGATTTTTAAATTCATAAAACTGATCTAACAAAGTTTTTGAAATGTTACACCATTCACTTACTCTACCTTTGATGGGAATTAACTCTTCTTTACCAATCATTTACTCTCTGTGCACTGCATCAAATCAACAGGCTTACAGTATACTGGGGCACGACATTGTTTTTCTGTCTTTTTGCCTATTGTTTCTTTGGATTAAATTTTGCCCTTCTTTCTCTTAGGAACTGTACAGGAAATAAACCACAAAACCCAAAACAACAACAACTGCAAAACCAAAACAAACTTTGAGGAGGGTTTTAATCTCATTGAATCTTTTCAGGCCCTTCTTCCTTTGGAGAGCAATTGATCTCAAAGCAAGGCTTGGGCCTTTTGCGTTTTCCCTATGGTCTCACCTTCTGCTTGCCCCCCCACCCCTGTGCTTCTTAGCTCTGACAGTATTGCTATTTTCCTGGCTTTCTCACCTAACATTCCTCAAATCTACGGCAAAAAGTTGAAACAAGAGGCCATGCCCTGACCTTGGGGGCCACCTAATTTTCTGCTCTCATCTTCAAACTTAAGATAATGACATTTCAAGAATTCCCTTGTGCAGGACTCGAGAAGCATAGACCTTTATTCCTGCCTGAAGCTATACTAGTTCATGCCCCATGCCACACCCTCAGCAGAGCCTCTTCTGGTCTAAGGATCTTGAAATGGGTAGGAGAAATTAGGAAAGTCCATCCATTGCACACTATATTCTAGACATGAATACTTTTATGATTTTTGAATAAATATTTCTAGAAACAATTGGGATTGAATCATAACACCATAATTAATGAGTAAAGAAAAATTATAGATAGACCAGTTTGCTTAATCAAATTATGTAGGCATCAAAAAGAAAATTCTGGATTGTATAATATGTAATATCTTTGAAGTGAGAAAAAGAAATGGAAAATTTTGACAAGAAAGCCCTTGGGATATTGACAGTGCCAACAAATGCCAAAAGACCCAGAACTTGCCAATGACATGTAGCATCAGATAAGTTTCAGGATAGACTTGTATTAAATTTTCTTTTAGTTGAGACTTATGCAAATTTTAACATAAACCTTTCCTAAATTTTATAAGGATTATATGTCTATCTACCAGATAATTTAGAATGATTTTATATTTGTGTTATTAATTAAATTGTGTAGAGATCTCTACATGATCTTTCCTGTTTTCCCCTCAAATATTACTTTATAAATTCTTTTTATAAATTTTGGGTTATAAATCTCTGTGTTTGAGGACTCCAGGAATACATTTTCTTCACCATGCTAGGTCATTTTGAATGCTGGACCTTTTCCAGCCAGAGGCATGAGAACAAACAAACCACTTTCTGTCCACATCAAGAAGTTTGAATTTTCCCAGTTTGTCGTCTAGGCTCCCTATTCTAATTCATTTGTCCAGTGGAAAGTCTACCAAGAGCTGAAAACACTGTAGAGGGTAAGCAGAAGAATGCTCTATGACAGAGATAAAATGCAAAGAAAATGGGATAGCCCTTAGTACCACTTACAGGCAAAATACCTTATCTCCTAATACTATCATAAGAAACAAAATATCATGCTGGAGAGGATGTGGTGACAGGGGAACACTCCTCCACTGCTGGTGGGAGTATCCACTTGTACAGCCACTTTGGAAAGCAGTATGGAGATTCCTCAGAAAAATGGGAATACACCTACCACAAGACCCAGCAACTCTACTCTTAGGCATATATCCAAAAGATGCCCATTCATACAACAAAGATGTCTGTTCCACTATGTTCATAGCAGCATTATTTGTAGTAGCCAGAACTTGGAAGCAACCTAGATGCCCCTCAACTGAAGAGTGGATAGAGAAAATGTGGTACATTTACACAATGGAGTACTACTCAGCAGAAAAAAAAAAAACATGGAATCCTGAAATTTGCAGGCAAATGGATGGCACTAGAAGAAACCATCCTGAGTGAGGTAACACAGTCACAAAAAGAGAAACATGGCATGTACTCTGTCATATATGGATTTTAGACATAGGTCTGGGGAGTGCCAGCCTACAATCCCATGGCCAGAGAGTCTGGGAAACAGAACCTTCATTCAGTGGCTGATGGAAGAAGAGGCAGATTCCCACGGCTCAGCACTGAGCTAAACTGAAGAAATCCAGTGACAGAGATGGAGGACTGATGACCAAAGTGGTTAAGACTGGACTGGTTTAACCCCCAGAAACAGCTGACCTGACAAGTGTTAGCTCTTGAATCCCAGACTGATGGCTGGGAATCCAGCATCAAGAGCCCCTGAATGTGGGTATCAGTGAGGAGGCCTCGGTAATCTATTAAGCCTTGGGTAAGTATTTATCCCGGGTATACAAATGGACTTTGGGCTCCCATCCAACAATGAGAGATGCACTCTCACCCTGAACTCTTGGGGGGGGGGGGGGGGGGTCCAGGCCCTGTCCTGGATAAAATGACAGACTAATCAGACCTGAGCTGGGATTTTAGTGGACTGACCAGACCAAGATGCTTGGGATTTTTTTTTGCCTGGGCCTGTTTTCAGTTCATTTAAATATATACACTTCCCCTGATGACTTTAGGAAAACTTGTTATAACCAGAAAGAGCATGGTGCTGGATAGCAGAGTATCTGATCTGATTTTGAGCAGCACCTTGGGCACTTTACCAGACATTCAACATAAGTTTCACTTTTCTTATCTGTGAATTAAGGAGAACACATTACATCACTTTTAAAGAGGACAATATGGTCATTCAGGCGATATAATTATTTTAACCAATGAACCTCAAACTTCATTGTGCGTGGGAATCACCTGGAGAGCTTGTTAGTGTGCAAGTTCTATTTAAGGAAGCCTGGGGCAGGGTCTGATTTCTGCATTTCTAATGCAGTTCCAATGGTATCTATACTGCTGGTGGACTCCACTGAGAGTAGCAGGCTAAATCTACACAGGGCTAATCAGGAAATAAACTGTTGGAGGAAAAAGAAAGTAATGAGCTCCAAAATTGAAATTAAAAGCTAAAACACAATTTGGATATCAAATATGGATTTCCAATAATTATTTTCTGCACCTTCTTTAATAACAATAATTTGGTTGCTGTCTGTCCTTTTAAAATTATAAACGATAAAACTTAACCTTTAGAGTTCAGGTCTACATGTGTGAGTGGATACATGCATGTGGGTATGTGAAACCCATGTGTGCATATGTGGAGATCAGAGATCGACAGTGGGTATCCTCCATTGCTCTTTACCTTCTTTTTGAAGACAGGCTTCTCGTTAAACCTAAAGATCATTTATTTAGCTAGACTGGACAGCCTGGGCATGAGGTTCTAGGGATCTCTGTCTGTCTCTGCAACAGTCCCTACACAATTGTCCAAGCACTGGGTGTGCAGTTACATACTGTGTGCCACAGTACCCGATTTGTTATGTATGTGCTGTTTCCAAACACAGGTTCTTATGCTTGTATACCAAGTTTTTACTCACCATGACATCTTTCTAAACTCTCTTTGATTCCCCATCCCCTTTTTAGCCTTCTTTAAGCAATCATTCCTAAAGAGTTTTTATTAGACACCTGATAAACAGGGACTTCTGTTTGAAACTTTCTTGACACCTTTATCTGCACCAATAATTACCCAAATGCATGATTCTTCCACTTGATATGCCCTAAGAATTACTAATGAGGTTCTGAAATGAGATAATCTGTCTCAAACAAACATTTGGGGGAGGACAGACTATATTGATGAGTATTTCTAGTAACCAAGTTTAATCCATAATGGCAATGCAGTTACGAGTACAACTTACTGAACTTTATTCTGTACCAGGAATTGGGTTACCCACATTTTCCCTGAATCTCTTCTTTTAATGTGTATGTCAGTACTTAGCTACCATACCTTTTTCATTTACAGCTGTGAATACTGATGCTAAGCACACAGTAATAACAAGATGGATAACACTTGAAATAATTTAGAAACTTAACATCCAGTTTCAAAGAAAAAGAAAATATAAAGACACTGAATTCTGCCTCCCTACAGTACCTACAGGGTTTTTAATATGGAAGATGCTGGGGAGACTAGCTAGTGTCTGCTAATGGGATATTACATCATGAATACATCAATATTTGCGTGACATTTTAATTTGTCTGTGTAATTTGGAATCCACATTGACATTTTTGCTACCACACATAACTGGTACAATCAGACAACCTAATAAATGGGGGGAAACATGCTTGGGTACCCTTTATCTTTAGAGATTGCTTGTTAACAATGGGAACAAGGGAAACAAATTCAGGGAAAATTGAACCCTAAGACCCTGGTCTCCACGGAGACAATGAATAATTGGTTAGTAGCTGGTACTTATAAGGAACCTAAGAAGATTAGTCTCCAAAAAATCTACATACCAAGGTCAAAGACTCCCAATAATGAATTATATCTATCACTAATCTTAAGTCCAGTGAGGTGTGTACTTCCATTGGGGGATATTTGTACATGAGTCATGTACTGTGTTTCTAGAATTGTTTGGAGATAGAGTCCAGCTACTTGTCAGAAAAACCCATCACATTCCCATGCCATATTCCATGAGAAAACACAAGGCATGCTGAAGTAGCTCAGCTAATGTAGAGAGAGATTTAGGTGTCTCCACACAGGCTGCAGCCTTCTGTTTGTTTGGTATCTCCTCTATTGTTCACTGGTGGGCTTAGAGTTGCATCTGCATGGGGAAGCAGCCCTTCTTCTTCCTATCTCTCTAGATTGTTTTTCTTCTCAGATGTCTCTCAATGACAACCTCCTTTTCAGTGTTTGTCCCATACCATGTGTGATCTGTTACCTGACACATCATAGACACTTGATTTACAATGCAAGCTTCTAAGGCAAGAGGTTTTATAAACTACACACTTTGTGAAATGCTTAGTGTGTTTAAGATACCCTAGAGTAAAACAATAAAGATATCTTTTCATAGATCCCTGGGAGGACTGTCCCCAGAAACATCCTCTGCTTGTGGTAAGGCACTTAACCTCCATATTGTACCATGCCTCTGTGGTCTCAGTAGGATGTTGTCATCATCATATTAATAAGAGCAGAATGATTTTTATTAGTTATGGCTCACTTGATATTTTTGTGGTGATATCTTCTTTATATTCTAACAAATAAATCTTGCCTGAAGAGCAGAGGGTGGATAGTAACTAATCATAGATGTCTGGAGTGCTGCACAGACAGGAAGTGAGATGGCTGGGTGGGGAGAGGAATATAGGTGGTAGGAGACAAGAACTCTGTCTCTTCAGTATGAGGATTTCATAGACATAATAGCTCTAGTGGCTGGCTGCTCTGCTTCTCTGATCTTTCAGCTTTCACCCCTTAATATCTGACTGTGGGCTTTTACTATTAAAACCAATTAGAACTCGTGTTATATGCTTTTCTTGCAATTTTTCTACAATTACTTTGCCATTTATCGAATGGGATTTACTGGCCACAAGAACACTTGGAAGTAGAAGGAGCAGATATCCACTGGTCTTACCAATGAAACCCTAGAGTTTCTTGTTCATGTGACTGGAATCTGGGGGAGGGCAAAGGGGATGCTTTCATTTTGTTACTGGGACTAAAAATCAATTCAACATCGAGAAGATGAAAACAATAAGAAATCTAGTATACAATGCATCCTTTTAATCATTTCAAATGATAAAGGGCTGAGTGTTATGGCACACACCTTCAATACCAGCACCAGGGAGGGAGAAGCAGGCAAATCTCTGTGAGTTCAAGGACATCCTGGGCTACAAATCAAGCTCTAGCCCAGCCAGCCATAACAATAAAACTTTTAAAAAGGTAACAAGGACTTGGAGTTAACCCCAAATGTTTACTTCAGTAACACAATGAAATAAGTTGTAAGAAGTTGGTGTTGAAATACAGAAGGCCTGTACTTCTTTTTGATGAGGAATATCTTGCTGCAGTTGTGATTCAAAGGCAAATATACAATTTATAAAATAAAAGACAGTCACTATCTTTACTGAATGCATCTTATTTCCCAATCATGTCTCCTAAAGATGAGTGTTATAGGTATAAGTTAGTGGCAAAACTGCAAATTGGAAATCACAGTTTCTAGCTTCCACAAAAGAGTCAATAACACAATATGTTGCTTTGAGAAGTGGATGTTTCAGAGCTAACCCTAGTGGCTTGAGGGCCTAGATTAGATCACTACTTCTCAAGAACAAACTGTTGCTGACTGTCCTCTTAATAAAACTACATAAAAATGTTGTGAACACCTACTGCTTTGACTTTCTCACTACTAGAAACCTTTTGGAATCAGTAACTTGGCTTGTAACAATTTTTTTCTCCTCTGCTTGACTACATCCCTCTTCTCAAGTTCAGATCCAAATAGGGCTTTCCCAGTTGCTTAATTCACAGATAAAGCCTTCCTCTAAGCTCTTTTTACTAACTACATTATAGCTGATTCCTTGCTCTCAATTTATTTTATTTCATTGGGGTAGCATCAAGTATACAGGGACATTATACATTATACATTCAAGGGCAACTGGCATAATGATATATATATATATACATGTGTGTGTGTGTGTGTGTGTGTGTGTGTATGTATAATGCTACAAATGGCCTTCTAATGGATGAAAATTCAGGATAAATCCAGTTGACTGCTAAAGAAAAATGCTTAACTATGAAATATATAAACTTTGTTCATTGCCAACAGAAAGTAATAATTCAGCCAGCCCACCAAACATCAAAAGCTTCTGAAGCATAAATTAATTTGATGAAAATAATTAGGTTAGCCTGCTAAAAGACTTGTAAACTTTCAATTTGTTGTGTGAAGGCTGGTCCACCACAGTGCTCAAATTTTTCTGCTTCAATTTCATCAACAAATGAAAGTTATTTAGAAAGATATTTTTTATGTAATTGGTATTTATGTAACAGCATTCAACAGTTCACAGTGTGTACATACATGCATGAGCATGGAAAATAAATGTTATGTTCCTTCCTAAAAATGAGTGCTACATGCAAACAAACCATCCTGATTTTAATTAAAAGACAAATTCCATTTTTTTACTTTGTGTGACACGTGGGCTACTCTCACATTTTGATATGTTAACCAGTCTAGACTGTGCTGAGACTGATATTACCTGTTTTTCTAGTTGATGATTTTTCCAGTGGAATAATTAATTTGCTTATGGAGTAAAAAACTCAATCAAGTTGGGATTAAAAATTAAGTTGAAGGACTTTCAAAAAGGACAGGACTATATCCTTTAGACCACATGCACTACTGATTATTACATACTCGTGCTAATAAGAAGAAAATGTTTCCTTACCCTAATTAATTGGCTTCAAAATTCATCTTAACATTTAATATAATTCAAAAAATATATTACTAAACAGATGGGGGAAAACTGTATGAAATAAATCTGATCTTTTGCATAAACCCATCTACATCATTCATGACACTGGCATTTTATATCTTTTGCACTAAAGTCCTCTTAGAAAAAAACTGATTATTTTGAAAGGAATTCCCTATACTTGTTATTTTGAGTGACAACAAAAGAAAGAGTAATCCTTAGTCCCTCAGTATAACCTGTCTGAAAAATCTTACCTTCCAGCTAACAGTCTCCCTTCTCATCAATGCGAAATTGAAAGAGGTCAGGTGCAAAAGAGAGAAGGAACCACACTTTCCTTGTGCTTGGAGAACTCATATGACCATGTCCTCAAACCATTTTTGCCATTAAGAAGAAAAGTATGACTATCTTCATCTTTTAGTGCTTTAATTTTTGCATGGGAATGTTTAATTCTGACTTAATCAGTGGTAAATTTGTCATACTATTATATAACCAGAGTAATATGCTCTTTCATTTGAACATTCGAGTCAACTATCTGCAACTTCTATGTCAGAACCTAAAGGCGAGAGAGCCTACTACTACCACATTCTTAAACAAGCACAACTCCCAACTGCATTCTCTATAAAATAGAAGAAAGGTATGTTCAAGACCATGGGGGAAAAGAAATCTACGTGTAAGCAGCATACTTTCTTCAGCTAGTGTAATGACTGTGCTCACAGGTAAATCTAGATCAGTAGCCACAGAAATGGCAAACCTGTGTCATCAATGAATCCAAACAGCCAATTCCAAGCAGACTTGAAAAGAAATGGAAGCAAACAGACATCTCACCAGGAGCTAGTAAGAGCTTTGATAACAGCAAGGAGGCCAGCAGTAACAAGGTTGGGGTGGTTGGTTTAACTCTTAAGAGGAATTTGTCATGCAGAGGAATTTTAAAACTTAACAATTACAAAGAATGCAGAGATTAGGCAATTACAGACATCTTTTGAAATTAAGTAAATTATAATTGTATTTGACCACTTGACCAGAAAACCCAGGGAGTCTACAAGTTCTGAGTATAGGGCACATATCCTGTTCATAATGTCAACAGTTAATCAAAATGATACTGGTTAAATTCAACAAAAACACATTTTATTAATAGTTTCAGGTGGAGTGTAGATGTATAAAAGAAGAAAATAATGCTTACTTCCAAACCTTGAAAAATGTAATTTCAGTGTGATGTGAGTGCCTGTAGCAGGACAGTATGGTTATGAAATATCTTAGTAGGCTCTCCTTGAGCCCTACTTCATTTCAGCTTCATAAGTCTTAAACCTGGGTATACTACTTGGCCAGTTGGAAACTTAGGAAACAAAATATGTGACAAATAAATAGATATTTTCCAGAAAAGTCAAGTGCTAAATTTTTGTCTGTAATTATGTTTCAACATGTACCTTAGACTATTTGATCTAAATTCAAGGTGTTTAAATGGAAAAGAATGTTCATGTGGCCATGTTGGTGGTTATGTATATGTGTGTGTGTGTGTGTGTGTGTGTATTTGTATTTGAGTGAGCATATATGTGAGGATCTATACAGCTGTTCATTAAAACTCAATAGAGCTGATAGTAAAGAAGGAAAGCAATTTCCACATTAGTTTTTGCTTCCTTGACTTTTAATGCCAGCAACTTGGGGCCTCACACACAGTAGTCAAGTAGTTTACCACAGAACTACATCCCCAGCCCCTAAGTAAAGCACTAAGTAATATGAATGGCTAAGAAATAAAACAGTTTTTAGAAAGAGATCTTCAAATGAGGCACATTATATCAATTTAAAAAATAATAAAAATAATTTTACTGTGATTTGGATAAGAGCAGAAGTATTGAGTTCCACAGCACATATTGGACAATTAATCATTTAATAAAAGTAAATATTATTGTCTGCCATTGTTCATATTGATCCTCATTTTTGTTCTAGCCATGTATTACTTATTAGCATATATAGAAATGTATATTAGTAAAAATAAATCGTATTTTAATCATATAACACAAGCTAGGATTAAAATTAGAATTATAATAACTCAAAAGAAGGATAAAATTTCAAGCATGAAGAGTTGAAGAGATGGTTCAATATTTAAGTGCTCTAGCTGGTTACTCTTCCAGAAGACCCAGGTTCAATTCTAAGCACCCATATGGCAGCTGACAGCCATCTGCAATTGCAGTTCTAGGGGATCATCCACCCTTTACTGGTGTACACAGCCACCAGAAGTACATGAAATACACAGATATATATTCAGGTAAAATACCATATACATAAAATAGGAATAAATAAAGATAAACAAATGTGTTTTTAATGTCCAGAATGGAGGAGCAAATGAACTCATGAGGCCCCACTCCTAGCTAAAGAGTTATTGCCAGTTGATGATTGAAGGGGGAGTTAGTCAGTCACTCTTCTTTTGGGGTTGGCCACTAGTAAGTCATCCATGCCCAATAGATGACTCCATACCCATGGTATAAGAGCCAATCCATAGGTAAACAAATAAATAAGGAAGGCATGAAGTTGGAAGAGAGAAGTGATGAGGATTCTAGGGAGAACTTGACAGGGAGTGAGTAGTAATCAAACTTCACTGAAAAAAATTTCAAAAGGCAAAATGTCTGAAAGAGCTGCCACTGTGATTGTGTTTCTAGATGACTTACTTCACACCAGTTAGTCACAGAGCTAAGGAAAGCTAATAGGCTTCTATTTTCTTTGTAGAACAAGAAGTATTTGTGTGGAATTGACCTACTCTTGGTTTAGTCAATCTCTTTACTCTTTTAGGCAATTTTTTCATCCTTTTCCATCTTTCTCCTGAATCCCCCTTCTCTTTTTTTCTTTTCCATTACTTTCTGCTACCTCACTTACAAAATTCTCAACACCTAATATAGTACTATCAATTGCAAAGGTCCTTTATTTCTGAATTACATTGTAAATTGCTTTGGAAAAGTCAATTTGGAGAGGTATTTCCCTCTTTGTGAACTATTGGAATAAACATATAGGAAATTTTTCCCTCCACGTTCCTTCTAAATTTCTTGTACACCAATAGCAAGATGTTGGTATGGGAAAATAATTCCAGAAATAAAAGAGTTAAAATTCTTAACATCTATATTTCAAATTGTACTTAGTTAATGTTTAGAATGAACAGGCAAAAAGAACCTAGCCTCCTATAATTTGCATGTTGTTAATGTTGTTACAGAAGGGCTCCAACTGAAACAAGGAGGTTTTTAACCAATGCTTCACTGCCTGTGCTCTTTCTTTAGAGAGTGCATCTTGGAGAACTCATTATTCGTTAATTGTGTATACAAATTGTACATGTATCTGCAAGAGGAAACCAAAGCAACTTTTGCTCTGTGATTTTACTTTCCTTTAATACGATGTTTTATACACTGTGGTTTATTCATTTATTGGTTGGATGGGTTTTATGAGTCGTGATTCAACATAGATTCTTTCCTAGCATCATGTTTTATAAAGATATGGGGAATGTAATATAAGTCTGATACAATTATGGTTATGTGCCATGCTAGACAGTACTGTAAATATAAGGAGAGTCTGAAAAGCTGCTTAGCAAAATGATTTTAATATACACGGCAGTGTGAAAATGTAAGAGGAATCTATAATGACAATGAAGATTAGCCATTTGCTCTCTAACCTTATTTACAGAAGCAATCAGAGGTATTCAGGTCGAGTTAATGACCCTGTCTCCAATTAATTCAATTGTCTACAAACAACATTGGTTCAGTGACTGTCTCTAAGTCTGCCTCACAGTCTCAGAGGGAATACATAAGACTCCATTAAAAGTGACAATAATAATGCATTTATTACTGAAACACTATTGTATTATAAATAAATTCCTCATGTTAAATTATGCCCCACGCTTTAACAGAAATTCAATTACTGAAATAATAAAAAGATGGTGTATTTGCCAAGTGCTTGGACTATAATTTGACTGCTTAGTTACCAATGGTTGACTGTTTTGCAATTTTTTCTTCATAGACTATTTCTTTTGAATAAATGCCAGACTTTTTCATACAAATTTTATGAACAAGTTGCAAAATGAAATTTTGAGCTCTTGAATCCAATTATGAAAGACATAATGAAATCTATTATTGAAAAAAATTCTAGTAAGCCCTTTCTGCTGTTGTTCAGAATGGTCTGGTAATTGAGGTAAGCACAGGTGCTGCTCATTATGGACCATTGTGCACCATCTGAATTCTGGGAACTGTGGAATTCAGATGCTTTAAACTCTGTTTGTGTGAATAACAAACAGGACTGATTCTGCACTTGTTTGTACAAGCTTGTACACAGCTCATTTGGGACATCAAAGACACCTGCTTACCCCTTTGGAGCCAAAACAGTATCATTTAGGTTCTGGCTATCCTTTTGATGACAATTCTGCAACAGCAACATATTTTGTGTTTTCACTTCATTCCTACCATATCTTCCACCATGAAATAATTCCAACAGACTCTTGTCTTCAGTGATAGAGAATTTAGTTGAATAAATCTACCATAATTATCTAATGATAAGAGACAATAAAAAGTTGTAAGATACAGGCAGGAGAACAAACCAATGCTTCTCGTGGAAGCATGCTTGTGATAGACAAATAATGTTCTATGGTGGGCTGAAGACATATTTGTGTTTGCGCATGTGTACATATGATTAAGTACTAGAATTTCGTTCTTCTTTTCTTCTCCAGGGTTCTCACATTTGTCCATTTTTCTTTACAATGTCTAATCCCCATCTTTATATGTGTCATTTGGAAACAGGAAACCACATAATCACAAACACTTGCGTCCTGATTTCAGAATGCAAACAATAAACTATGCATACCTGTAGTTTTTTAAGTCCCACTCCCATCCCACAGGGCTAGAGCTGGACCAGCAACCATCAATTGCACAGGCTTGTCAGAGAAAGATGGGGCTCAGACT
Source organism: Mesocricetus auratus (assembly GCF_017639785.1). NCBI lineage: Eukaryota > Metazoa > Chordata > Mammalia > Rodentia > Cricetidae > Mesocricetus > Mesocricetus auratus. The sequence continues at coordinate 113,643,407 of NW_024429188.1, read as the reverse complement.
GATGTCCTGAACTTCTGAGTAAAGTCATATTTTCTTGGATATGCCAATCCTACAGTAGCTTCCCATTGTCCTGAAATAATTATTCAGCATGTTTGATTTTTCTCTGCTTCTGGAGGTTTTGCCTCTTGTACAACAAATGCCCAGAAAACACGTGGTGATGTTCTGTCATAGAGCAAAATAAACATTCAGGTTATTCCTACTGCCAATAGCAATTCTGGGTCTCCTCCACTGCACCTGCCCTTTCTACAATGACTGACCTTAAAAATTCAGAGGCAAGCAGATCTCTGTAAGTTCAAGGCCAGCCTGATTGGCAAAGCTACACAGAGAAACTCTTTCTCAGAAAAAATAGAAGAAAGGAAGCTCTACCAGGAGACACCATGGTTAATACCAAGTCTCCTGGTTTAGCTATGCTTGTACTCCAAGGTTCCAGTGAATTCTCATCCTGAAGAGGGTTAGACATGCCACATCTACCTCGAAAGTATAAGGGATTATTACCCAGAGTACTGCTACATGACATCTGGTTATACTGCTGTTTGCCTCGTCAATCAGAGGAAACTTATGGTTTTGACTATGCCTAATAAAGCTGGTAGAAATGGAGATCAGGCAAAGTTCTTGGATGTCAGAGATGGAATATGACTAGTTGAGTTTAACAGTGCTCCACAGCATGTCTTTGGAATCTTATTTTTCCCTTCCAGTGATCACAGTGAGTGTAAGGCAAAGCTCTGCAGGAATATAAATAATTTGGAAACCCTCATGGAAAATATTCTACTATGTCTCATTTGCACTTAAAGAAAAGTGCCCTAAAGACCTTGTGTATTTTTAAGATTTGTCTGAAAGATACATGAAGAAGACTTCCAGTCAAAAATGTACATATTTAATGGAATTAGATCTCCAGGCAAGATGTCAGAAGAAAAGGCGAAATATTAAAGTGAATGCGAAGTGCTCCTCTCCACAGATGTCCTGCTTTGATAAATATCTTCTGGGATGCCATTTACTACAAAACCATGATTTTATGAGTGAAAAAACACCCTGAAGTATAAAATATAACCTCTTCATAATTGTTGTTTTCACTTTTCCCTCTGATTTCTGCTTCTGATATTTGCCTTTAGAAAATTATTCTTATCAAAACACGACAATTATTGTGGAACACTCACTTTCAGTGAGGGGAATAGCTGGGGAGCTATGCTCATTACAAGTCTTTGTTTACCTTTTGGCCTTGAGAATGAGCAGTTTCACAAAGAATCAAAATCTGTGGAGATTCCTGGCTTCTGAGTGCAGCAGGTAGGTCTGCAGTGTGCTGATAATGATTTTGTCATGAGAACACCAAGTACCAATAGCATTATCTCCAAAACATGCCATAGACATAGAGAAGGGTGTTAGGGATATGATATCTGGGCATTTTACTTGTCTACAGTGTCCAGTGTACAGATTCATATGTGTGCACATGTGTGTAGGGAGAGTTGCCAAGTTAAAAAAAAGATTTTAAACCTTAGCTTGCCAACAAAATGCAACTTATAAAGAGAAAGTTTATATAAATATAATAGTGAAATACATTATGTTTGTATCCCTTTGGAGTTTGTATCCCTTTGGAGTCCATATGTTGAGACCTAATAAGTAAATAGAAATCTGTTCTCAAACATGGTCCTTTTTACCACCACTATCATTTACATTATACCTAATAATAATATTAATATTAATAATAAACACTTTCCACACAGTTCATAATATGTACTTTGACTTTGGTTAAGTTCTCAGAGTCAGTTAATGGCTAGGAAGAAACAACCCTCTATTTTGGAAGTTTATGTTTGCTTTGCCTGTCACTTTGAAAGATTCTGCTTCATTTCAGCCAGTTTTCCACCCATATGTATATTTTCAGACAGATCTATCAGAAAACAAGTATTAAAATATTTAAACATATGTTTTCATAAATTTGCAGACTTCTCAATGCATTGCATTGACAATTGAAGACACCTGTTTGCTAGATATTCTTCAGTTAATAGTGGTGGTGGTGGTGGTGATAATGGTCATCATGATCATGATCATGGCAGTAACTACTGCTTACTAGCCTTATATTCTCATATATATATGAGAGAGAGAGAGAGAGAGAATCTGTTATATGTATGCTTGAAGCAAAAGACCGGGTTCCATAGGTTTGCTAAGGTGATTTCATATTTATATTATTAAGTCACTCCCCTATATGATTTTTATGTATGTTCAAGTTTGATGACAATTGCTTTGGGGCACGATAGTATATTCTTGATTTATGGAATCACATCAAAGAAATGACCAGAAAGGAATGGGGAAGCACTGGTTAGAAAAGTACCCTTTTACACATGTATACTTTTCTACTTTAGATATTATGCCCTCCTAAGATAATAAGTAGTTAATCTCTTAATCTATTTATTATGAATGCCTATTCAAATATTTCCACATGGTTTCATTTTTAATTATGCAGTTAATGGCATTTATAATAATCTACCCAACAACAAATACCATCTTTACAGGTACTTGGACTAATTGTGAACTAATTCATGACTTCATTAGTTTATTTACATCCCGTGCAATTAGTTCATCAGTGAATTTGAATTACTCTTCCTGGGAACACTCCTAATCCATCCACCCTTAACTGTCCTCAGTCCTCACCATTGTTCCTTGTTGAAGGTCACTACCCATATGCCAGAACTATTGTAATAGCCCTTGTGCTGTTTTCTCTCTTTGTTTTTATCCCAAACTCAGTCTTTTTTTGATAGGTTTAGTATGATCCTATTATTACAGAAAATGAATCATGTCTTTCTTCTGCTGAGAGTTCTGCAATTTCTTCAAAATCATTCAAAACCAAAATCTTTCCAGTGACTTGCCTGCTCTTGTTCAATCTGATTCATAGTAATCTTTCCTATCTTCTCTCCCAGAATTCTCATCCTTGCTCACTCCACTTCACTACTTTCTTAACTATTTCTAGAGCATGGCAGGTATTGTTTTTTGCATATGCTATTCCTCTTCCTCGAAAGATCTTTTCCAAAATCTTACCTCCTCATTTTCTTTAAGGCTTTGCTCAGATGTCAACTCCCAGAGAGGATTTCTCTGACACCCCATCCCTCTCTAGCACTCAACTGTGATTTATTTCACTCTAATAACCTTTATCACATTCCAATATATTTTATTATTAGATACTTGTGTTGTTCATCATCCTTTTCCACACAAGAGAATATAAACACAGCTAGGGAAGAGATGCAGACCAATGTCTATATCTCTAGCTTCTAAGAAGATACATAGCAGGGTTTGATAAATATTTACTACATGCAATCTTGAATGACAGGGGGAGTGGGGACAGATTTAAAATGACTGACAAAGCAAAGCACTAACAGCAGATTATAAGACTGTGAATATATTGAGAAACTACTCTAGGCTAATGGCTAATCACTTGATGTAAGTTACTCCAGCCTTCACATTAATCCTCTAGAGAGATAGAAATTATGTTAGATACAGTTGAATACTACTAAAGAAAGAATGTATATGAGCTTAATATTGGTATCAGGTAATAAATGCTCCAGTATGTATTTAGATGGAATTCTCAGACACCAATGCTCAGGTAGCATACATATGGTCCCTAACATTACATGGCTAATTAGTTTTTCCCTCAAAACCTAGAGAGGAGCAGTGGCCTCTCAATAGGACTATAGTTTATTCTATAGTCTCCAAAATCAAGGAGAATCTTCTCTGGTAACTAATGTGAAAAATGCTTGGGAGATTGTGGTTGCAAGACATGCCCATACTGAAGCTAAATGATACCGTTAACCTCGTATGATTGATATTTGGGGAAAATCCAAACATAGCATTCTACATGGAAATTTTTAGAGTTGTACTTGGAGAATGGGTCACTCATTCATTTCTCCACTTTATGGAAGAAGACACTGAGACCCAAAATTGATAACAGCGATACAACAAGTTAGAGAAAGATCTGTCAGAAAAGTATCGGCTTCTTGAATATCAATGAAGTCTGCCACATACTTGCTAGATTGAGAATGCCATTGGCCCAAAACATGCTTCATTACTGTAGTGGCAGTGACAGCAGCATTAATAGAAGCAAAGAACACAGAAATAAAGCTCCAAGTAACGAGAAGTAGCAAATGAATAGCCTGTAGAGTTTGCTTTCAGGCTGAACTGACTGTGAGTGCCAATCCTTTCTTATTGGAGTGGATGTTTTCCATAATGGCCTTCCACTCTAGTGCTCAGTCAGTCAGAAGAAAGGATTTTCTAATGTACTTTTAGAAGAAGAAGCCCACCCACTCCCAATGTGTTACAGTATCTAGAGCAGGATAAAATCAAACATCTCGGTCATTCTTTACCTTGTTAATGGTCACAAGACCAAACAAGATATTTTCCTTTCTCAGCTGTGAAAATGCATTTGCTTTGAAAATGAAATCATACTACATGATAAAGATGGTGTGGGGCATACAAATCAGAAGGTTCTAGTTGGTATGATTTGTGTTTATTAAGGCTATTGATTGATTAAAGTGATGCTGTTTTTAACTGTAGTAGTCTGAAAAATGGTTTATAATTATTATGATAACCTATGCCCATCTTGATAAAACCACTAGTAAAATGCATGTGATCTTTCACAAAATGAATAAAATATATCACTCTAAATTCATTTGTAGCTTACAAAATACCAATGATCCCTCGACCCCAGTATTAAAACCAGTCACAGTAGCTGCTGACACAACACTGCCTTAGTAGCCACAGAACCAGAAAAATTCTGGTATCTAAGCCTTCATCAACTGCAGGTCAGTGATTAGCAAGGTGATATGACGCATCTCCAAGTCCAGTAGTCAGAAGTCTCAAAGAGCCCCTGTTCTATTTATCATGTATATACTTGTTTTGGAACCATTATAATTGAAATTCAAAGATCAGGATGCCAGTGGTAAACAGAAATGGGGGAAAAAGCACTTGGAAACAATGTGGACAAGGCACTGTTGCAAATTGTTCCTGGCTACTTGACATGCACACTGGTTTGCTACATGCACAGGGAATACTAGGGTACTGGCTGCCACATACTTCATAATGGTGATAGCCGAACTAGAGACACAAAGATCTCGTGTTAGGCACTCAGTAATTCTATTTCAACATACAGATGATAAGTACTCAGGACCTCAGTTCTTTTATTTGGAATGTGAGATTTTCCAGATCCATGATACCCTCTCTTACGTGTACTCTAGGCTCAGACATATTGTTACCTGATGTAATCTACCCCTTTGGCTAATGTATGATGATCACAATCTTACGCTAATCTATGGCTTCAAATTATGTCTACATCATTGGAAAAAATAGTTGCTCTTTGCACTTTGACTTTGTGAGGAAACTGAGGAAGACTATCACTCCAATTTATCAAGCCCAATTTGCCAGTGAAGAAATTGATGACTCTTAGAAAACTTGACTAGTTGAAAGCCATGGAGTGGTCAGTGTCAGATTCTGCAGTGTCGGAATGGCTTAGGTTTGTCTGACATCCAGACTTTTACATCTCAGCTCTGCTTGAGGCTGTGATGCTCCTTGGCATATAAAGGGAATGGAATGCTAATCCACTGAAGCAGTTCCTGGCCTCCAACTTCTATACTCTGGGGATCAATACTTTATAGTACCTTCTAGAAGCTGGATGATAGGTCCTAAGGGACATCCCAAAGTCTTTCAGACCATCCTCCCTCCCAGTTTTGGTTGTGTAGGCCAGGCAAGGGTGAAACATTGACTGGGCCTAAGGATCTGGGCTGGCAACCAGCTTCACTAACAACAATGACCCACCTAGTACCCTGTATTATGCACAGATTCATGGGGCATAGGAGTTCTGCAAAATACAGAAATAGATATTTCTGTCTGGTCTCAGAGAGGCCACTTAGCTGACAACAAATGTACCTGGTGCAATTTGTTTTTTCATTTGAAGAAAGCACTTCAGTGAATCCCAACCACAGCAGAAACACTATGACTCTTTTTCATCTTCACTACAACTTAAAGATACTTAATAGCAGGCTTTCTGATAACATGAAAAAGGAAGCTCTACTTTTAAGTTTTCTGAGGAAATCAGATTGAGTACTGCAGTAGTAGAATTTTATTTCAAATCTCCATTAAAGGAATGCTGATTTTTAAAGATAAATGCTAACTTAAGGGAAACCAGAAACTATTTTTCTAACTCAGATGGAAATAAAAACCTGTATAGCTTAGTTGTGCATATGCTTGTAGTCAACACCAAACCATAAAGATTCCTGCTAAAGGAATTACAATGTAATTAGGGTTCTTATAGTTTGGTGAGTTTAATTTAGAGTTAGAGCAGGGAATGCAGAATCACATGTAACCAAAAGATTCACCAACTTCAGTCTTCATTCTGGGAGAATGTATAGACTAAATCTCAACTTTGTAATGCCATGTGTGACCCATGGAGTAAAATATGCATTATGTATGCTCTGTCACTATCTGACATAAACTGGAAACAGAGCCTGGAAGAAGCTGTGTGAGAGAACCAAGTTACTGGGAGCTTGATTCTTAACTTGTAAGTAGCCTTTCGGAGTTCAGTTTCCTCGTGTGTAAGAAGATAATAAGATCTTATAGAGATGCTAAACTAATTAGTGATAATGGACCTGGATTTTAGTTCCCAGCAGGCCCGCAATATAGATAGAAATTATTAATACTATTATTTTTCAAAGCCTGGTTAGGTCTGAGGGGCATGGAATAATGGATGTATACTTTGTCTGACAGCTTGGGGTTAAGTATGGTCTGCTTCTGCATGCCATTTTGAAGTCTGCATTGGAACCTGAAAGCAGCACCACTCTTTTATATACTCGATCTTGTAACTGTGAATTTGTCTTTCACAAAATTATTTTGAAAGATAGAAATGAAGCATGTTGGGTTGATGACCAAAATTCTTACTGACAAGTGGTCTTTGGTGGAAGCCTCCCATCATGTGGTTAAATGAACCCAGGAAGCTCTAATTGCTTGCAATCAATAAAGAGTTTTTTTTTGCTTAAAATAATTGTTTGTTTGGCTAGTATGATGATAGTTATCACAGTCTGACTACATGATGGGATCTGGCAGAAGTTTCTACCTTTAACAAGTTTTAAATCCCAATAGAATTGACAGAAAAAGCTATAACCACAAATTGGTTTGCAATTTTCCTTCTCCTTCCCAGCAAGTCCTGTATGGTTATATTATGAACCCTGCTTCATACAAACTGCTTGCGACTTTTATGGCCCTTTTGTGATCTAAATGGCTATCTCATAAGATATTCCATTGCAGCATCTTTTTCAATTGCTTTTACTGTGAAATGCCCTTGTGGAGACTTCTGAGGACAATTTCACACTTATGGTATTGATTTGCTAAACCCGAAGATAGGTTTATATTTAAGATACAGTATTGTATATGAGCAGAATGAAAATCTTATGACAAACAGAGCTAAAGCTTCCAAGAGGATGTGCTAGACACCCGTTCTCTGTTTAAAACTACAATAAGAATCCCTTATGATCTTTACAATTTATAAATCTGCAAATTCAGAAGTTTAGCATATTGAAATACTACTGAGAAATAACAGTTTATCCTGCTGCTCCAACATTGTTCTACTCAATTGAAGTACAATTTAATAGTTAATTGTAAGGACATTATAAATGCCATACAATATAATATTGTATAATATTCTAATGTTGCTTAATATTCCCACTTGTTACATTTCTGAAAGTAGAGACTACAAACACTTTTCATGACCTTCAATGAGAGAAGTCAATATGCAGCTTGAATTTGGAATTTCACATATAACTTTTCTGGTGACTGAAGTGCTAATTAGTGCTCAACATTAAAACCAGGTGGAACAAAGTAGTTGGCATCCTCTTAACCCCACAAATTCAGACCTAGTTATCTATACTTTCATTCTGCAGACTACACAATGAGAACTGGGCTGTTTGAGCCTTGATCTGTATAGTATGATAACGGAAGATAGAAAAAAATGGATAGAGAAGAGAAATAGGGCAGGCATATGTATCAGAAAAAAATTGAGAAGATAAGAAAGAAATGAAAAGAAAGAATGGTAAGGCTTGGCTATTGTAGAAGGTTCATTTGTTTAAATAGAGAAATTATGAAGTTATCCATATTTTTGCTGCTATAAGACTTTTACCTTGCACCTAACATATGTCCTTGTTTTGATGAATGTATTGAAGAATTTCCTATTCTCATCATTAATAACTATTTTAAATGTTCACATTCAAGGTCCAGATTTCTTTTAGAATCTATATTAGTTCTCTGTATATAATGAAAAACTATCATGCATAAATAAATACTAACATTCAAAAAGTTAAACAAATTATTCAAATTCATAAGCACTAAAACACAATCACTAGAGAAAATGAAATTTTAGTGTCTTAGGGTAGGAGAATCTTAAAATATCTGCGAAAGACTGAGTGTGCATAGGATACCAACTGAATGCTTTGTGTGCTTTTCAGTTAGATCATCCAGGAAGAATTCATAAGGCCTTTTTCCATGTGTCATTGATACTTTTATTCTAATAGCTCATCATATTAAATCTACTTATATGCTTCCATTTAAATAACAAAAATCAATAAATATAGATTGAAGTCATGTGTAAGGTTCAGTCATGGGGAAATGAAAAGATCACCGCAATTTGGCAGTACTATGACATGGGAGGGGCTGAATTACTGTGAACACCAAGTAAGATGGACTTTAATGAACATCCTCTATAATTATGAATTATAAATTCCACTCTGCATTCTCCATGTGCTCTGCCTTCATTTAGAAATCATAGATAGCACTAATGGCTGCTTCTGTCTCAGCTGAACAGTGAAATTGATTTCCTATGGCTCTTCAATAAGAATGACAACTTCCTTTTTACTTTGAAGGAGGAAAGTGAACTGATTGGGGGTAGGCAGGTCTCTCCCATAAAACTGTACGACCATGTGACTACTGTCATTGATGGGGAGCTCATTGCAACTAGTGTGATGTAGAGTGTGAGAATTTCTATTCATCCTTTTTATGTCAGAAATGAAAAGTGCGTAGAGCTGTGAGGCTGTGATGTGGCAAGGTTGTGTTTTGTCAAAGGTACTAACACACACTTCGATATTTTCTTTTATAATACAGTAAGCTTAGAACTAAAATGGAGTCTAGTTTAGTCTTGATTCCTCTTCCCCTCCAGAACTTACTTTTGATATAATGAACAATGCATGGGTAACACCAGAGCTGCTAGATCAGACAAAAAATACCAGGAATATCATACTTATCAAAATACATCTAGATTTTGTGGCTATCACTCTGATGACCTCTGGTAGATTCAATAGATATTTATCCAGAACTTACCACATGCGAGGATGTTTATTTACATAAAAGTGATTTAGTATTCAGTGATAAGCTCCACAACTACAACAATCATACAAAGCAAACATTATCTCTCTTTTTAAATAAGGAAACTAAGGATGAAGAAAAGGAGTTTTGAAGGCTAAAAACTTAACTGGGTATCAAACCCAGATGTTCTATCATTTCTGGAGTGCTGGCCAATTAACAAATCGTAGACTTTCTATCAAGGAAATCAACATCATGAAAAACTCTCATATAGTTATAGTATTTTAAGTGCATTATACATATCAACATATTTAATATCCATCATAGTCCTGTGAGGTGTATTGTAGCATAATCCTCATGTCATATTTGAGAAATGGGGGCATATAGAGATGAAGCGACTTGGTCCAACTAGCACTGAGAAAGTATCAGAATGTGCAAAAATCAGACACTGGGGCCTCTACTCCTTAGAACTTCATTATATGCCTTTTGTGATCTGGAATCTTTGACAGACTTACCAAGGTCCTTGACTCTTGAGATCAGAACCAGTACCCAGTATGAATCTATACAGGTAACTGCTTGAGAGGCATAATCAACTGATGAGCATGCAACATACTATGGAATTACTGTCCTAGAAGTTGAGGTTTTTAAAAAAATATTTCTTAAAGTCATTCATTAACACAAATATCAATCCCTATGTGCTAGTCATTGAACCTTAAGGTAGTTTAAACGTTCAATGGAAATTTTCTGATTTTAAGTTTTCCAAATACATATTATTTCTTTAAGATTTGGGATAAAATAGGGGGATGTCCTCAAATTTATAATTCTGACAGAAGGCCACAAATTAAGTGATGAAGAGTTATAGATCCGACATAAATAGAAATAAATAGAGAAATATGGATCCCGAAAGCTCATGCAATATACCCCTTATTTTGATTCAGGAATAAATAGGGAAAAAGCACAGCTGCTATTCAAACAAAATAATGAAGATAATTAAAATAAAAACCAAAGAAGTCCAATTGTTATCACTGTCTATATGTGTGCAGTATCTTCTTATATACATAGATTTATTAAATAGATCTTGAAGTAATGTTGAGATAAATTCAGCTGGCTTCCTTATTTTAGCATCTCTTAAAGCATTTAGCAAAATAGAAGCTCCATACATCTCCATTTATTATACCAAGTCATGGAGAACACTTTTCTTGGTGGTGATATTAATTTCCAGAATTATCTCTATTCTATAATTTGAAGCATTGTTCACCTAATGGAGAGTTATAAAAGCATGGATCTCCTAAATGAAGAGATTCATTTTTTTAATTTTTATTTTTAAATTTAAATTAGAAACAAGGTTGCTTCACATGTCAATCCCAGGTCCCTCTCCCTTTCCCTACCCTCCTCCCATGCCCTCTCACCAACTCCCCCAATACCTCCTCATTTCCCCATGGAGGGTGAGGCTCTTCATGGGGGTGTCCATAGTCTGTCATTTCATCCAGGGCAGGGCCTAGCCCCTCCCCCAAGAGTCCAGGGTGAGAGTTCATCTCTCATTGTTGCATGGGCACCCAAAGTCCATTTGTATGCCAGGGATAAATACTGATCTACTACCCAAGGCCCAATAGATTACCTAGGCATCTTCACTTCATTTTTTAATGTCTGAAAATTGGTGTTTACAAAATGTGGGCATGGGGCAGGAAAAGAAGAAAAGAGGTAGCTTTTGAACAAATTCTACTATCATAGTGATAGTGTTTTCCTTTTGATATCTGGAAAATTTAGTCATTATGTTTAACCATTAAGTCCCTGACACAAGTCAAAGCATATGTAATGAGAGAGGTTTGTAGTTAGAGTCCCCATAGTTCTTCTTCCATGGGCAATTCTAAGAAGAGTTGAAGGCCATCCAACAGCAATATTGAATTCACTTCTTTTATAAGCCATAATTTGATTGTTTCAATTGTTAGTTTTGTATAACCATGACCAAGCACCATAGAAGAACAACTTCAAGGAGGAAAGAGTTATTCAGTAGTTAGTCAGTTGCTCCATTGCTGTGGGTCTTTGGCAATGCTGAAGTACCATGATCATTCTACAGCAGTCTGCAAACAGAAGAAACATACAGAAAGGGGCCAGGAACAACATATTCTTCAAAGGCATGCTCCTAATGAGCTTCTGGTGACCTACTTCCTCCAAACAATGCCCTTCATCCTAGTCCTTTAAATAATGCTATGAAGTTGTGAATCCATCAATAGAATAACCCTGTAATTATGTCAGAGCCCTCATGGTCAAATCACATACTGACTAGATCCACCATCTGGGGAAATGTGTCTCCAGTGTGTTCTGAGCAACACTTAATCTTCTAGTCACTCCCGTTGTTATTATCAACATCAGTATAAATAAGTCTAATATATATTTTGGTCTCATGTATCTGCTATCAACTGCTAAAGTCTATGCTTTAGCTCCATTTTGATAAATTTTTTTCCACCAAAGCTATACCTCCCTAGAAAGAGCCCTACAATCTCACATTTTTCTATCAAGTATGCCATGTTCCTTCTACTGGGGTCCAGATAACCACCTGGCCAATGAGAATATGCAATCAAATAAGGTTTTATTTGGCTTCAGAGTGATTTGAGATTTTGTGGGTGGGAAAAAAAGCAAAGATTCTATCCTTACTACATGGCATATGTTTTTTTAGTATTTGGAGTATTTTTCAATCCTCTATGCTCTATTTGAAAGATCCAGTGTAGCTATGCTAATACATACTGTGATTTTCATACGTATTCTTACTTTGTCTACAATATCTTTAGATTTTACTAGTAAGCTATAGGTCGTTTGCTATATTTATGGTTTTGAATTTCTACAAATAGTACTTGTGTTTAATATTTATCCACTTAGGCTTCACATCATAAGCTGACTCCAGAGGCAACATTGTGGGTTGATTTTATTGGCAGAAACCATCCTTTACTAATTTAAAGAATTAAACTACTTGTTCCAGGCTTATGAAATATAAAATTAAACCTTCTTTAGATTCTAATTTTTATAAGTTCTGGTAGAAATAGTTTAATGGTATTAAAATATAATACTTCTATATCTCCAATATGCATCATAATAGTAAAGATTCAGTTCATCTTAATAAATTTGGATTTGAGGTCTAAGTCCTCCAAAGGCTTATCCTAAAAATGTATATGTACATTTTGCATGGTACCTGTATAATAATGAACACAACACTAAGCAAAAGACATTAATGCCTGAACAATACCAGCCAATTGCTTGCTAGAGTTTCAAAAATCTGTCAGTAAAATCTGTGCTTCCTATAATAAACATGTTCCTCCGCCCATGGCTGTTGAACCCCTGCAAACCAATGCGCTGCTCTGAGTTGGAACCAAGAGAATATACTTTGGCAAGGAGAAAGCACTGAAATGAATAATGAATGCCATCTCCTCTTTGCTGCCAGGGAGGGCTAGGGTTGGAGGGATTTTTCATTGGCGATTGAGTATCAGGCAGAAGGTTGGAGAAAAGTGATGATAGCTGGGAAGTAGAATTATATGCCTTTGTTTTGCTGAGGACATTCTGTAACTGCGAAGAGAGCAGAAATGTGTGAGTGCCTGTTAATAAACAGCACTGGGGTATGTAAAACCTCTTGCCAATATCATTACAATGTTTGAAAATGAAAAGGTAGGAAAAAAGAAGTTCCTTAGACAAGAGATCATTTCCATGTTTTTATTTTCTTTAACAGAAAAGATAAGGGAGGTCAGCATGAAACTGATTCATTAAATTTCCAAAAAGTAAACCATGCTCCATGAGGACCAAATGGTGCTGACTTTGAATTATTTTTTAGCCACAAATTAGCACCTCTCAAGAGCTTCATGTTTTTGAGCCATTGATTTTTGATAAATCCTGATTGGCAAATGTGAGAACAGATGTAGGTATGCCAGATGGTTTTTCCAGACATGTTCAGGTCTAACTGCCAAACTTTGGGTTAAAACTGAGAAAATGAAGCAATACTTTATTCTCTTTCTCCTGGCTCTAGGGAAGGTGCTAATCTGTGCCCACTAGTTCACGTACTTTATTCAATTCCATCAATTTGAAAAAGAATCACTGATTCATCTTCCGGGCCAAAAGAAATACACCAGTGCAGAGGAAACAGAAAGTAGCTTCCAAAAATTAAAATACACTGGAAAACAGGGAAAATATCCATTATCAGTTATGCAAGATTTTATGAGAAACTGCCTGAATCCTTTGAGCCAACAGTGTTTACAGTTACTGCAATGAAAATTCCAATTTTGTGCTCTAATGAACACAAAATGATCCACATTCAACCTTGGCAAAACTTATAATGACTATGTAATTGAAGTGACTTTGTCATATTAACATATTTTGTAAAATTATAGGAAGCTTCCAGGATGTAAGAACAAGTTTGAAGTCTTAGATATGCAGTATGATAGCCTCCACCCCTCATATCTTGCAAGTAGGAGTAACAGTCAACAAAATAGGAAACACCATTCATACTTAATACCATTTTTATTAAGATGTGATGAAATACATCAGATGATTTTTGCAATGGGCCACATAATATAGTTATTTTAAGCATCAAAATATACCAGCTTGTCAGTTACTTTTGTTTCAATATTTTTCAACATACTTAAAATGCTATCAAATTCTTCCTACCTATACAGCTGAAATATAGTGAAGCAAAGTCTTTTTCTGCCTTGTGATATTCCCTTGTTAGAACTGACTGGTAGTTATCACTCATGCTAAAACATGGAAAAGAACTTGCCATGTGAAAGAAAGCATCAACTATATGTTACCTACAGACTCCCTGGTTGTCAGTTCAGTCTCTGTGAGCCCCTATGAACCTTGTTTAGGTGATTCTGTGTGCCATGTTTTGTTGCATACTTTACCCTTCTGACTCCTGTACTCCTTCCTCCTCCTCTTCCGTGGTGTTTCCTAAACTCTACCTAATGTTTAGCTATGAGTCTCTATCTGGTCCCTTCAGTGACTGGATGAATGAAGCCTCTCTCTGTTGATGACTATGCTAGACTCCAGTCTACAGGTATAACAGAATTATTGGGAATCTCCCTTCTTTCTTTCTTTCTTTCTTTCTTTCTTTCTTTCTTTCTTTCTTTCTTTCTTTCTTTCTTCTTTCCTTTCTTTCTTTTTGGTTTTTCTTTTTTCTGCCTCTTTATTTCTTTCTTCCCTCTTTCCCTCCCTCCCTTCCCTTTTTTTGTTCAACTATATTTGATTCTTCTCTAAGTGTCTGGTTTCTGACGATCCAGGCAGTGTCAGCCAAGGACTCTCTCTTGTGGCATGGGCCTAAATTTAAATCAGATATTGGGGTCACTCCCACAAGCTTTGTGCCACCATTACCCCAGCACATCTTGCAGGCAGGACAGATTGTAAATTGAAGTTTTATGGATGGGTTGGTGTCCTTCCCACTGCCAGAAGCCTTGCCTAGCTACAGAAGATGAATAGTCCAGGCACTGTATCCCCCATTACTAGGAGTCTTAACTATGGCTGCTTTCATAGATTCTAGGATATTTCCATTGCATTAGGTTTCTACCTCATTACCAAAATGCTTCCCCCATTCCAGTCATCTCTCCTAGTCCCTCCATCCCATGTCCCCACCCAACCCCTCCTGCTCCCATTCCCACTTCCCACCTTCCCCCAGTGCACCCAAGGTATCTATTCGATTTCTCCCTTCTCAGAGAGATCCATGTATCCCCAACTGACTCCTCCTTGATTCTAAGCCTCTTAGAGGCGGGAGGGTCTCTGTGAATTCACAGTCAGCCAGAGGCAGGCGGATCTCTATGAGTTCGGTGCCATACAAAGCTACACAGAGAAACCCTGTCTCGAAAAACTGGGGAAAAAACCCTGCATTTCTGTAAAGTATACTGGAAAAAAAGCCTTAGAAAACCTCTATTGTCAATAGTATGTTAAAAAAATCTCCGATTCAATTATTTCTCATGTGGGTGAACTATCAATGGGGTTATCTAATACCTACCTACCCAATTAATAGAGATTAATGCATGATTGTGTCTCAATCCTTAGAACTTTTGAGCACCTAAGATTTTATACAAATAATACAATGAGAACTCATCATCACATTGATAATATTGTATGGGATACTTGATCATCAAAGGGATTAGAATATGTATCACATTGTTTCATTTTAAGGGTATTTGGTCTTTTAATTCCTTGAAAAGCATTTATTTTCTCTACACGTGGTATTTCCATTAATTAAATTATGTTGATTTACCAGAGAATTTCTTTCCATTGACCCATCTAACATCAAAGACAAAAACACAAATTTTCAAATATAGCAATTTTGTCTTTATGACTCTTTGACCATATTATTCTTATTTCAAAAGGCAATATGTATGTTTGATTTTCCTGGAAAAAATGTATCTCAAGGTCAGATTTCTGAGTGTTTCACATTATGCTTTCACTTGAAAGACAAATTCAATTTGACATGAAGTTTCATTATGAAGAAACTGTTATGTGTAGTGACACTGGTTATTGAAAATTTGAAATGAAGTGAGAGAGGAAGCTAACACCAATGTGTATGAGAGTTTTCTTTCTCCAAATGACACAAAGAGCTCAATATATCTAATCATCTCTGTTATATCCACTGGGGACTGAACTATAGTGATACTGCATGAGGTAGCTTCTTGATTGCTTCCAACCCCATTATTAAGCCGTATGTCACTTATATCAGTAGGTAAAAAACTTTGTGTGACTACTGAATCTTGGGAATTGTGTTTCACCCTCTCTCTCTCTCTCATACTTAGAGTAAATAATATTAGTGATCTAGACATGATTTTCATAATGTAAGAGTACAAACCAGTCACTATAGACTGGCATTTTGGCTTTTACATCAACAGCTGAACTACTACAAACCTAGAAGTGGGTATCAGTCACATCATGTCTGAACATATTTTCTTAGGTTCTGAATGTCATAAGCACAGAGTTTAAAAAAATGGGAATTCAGGGATTTTGTATCCTCTTATTGTACCCTTTTGCATGAGAAGCTCAAGGACTAGATTCAGTTTATGTTTCTATGAGTTCTGCAGTATTTTCTCTCTTATCCACAAAACTATGCCTCCTTGGAAAATGATTCTCCCAAGCTTGTAAAATGAACCATCTTTTGACTACGCAAAGATGATCAGAATCCCCCGTAATGTAAAGCTTCTTTACTGCTTCCCTCCTTCCCTTCCTGCCTCTCCTCAAAGAGGCTCAATATATTATCTTCAGGATTTTCAGAGATGGAGTGAACTTCTTAATTTGGGTCTTTTGATGAAATATGATACACAGTGCCATCAGATGACTCTTGATTCCTTTAATAATAAATACTCCAATATAAGCTGGGCTTTGTGGCACCAGCCTTTAGGACACTGAGTATGGAAAATCACAATTTTTATTCCAGCTTTGGTTGTATAGAGAGCTTGGTAAAATCAAAAACAGCATAAAACAAATACTAATTGTCAGACAATGACTGATGGGTGAGCCATGCTTAAGTTAGAGTGAGGTCTTCATTACTAGATATGACAATCCATCCTATCCTCCCTTGGACTTTTACCATAATTTCCTTCTGTCATTTGAGATCATTTAGGTTTGTAGGTCATTATGCAAAAACAATTTTGTGCTAAGGATTTGGAATAATAGTTATGCTAAGCCCTCTCATTATAATAAAATGTCTAAAGTGCATGGTCAGAGATACACTTTGAAATGTTTGGAGGACTCATTGCTTAGTAGGTCAACAATCAAAGTAAATTTCCCTGATGTGACTAGTTTTTAACACCCTGCTTGAAGGAATGCTAATGAATGAGTTGTTTGAATGAAAAGAAAGATTGGGAACCCAAAGAGTTCTGATTTGTATAATATGCTACTGACACCATAATTGAGTTCATCTCCATACAAAATTTTCTCTGGAGTGATGTTCCTCACCCAGGACTGAGTTTTCAATAAAATCAGCTTTCATTATTGCAAGCATAAGGGCAATCCTTAAGGGAAGAAATCAGGCAATCCAACTCTAAAAATTGCTGCATGAAGCAAAATTTACTTTGTGGGAGGTTTATTTTCTAAAACATAGTCTTGCTTTTTAGTGTCCTTTGTATGTCATAGTGTTAAGTGCAGATATTTTACCCCATAATTTAAGTATGACCAAAGCTTTGAATTGCTTACATATTCATAAAATGAAAGAAATATTCTTTAGTTGTATAATCCTACAGATTTATTTTTTAAACCCATGTAACCATAAACATCTATGACCTGGTGTGTCAGGTATGGATTAAAAACAACTGCATTTGAACTGATTACTTTTGAATCATACAACTTCTGTGATGATTAGCCAAAGAAAATCATTACAAAATACCTCTTCCCACTGTGATAGTAAACTATGACAGAAAGAAATTAGGAAGAACAAATATCTCTCATGTTTCTCAACTCCAAAAAAGAAGGTGTGAGTGTGTCTGTATTGGCCTTGACTGTGTGTTATGTCCAATCTTGTTCATTTCTGAGCATAAAAATTACCTTTAAAAAATCATGTGTAATCAATATCTTCTTGATTTTTCTTTTTTGTTTCTTTACCCTATGTGATAAAAATTTGCCTTGGCTTTCTCGAAAATATCTAATGATATTAAACTACCTGAAACTGCCCATGTGTAGCCTCTATCCTCCAGAGAAAGAAGGTTGGGACAGAGCAAACTAATCACTTAAAATGGTTACAGAAGTAATTAACAAATACTTACTTGTATGGCACTTGAAAATTTGTGGAAGGAGAATACAGTAATTTAAATGATAAATGTCTCCCATAGACATGTGTACTTGAACTAGGAGCCTTGTTAGAAGAAGTATGTCACTGTTGTCAGGTTTTAAGAGTATATGCCTTGTCCCAATTTTACTTGCTCTCTCTACTTCTTCTATGTAATTGAGATGCGATCTTTTAGCTCCCGTCTCCTATTGCCATGCTTTTCCTATGGACATGTCTCTGTCTGGAACCTTAATACAATAAATTCTTAAATTTCTTTAGGCTGTGATAATTTCAAAACAGATAGTTATCTAGGACCATTTGTGTCAGAGGGACTAATTTAACAATGCTGTTGCCCAGGCTTAGTGCCCTTATAAAATTCCCCTTTTAATATATTCTTTCTTACAATATGAGAAACCCTTATTTGGGACTAATAACCACATTACTCTCTTTGCTCACACATTTCAACATCCGTTGTGCTGATTCACCATCTTGGACTAGTTTTCAGATATTGAAGCCATATTCTAATGTCTACCACCTGCCATCAAAGGCCATCCGAAATTTATCAGACATGGCTTGATTGTACTATTTACAGGGTTCTCTCAGCAGGAACTATACCACAACAATCACTGCAGAGAGTGCACAATTATTCTCTGCTTTGTCATCGTAGAGAAGCTCTCATTTGGGGGTTAATTGACAACAGGTATGATGCCATGTTTATATAACTATATAAATAGATCTTTCTACGGCGAATAGAAGTTCTATTACTTTTTAAAATGTTCACCTCTACAAACTTGTTGCAGTCATATAAAATTCTTGAAAATAAGTAGATTTTAAACTATACATGAGTGTATTGTGTGTTGTGTAAAGTACATATAATGTACTAAAGCAAGTACATTAATAAGCTTGATTTGCTTATTAACTACCCTTGTATCATTGTCTAAGTACTACATGTTAATAAACTACATGACTGCAATTCTGCATCACTGTATACGCAAGTTAAATTTTAACCTAATTAATGTCAAAAGCAACACACATTCCAAGGTAGTAGAGAAGATATTTATAAAGCTTGTTTCTACACAGAGATGCAGTTAGTCACAGGTTCCCAGGAACACATGCTGGAGTGTGTGATAATTTAAACATTGGAAATAATATGAATGAATTCCATGACTGCCATTAAGTGTCACAGTACTTTCATGTAGTAATATTGCCACATGCATTATGAACCTGCTCAAATATAAGCAAAGACAACCACTGGAATTTTCTGGAATATTTTTCAAATTATGTAGAATCTACTTGTAAGAAAGTGGTACAGAGAAGAAGCAAAAAGTACAGGCATGGCAGCTTGCTTATAATTCCAGTGGTTGGGAAGTGGGGAAAGGATCTTATGGCAAGCTGTTCAGTTAGCCAAATCAGTAAGCTTGGTTCAAGTGACAAAGGCTACTTCATATATAGAGATATATAGAGAGTCATTAAGGAAGATATATAATGTCAACTTCTGGCCTCCACATGCCCCTACACACATTTGCACATACACAGACACCCATACTCTCACTTATACACATGTGAACTTTACATACAAGTAAGTATACATAACACACTCACATAAAAAAAACTGAAAATTTCTTTTAGTCATGTGTTGGGGAAGTCCTGTGCATTTGTCAATCAATAAAGAATAAAGCACCGTCTGGCCAATAGGGAATCTAGATAGGAGGGACTAGGAGTCCAGAAGGACTCTGGGTAGGAGAAACACTGAGAGTCAACATGTAGCCACCATGGGGTAGGAGCCAGGAATTATTCTCCGGTAAGAGACATACTTAGATTAACAATTATGGGGTAATTACTTACAGCAGAGCTAGCCAGTAAGAGACAAGCAAGGCCAACAGCTTCATAACTAATATAGCCTCCTGTGTGTTTATTTGGGGACTACAATGCGGCAGAGCCCAGGTGGCTGGTGGGGAATAAACCAAAGCGGCTAGCAAAGAAAAAGCTGCCCTTAACAGTTATGGCTGTTTCTTCCTTCATCATCCTCTCTTAGATTTAAGTGGCCATCCTTATTAGCATATATTATATGTCAACACTTAACTGTAATGACATGCAGTATTCAATGTTATAAATTCTACAAATGAAAATGCTTTCCTGTGGAAGACTGATTTATTTTTTCCGCCATATGTTGGCTTTCTACAAAGTGTTATTATTTTAGTTCAGAAGTATAAGAAAGCAAAAACTATGTATTTTCTCTTTTAGTTTCTGGCTAAAATGAATCCTGTCTATACTTCTCAGTCCTGCGAAAAATAGTCAGCTACATAAGAAGTTATTACTGTAGGCTTCTGACGGTGGTTATTACTGTAGGCTTCTGACGGTGAACACACTGTGGTTGTTGGATTATTAATTTATTGTTTGGCTTCTTATGCATATCTATCATAGAGATATGCATCATTTCCATGGGAATAAAATAGCCTACTATGCTTATGTGATTTTTTTCCTGATGAAAATATACTCTAAAGAAAAATTATGTCTATTGAAATTTGTTTTCAAAAGCTAAAATAATATATATCATGACTAATACACCACATTTGAGCAATACAGAAGGAAATGTGTGGAAGTCAAGAGAGTAAATGCTTAGAAAAACAATTAAGAATGCATGAACCTATAGGGATCAGCTGGATGCTTGGAAAAATTCTACATGAACTGACATTTATCCAAAAGTCTGCAGGTAAGGGTTAGTCAGATCAAATCAGATTTGATATCTATTTCTTTGGAAGCCATTTAAAAAGGGTACTTTGTAACATCTCCTTAACTTTAACCTTTAACTTTGTACTATAAATGAATTGTTTCCAAGTCTTCTTAAATTTATCCACATTTCATTGTTCTTCACTTAAACATCAAAAGTGGGTGCACATTTTTGAGTTACAGTACATTGGCACTTACAACTAACTGCTCTTTCTTTTCTTTCCTCTAACTCACAAATGGTGTTTTCTGCCACTGTTAAAAAAAAAAAACACTGGTTTTTCTCATAAGCAGTCTCTGAGTAGCAGACATTGCTTATAGCACAGCACCTGCTTTCTTCTTTTAGTGCCTTTTGAAAGCCTTATTCTACTCTCTTGAATGGCTTGTAATCCCACAGTTTATCAGGGAATTCCTGCTGTGACAGAGAGAGCTGCTCCCAAGCAAGTTGCTCAGTCCTTCATCTGTACCCCACAGGATACTGCATGAACTTCAATCACAGTCCCAACCTGTTTACATTTCAATGGAATGATTTGTGAATTTTCCTAAGAGACTGAGAGGCTCGCCTGGGCCATAATCTTGTCTGACTCGTCCGTCCCTCTAAAATTGAGTTAGGCATGTGATAGGTGCATAATTAACATTTGTTAAAAGAACAAAGGTATGTGCTTGCCTGAGTATCTAACAGATCATCTGTGTGTCTCTGGATTTTTGACAGTTTTTCAAAGATTACTGAATGAGATCTGGAGAGATGCTCTGTGATTATGAGTGTTTGTCTCACAACCATGAAAAGTAGAGTTCACATCCCAGCACTCATGTAACAAGCCAGGCATCCCACATATGTCTGTAGCTACAGCTCCAGGGGACCCAATGTCTTCTTCTGTTGTCTGCTTGCATAGGCACACACATGCATGTATGATCATGCAGGCACACATAAATAAATAAAACACATTTTAGAAGAGAAGACAACAGAATGGCAATATGAAATTATAATTCTTGGTGTAATTGATGCATATTAAAACTAGAACATCCCATGGAATTGCCTATTCCTGTCTGTGCAGAAAACACTAACAAGCATGGCAAGAAACTAGTATGTGGATCAAAACCTATTATAACCAAAGAAAAACCTGAATAACCACTTTAGCTTTACTTGCCTTCTGTTGACTTTTAGCACTATTAATTCTTGTGACCATGTGGAGTAATATGTTATTACTGTCCCGCTAGAATTTCTATGGATAACACTTCTACTGTGTGGTACTGGTGATAAAAAATTGCCTGGGTTACTTTTCAAAGACTAAAAGCGCTGACTCTGTATTTGGTGCTTCAGATGCCCAACAGCAACTAAAACAGACTGGAGTAGCTTAACATCTCAGTCATCAAATCATATCATATCATATCATATCACGTCTCCTTTCCTACCTTAACATTTTCTGGACAGATGCTGTCTGAAAAACTCCACAATAAACATACATTTATATTAATTTGTTCAAAATTTCCCTAATCTGCTCCCTTTCCTTTCAAGGTTAAAGATGTCAAGATAACTAAGAAATTTTTTTAGATTTGCAAGGGTAAAACGATAAGCAAATTGACATTCATCAAGTTTTACATCTCATTCAAGATTATCGGTGACATGCTAAGAGGTATACAGTTTGTTATTGCAGTCCTTACTCCATATTTCCCTTTTGGCTAGGGACAAAAGGTGATCAAATCTTTGCTGAAAGACAACGGTTACTTGCAGACATTATTCTATCATCTTCCTCTCTTGCTGACATTCTGCTGAAACATTTTCTTCTACTCCAGCAACTTATTCTGGATTCACTGGTCCCTTTTTATGTGGAGTTTGTCTAAAAACATGCGGCACTCAGTAGTCATTTCTATGAGTCTCAGTTGCCTCCTCTGAACTTTTACCGACATTTTTACTCAAATTATGGGAGGGAAGGATACCTGAAAACTTGAGCAACTTTTACTAACCATGAGGTTAAGTTCCAAACTCTTTTGCATCCAATTGTAGCTATCCATATAGCATAAAGACCATTTATTTTGTGTAGCTGTTTAGAGAAGTAATTTTTGTTGTCTTCTCATTAATTGCTTTTAGAGCTGACGAGAGATTGACTAGAGATTTGTGGAGCTCACTGCTGAGGGTACTTCACTGTTAAGATATGAAAAGAAAAGTTACGATCTGGTGTGGCACCTTGCAGAATTCTGGTAATTGTCTATGCCATTCAGAGGGAGCCACACCTACATGTTCCTTATTCTCAATGGGAGATATACCAGAGGATGTATTCAATTCTAGAAAATATTTAGAATGTTACAGTAAAAGATATACAGGAGGTATACTATGATCGCATCATTAGGAGTTTCTTTACTTTCCACAGGACCTTTGAAGTTAGTATGGTTACTTCAGAATTTCTCATTAGAGACTGGGTATGAGTTATTAGAGCACTGATTTTTTTAAATTTTTTATTTTTATTTTAAATAGCTTGTTTTACATGTCAATACCAGTTCCCTCTCCTTCCCCTCCTCCAGCACTCCCCCATCATCCCCAGCCTCCCACCCTATTGCCAATTCCTTCCACATAGGGGATATCTACAGTCTGTCATTTCACTCAGGGTAGGGTCCAGGCACTCCCCTAAGAGTCCAGGCTGAGAGAGCATCCCTCTTTGGAGCACTGAATTTTTAAGCGACCTAAAGAGACAAGGCTTTTGTCATATGGACTTAATTTTCCCATTCAATATACCCTGATATATTATCCCAAGTAATTATGTTCTCTGGCCAAACACGTTTGGGAAACTCTTGGTAAAACAAATCTCAACAAAACTGTTTACAGGACTTCTCTGATCATGCATTATGTGAATATGCCCATGAATGCCCCACCTAAATATTAAACCTCCATACTGCTGTAATCTTCTTGTTCTAAAGAAGACAAACACACAAGACAAGTGTTTGTCAGAACCCAGTTAATAACTCATTGTCTTATCACTATGAATGAGGGAAACTAATCCACTCCCATTCTGCATATTCATGATATTTATGTGTGCAAGAGCATTCAATGTGAATTTCTGAAAACTTACACAAAGCATCATTTCAGAGCATGAGCCCAATATACTTAGAGCCATACTTATCTCTTTAAACATATATTGATTTTTGTTCTTCAATTCTCAAATGTAGAATGTAGAAATGATAGTTGGGGGAAATACTCATGTGTGTGCCCACAAACCAAATGAACTTCTTTAAAACTATAATTATATAGGCTCTTGTTCTCCAATTATAAAATGTAAAATTTGGACGTGATGGATGAGTATATATATATTTGTGTATAAAAACAGTATTTATGTGGGGGGGTGTTGTAGCATTTGTGCATGCTACTTCATACTGGGTTAAAGATAATCTAGAATGAGCATACTTATGAAACAAGTTTTTAAGCTTCTGCTTTTATTAAGATATGAAGGGCCATATAAATAACCTTGCTGAGATCTGGAGCAAAGAAGGAATAAATTGAATTTCATATATGAAGCTGATGTCAGCCTCAGGACTTGAACCTGGTATATTAACAGTTTGTTAGTGTCTAAATGACTAAAGTACTAATTGATAGTTCATGCTCATTACAAGATAAGAGCTCTTCAGTGTTATTTGACTCTACAAAAGTAATATCTTTCACTTCAGTTTTCAACTTGGCCCTTCATTGCCTATACACCACCAGTCAGCGAGAACTTCTTCTACTTCCTGCCACACCTCAGGCTAGTATATTAAACTAGTAGCACTTACACTCTTTGTGCAAATGTTTCTGCTTCATCATTTCCACCCCTAACTATAATAGTACTACCTTTTCTGAGAACTTCTTCCTTGCTTTATCACTTCTTGCATAGCAGAGATGTCCATGGCCCTTTCTCACCCATTTATTTTGTTCTTCACAAAAGGATTTTTATCACTGCTACTGGATGCTCTACTCCTCAAGGGTAAGAGTTGTATCAGATTTACTTTTAGATATCACAGCATCTGCTACACTTCCTGTAACTCTGTTGGTCCTAAAGAAATATCCATTGAACAAATTAATGAAAAATATACAAACAATGGTTAGAAAAATCTTTCTGGCCATTTGTCATTTTCAGTAATGAAACCACTATATCTAGATCAGTTTCAAAATAAAACTCTAATTTCAGCATCCTGTTGATTCTAATTTTTTAAAGACAACTATAGTGTTCTTGAATACTGTTAAAGTGTAAATAAATGCAGGAGAGAATTTTATGCTTTCCTCTTTTTTCCTCTTTCAACAGATGTCAACCTCAGTTAGATTCAAGTCAACTTATAAGTTCATGGATTTTAGCCAAGAACAGTTCTTATATTCAGAAGTACACTACCATATATATCTAAATAACAGAAATGTAGATATTCTTTTTTCAAAACTGTATGTGATAAGTCACATACGGTGGGAGAAATCTGTATGTCTCTCGCTATTACGATGATAATCTTGGGGATGATTTCTGCTGCACTTAATATACAAGCGAAAGTCTCTTACCCAAACACATTACAAAGCTCTAGTTTTATTATACCTATCAAGCTTTCTTGTTACTATGGTACCATTATATAGAGAGATATAACCATGTATCTCTTGTCATGATTACTGATCTTAAAAACAGTAAGTAACTCCAAGTAAACTCTAAGTAAACACCACGCACATCATTTGTGAGTGCTTTATAAAAGGTGCAGGTGGGTTGAGTTAAATGGCAAGATTGATTATGGATTTACTGAGTAGTTGTCAGGTCCCAGTGTCAAACATATGCAGTTACTGCAATGACGATAAGAAATTGCACTTTGAGTCTTACCCTAGAATTAATATTCAATGGTCAAGGTAAGATCATTAGTATATATGGGAATATTATATGTTTACATTCCTTAGACATGTACATATTTATTCCTTTTATATGGAATATCTGCTAATGTTTACCATAGTGATGAAAGGAACTTACACCCAGAAAGGTATTGAAAATAAATTGACTGAATGGATGAAAAACTTATAGGGGGTGAGCTTATAAAGAGGAAATTGAGCAAAGTTAGTGGACCTATTACCACCCTAACAATCATTTAGGTAGCTTTAGCTGAATCTAAAGGTAACATAGCTTCAGAAACTCATATGATTTTTGAAATGTGAAAGAGTAGCAGTATGTTGTAGGCAAATTTTCAGTATTTTTTTTAGATATCATGGCCCTATTATGGATTGTGTACTCATCATATACTCAAACACAGTGAGTGAACAGTGAGTGGCTTTGTTTGTAATAACAACCAGGTGATATAACAGTCCCAATAAATCCTGAGCACCCAATAATTGCTCAGTAAATGTCTACTCACTGTTTTAACATCCTCCAAAGTAAAAGGCTTGATAGTTTAACCTTAGTGTCATGAAATGTAGTTCTGTTTTTTTCCTACCTGGCCAATTAGATAAGGATATAGTGAACTTTTACTATACAGAATTACATTGTAAGCATGTGTTGTAGTCTTTGCAGTAACTATTCATAATATGCAAATGAAGGAATGCATCTATATTCCAATTACAATTTCATGTGTAGATACTGACATTGGAAATCCATGTTAATTTTCACATGTCATGAAATATACATTTTTCTGAGCATTTACCAAATTACATGCAAAAGAATTATATCAATATCTCATCAAATAATCACCTTCACAACTCTGTGTTTATACTTCAGTCATAACTGATGACACCAGACCTCAACTTTCCATTAAGAATGCATATAAACTTTCTAATTCATTTTCCAAAAATACAGCCAAATACTCATCCTAGCTAGAGACCCAAAGAAAAGTACTAAGAGGAAGAGCAGCTAGAGAGGAGAACAATGTGGAAACATTTTTATACATGTCATAAATAAGAGTAACAGAGAGTAGATAAGCATACAGTTACCACATACCAGTTCCTATAACCCAATGGTGGCAACCTACTAGACCAGAGCAAATATCCTTTTTAAGCCTCCATGTAAGCTTTCCAGAAAGACCATTTTTTTTAATTATGTCAAATCTACTCATTCATTAAGAAAATGTAGCTCATTTTTACTCTACTCAGGATTGCAGTGTACTGTGTGCAACCCAAATTCATTGACAGGAATCAGAAATGACAAGAGATACACTGTATATCAAATTTTTAAAAACTTTTGTTGTTCTGCCAGACAGTGAATAAATAATGTAGAATTTCTGCCCTGGAACTGTGCTTCCGAAGATGACCTTCTTCTGGAATTACCATATAGCTGTAGCTTTCAGCTGTATATTATATCATGATTCCAAGTACAACAAGGCACGCTAAACTAATGCTAAGTTATTTAGTGAGATGATATTTACAGATACTTAGCACTTTAACTTATCTTTAATGCTGAGTATATTTTTAAAATATAGTTAAGAGTAAGAAGATTCAAAGTATTTTGGCCCTTCCAAGTTTTTTTATCTTCTTTTAAACACAGTTTGAAAAGCCAGATATTAGATGGAATCTGCATTGTGAATTAATAAGAATTCACAAAATGTATAATTACAAGAAGAACCAAATTGGGCTGGAGAGATGATTCAGTGGTTAAGAGCATTCGCTATTATTCCAGAGGACCTTGGTTCAAGTCCCAGCAACCAACCACATGGTGACTCACAACCATCTATAATGAAATCTGGTGTCCTCTTCTGGAATGAAAGCACACATGCAGACAGAACACTGTATATATAATAAATTGTTAAAAAATAAAGGAGAGGGGCCATATATCTTTAAAAAGAACCATATTTTTACAATGGCCAGACAAAAGTTGGCCCCATCAGGTTATAAGATTATAATATAATGCAGCCAGCCTGACATGGAGACAAGTGCTGTTCTGTACATGCAATGATGAAGCTTGAACTAATTACCTGTAGGAAGAACTTCTACTTGGAGCAACTTGCAACACTGAGAGCTAGATTTTTTACTGTTCTAGTCCTTATGACCTGAAGCACACATGTGTATGCAACCATACAGCAGGGAAGGGTGTATATGATTGTCAGAAAGAACATCAGTAATGGACTACCCAGGGATTAAGCCTTGGTTCTGCCCTCTTTAGCATCATATTCTAATCTGTGGAACTGTCCAGACAGATGCTCAGCGTATAAGAGCTGTCAAAGTAAATAAATGGAAAAGAAGCCAGGGTTCAGAGAAGATTCTAACCTCAAACAGGAAAGATTAAAAACTCAGCTACTAAACTGGCTTCCAGAGGATGAATACAACATAATACACTTCCAAACTGTGAGGGTCCTGCAAGGTTTATGGATAGAGAAGATTCTGTTAGCTAAGAAAAATAAAACATGAAAGCACAGTATACAGTACCTTTGGAAAATATATCAGACTTTAAATTTACTGGTATGCTAAACACCATCTATATGTTATGGAAAAGTTAGTTCTCTCACACTAAATAAACAACTTTCTTATTCTTGACATAGCTGACCCTTTCTTCAGGAACTATAAAAAATAAATGTACTTCCCATTTCTGTATTTTGTACTAGCTATAAAGTCAGTTTTTTGGCATAAATTAACACATACTTTGTACAAACATGATATTCCAAGACCTATAATAACCCAGTAAGTAAAGCCAGTCCTTCTTCGGCCATGTCACTGGGAACAATGGTATGCATAATAACATTGCAATTAGATGTCACAAACCCAAATGACAAGACAATTCCTTTCCATTTAAAAATCTCTCTCCTAGAAAAGACAGGATGCCTAACATGCACTATATTTAAAATAGCACTGTATGCCTCTTTTACAATTGTCATGCCTTACAATGGCATGTAACTGGCTTAGTAACTGGTCTTTGTTAGCAGCCCCCATTCAATTAAATGCAGTTTTATGAGCTTTTCATTAACAGAATACTGAAACCTTGATGCCAAGGTGAAAACCTCCCCACATGACTAGAGATCACTTGGCACTTATTTAGGCGTTTATGTCTCTGTCATAGGTCCAGGATTTGCAATTAAAAATGTAATTTTTCTAGCATGAGAAAAAACCCAAAGGCCTGAAGTAGTACACATTGAATATGATTATAATAGTATTTGGCAGCTATGCTATTCATGATGGCACATATTAATTTATGTAAACTGTGCAAACTTGGGGCATTTCCTCATCAGGGACACAGAAAAAAAATATAAGCTGTTCCTTGTTCATTGGAGATTGTTTTTCCCCTGTGTTTTGTTTTTGTCTTTAAATTGTTATGAATAGAGATTAATGCAAAATACAATTCTTTTATGACCTTAATTTCCCCCATGCACAGAGTTCATTAAAATTAACATCTTAAACTTGCAAAACTAACTTACTTTACAGGATTATTCTTGGGTTTTGCCTTTTCAACAGCCTGCGAACAGAGAAAAATGCAATTAGGCGATATTAACAGGCATAATCTTTGCAACTATTAACCAAAACACCAGGCAGTAGGAAGATAGCAAATGCTTTTTAGAAACATTAGGAGTGAACTGAAACAAGTTCCCATGGATAAGCAGTGACATAGAAAATATTTTTCTTTCCCAGGGAATGTATTTACTTGTTCAAGTGCTCAAACACAGACAGGCATTGTCAGAACACCTGGCAAAGTTCAGCAGGAGCCATGAAAGTGGGCTCTTGGGTACACAAGCAGATCCTCTCTTCCCTACCTTTTACTCTAACTTTACCCAATGACGGGATTAAAATGACCACATGAGAGGGGGCTGCAAAACATGGAGGCGCTATGGACGTAGATCATTAACCTTAAATTTCTTCCCAACACTTAAACACACCTGCACTATCACAGGGCAAAATGTGTTCATTTCCAAAATTACTTTTAGTACAGAGATTACAAAAGGATAAGGAATGTCCAAATACTAAAATCAATTTCCTCCCCTGAAACCTTTAGAAAAATACACACATAATTCTCAAAATGAGGAAATTTCTGGGCCTCATGGCCTGAGTCACCTTAGGCATGGAGACTGGTTCCAGTTTATTGCTGAACACATTGATCTGTGTACAGTCCATTTATCATTCATGAAAAGAGCTAGTGATCTTCACAGTATATTAGAAGAAACAACTCAGATCATCTGTCAACAGCCCTCTTATTTCTGTTTCCCTCTCCACGGGGATTTCATCTCCTTCGATTGTTCTGGAATTAAAATGTTGCTAAGCAACACAGCTGGGGGTGCTGATGGCAGAATGGCTACAGTCTATCAAACTGTTTAAGCACCTGGAGGGCTTGAGTGATGATTTTCTTCATATATCTGTAGCATAATTATGTAATCACAACCAAAGTTGCATTCTACTAGATTTTCTCAGGCTATCAGAATAACATTTAATATGGAGAGCAATGAAGCAGCAGTCTGACCACCTTCAGGCTTGTTCAGACACCATTAGAGGACCTTTCTGTGAATCTTCAAGTGGGTAGAGTCTAAGGCTGAAGAACAGTGCTGTAAACCAGAATACTGAGACAATCATTTTCAACAGTGCCACTCTCACACTGTACTTGACATTGTAGCTAATCATCAGTGAGACTCATTATGTTGAACCCTGCTATGTCAAATCCATGCATTTAATAACCACATACATTTCCCAACTCTCAAACATTAGTGTTGGAAATCTAAGCTATTCATCCTTATTAAGTCTCAGGATCTGTCAGTAGATAAACCCCTGTTAATATTGGGCACTTACTTTGCTTTATTAGGGTGGTGACCTGTGCTTGAATTTGAATTTTGACAAGTTCTAGAAAAAGAAGACTAACTGGAAATGAGGCAACAGGTAAAAATGAGAAAAGAAGAACTGTGTGTCTGGCTTCTCCAAATCACCTCTCATGTACATCTAGGGCATGTGAGACCATTCCTATGCAATCCGTGTAGATAAAAGGTCTTAACACTGTCCACCATGGATTCTTCCAGGTCAGATAGACAAAGGAAGAGAAAGATACTGACAAGAAGTGCAAGGCTGGCCACTGACCTTTCCTGTGGTACTAACACTTGGTCCACATAGGCATGCACACTCCCCTTTGCTCTAAATTCCTCCAGTCCCCTCCCTCCTTTGTACTTTCTCTCTCCCTCCCCACTCTCTCTCTTGTCCTTGCTATTTTCCCCTTTCCTCTAACTCTGTCATATCTCCTTCTGCCTTCCTCCCACTTTCTCCAGTTTTCCCCTCTCGAGTCTATCTGGTTAGAAATACAGTATCGTAGTTAGCTGAAAATAAATCACTGTGGAAGTCATATCAATTCAATTTTTACAAATAAATGCAAACAAGTAAGTTCTGGAAACTGTAAGTTACCCCCATGTAGTAGGCACTGTTCCAGTAGTTCCTCTTGCTTGATGTGATAAGTAAGCATGGCACTGGCAGAAATCATAGAAGGAAGAAATCAAAGTGACATTGCTAAACCCAGCTTTGGTTCAGAGACAGATTTTTTGAAAATGTCTTCTCTTTCTTATTTTACAATTGTCAATTATACCCAGTTAGCTTTCTCTGATCAGAGCCTTATCCTGTTACAGGCCAGGTTCTTTGAAACACATGATGCCATTGTATACAGCTAGTGTAAGACTATAACTTCATTCGAATTATCTTTTCTAGATTGCTTGGCTATCAGTTGGAAATGTCTATGCTTAGAGGTTCTGTTTTCCTTTAGAAATGAACTTTTAGCAATTTCAGTGTTTCACAGTTATATCTAAATAAGCTCATGTCATCCTGTGTGATCAACATGGGGAATTTCTAAACTAAATGGTGACAGGGAACTGACGTCAGATGTAACCCTATGGCTTATAATTTATATTCTCCACCTTTGCCATAATTTGACTTTGTTATGGGCATGCTATGTGGGGTTGTAATACTAAGGAGATGTGGAAGAAAAATCTAAGCAGATTTTTGGATGCAAATTATATTTGCCTTTAAGGCATAAAGGAATTACTCTACAAAATTTATAAGGAAAAAATTTCCTCCTTTGAAATGAGCAAATGTAAGAAGACAATCTCATATTCCAGATATTTGAGGCAGAATGTGATACATGATGCAAAAGTTAAATTAAAAGGACATGACATAGTGTAATTCATCAAGCATTAAGAAAGTCACAGCTAGATTTCAGTTTTAAAACATGCATTAAGCTAATTTAAATTGATTGGCAAAATGAATAGTCACCTTGGAGTACCTGCAGTCTGTGGGCCATAGGTTAGACCTACCTGGTAGTAGAAGAGAGGGGTACTGGAAATGTTAATAAGCTGAGTTGTGGTTCTGGATTTGCTATTTATGGTACTAGCAAGAGAGTAAAACTCATAAGTCCAAGTTTGCTAATTTTGAAAATGAAGACAATAATTCCTGCCCTTTCTATGTCAGTGACATAGAACATTCAACATCGATGGCTGTGCTCAGAACTTCAGTATACTAAGTAAACACCACGCACATCATTTGTGAGTGCTTTATAAAAGGTTCAGGTGGGTTGAGTTAAATGGCAAGATTGATTATGGATTTACTGAGTAGTTGTCAGGCCCCAGTGTCAAACATATGCAGTTACTGCAATGAGGATAAGAAATTGCACAGTGATTCTTTCTCTGTATCCGGAATAGTTCTAAGGTGAAAATAATGCCCCTGTCTAGAAGAAAGTGTTAACAGAAGACTCTGATGTACTGAGGAGACATAGTGAAACAGGTGAGGACCTTCTACCATTGCATAGCTATGAATCTTTTGTGATTCTTGGAGCTTGATGATATACCACTCTGGGAACTAAAGACAGGGGCATCACAAGCATGTTTATATTCCATTCAATTCTCTCTCTCCTTCCCTTTTCCTTCCTTTTTGCCACTCCTGTCTCTACGTGTAGCCTAGGATGATTGATTTATCCTTCTTATTCTTTGAGATAGACTCTTGCTACACAGCCCAGTCTAGCATCAATCAAGTGATCTCTCTGCTTCTGCCATCAAAATGCTGTAATTATAAGTGTGTGCCACCATCATACCCATCTTGCTGAATGGTCATTTTCAGATTATCCATCCTTCAGAAACCCCTTATTCTGCAACATACACTATAGGGATGCTCTTCATTTCCTCACTAATATTTTTCACCAAACATCTTGAAAAAGAACTATAGCCCAGGGAGAAGGCACTTCTCTCATTCTAAGGAGTCTTTATGAGCTGAGTTGTATCTCATTATCAACATTGTAGTATCCAAAGTATCCTGCTAAGCAACAAATTTATTTCCCAGGGATGGATGATGTGGACAGGCTAATAGCTGCTCATTCATTAATTCTGCCTTCTTAAAACTAAGAACTTAAAAAAACTAAGAACTTAGTCTTTGTTTTACATAGAGAACCCATGTATTGCACTAATAAAATGGCTCAGGGACCATACTGAATCACAAGAAGCACATGATATATTGTTCTCAGCACAGGAAGGAAGGAAGAAAGGAAGGAAGGGAGGGAGGGAGGGAGGGAGGGAGGGAGGGAGGGAGGGAGGGAGGGAGGAAGGGCAGTAAGTGGCTACCTACTGAACTCTAGTAGAGCACATACAACATTTTGAGGAAGATAATTCTACATATAAATAACTTAGAAAATGTGCTAGTCATTTTATCTGTAATGCTAAAACTTTCCAAAATTCTTTAGGTAATTTTGACCCTGTAGATATAATGAGTTACTGTTCTTGTCCATCAAATCATAGAAAATTTAGAGAATTGAGGCAGGGAGATTTTTAAAAAGGAAGGTCTGAATAGCTATATCCAGACTTATACATTACCAACTTATGATTTACAGAAAACACATGTAATACTATATATTTCATCTATATAGAGGTTGTCAATGTAAGCACTCAGATAGCCTGGAGATATTGTCCCAGTGGACTCATTTTTACAAGGATGTGTATTCAGGTACTGCTTTTTATATAATAAATTACAATAATGTCAGTCACACATAAAATATTATTTTATTAGTATTTCTGTACATAACTCTTACTCTTACATGCTTTTCTCTGTCATTCTACAGGCATTTGTGCCTAAGCTGAATATTTATGCTTCTTGATATAAAGGGAATAATTCAATCATTTAAATAATTTTAAATAACTGCACATTAGGCAATACAGCACTAAGACAGAAGATCAATTATTATATTGATTTTTATTCTTTATTGCCACACATTTCCTTTTATTTTTAACTATTCATATGGTTGTGCTGCATAGCACAGAATGTCCTACCCTAGTGACATGCATTGGTAAATTTCATTGATTACCTTAGTTCAGGAAAGAACTACTCTATTGACAAATGAACTCATCAGCAAGGTGTTCAAGTGACTTCAAATCAATGCCTACAGAACTTGCTAATCAACTGAAATGATGTATACTGAAAGCACTTGTTAAAATATAAAAAGATTTTTTTGGTTTTTCAAAACAGGGTTTATCTGTGTTGTCTTGGCCATCCTGGAACTCACTTTGTAGACCAGGCTCACCTTGAGCTGTCTCTGTCTCTCAAGTGCTGGGATTAAAATCTATGCCACCAACACCCAGCATAAAAATGAATTTATTAATTACAGTATTTACATGAATTTCACTTGGATGAGTAAAATAAGAAGACACATTTTATCCTGAGACTGAGGTTCCAGCTATCATTAAGAATACGTGTCCAGGAGAAAAGACTAAGGATAAAAATGTCACTCAACTTGTACAGAACCTGGATTCCTGGCTGTATTTCCCATTTTACATTCAAGGAAGAGAAGATGCCACTCCTCACTATATTTTCAGTGGTACCTGGAAGTCTACAATATAAATAGAAAGCAGGAATGGAATTTTGGCAGGGTAGATTAGGGTAAGTTTATTTTATGTTTAAAAGAACCAATCTTGCATCTAATAGTCAATAAACATTTACCACAGAAATGAATCAAGGATTTGGCAGTTTGAGAGGCATAGCTGTTGAATTTTGGGTATAACAGAGTGTCCTGAAGGAATATAGGGGATATAGAAGACTCTGGTGGGAGAGATTACTTCTAGGCTCATGTGATTGTGGGTCCATCCTACTACTAAAGAAGACTCTTATTAATATTGCAAAGACAAGTGGCTCTGATTAGTAATTCCATCCCCTTTGGTGTCAGAAATTGTTTTCCTTACTCTTCAGGCATTTACTTCCAAACTTGATGCTTATTACCTCTCATTAACTAGCGTTCCCTGTCTTCTTACTGTTCCACTACTTCTTTGTTCTTATCCTTATTTGTGTTCTTTGCTAGAGGAAGCTTTTTATATTCCAATTTGATCGCATTATTCTCCTTTTCAGAATCTGGGGTGGAACTGTAGCTTAGTACTAAGCATAAGCAAGTCCATGAGTTCTAGTTACTGCTAAAGATTCAACAAACCAACAAACAAAAATGTCATAATGTTTCTAGATGCCCATTGCTCAGTAAATCACATATCAACCTCTCTTACGCTGATGCTTACTTAGGACTCTGCTATGGTCATTGCTGATAGAACAGCTGCCATGTGGCAGGTCCCACTTATTTTATGTACATTATTATTAATATGATGAGTTTTTCTAGTTCCTGTCCAAAGATAATTGACAATGTGATTCAGAAGCACATGGTTTCATAAAGGCTTACTACCTTATGCTGTCTCTTGTGAAGGATAGGAAGTCCTTCTAAGGGCCATTTGACAGCTAATGATTTCTTCTAGAGTTTAACTTTCAGCTTATTGTAACTGACTGGAAAACACTGTTATTGATGAAGAAACATGTCTCACCCATAAAAGTCACCTTTTGACAGTAATTTTCCTCTAAGGAAGCACAGAGACAATAGAAAAGAGCATCTCAGTATGGGATAGACATGTTCATTTTCCCATTAGAGGGGCCAGTAAAAGTAATTATTGGTCACTATTCTCTTGCTACTTTTGAATTTAAAAACTCAAGTTTCTTTCTCCCAACAAATTTGAGCCCTCTTTCCCCTCATACTAAAATAATACTCAAATAATGGCATGAGGTTTTTCCATAGACAATAATAGAGACTCTCCCTATCACATGTAGGAAGAAAAAATGGACAATTTATTTATAGTAGACAGCAGATACTCAGTGTTTCTTATTTTCCAAAGCATAAATCAGTGCACTTGCTGCTGATCAAATAACTTTATCATTAGCACACTAGTGTTAGCAGATTTTCTGTTCCTTCAGAGTACATTATGCTCATGGTGAAGAGGGTACATCAATTTTTAATCCTCATGGCAAATACTGAGTGAATTATACTCAGTTTCCATACTGGCGAAATGAGGCAACTTAAGTGAAATATCTCTTTATCATTTTTAGCTCTAACATCCTATATTTTAATATATATACATGCATGACTCAGGGCTAAATATGAAATGTGTCTATGTCTATTAGCAAAATAATAAGCTTGAGCAAATTTATACATTTGTAGTGAAACAGTCTAAAAACTCATTTTAAATATTTTTTTGAGAAACACTGTGGTTGTGATGGGGGAAGTCCTCTGTACATATGTTTCTCTGTTGGCCAAAAGGGAAGCAACTTAGGCGGTTCTAGTAGACAAGGAGTATTCCGGGAAATGTAGTAAAGAGAAGTCACCAGGAAGTGGCACAGCAGTCAGCAACAGTATATAAGCAAGAACAAACAGAAAAATCACTCTCTTCTCCTCTCTGTGGAGATGCCAAGCAGATGTGATTTAGACCCCAAGGTACTAAGTGGCCCAGACCTTATCTCCGGTAAGATAAGGCCACATGGAAATACATGGATTATTAGAAAATGTGTGAATAATTAAGACTGAGCAAGCAAATAAGAAACTTTAGTCAAAAGCCAACAGTATTTATAACTCATGTATTGTCTGTGTGTTTCTTTGTGATAGAGAAGGGCAGTGGGACCTAGCTGGGCCAGAGAAAACTCAAGCTTCATGGTTGTATACATTTGGTAAATTCTGCTTTTTTAAAATCTACTAAATCACTTGTATTATGAATGACTAATGTTAGATCTGTAGC
The DNA here is from genome assembly GCF_017639785.1 of Mesocricetus auratus. Lineage (NCBI taxonomy): Eukaryota > Metazoa > Chordata > Mammalia > Rodentia > Cricetidae > Mesocricetus > Mesocricetus auratus. Next base: position 113,606,686 of record NW_024429188.1, on the reverse strand, counting down.
TATCTGGAATTTAGATAGTGCTTTTTTTTTAAATTTACAGTGCTTATGCTCTTTTCCTTGTTATAAGTAGAATAGTAAACATGGCAGTCTAAGAATCAGATAAACTGTTGCATTCAGAACATGATCCGTGGTGTTTAAAACTTGTCTAGCGGCCTTTCTAGCAGATGGTCAATACTTGGTGAGGGTGTAGGGTAATAGCATGCTTGACAACTATCCTCAATTACTTGTGTTTCAAATCCAGCATATCAATTTAAATATCTTACATTTTAAAAAATTTGGAAATATCTTATTATCCAGCATTTATGGGAGATATTCATATTTCTGTATTGTAGTCTAGAATTCTGATTAAAATAAAAGCTTGGAAACTTCCCATAAACTCAAGCACACATGGTATGTTTCCCAGAGCTTGCTTACTAATGACTCCAAGATACAACCTCCAAGCTTACTCATGCATTAAAATAGAAGGTGGGGAGATAAAGGGATTTGAGAAAAGTAAAACAATTGAATAAAACAGGAAGAAGGGTCAGAACATAGACAAGGGCACTGCTCTTTGGCCACTTCAACTCAGGGCCAGTGACAAAAGCAGTATCGTCATGCTTATTCCTTCTGACACTTCAGTTCAGATGTGTATATAGTGATCTGTAGCTTCTCAGAAGTAGCTGCTGCTTCTACAATCGTAATCCTTACCGAGGCAAATATGTGCTGTGTGCTCTTTGTGGATGGAAAGTCTATGATCATCTTCTCATACATGAATGTTATCTATTTAGACACTTAAAAATACTCATTTTTTCCATTTGGATCTAAGGCAAACACTTTACCATTAAAAGTGTCTGATTTAAGTTCACTATGAAAAATATGTCAAGCTTAGTGGATTAGACATTGGGTTTGCAATAACAAAGGCCCACAGATGGATTGTTTCTGAAGTATCATGAACATTAACTAGTACATGGTCACTACTGACCCTGTGAAAACACAATATGCAAAATCATTGTACTTGTATACATCTTTGCATGTTCATGGCATTCCATTGTAGAGAGATTGCAAGTCAAAATATTTGGTACTAAAAGTGGGAAAAATGTAATTATAATGAAAAAATTCAGCTCATGGTTTTCTGAATAGTCATAGACTTGCCAGAAGCATATTAAATATTGTATCATACAAGCCTTAAGCAGTTTTTTATTAATCTAGTCTCTATGCTAATACAACCAAATGGGAAACACAATCTTGGGAATATGAAGGCCAATATTATTCTATTAACCTTAAATGTTATCCTATTTACTTTCTTGTCTTTAATGAATAAATTAAAATGCCCTCTCTTTCTAATTGCTGGGTAGTCTGAGTATGACAATGTATGGATTTTATTCAATTCTATTCTGTCACCTCAACAGCCCCAACTCTATCATTTTGTGGGGGATTTCAATGAAAGGCAATGACAGATAAACTGTTTACATTAAAAGGCTCTATTAAAGTTATTTTGCAGTCAGTTTCAACCTAATCCATCTGCTATTTCTCTAGTTCTGACAGACTGACCTCTCTTGTTGTGTGTGCCGTATTGATGTCATTCCCGAACAGGCCTTCCCTAGCATTTCTGCTGATATCAAAGTAAATGGAAATGTGGTAAAGCCTTGGAGATGTAACACCTTGTTCAGCATGATGATGGAGAACTATGGCCACAAAACAGGAATGATGATAGCAGGAAAGAGTATCTGTTGTCACAGCTAATGTATTCACTACAGCATATCAACTTATCTAAAAGAAGCAGCTGATAGCTGAGTAAAATTCATTGTATCATTTTCACTAGCAATTTGTCCACATGAAAACAGGACAATTTTTTTAGTCACATAAGAATTTCCCTGACAACCATCGAAATATGCACCGAATTCACAACATATTAGTTGAGATTGTGGGTAATTTTCAACTAGGTTTATAGAAAAAAAAACTTTTTCTTAGTTCTTGCCCTCTACTTCATTATTTTAATTCATGTTTTCTCTATAGATTAAAAACAACTTCACATATATAAAAGTTCATTTCAATCCTGATTCTTAATTTTGGTTTTATTTCTGAACCATTTGTTTTTTGTTGGTGGGCTGCCTTCTGGCTAAGTTGCTATTTAATCATTACAAATAACACAAAATTCCTAGTAGTGTAAACTCTGGGCATTCTGACAGGTTTTGAATGAGTTGCTTATACTCATACAGAACTTCCAAAACACATTAGCCACCTTAAACTGAGAGCCTGTTTTTATGTGGACAATGCCAAGGTGTAGTTATAATTCTGTGGCTGAACCTAGTCACTAACTGAACATTTCCAATCATATTAAAAGTTTCTTGAACTTCTAAGTGGGCTAAATGAAATCTATGTTTTTAGTCTGGTTCATATTAATAAAATGATAATATTACTGTTAAAATGCCCTAATGATAATTTCTAGAAGTGTGTGTGTGTGTGTGTCCTTTATATTTCTGAAATATGCTGTCTCTCCATACAGTCAGTCTGAGGTAAGTTGGGTTATGAGAGAACCATGTCCTTATCTGAGAAGACTTCAGTTATTGAGCATCATAGAGCATCCTACCTCCAGAAGATAGCAGACTACAAGCTTGAAGGTAGGTCAGTCAAATACTGTGCTATAATTTGGTGAAATAATAAGCAGGTGTTTACTTGGTCCTTTGAACATATACTGGATGAGTTTTAGAGGCTGGTCACTATGCATTTGGAAAGTCTTTGGAACTGATCAAATTCTAGAGTGCTTAAAACTTTAAAGACAGCACAAGGTCTATATCTTTAGATCTTTTATTGAACTGCAAGCACAGCATCAATAACTGGTTCTCAGCTGTAAATGAAAATTGATTCCAGGTTTAACTCCTCATTTTCAGGGGTTCCTTTAATCCAAAGAAATGTAAGAAGAACATTTTGACAAAAAGGGAAACGGAAGATTCAGTCCAATAAGGCAGAGCTATGCAGACAACATGATATATTTCCACTCCCAAGGAGCTCATCCTCTTACATCTAGCTACTCCCTGACTGAACCCCAGTGACCTGATCAGAGCACTACTGCCTGCTCTGGATAACTGACTTAAATCATTCCATTGTTATTCACCTGGTTTTCTCTTTCTTTTGAAAATTATATTACAACTGAAATGTTCACATAAAAACTAAATACAAGGCACTATTTCTTATACCAACGCTGGTCTGGAACTTTATGATGTCTGATACAAATGTAAAGTGGTATTTATGTCTTATTTAGGGTTAGTTACCACAAGGGAAACAATGGGAATACAACATTACAGGAGAGCCTTTAATCATTTTCTGGGGCAGAGCTCATAAAAAGAAGAGACAGACTGAATTCAAAGTGTATGATTCAACTGTCCATCTACATCTGTCCTTCTAAGAAAAAACTTCCAGAGACATGTAATTTTCTGTAGGACTTGATACAGTGTCATTGGTAACCTAGCCTTTATTCCTAGAGATGCTGGCTTAAAAGTTGCCAGGACGCAGGGCAGTTAAAGTCATCCACAGCTGACAGATCCTTTTACATATCAGTTGGAACATTCAATCTAGTTCTTAGTAAATCCTATGGACACTTAAATAAAGACGAAGAGTAATGTATATTCCCTGGTATATCTAAGAGAGGATTTCAGTTACCACTAAATGGGCTTCAAGGATGGATAGTCACATATTTGTGATGCTAAGTTTTCCACATACTTTCACACAGCTAATTTTTTCTTCACAGCACTCCTATGATTTACACAAGATAGTTTTATCCTAATTTACTTGTGAGAAATCTGAGACTTCAGGATGCTTGGCAATTTCCCCAAATGTAATATAATTAGTATGTATGAAGTAGGACTTATTACCAGGTTTCTCCAGTCTAGAAACAACAGTCTTAATGATTATACTTTTAATTCCTCATAGCCAGGCACACACGGCTAATAATCATTAAGACAAGACAGATTCTTTTCATTCGCCTTTGCCACATGCTGACTATTTTTCTGTACCTAATTCACTACTTCTTTTTAACTTCCCATTCTTAAAAGGGAAAAATGAAAGTGAATAGACCTCCCATTTCAAAGGAATACTAGACTTCTTATATGTGATGACACATAGCCATTAACAGCGATGAATATCATATGAAGTGATGAATAGCTGCTCTGCCCTAAGCTTTACTGTGTCAAGTCCTTTGATATGTATTGGTCCACTTCTTCACTGAACCTACTATGACTCAATGAGTAGGTACTACTGTTATCTTTACAGAAACTCGATCTTTTGCTAAAATTTATTCAGTTTGAAATTCGTAAGACTATGATTAAAACCCACATCTGTTTGACTATATGACTGCCCCATACTTATTCTTCAATAGTGTCTTAGAATGAGTACACCATTTCAGAGCACAGTGAATTCATGTCATCATCTCTCACAGTCCTTGCTAAGAAGCAAAGTGCAATAAGAATGTGGAAAAAACACTGTGTTTACATTTTCTTTCTGTATATGTGACTTATAATGTTCTTCATGTTGTTGGAGATACAATGGTCCCAATAATGAGACAAATAATATGGCCATGTTATCTATATGTCCCTATATTACCCAGATGAAAACAATGACTGTGGTTCTTTAATAAGGCAAACATAAAAAGGCTTCTTTTTCCATGCTAAAAAGACTCAATACAAATGTCCATGAATATATTTGCCCATAAGTACTCACAACAGCACTAAATAGTGTCCCAAAGGCAGAAATGACTGAAATATCATCAATACATGAACAGATAACTATAATTTGCTTTATCCAAACAATGGAATATTATTTTGCCACAAAACTAAAAGAAGTGTTATTATATGATACAACCTGAATAACTTAGAAAAATCATATGGTAAGTGAATCCAGACATTAAAAAGTCCAAATAGATTAGTGAGTTATCCTTAGGAATTAATGGAAAGGTGGATTGGGTATACTTCATGAGTATAGGGTTTCCATTTGGGATAATGAAAATATTTTGGAATTGTGGATGGATGTACAAGTTTGTCAATACACTGAATTTATAAACTACGAGTTTATGGATAGTTAACTTTATGTTATGAAATGTTTAATAATAAAAAGGTAAACAGTTTTAAACAATATATTCTTGGAAAAGAATGCCAAGCCTCATAAATTCACAGTTCATTAAAAGTCATACTACCAAATGACTATGGCCTTCCAAGTCTCTCAAATTTTCCGCAAAACCCTCTGAAGGGGTTCATCTGTGAACTCCTTCAACCTTGTGATAACTTCCTGTGTCCTGAACTAAACTACATATTTTGCTGGGCTATGGTTCTACCATTTCAAATCTTCTATTGAATTAAAGAACTTTAGCTATGTCTGGTCATAAGACAGCAGGCTATAGGTAATTCCAACTCATCATTCCATATCAGCACTTCATATAATATCATCAAAGCTATCTAAAAAAATCTAAGATGATACAGGCCAATAGACCTGATGTCACATCTTAACATAATACAGAAAATAATCCTATGAGTTATAAAGCAGAGTGAATTCATATATTCACACAGAAAGGAAATCAATGTGCAAAATTTATTCCCAGTTATTGCTACATTCTGCTCTAAACATTTCCGTGAAAATTTAAGGTTGCAGCTGTCAACATCAATGATGTAGAATTTTTGCTGTTTTTGTTTTATTTACAAATGTGATGCTCTTGTTATTGGCATATTATATGCATAAAGCAGAAATGATAGACATCACAAATGAAGCATGTGTTTCACATTTGTTATAAATCCACAAGTTAAGTTGGAGAGGGACTGCTTGCACTTTGTAAATGTGCAGTAAGCACCTTGGAAACAGCTGTGAGACAGTGAGGACCAGGTAGCACTCTCCTTATGTCTTTTCTTGATAGACTACTAAGCTTGAAAATATGCAAGATTTATATAGCATCAAAACTGTCTTCTGTACTCCATATTTGGTGGCATAAAAACTAGTAGAATCCTATATTTGGGAACCAGTATAGGGATCATTGATATTAATACTACTGCTGGGACTTATAATGCTATTTTACTTTTAAAACCAAGAAGTCCAATTTAATCAGAAATGACAAAAAATTACAATTGTCTTATCTGGGGAAATAGTACTGGGAATACTTGTAGTAGTGAAGAGAAGAATTTAAGGACAACTAAAACTTTTGTTGAATGCTTGTTCCTGCAACATTCACTCTCAGTTCCACTGCGCATCTTGGAGAAGAAAGTGGAGCATTCACATTTCCATCAAAATTAGTGACTGTAAATACTAAGCTTCACACTAGAGTCATCCAATGGACACGGCATGTCACCCAAATACAACAAGTAGTTCAAAAGACAGGAAGACAATACTCTCCATTGTTTATTGATGAAGGTATTTGTGTAAAGAAAATATAAAGAGATAGAAGGATGTGAAATTGATTTGGAAGAACACAGCATCTATTTGCTGTAACTTTAATGAAAGTGGTGGTTGATTTCACCCATTACCAAACCGTGAATAGGCTGGGTTTATGAAAGCCATTATATTTCTTTGTGTTCCCACACCTCAGGCCCTATGAAAGGCTCTAAGATCCTCCTACCTGGTAGAGCTCATTGGTTGTGCATTGAGTGGTCAAGGTCTTCACAGGCTCAAGGTCATCTTCATCACTGCTCAGCTTCAGGTCATCCTCAAGCATCCTGAAAGAAATCAAAGTGGTCTTTGTGTTACAAAATATCTTATCTAAATTATTCTCAGATCTATATTGCAATGAGGATAAAACTATTGCTACTATAATCTGACAGCTGCAATTATGTCAAATGTTCAGAAGAAATCAAGATCCTTTCAGCTAATTAGATATTTGAGTTATTTTAGTTATGTCATACACTGCACACATATCTCTCTACCTTACCCTAAATCAAGGGATGAGTAGATGATTTCATCATCTACAGAGATGGCAGGAATCTATATATTTTGACTCTTAAAAGTAAAATAAATGTTCTGGTAAATCACTATAGGGTGATGGGGGATTACAACTCTATAGGATGTTTCTTTGACTCTTTCAGGCAAGAAGGAGATCATGATAACAATGAGAGGCTGCTCTGGAGGCTATTGGTGTATTCTAATGTGGCTCTGTAGGAAAGAAGTCCAGTGAACTTTCACTGACTCTCTATACTGGGCAACTCAGTGACCACAAAAGATGAGTGAGAAATTGCTAGTTATTAACCTTTTGATAGATGATCCATCTATTGCCGTAAAATTTGATGCACAAGATTTAAAACCATGTTGTATAAGAAATATTTCTTTCTTAAAGAAAGGCATCTGAGAAATATGAGAGGTCTAGATTTGGGTGATGAACTGGCACTTGTAAGCCTCTTTGGTGACCACGTGGATTAATTTGATGCTATCAACCCTACAATCCAGGTTGAAGTTAGAGCAGCGTATTACTTTAAAGTTCTAGGAACACAGCCTTCAGAGAACAATTTGTGTTCACATTTTAATTGGTTAGATATGTGTTCAGACCTCGTCAGGATGCAATGGAGGAATTCTCAACCATTCTGGAACAGTTCTCAACTCCCAGGCATGATGCTTTCCTTTTATGCTTTTTTTCTCTTCCTGGGTTAACACCAAGCTCAAGTCTAAAGCCAAAACTCTATTCCTCAACTCTGGAAATCATATGCTCTGCCCTCTCGTGCCTCAGTCAGACTTTAATTACTCTAGAAAAAAATTTCTAGAAGAATAATCTTTACAAATATCCTCTCTTTCCTCAGTCACTCCCCTAATCTGTTGCTGGATCACAGCATAGTTTCCCACAGTACAGTGTTTCCCTCATTGCCATCAGTCCTTAACTCTCATGTGGATGACAGGGCACACTTGATTTATGTCTGTCTTATTATGGCTTCTTTAAAAAAAGATAGAGTACACTAACTTCATTTTATATACATGGAAGGAAAGATTCAGATAGGTGAACTGCTTTACTCAAGGTCACACAGATAGTACAACACCAATACTAAAATTGCCTGTTCTGTATTCCTGTCTGTGTTATGTATCTATAAGAAAGAACAGAGAAGGGGATATGAGGCTTCTAATTTGATTTATCATGGAATGCTATTTTAGAGGTCTTATTCAACTGTTGGAAAGGGCTTTGTGTCACAGTGGGTGGGCAATAATTCTTCAAGGGAAGCATAGCACCCCAGTTCCATACTCAGGCATACAATCCTAGGATGTAGATATTAATGTCTAAACAACAGCAAATGATACAAAGATGATTAATGGGAAGTACAATTATTTGAATTTGTTTTAGATAAACTAATTTTTCAGGATTTATAACTGTCATGCAATCAACTAATAGTTGCTTTGAAAATATTAGAGGAGAAAACTACGTATCTTGACATTTCTTTTGAAGTTGTGAGTTTATGGCTCTAACCAAGCAGTTCTTTACAATGCATTACAAGAAATTAAGACTCTATACTGTATCATTTTACAAGCTGTAGAATCATATATTTTAAAATATCTGTGCTTCTAATTGTAAAATACATTGCTCTGTATGTAAATGTGTATATGTTAATATATGTTGAAGTAGGACAATAAATGACACAAGAGACATCCATTTGTATTGATACATTTTCTGAGTCAGGTAAAGTGCTAAGTATTTGATCTGGGGCACAGAACGTAACACCTGCAAGGAGTCTGTGATAAAAATCTGTTGGTAGCAACACTTCCTAAATGAGGTTTAAAGATGTTATTAAATGTTTTTATGACTACACAAGTAGAAGTCATTGAGGCACACTTGGGACCCAAACCGTCTGCAGCCACAATTTAGGAGTACATGTTTTCCTAGAGGACACAAATTATAAAGTATGGTACATAAAATCATATCAACAACAAAAACAAAATGAACGCACAAAAGATATTAACATGAAATAACTGCTGGCTAATCACAGGCTGACATCTTGGCTGAGTCAATACAATCTCTGAGCCACAAGCACATACCTCATACTTCAGGGGGCTCAGACTTTGGTTGTGAGCAGTGGGAGCCACAACTGGAGCTAATAGTGAAACTGCTCCATGAAATCATAAAATGGATCCAGGCAATCATTGTCTGGAAAGATGCTATCTTGGTGAGAAAAAATAATAGGGATTATTAATACTATTAAGTCACTACAAAGGAATTTTTTTGTATTCCTGTGCTTCTGCCATTGTAATTTGCTGAGCATTATGTGGGAAAACAATGGTCATTCAGGAAATGTCTAACAGTATCTCAAAGTTGGATCTAGAAATGAGTTCATGGATTTTAAGGTTACTTTCCTTCAGACAGAATGAGCCCTAGGGCAGAGGCCCAAATTTGGGTTATTTTATTTCCTAGAAAACTGTCTATGATTTTACAATGGAAATGAAGTATTTTCTAATTCATAGTTATGAAAATAGGCAGCTGCTGATACCATTCTGTTCTTTGGGACTTTCTCAGAAAATTCTACCAGTTTAAAGTTATCCAATACTTTCTAGTGCCTTTTACCTGCTTGTCTTAGGTATGTGGTATATTCTTACATCCCTAAGTTGGGCTGTTCACTCAGTGCCACCTCTTACTCTGAGTGAGCCATTCCACTCAGGTTTTAGACTTTTAGCTAACATTAAGAGTCACAGTCTCTGGTCTATCTAACTATCTTGGGGTCTTCTGGTTACTTAGATTATCATTGCCATCCTCGGACTTAGATTGCTTTCCACAACTGGGCTTGAGGCTAATCGTATAGTCTAAAGAGTCAGGGGATACTTGAAGACTTAGGGCTTCTCACTGTCTTATAGAACAGTAACTTGACTCCTTATAGCTCTATTCCCCAATGGACCTTTCTTCTTAACAAGAAAGCAAGAAGGAATGGACTATAAGCAGTTTCTATTACTGAGGGAATTATATATCCTAGTTAGTGGTCTACATTCTCTGTAGCACTGACATGTTGGATGGTAGAGAAGGAGGTAACTAATTAAGAAGTAGTGAGGTTTTTCAGAATATCAAGTTTTCCATGGCAAAGGTTCTGAGGGTTTCCACCATATCCTACAAGGAACTTCATCAAATTTCTGAGACTTTAAATTATAAGTTTCTGATTCAATGATTATCTCACTGGGATGAGTCATCTCAGTTTGAGGATCATGACAAAGAGCAATTTTTTTGAAATTTGTATTATATTCTATGGGAATCTCCAAGATATAACAAATTGGGTTATAAGACCAAGTGCCTCTAACCAAACACATAGCCTATGCCTGCTACAGGTCTTGCAACTACCAACAAATGGTGCTGACTTAACTGGATTCTGGCGTGTACAAGGCTGCATATAGATTCATGTCTATTGCTGTGCACAAAATTCAACTTGAAATGGATCAAAGACCTAAACATAAATCCAGTAAAACTGAACCTCATAGAGGAAAAATGGGAAGTACCCTTGAACGAATTGGTACAGGAGACTGCTTCCTGAACATAACAGCTGTAGCACAGACACTAAGATTGACAATTAATACATGGGACCTCCTGAAACTGAGACGCTTTTTTAACGCAAAGGACACAGTCAACAAGACAAAAATACAGCCCACAGAATGGGAAAAGATATTCAATAACCCCACAGCTGACAAAGGGCTGATCTCTAGAATTTATAAAGAACTCAAGTAGCAAGTCTCCAAAACACCTAAGGATGCAATTAAAAAGTGGGGTACAGAACTAAATAGAGAATTCTCAGTAGAGGAATCTAAAATGGCTGAGAGACACTTAAGAAAGTGCTCAACATCCTTAGCCATTAGAGAAATGTAAATCAAAACAACTCAGAGATACCATCATACTCCTGTCAGAATGGCTAAAATCAAAAACGACAAGGACAGTTTATGCTGGAGAGGATGTGGAGAAAGGGGAACACTCCTCCACTGCTGGTGGGAGTGCCAATTTGTACAATCACTTCGGAAATCAGTATGGAGATTCCTCAAAAAAATGGGACTCAGTCTACCACAAGATCCAGTAATTCCACTCTTAGGCTTATACCCAAATTATGCACATTCACACAACAAGGATGTCTGTTCCACTATGTTTATATGAGCATAATTTTTAAGAGACAGAATCTGGAAGCAACCTAGATGCCCCTCAACTGAAGAGTGGATAGACAATGTGGTACATTTGCACAATGGAGTACTACTCAGCGAAAAAAAAAACAATGAATCTGGAAATTTGCAAGCGCATAGCACTAGAAGAAACCATCCTGAATGAGTTTACCCAGTCCAAAAAGAAAAATAAGGTATGTACTCACTCATATGTGGATTTTAGACATGGATCAGGGGAGTGCCAGCCTACAATCCCACTGCCAGAGTCTGGGAAACAGGGAGGACCCTAAGAGGGATATGCATGGTACCCCAGAAAAGGGGAATCGGATGGTTCTGCTGAGTGGGTTGGGAGTGTAGTGGAGGGGAGAGGAAGCTGGGACAAAGACAGGGGAGAAGAGGAGGGAAGAGAAGGACATGTGAGAGCAGGAAGGTTGAGTCAGGGGAAGAATATAGGAGAGCAGGATGAAAGATACCACAATAGAGGTAGGCATTATAGGCTTTAGGAGAGATCTGGCACTAGTGAAATTCCCAGAGATCTACAAGGAAGACACCAATTAGCAAAGTAAGTAATAGTGGAGAGGCTACCTTAAATGCCCTTCCCTGATAATGAGATTGATGACTACCTTGTATGCCATTCTCGAGCCTCTGTCCAGTGGCTGATGGAAGCAGAGGCAGACACCCACAGTTAAACACTGAACTGAACTCTAGAAGCCAGTTGCAGAGAGGGAGGAGTGATGAGCAAATTGGTCCAGACTGGGCTGGTGAAACTCACAGAAACTGTTGACCTGAGCAAGGGGGAGTTCATGGACCCCAGACTAATGGCTGAGAGGCCAACATGGGACTAATCCAGACTCTTTAATTTTGGGGTGTCAGTGAGGAGGTCTTGGCAATCTATGGGGCTTTGGGTAGTAGATCAGTATTTATCCCTGTCATACAGATGGACTTTGGGAGCCCATTCCACATAGAGGGATGATCTCTATGCCTGAACACACATGGGAGGGCCTAGGCCCTGTCCTGGATGAAATAACAGATGCTGGAGATCCCCCATGGAGGGCCTCACCCTCCTTGAGAGCAAAGTGGGATTGAGTTGGGGTTTGGGAGGCTGGTGGGGTCTGGGCAGGAGGGGAGGGTGAGGGAGCTGGGATTGGCATGTGAAGCAAGCTTGTTTCTAATTTAAATAAAAAAGGATAAAAACAAAACAAAACAAAAAACAAATATGTTGGTGTCTTAGCATGAGAACAAAGGGTTTCCCCCCACCAGTGTCTATCTAGTACAGACCTTTCTATGTTTCTGTACTGCTCATGAGTCATGAACAAGTTGTTAAATGGGTGGGAGAAAAAATAGCAATTCATAGCATAGGAAAATTATATGGAAATCAGATTTCAGTATTCAGAAGTAAAGTTTTATTGGCACACAGCCATCCACATTCATTATGTGTTGGCTCTAGCTGCTTACATGTCACAATGATCAGGCTGACTAGTTGCAACTGAGATGAAAGAAGGTAATATTTGCCTTTGTTGAAAACTGTTTAAGTCAATGTTTTTCAAAATTTTAAGGAAAAAAATCCTCCCTATGCCAAATTAAATCCTCCAAAGAATCCCAAATAAAACAGATAGCAAGATTTTCTTATACAGCCTCAGAAATAAGTGGAACATGGTTGAAACAAATTCATTCAGTAAAGTCTTATTAAGTGGAGACAATTATGGTTTCATAGGTACTGCATAGGATTTATTCACAAAGCCCAACTCAGTTACTTCACCTCTGTGAATCTCAGTTTACGCCTTTGCTCAATGGAGATTTAGTTACCATTAATAATGTGTATGCTTGGGTGCTTGGAAAGCAGTAGTGGGGTGTGTTCCTTCTTTTCCATTCATAGTGCGACACATGGGAATTTTCTGTCCACCCTGTTTACATAAGCCCAAGTTAGTAGTATGAAATTTGACATGGATGACTGCTCATGCATACCAAAGTGCTGTTTCGTGAACCTTGAATTTTCTTAGAAATGATTACTTAAATTCAGCAAAAGTTCAAGTTTTCTGATCTATGATCATTATTTCAAATTTGATTTTTATCATACTGCTATTTTTCTTTAGGCTGCATAATTTTCTACCAGTTATTATGCAAAAATATACTGTCCAAAATGGATCAGGATAGTGCCAGTCTGCACTTCCACAGATAGAGAGTCTGGGAAACAGGAAAGAACCTAAAAGATATGCATATATGCATAGTACCCAAGAGAAGAGGATGGAGACAAGATCCTCTGATGGGGAACACGGCGAGGGGTGGGGGGGAGTGGGACCTGGGAAGAATAGAGGGGGTAAAGAGGAAGGGAGTTGGTCATGGGGGAACAGGAAGTTGAGGGGGTGGGGGTAGAATAGGGGGAAGAGGGAATCATAGGATCGAAGACAGATCAGGCACCAGAGCGACCTCGAGTGATCTAAAGGTATAACATCAATTGGCAAGCTAAGCAATAGTGGAGGGACCGCCTCGAATGCCCATTCCTGATAATGAACTTGATGTCTATAACCATCCTGGAGCCTTCATCCTGTGACTGATGGAAGCAGAGGCAAACACACAACTAAGCACTGAACTGAACCCAAGGAACCCAGTGACAGAGAGAGAGGAGTGATGAGCAAATTGGCAAAGAATGGGCTGGCAAAACCAGCAGAGACAGCTGATCTGAACAGGGGAGTGCTCTTGGACCCCAGACCGACAGTGGGGAGGCCAGCATGGGACTGATCTGGACCCCCCCAAATGTGAGTGTCAGTGAGAAGGCCTGGGCAACCTATGGGGCCCTGAGCTGTGGATCAGTGTCTATCCCTGGTATACAAACTGTCTTCATGTGCCTATAGCACAAAGAGAGATGCTCTCTCAGCCTGGACTGTTAGGGGAGTGCCTTGACCCTACCAAGAGTAAAATGACAGACTCTAGATATCCCCTATGTGGAAGGATTTGGCAATAGGGTGGGAGGGAGGGGGGGAAGGGGAGTGCGGGAGGAGGGGAGGGAGAGGGAACTGGGATTGACATGTAAAACAAGCTATTTAAAATTAAAATAAAAAATGATAAAAAAAAAGTTTGCTTCAAGACATTTCAGGGTTCTTTCTTCTTTTCCATCTCTCCTATCCTCTTCTCTCCTCTCTTTCAGTTGTCTTCTCTTCTTTATCCTTCTCCTTGTATTTCTTCTTTTTACTTCTCATCTTCATCCTTTTCTTCCTGCCACCACGCTCTGAAAAAAGCATCTAAACTGGGATTTCCTGAGAGAAGACCAATTAGATCTGACAAAAAACATTCTGGAATAATGAAAGAAACAAATGATCTCTTTTCTTAATTTTGCTTTGAGAATTTCATATGATTATTGCATTAATCACTTCCCCTCCCAACTTCTTCCATGACCCCTACTGCCTCTAAATTTCATGAGTTCTTTTTCTTTAATTAATACACAGACACAGACACACACACATGCACGCACACACACATACACACACACACACACACACACACACACACCTGAGTCATTTCAGTGTTGTTTATATGTATATGTGTTTAGGGCTGAGCATTTGGTATTGGATAACTGAAAATGAAGATCATCTCAGAGGAAGCCGGATTCTCCTTCTCTTAGCAGTTTTCTTAGCTCTTCATCCATAGATGAGCCTTGTGAGATTTATTCATCTATTTTGGGATGTCAGCTGGTATAACTGTGCAATACTCCTGCTCCAGCCTCACAAACGTTGGGTTTCTAGGTATTGATCATCATATTCCACATCACTGTTATTGGACTTACCTACCTCTTCTAGGAGCTTTGATTCCAAGCACTGTACATTTTGTAGTATTCTTCTGTCTATTTCAAAACAGACTTAGGTACCTTTGTTCTTCATTGGAAAAACAAATTTGATGCCAAGAAGCCATCATTTTGGGGTTTTCATTCTCAGCCTTTCTTAAGATTCTAAGGGCCCCCAAAGCTGATTAGAGAGAAGAAAGCTTTGTGCATACCTCCAAAGTACCTCATGATCGGAAGGTCCTTCATTACTCATCTCTCCAGATCAGCTTCTAATTAGTAAAGGATTAAGTAAAGTGCTCCTTAGTGGAACTGGCCATTAATCTTCACCTAACACACTCCTCGAAACAACTGAAGTATTTAGCTGCTCTTAAGGGCACTACAACTCATGTCTGCTGAAAGCCACTTCGCCTTAAATTAAACTCATTGGTAGCTAGGACCAACACTTTAGTTGTATATGCAAATTCAAAGACATTGAAAACTGAGTTCTTTAACTTGGAATGTTTCTAGAGAAAGGCTACAGATAAGAGCTGTTTACCTGCATCAATACAGAAGATAGGATTTATTTTATGTTGATGCACAAATAATTTACATTTCATTCCTGATTGTTTAAGCAAAATATTCAGACTTGAAAATATACATCCAAGTAAATGTTGAAAGCAGTGTTGCTCAGTTGTTTATAAAATCCCACCAGAATTGTATGTTCAGCTCTTTCTGCTGCCAATAAAAGTGACTCTTTACATTTCAAAGTACAAGATAAATTGCCTCACAACCCCTATCACAGTGTTTCAGCTCTATACAGTGCTACAGCTGGCATATGCTGCCTATGCCATGTATACATTTCAGTAGTGAATATTTTCAATGTAATACTATTTTAATGTATTGGCATACAAGACAGGTCAAGGTCAAGAATGAGATTTAGCTGATCACCCTGGTAAAGCCACAAACAATATTTTCACATTTATAATAGTTACTACTTACATGATGAAAGATAGGAAGAACTGCCAAAGTTTCCTGCTTCTTTTGGATTCTTGGTTCTACGTGCCAAAAGAATGCACCAAAATACAAGTGACTCTGAGAAAACTGCAGAGCCAGTTATAAGATAGCCTGTAGCTGGCCTCTTCCGAACTTGAGCCCAGCAGACTTTTATGCTGCATTTCTACCATTCTACAAGGACAAGACAAGCTTTGTACCTCCAGAGAATAAGAGAAGCAGTAGAAAACTGTCTTATGACAGCCTCCCTCAGGAGATAAGAAGGAATGTGGGAGATGGCCATGAAGTACATGCTTGTCTCCACTGTTTGGGAAGGGAGGATCACTAGGTGTTCCAATGAGACTCAGATTAGCTGCAGCCCAAGTTGCTGACTATGTGGCCTGTTTATATATCTGCAGTTTTCATGTTAGAATGGTAAATGTGTTTCCCATATCACCAAACATCTTCATCAGTTAGTAACTACATTTACAGGACCTCCCATGAAGATTCTAGTGCCACACTAAACATATTATTTATAAATTTCTCAGGGCAAATGTAATGACCACATTTAAGTTCTAGCAAAGGCTGGGAATATTGTTACTATAAAGGAAATAAAAGCTAATAGATGTATTTCTCTGTTAGGTATGATATGTGAGCTAAGGTGGATCACATCTTACTTAGTTTGTCATGCAGTACCCTCTTTGAGTCCAATTCTTTCCATTTTAAAAGTTTAAGTCTACACAAAATGCAACTAAATTTTATACCTCAAAACATTAACCAACCAGATTCCAGAAATACAGTTTGATAATTTTTTGCTTTGCTTTGTTTTTAAAAGGGAAATGTACATTTAATTAAAAATATTTTCCAACATAGTATATATTACTGAACATTTGGAAATTTCACATCATGCACCCTGATCACACTCACTTTCCAGTTCTCCCAGGTCTGCCTCCTCACCTTTCTGACCTCCCTATTTCCCACCAAAAAGGGAAGAAGAATCAAACAACAAATTGCCCAATTTGTGTTGCTCATATACTCACTGGTACATGGTCAAACTCTCAGTGTTCACCCCTTATAGAAAAGAACTGAGTCTTTCTCCACCAATACCCTGTCCAGAAGCCATCAGCTGTGGTCTCTACTGTCACTTGAGAACATACTGAGGTCCATGGTACATGGTAACACTGGAGACCATATGGAAGTTCATAATCTGTGCTGTTGCCAGAAGCCATGTTTTCCTTTTCTTTTTTTTAAATTTCGATACATCCAACTGCATCTTTCCTTCCCTCCACTCTTCCCAGATTCCCCACCTCCCATTTCTCCCAAATCCAATCTTCTCTTTCCCTTCTGAAAAGTGTAGGCCTCCAAGGGATATCAACTGGGCATGTCATAAAAAGATATAAGAAGATTAGGCACAAACCCTTGTATCATGGCTGGACAAGGCAATCCAATAGGAAAAAAAGTATCCCAAGAGCAAACAAAAGAGTCAGAGACAGCTCCACTCCCTCTGTTAGGTTCCCACCATAACATATATGCAGTCATAGCGATCACAACATATATGCAGAGAACCTAGTGCAGACCTATACAGTCTCCTAATGTTTATTCTCATGATACATCATTTAATCAATAAGCAAAGTGATGAAAACCATGCAGTCACATCACGAGATGGTAAACTTAGTTAATAAAGCTCCAGAATGCTTTCTGATCTTTACCTTATGAAAATGAGTTCAAAAAGCAAAGTTTCATTCTATGCAAGGAATTTGTAACAGTAAAGTGTGAATCTAAGCATAGGTTTTCATTAATCAGATCCACAGTTATATTAGTACTTGAATGTATATTTTAAAACAGAATTGGAAATCCTAATGTTTTAAAAAGTATGAATAACATTGAGTCATTGACTAAAAAGAAAGAACACAGACTAATATAAGGAATAATTATATCAGTTTACATTTTTAGGTTTTGTATAGTTCAGAGAATGCTCTACCACACTCATGTTTTTTATTTCAAATGGGAGGAAGCAGAAGATAGTAAAAATAATACACAGTAAAATGTCACCAAATTAATGTTTACAACATCTACTATAATTCAACTAAGGAAACTCTATTAAAACTATTGAGTTATGCTGGGCGTTGGTGGCGCACGCCTTTAATCCCAGCACTTGGGAGGCAGAGGCAGCCGGATCTCTGTGAGTTCGAGGCCAGCCTGGTCTACAAGAGCAAGTTCCAGGACAGCCTCCAAAGCCACAGAGAAACCCTGTCTCGAAAAAAAAAAACAAAACAAAACAAAAAAAAACTATTGAGTTACTATTGTGAGAATTTTTTTAAGCATAAGGTCCTCTGTATCCTCTTTATGAACTTACTGTCAATAGTATTTTACTTATCATTATCATCATCATTACCATCAGCCAGCAGCATCATTATTATTATTTATAAATACCTGCAACCTAGAGAATATGGAATACAAAAATAATAGCATTTAAAAGGATCAGAAAGGGGATCATATTAGTTTGCTGTTTTTCTCCTTAGCATGTCTATATCACTGAAACTGGAATGTAAAATAAACTGTAACCAGGGCTCAGAGGGAGAGAAATAAGAGCAGGCAACAAGCATAGAGCAAAAGATTCTGAAGAAGAAAAAGAATACTGTACCTCATTTAGAGAATAGTATGCTAGGAGATGCTGGGAAGACATGGCAAGCATTAAGATCCTCCCTCTATAATAACCAATTCAAGAGATACTGGTGAAAATGAAGCAGTTTCTGCTATACACTGAAAGGGACATCAGCATAGAGAAAAGGCAAAAAATTCCTAGTGTGCTAATTTGGTGCAAGATAGTGGTTTTTAAAAATCCACCGATTGTGAGGAATTCCTGACATCTTTCCTCATCTTCTGGGCCTTGTCCCATTCCCAAATTCTCCATATTGTTGGTTTAGGGCGCAGCATTTTATTTAATGAATAATTTGGTCTAGAGACTGATATTTTTCTGATCAAGGGTTCAGTCAGGCTCAGTCACTTAGCATGCTGCCTGTAACTTTCTGAGAAGCAGGAGGGAGGAGCCTAGATCCTCCTGAATATCTGTAACTCTAAAAGCACCTCATACTGAAAATGGGCCACAACAATTTATTTCTTATGTGCCAAAGCAAGGTGATACTGTTTGTTTCTATGTGTTGTTTCTTCACACTACAGATTGTCTAGCACACAGCAATCTATCCTCTTCTTTCAAAATGGGATCTGTGTTTTCCCAAGACTTGTCCCTGGGATGCTGCAAATTCAGAAGAGACTTAACTTGGGTCAAATCAAGTGCTTGGTCAAAGGACCACCCCTAGGTAGGCAGGCTCACCTGAATTAATGTTAAAGAGGTGAAAAAATTCCTTGAATTAGGGGCCCACAGATTTATCACTTAACATAACTATCATTTACTATTACTAGCAAATTTAGAAAGTCCAAATATACTGAGTGAGTTTGAAGGGGGAGAAATGAGAATGTATAATAAAGAGAGAAGAATTGTCAGAATATTTTTCAAACAAGGCTAGCTTACTTGCCAATGGCCAATGGCCAATGCTCCATAACTCCCTCACCTTTAATTTCTCCATCTTACAAATATTTTCTGAAAATATTTTAATCTCCCTGACCTGGTAAAAGCTTGTGTTTACACAAAGACCCTGATTTCTTCTCATGCCCTGGGGCATCTGGCACCTTCTCTCCCTTCATTTCCTCTGCACCTATTCTTTTAAAACTCAAAGACAATCACAGAAGAGTGTGAAGTTAAACTCCAGCCAAAAAGACACATTCACCAACTTCATTAGAATAAAAGGCAAGTGAATTTCCCTGTCCCTGTGTGCTTGCTAGCCCAGTTTAAGTCATGGCATACAATTTTTTGTTTGTTTTTGGTTTTTTGGTTTGTTTGTTTTGTTTTTTGTGAAAAGAAATGGTGATGCTAAGCAGAAAATGGTAAACCAGTTTAATTAGTTTTGAGGTACTGCATATGAATTTTAAAAAATCTTAATGTCATGAGAAGCCCTAGTTTCCACATCTATTTTCAAAAACAATCAACCACTTAAACATAACCCCATTCTATTGATACTCATGATAATCTACAGGATTCATAAATACAGAGACGCCAGATAATGTAACTGAAAACTTAATCACACTGTTTTAACAAAGTAAGAATTGTTTTATAAGGGGCTCCACAATGTCTATGCATATATTTCCCTAAGTAACAATCTAAGGCATCCCCCAAGAGAATTTACCATTTGTGCTGAAGCACTTGGCTGCAAGGCCAGTCTTTCATGGACTCTAATACAGAAGAATTTTCTGAACATTTGGAGTGATGGGACTGAAATAATTTAATGGCTCCTTCTGTGCAAGGTAAATGAGTTGCATGATATATTAAGCTTTTTCAGAAGACTTGTTTACACTATAAATTGTAGTAAGTGACACAGTCACATTGAAGTGGAAAGTAGCCATATTGAGTCATTCTGGCCATCTCTCTCTAAATTTCATCTCAGTGTCTGGGACTCATCAACACAATGTATAAGTTTTTCTTAATCCAGTGGCTCTACTATGGTAAATTTAAAGCTAACATCCTAGTACTGCCACTGAGCCCTAATGAAGGACTGACCAGGTGGTCTAAGAGAACATTCTGTCCATCATACAAGCAATCAGACTAGTCCATTATCAGGGCCAAACCATACTGGTAACTTTGCTCTTGGATGTCCTAACCTCAAGAACTGTAAGAAATAAATATTTATTATTTATATTCATCTTTATTGGTCTGAACTAAGACCGACTGATAAATAGCTAATAAATAAATTTCCAGCACCGTTTGTCTTCAAAAATCAGGGGTAAATTGTAAAACAACACAAATGCCAATCAGTCAATTGGTGCATAAACATCATACAATGGAATGTGATTCAGTTACAAAAGGGAATGCTGTTCTGAAATATGTAACAATTTAATCATGATAAGTGAAAGAAAAACCACATATTTAATGAGTGTATGTATAAGGAAAACCACATGTTAACTGACTAGATTTAATGTAAGGAAACACAGAGATGAACACATGTCAGAAGGGTTTAGAAGATGAGTGGAGCTGAAGTAAGGAATGGTCACTAATGTTATAGGGATTCTTTGGGCTGGTAAAAAAATAGAGTTGGAAAACAGTGCTGGTACATACTGTGTGAATACACTAAACAGCATTGAATTATATATACACTTTCAAATAGTGAATTTCATGGTGTTGCATATCAAAAGGGCTGCTTGTAAAATTCTGAATCACAGCTGACCAGGATGAGGAAGAAAGCTAAGATGCCAACTCATGTCTTCTTGCTGTAATATCCCTGTTCATTCTCCTTGCTGCCCTGCATGACAGAGATTGGCAGATATTCTGTATATGCACTCTGACATATACAGAAAAAAACAGAAAAAAGCTACTCTGCCCCCGTAATCCCTTTATTCATTTTAAAAAATACATTTAAACTGCAATTGATAAGACCACCACAAATCTTATTGAGGGAACAATAAAAAACTTTGTCCTTTCTGAGTGAGCATTGCATTAAGGGTTCAGTTGTCTGGATGGCATGTGGACCAAGCCAAGATCTCATCCACAGATACTCCTTTACCCTTCTTGACTTCAGAATTTTCCTAATGGCAAAAGGAATTTACCTGATCACTGACCCTTCTAGGTAGAACAAATTTCCTGTTCCTATGCCCAATAAACCCTACAGGCAGGCATTCTTATAATAAGAACTACCAATGTAGATGAGTTGCTCTAATCTGTCCACATGGCTCATGAAAGAAAATACATATTTTAATAGTCATGGAGGACTAGGGAGAGGGCAGTGATTTGGTGGTTTCAGCAAGGGATTCACAGAGCACAAGTGAAAGAGGTCTGCTTCTATCTTAGCACAGGAAAAAGTAACAGTCTGCCTTGTTCTTAGGTGTGGAGTCCACAGAGTGACTAGCATTCTATCAGCCAATCTATTTTCAAGACTGTGACAGATGGGATTAGTTTGCTGGACTCCTGAGGTCTGAGCATGGAGAGTACAGCACCTATACAAATGCAAGAGTTAGGTCACAAATCCCACTTAAGTTGTGCTCCCTTGAGATGAGAGATGATTTTCTTTAATCCTCTCCTAATTGTCTATCCTCTATCCTTCACAGTCTTAGATTCAACACTGTAAAATTGCCCATGTTCTTTCTCATGAAGAGAGAATTGCTCCACAAACACTCAGTCTCATCACCAGCTACTTTCTGCTTCCCCTGATTATCAGCATTGTAAACAGTTTGCCTGCCTTGCAACTCTTTACAGACCTTGTGGCCATCTCCCCCACTGTAATCTTGCATCCCTAGATCTGGCCAAAGAAAATATCCAGGGAAACTTAGAGGAATGATATCTTGCCCACAGGCCTCCTCTCTGAGACTATGAAGGTCTGGATGCCTTCAGTCTAGGACCAAGAAGGGAACAAACAGTTGCCCTCTTGGTTTGCAGTTTACAAAGGGTTTCCATGGCATCTTTCTTGACTTTGGTTATTTTTAAATACCCACTCACTCATCATGGCCAAATTGACATGTACCTGTCTGACAGACTTGAAACTGACAGAGATAACCACTGTTGTTAATAGGATCTTTCATTCTGACCATTCAATTTGCTTCAGTGTGACAGCTTCACAATAACCATCTTCTTTGAAATGAAACTGATTTAGTGGGCAGAGAATGTGAGAAAATAGCCTGATCAGTCTCTTGATCTCCATTGAGTTCTCTTTCTTATATAATTTTTTATTTAAGTAAGAAACGGGCTTGCTTCACATGTCAATCCCAGCACCCTCACCACTTGCCCCTCGACCAGTCCCACAGCCCCCCACCCAATCCCCACACCATTCCCCATGGAGCGTGAGGCAATCCATGGGGGATCTCTAGAGTCTGTCATTTCATCCAGGGCGTGGCCTAGGCCCTTCCCCATTGTGTTCAGTCTGAGAGAAGCATGTGGAACAGGCTCCCAAAGTTCATTCGTATGCCATGGTAAATATTGATCTACTACCCAAAGTCCCGGAAATTGCAGAGGCCTCCTCACTGACACGACATTCAGGGGGTCTGAATCAGTCCCATGCTAGCCTCTCTGTAGGACTGGGTTAGTGGATATGTATTGTTTAAATCTGGTTTTGTCATGAAATATCTTGTTTTCTCTGTCTATAGTAATTGAAAGCTTTGCTGGGTACAGTAGTCTGGGCTGGCATCCGTGGTCTCTAGTGTTGGTAGAATATCTATCCAGGTCCTTTTGACTTTCAGAGTTTTCATGTAGAAGTCAGGTATAATTCTGATAGATTTGCCTTTATATGTTACTTGGCCATTTTCCTTAAATGCTTTTAATATTATTTTGTATGTTTGGAGTCATGATTATAATGTGTGGAGGGAACTTTTTTGTGGTCCACTCTATTTGGTGTTCTGTAAGCTTCTTGTACGTTCATTGTCATGTTTTTTTAGGTTGGGAACGTTTCCTTCTATGATTTTGTTGAATATGTTTTCTGCCCCGTTGAGGTGGGTTTCTTCACCATCTTCTATACCTATTATTCTTAAGTTTGGTCATTTCATAGTGTCCCATATTTCCTGGATATTTTGTGTTAGGGATTTGTTGGACTTAAGATTTTCTTTGGTCGATGAATCTGTTTCTCTTAGTGTGTCTTCCACACCTGAGATTCTCTCTTCCAGCTCTTGTATTCTGTTGGTTATGCTTGCATCTGTAGTACCTGACTGTTTGCCCAACTTTATTTCCAGCACCCCTTATGATTGTGGTTTTTTTTTATTGTTTCTATTTCAGATTCCAGCCCTTGCATAGTTTGAATTGTTTCTTCCAATTTTTGCTTTGTCTTTTGCTACATTTCTTGCATTTTTTTGATTTTTTGGTTTGTTTTTTCTTCCATTTCTTGCATTTTTGGTTTGTTTTTTCTTCTAACTCTTTAAACAATTTTCCCCAACATCTTTGAAGACCTCTATCATTTTCATGAAGTTGTTTTTACAGTCATTCTATTCTGGGGTGTTCCAGTCTTGATGGTGTAGTGTCTCTAGAATCTAGCGGTGACATATTTCTTTTTCTGTTGCTGAGTGTTTTTTTATATTGTCTCCTTCCCATGCCTTCTTCCAGTGTGTGCAGAAGGAGCATCTTCCTCTCCTGGTAGGTATGGAACCAGGGTTCGTTTCCAGTGGGTGCAGCAAGTCCAATGCTCTGGTAGCTCTCCTCTTCCTGTTCCCGTGTTTGGAAAATTGGACTAGAATGCTGGGCTGCTTTGCCTCCCACCTTGATGGAAGCTGCAGTGGCAGACCCCAAGCAGAGGCAGGCAGCCTGGAAATAGGTCCTGACTTACCTACTCCCATGGGTGGATAAGAAGACTAGAATGCTGGGGTATGTTGGCTCCTACTGCTAGGTTGGAAGCCTCAGTGGCAGACCCCAAGCAGAGGCAGACCGCCTGGAAACAGGCCCCAGTTTACCAATTCTGGTGGGTAGAGCAGGAGACTAGGATGCCAGAGTGTACTGGCTCCCACCTGGGTGGAAGAAGCAGTGGGAAACCCCAAGCACAGGAAGACATCCTGGAAATAGGCCCCAGTTTACCTAGTCCCCTGGGTGGAGCAAGAGACTAGGATGCTGTGGTGTATTGGCTCCATCTGCCAGGATGGAAGCAGCAGTGGCAACCCAGTGAGTTCTCTTGGCATAATGTGATACTATGACACCAGAGGATGAACTCTCACAGGAAAAAATGGATGGTCAGAATCCAGGATCAATTAAGAACACAACAGAATAAAATGTTTACAAAGAATGTGGGACAAACTCCTATAAACATTTTGTCTTTACTAGAAAAAAATTATATAATTTTGTTAAAAAAATTCATCAATTACCTAAGCAGTGTTAGGGCAGGGTTTTCTTAACTGAGTAACTATAGTGATAGTGATAGCAAACAGAATTAACCAATAACACTATCACTGTAGTTATTCAGTTAGGAAAAGTCAGCTCCTTAACTCCATCTCATTCTGACAGATTAGGCAAGAGGGAAGTTCATGGGGGATTTCGGGATGGGAGAGTGGTATGTAGTACATAACTAAGTACCTGATTATTGCTATAATCTGAGAGCCATTAGAATTTGCAAATTTAGGAAGCAATATGGTCAGGGTTTGAACTGTGCTTTCTCTCATCAGATATTGAAGTTCCAACCCTCAGTAACTTGGAATATAACCTTGCCAGGAGATTGGTTTAAAGGCATTACAGTAGACTTCAAGACAAAGAAACAGACATGCATACAAGTAAGATGTGAAGACATATAGGGAGAAGGCAGCAAAGGATAGAAGCCAAGAGAAGTGTGAAACATATCCTTTCCTAACAGCCCTCATAGATAGTATATCCTGTTAAGAATGCCTTGTGTTTTAGACTTTTAGCCTGGAGAATGTGAGACAGTACATCACTATGATTTGGAGCCTACTAGCTAGTGGTTAACACATATAGATCCTAGTTCATGTGTGTATTAGTTACTTCCCTATTATTGTGAGAAAACACCATGACCAAGTCAGCTTTATTTGTAGTCTAAGAGTTCCATGACTTTAGAGTCCATCATGGTAGAACAAAGGCAGTGGCAGGAATGGATGACAGAACACATCTTCAATGACAAGCAAGAGTCAGAGAGAGTACATTAGATGACAAAAGCATTTTGAAACCTCAAAGCCCACTCCCAATGACCTGGCTCCTCCAGTAAGTCCATACCTCCTAATCTTCCCCAAAAGCCACTAACTGGGAACCAAATTTAGTGAGATGTCCCCTATTAGTCTCTAGAACATCAAGTCAAAGCATATTGTACAACATATGTCAGAGGAGAAGAAAGCAAGAGAAAGGAAGCTCATGAAGAGCAGTTGGAGAAGTGGAACTCAGAACAGTCCCTACCTCCCTTTTCTCTCTTGCCTTTGATAGGGAGACAACTAGCCCAATTGTAGCCCATATTTCATGATGTTCTCATTAGCCCTCCCCATTCATCCCCTTGTGTTTAGTGTCTGCTGAGGACTGTTCTTTCTCTCACGGTGGTACTTTAATTCTGTATTACCCTCTATCAGGGAAAGGTGTTCCCCTCAGACTAATAGGGAGGGCACTTCTCATTGAAACCACAATACCAGGTCCCTGAATTATGTTTGAGGCAATACATTAACATCTCAAATAGCTATATCTTAATATACTTCCCATCCATATAATTACCTAGAAAACAAAACATTTAGGGATAAGATATAGATTTTCATACCAAACAGGAATTAATTTGACATACACATAGTGGGGACTGATTTATCTTAAGTAGACAACAACTGAAACTTGATTCATCTAAGCCTCTTGAGTTCAAATCTCATCAAAATTCAAAATCAAACCCCACACTACCCTTAATGTCTTTCAGATATTGTTGTAGTTTACCTCCCTGGGGAGCGGAGAGGGATTATAGTGGGGGTGAGGGGTTGGGAGGATTGGGGGCTGGGAGAGGAGGGGAGGGATAGGGAACTGAAAGTGACATACATAAAAAGTTGCATAAGATATATAAAGATATATTATTATTTTGGTTTTAGAAGCCTCATTTATATTGCTTTCATCTTTGCTAATTAGAAAGCTGGATTATATTCCTAGTTTCTTATGTCAATGCCATTTGATGGCAGATCTTTCAAATATGTGACATTTTCAAACTAAATCATTCTTGGATCATGTGTTTTGCCCTCTGGAGAGATTAAATTGTCACCCTTCTAAACATTCTAGGCTGAAGACTTCAGAAGTAGCAGTGAATCACACAGCATGAGAGACCAGACGAGATGACATAAGGGAAAAGTTCAGCATGATGATAATTGTGGATGCAGGAGGCATGATCTATCTTACAATTAGCTTGTTGTCTTTCAGCAAAGGTGAGAGAAAGGGGAGAGACTGTTCTAAGTTCCACTTCTGCAATCCTTGCAATGTTTCACTCTCTCCCCCACTTCCATTCCCTCTGCCCACATGTTGCACAATGCTCTTTTACTTGTACATGCCTTTCCACTCCTTCAATGTTGTCATATATTATCCTGACGCCTCCAGCTATATTGTCAGCCTAACATATTCGTAAGATTTCATCTTCTAAAACTGTCTGCCACAAACACCTCAAGTAATTTGTATAAATGCTAGTGTTGGATGTCACAAAAGTATCAATTGCTTTCTCTTCTTCTAGTGGCTGGAAGGGAGTTACAAGTTGCTGCCAGAACCAAACATTTTATGAGAGGCATTATTCCCTGGAGAAAACATCAAAATTCCAAAATTGAAATATAATTTCAATAACCATTGAATTTGTATGAATTAAAGTCAACATGCTACTATAGAAGGAAATCTGTAATGTTACTGAAAAATTGCTTTAACCCATGAGAGTTCTTTATTAGTACTAAATTGAAGAATTCTAGAATAACCACTTTGGCATAATTCCCAATCTTACAATTACAGAAAAATGAGAATTTGCAGGCTTGTTTAATATTTTAGAAAGTAGCTACAGGCTGCTTCTCCAACACCAACACTTACACTCACATTAGAACTAAGTTATAAGAAGACATCATTTTCCTCAAAATTTCCATATTTTCTGTAGACTGCTGATTTCTAATGAAGTTAATGGTATTTTCTGATTTTGCCCTGATTGATGCCAGTACCAATTGTCTCCTGTGTTCCTTGCTCCTGTTAACATCTAGAATTTGCTGAGAGTGCTTTTCTTCTTTTTAGTGCCTTCTTTAAGCTGTAACAGACTAACATAAAAGTGCCTATCATTCTACCACATTGATTTCTTATTACTAATTATATAATGTTTTATTAAAAACAAAAGCCAATGTATAACCTAGGCAAAGAACCTTACTAAGCTGACAGCTTAGACATGTGAAGACCCTTTGTTTGGCAGCACAAATAATCCTTGAAGCCTTAAAAAAACAAGTTTACCTACACTGCTTTCCTCTTTTACTGGAAACAACACTGGGAGTCAGCAGGGGCAGCAACCATAGAAATAACCTTGTCAATCCCTCCCTGCCAACAAGGCACTAATTAGTGCCAGTTAAAGACTCCCCCCTCCCCCTCCTCTCCTTCTCTCTTTTCCTCCCTCCCTGCCTCCCCTCCTCATCTGTCCATACACATTGAACTCAAATATCCAGCTCTTCTTCCAAGGGCCTAAATATAAAACAGTACACTTTAGTCTCTGCTAATGGAGTCTTGTAAACTTGTAAGAAGTTCTGATATTTCTCTTCCTAGTCTGCTCCAATATGTCTGCCTACTCTGATCTACATTCAGAGTTATTTTTATTATGATAAGGAGATGTTTTCATGAGGTCTGTGGCTAAGAAAAGAGGTTGCAAAGATAAAAACCACAGAGAAACACAGGCTTCTTGCTTCTCCCATATTCTGTGCTATGCCTCCTTTTTTCCCCCAAAGTAATGTATTGTTACTCACATAAATGGTCTTTGTTTTGTTTCTTTTAAAAAATCCTCCTGGGGTAAAGGACAGCATAAATGGCTGCTGTTTAATTGAACCTATTCTGTGTACACAGTGTGTCCACAAAGGCATTTGGTGATGCAAATGCAGGTGGCCCTGCTGTTTCTTTCTCCCTTTATAAAGTGGCCTTTCAATCCTTGTTTGGGACAGGACAAGACCCTGGTGATTCCCAGCTTGTTTTATTCTGTGTGGCCCTAAAAGGAATTTCATTCATCTCAGGGCTGCTTTATAATGACATGTTATCAGACAGTACCTAGGCCTGTCTGTCTACTGAGAAGTACTTTGAGAGATCTGCAGAATTCATCACAGACTAGGAAGACGGTTTTATATGGAAAGTATTCCTTTAATTTGGATATTTCTCTGGATTCTTATATGAAGCTTTTGTCCTTTCACTTCAAAGTAAACAAACACAAACATTGATCTTTAGAGAGCTATCAAATTTTACTGTAAAACATATTATTGCTCTATCATTTTCTTCAGTTCTCTAATGAAATTATTTCACATTATTCAATTTGTGACCTGCCTTTTGCAGTGAAATGTCATGATTCTTCTCAGAGTGAGTTAAGAGTCTCATAAGAAGTAGAAAAATAAATTTATTTAAAGAATGATGGAGTCCTAGCTACTAGCAGGTTGTAAATTGTATTTTAAACATCTGAACTGGGTACACTTAAAATACAAGAGTCTATTTCATCAGCATTCACGTAGTTTTCCCTCAGACTTTTCCCAATGCTTCACTTATCATCTGATGAGAGAGAGCTTGTCAGGAAAAATTACAGTTAATGGCAGCTAATGATGGCTAAATGTAATGGACTTGTTTCTATTTTGTTTTACTTTTGCTAGAAATAATGAAACTATTACATGAACAACCATCATGTTGCTTGTGAAAATGTGTTCAGCCCCAACAGTAGAAAATATAAAGCTATAATCTGATTTATGAAACAATGCTTGTAAACTTATCTTTATATTTTATTTGATTCTCTCCATTAGCCTGAGTAGGAAGTAATTCTAAAATATATCACAGAGCACCAATTTGTCAAACTATGACAAATTAATCTGCATAAATCTATGCCTGCTTTTCCAGGACATTGGGATGGATAATGATAAATAATAAATTTGCTTCTTCAATAATACTTGTGGAATTTGGAGTATTTACCTTTAAAAAGCAACACCTAAGTTCCCAGAGGAAATAATATAATCTACATTAACCACATCCTCCTCTGACTCTAAGTTTTAAATAGTAAAACAAAAATCGTAGATGCATAGAAGTGTTTTCATCTTCAGCAGATCCAAAGTCATTTAGTTGAATCTCCAACAAATCAGCACTGGGTATTGTAAAAAGATCAGTTGCCCATTTAAAGTCAATATACTCAGCTTTGAAATAGGTCAACTAAAAGCATGAAATGTACTGATTCCACCATTTGAATCTATTTGAATAAAATATTCATTATTGGCCACAAAGAAAATGCTAGCAATTTGCTCCCAGTGTACTGGGCCTTTACAAGACTTTGAGGTCTTATAAATTGATGATTTCATCCTAGCCTTGTAGAATTTTGTATTTGTATCTTTGTTATTATATGGATCATGCTTCTACTATCAAATTTTATAAGTGAACATGTCAGTTTATAGAGAAAAATGATATTTAAAACTGTTCAAAATGCATAAAGTAGTAATAGTTACAAATGAAAAAATATACACAGAATCAGAATAAGTTAATCCAGAAGTGAAAATTTCAATTATTTTTCTACAATAAGTAGTAGTTGTTACAGTACAGTCTAAGTATAACCACTAGACAATTTCTCTCTACATATCTCCAAGATATGTATTGCTTTATTGAGTTTACATCAGGAATAAGTACTAACAAAAATATTTAATTGGGAAAGAAATAGTCAACTAATTAGAACTCACCTCATCTCTTCTACCCATGAATACCTTCAGTGTTTTCCTATCACATCCACTAATTATCTACTATCAAGCTTCAGATGTAAATGAGATAAGACAATACAAATATGAATTGCTTGAATATTATATTCATTATGACAAATTTGTTCAATGTTAATGTTTAAGTTAATGAAATACTTAAAATTATAATTAGATGGAACACTGTAAACAACACTGTTTTTGCACTAAATTTGTAGATTAGAATAACAGCTATCTTTCCCCCTCCATGTCAGATTGGCACCTATATAAATGTTCCTCACAATAGGGATTGTCAAGAAAGTGCTGAAACGAAAGACACATTCTTGGACTGGTTAAAATTAAGATTTGGGTGTACAGAGAGAAGTACACCACCAGCTTTGGAGCCCTTGTACTGATAGAAGCAAGAACACACTGAAAAGCATAGAGAGATAGGAAGCTGTGCTGGCTCTGGCCTTTGTGGGATGCAGCAATGCCTCACAACCCCTCAAAATTATCTTCTTAGTTGTGTTTGTTTTCCTTAATTTCATGCTATGAGAGTATGGGTTCAAAACAATCCATTCCCACAGAGGGCAGGGGAAGGCAATTCTGAGTTGGGATAGGTGACTGCAGCATGCCAAGTGGAGACATTTGTTAAGATTTGAGAGTTGACTTCATTACTACACTTTCAATAGTACCAGCATTCAAAATAGTCTTGAGAGTTAGTTGGATAGTACTATTATCTTTCTCAGCATTATCTAATATAAAAACCTGCTAAGCACATCTACTTCTAAGCACATTGGGTCCCTGGTTTTAGAAACTATGGCAGCAAAGTATCTCCCCAGAATTTAGAGGGAGAATGCTGCATTCTTTTCTGTTTGGCTTGTTTTTCTCCCTAGTGAGAGAAGATGATCCAGAGCCAACCATCCAGGAGACAATGTACAGTTGCAGGTGGTGGTGGGTGGGTAGAAAGAAAGAAAAAGACAAAAGGCTTTTTATAAAAGAAGTCTTCTGGGGAAAAGTTGGTGAGATTTCAGATTACTCTCCATATTATGAGTACAAAATGAAGCTCCTTGAGTTTAGAATGCAAATTGTCTGTGATTTCAATAATCTGCTTGAATGAAACATTTGATTCAAAACAGACGTTCTGATCTGTGGGGCAACTAGAGGGAAGGCACAGTGAAGATGACAAGATAAAAATCAAATAGCAACTTCATCTAGATAGATACTGAAGCAAGGTCTACACAACCATAGAGAACTCTGAAAGATAACAGTTATCTATATTGGTGTGGACCAAACTATTCCACAGGATTTGGGTAGGTATTCAGGGAAAAAAGAATTCTATGTCCCAATCAGTTTGGAAAGTACTTCACATTCTATACCTACCCCTTAAGTAGAAGCATAGAGAACATTAGCATATCAAAGGCTCCAAGAATTCCTACAGTGAAAAGACTTGTTAGGTTATGTTTAACCCATTGCTTCCCAAATACATTGTGTCCAAAAACTCCTCTTTTGGGGGGAGGGAGAAAGGCAAATATAAATAGTATTTCAAAGTAACCATTTCCTGGCTGAACATTTAGCAAGTATTAAACTAGATATTTCATCTCTAAATTAATTTTCTCTAGAGTTTTGTCATAGGCATAACTGACTGTGAAATGTGGTTCTTTCTTCTCTTCTGATTTTATTTGCCACATATATTCACATCACTGGTATGGCATAAATGAGATCACACATTCAGACCTTCCATAGAAATATATTTTATAATAATAAGGGATGATTGTAAGAACACAAGAAAAAACTTCACCATTAATTAATAGACAAGGGTCACTGTAGTCCCCTTTCTAACTAGTATCCAACAACGCAAGCATAAACCCTTCTTAATTAATCACAGATAAATTTTAAGAAGGTAAATTTATTTTGAGAAATCTGAGAAAATTCCATTCAGAAATTAGTTCTTTATAAATAAAACACCAAGGATCAACATTTGTGTAACTAACTGAGAATCAGTTTTGTCAAAATTTTAAAACTAGATTCCATATGGAAATGTAAAATTTGTTAAGTCTAATTATAGAGATGAGGGCTTTAAAATGATTGGATTTCTTTTAGGGTCATAGACATGAGTTTCTCCAAGAAAATTTAGAAGACTAGAGAAGAAGAGCAACTGATCTCCGCAGTACAAGAATATCCCAGCCTGATTTGACCCTTTCTCCATGACTGAACACATTTTCTTTAAAAAACGACACTAGCCATCAATCAATGTAAAATATCTTTTTGAAAGAACAAGGCATTTCTGTCTTCAAGAGACATCATGTGATGCTGTACAAGCTAACCCTGCTAAGCATCCAGTGGTAGTGTTTGGATCAAAATGATGATCCCAGGTAACCTTTGTGCCTTGGCTGCAAGGATTCTTAGAGTTTCTGTTTTTGAGAGATGACAGACCACCCTTCCTGTCACTGACCTGTGTATTTTACAGCAACTACCATGTTCCACTCACTCAAAATTACATCATATCTCACATGGTAGTCCTGAAAACTGTTCTAATTTTCTCAGTAATTTATTCTTCAATTTTTCAGCTCATACTATGTGTCTGTGAACCAGGCAAATTTAAGCCATTTACATATTCTCATGGGATTAGGTTCCCATGAGAACAAGAACAAGGCTGTGTTTGATTGACTGCTGCTGAAATAGGGCATTTCACTAATTATGAGTTAACATTATGGAACTACCTCTGAGGCTGCCTGTGGCATCTCCATCTCTACTTCTGTTAACAAAAGCTAGTTGACTATAAATAATTAACATCAATGATAAAGAAACTATAAACCATGGACGCTATAGTTTTTTATAAAATGTGTTTGCTTTTTATCCTATGCAAACAAGCATCAATTCACACAATAGATTTGTTTCTGGAAAGTGCATGTAAATTGATGGTTTGAAAATTAAGCCATATTGTAAATGCATGAGATGAGCTTAGAATTTAGATGAAACCTGTAGCAAATCATTTTCAAAGTGAAGGATTCTTTTTAAGGGTGAAAAATTACCTTTTCATATATTTGGAAATATATGCTAGAATCTTTGTGACAGCTTTGTGTCAAGTGGGAAAACATCTATATACAATTTTCCTTATTCTCTCTCACATGAAATTATGCATCATAATGATTCAATGATAAACATCATACAGCCAATCTACAACATAATAGGATGGGCACATGCATGTGTACTTTCTCAATTTTGTTCAATCAGACATTTACCACAATTCATCTACTTCACTGCTTGCTTTTTATTTTAAACAGAAGCAGTGGAATTTTAATTATAGGATGCTATGGTTCAAAATCTTTTTGCCAATGGACTG
Organism: Mesocricetus auratus; assembly: GCF_017639785.1. NCBI lineage: Eukaryota > Metazoa > Chordata > Mammalia > Rodentia > Cricetidae > Mesocricetus > Mesocricetus auratus. Next base: position 113,573,153 of record NW_024429188.1, on the reverse strand, counting down.
CTGCCTCCTTGGAATAAAACTAAGACTTGTATGCTGTATGTTAAAATTTGGAAAACAAAAATGTTCTTAAATGTTTGCAATGTGTGTAATAAAGTATCTCATGTAGCTCCTCTTTCTTGTTGAACAGACAATCATTTTTTTCTATATTTAATTAAAAGACAATAAACTGCAATTTAGATATGATTTTACAAGCTAAGTTACTTTAGTTCAGACCTATAATTTTTAGTGAGAGAAATAGAAAGGTACATGCTAAAGAACAGCTATTATTCTATCAAATTTTAATGGGGCTTCTAGGACTTTAACAGACTAGAACATGGAAATTTGTTTATTTACACTAGTATACTTATTCTACTTATGATTTCAGGCTCATAATAAAGCTGTCAGTATTAAATGCACTGGGTGTAAAATGCCAAGTTATATGGTAGGTTGGAAAGGTTTAATTGAACCTCTTTTGATTCTACTTTACAAAGTTAATTTATGTCACATTCAGACTCAAATTGCTAAAGACATTTCTTTGCTGAAAGTCATTATCTTCTAAAACAACTTTAGACCTTTACTTAATATGCCACTTAGCTAAATTCCTTACTGTGTAGTCTTTCTAGCAAGAGAAGAAAAAATATACTATTGGGCCTAAAGAAATCATGCTAACACACATACACACACACACACACACACACACACACACAAACATTTTTAAACAGTGTACACCTACTTTATGACATTATGATCTTTACTGAGAATTTAGGAATAAGGGAAATAGCACCTTTGTGGATTAGTTTTAACAATTCACTCAGCAATGTGTTTACTATGTCAGTTACAATTACATACTTATCTATTTTGATATACAGTGTGTTCTACAATGTTTGTCTCTTGAGATTCCATTCTTATTTTTGAAACCTATTTAAATATTACTTTATCATTCCTCCCAGCAAAAAGAGAACTTATTTCTCAGGAGACTCATAGTCAAGTCTGATAATAATTACAGGAAGAATCAGAAATGTCTTTTTAGACCAAGGAAACAGGAGCAGATATGTGGAATCAGGAAAAATATGTCCAGGCAAGGGGCATAGACTGTTTATTTCACAAAATGAAACTTGATTTGAATTTTTATTTAGTTTTTCCTTTATGCATTCAAAGACATAGAAATTCAGAAAATTATTCTGTTCTACCTTATTAGAAAACTGGCAGAACTTATTATGATATTGCAAATGTAGTAATTCACAATATATATGAAGCAAGCCAAAAATTATGGTTTGGAAAATGATTACACCAGTGTAATTAGAGCACAAAGTGCTTTTG